>NC_052150.1:133911903-134533205 GCF_902713615.1 Scyliorhinus canicula
GTTCAGACCGGTACAGTTCCCCATAGAAGTCCCTGAAGACCCCATTAACATCTACCCCCCTCCGCACCACCTTCCCAGCTCTATCCGTCACTCCCCCAATCTCCCTGGCCGCGTCCTGCTTTCCGAGCTGGTGTGCCAGCATCCTGCTCGCCTTCTCCCCATATTCATACACCGCCCCCTGTGCTTTCCTCCACTGATCTTCTGCCTTTCTGGTAGTCAATAGGTCGAACCTGGCCTGAAGGCTACGCCTCTCCCCCAGCAATCCCTCCTCCGGAGCCTCCGGATATCTCCTATCCACCCTCAACATCTCCCCTATCAGTCTCTCCCTCTGCTCCCCCCTCTCCCTATGGGTTCGGATGGAAATCAACTCCCCTCTAGTCACCGCCTTCAATGCCTCCCAGATCGTCCCCACTCGGACCTCCCCGTTATCGTTGGCCTCAAGGTACCTCTCAATACACCCCCGAACCCTCCCGGCCACCTCCTCATCTGCCAGCAGCCCCACCTCCAAGCGCCAGAGCGGACGTTGGTCCCTCTCTTCCCCCAGCCCGAGGTCCACCCAGTGCGAGGCATGATCTGAAATGGCAATGGCAGAGGATTCAACATCCTCCACCCTCGAAACCTGACCCCTGCTCAGGACAAAAAAAATCAGTCCTCGAATAGGCCTTAGCCCTCCAAGTCGCGCTCCTCCTTCATAGCACTCCCGTGAGCCAGCTAACTTCTGCTGACCCCGGAGACTCCCGGCCTACCTCCGACTCCTCCCCACGTGGGGCTCCTCCTCCTTCGTGCCCATCAGCAGGCCCTCCTCCCCCCCCCCCCCCCGCTCTTGCGCGGGAAAATAACAGCCAGCAACGGCCTGCGCTTCTCAGCCCCGACTCCGCCCCCATCATCCCACAGTGCGGGAAACCAGAGAAAAGCCCACGCTTTCGCCCTGCCCAACCCCGCTTCCTCGAGGGCATCTCCCATTGCCAGTTCCCCCCACCAGCTCCCCGCACTCTCCGTTTACCTCCCTGCCCACACCCGTCCACCAGACCCATACAAAAAGACATTGGACATCACCCCACCCACCCTAAAGCCAACCGACATCTTGCATTAAACAGAGCAAACACAATTACATTATCATACAAAATCCCCCATCTTAGACCCTCAGTTTGAGTCCAGTTTCTCAGCCTGCACAAAGGCCCATGCCTCCTCCGGGGACACAAAATAATGGTGTCGGTCCTTGTAGGTGATCCACAGACGCGCCGGCTGCAACATGCCAAACTTCACGCTCCGTCTGTGGAGCACCGCCTTCGTCCGGTTAAACCCGGCCCTCCGCTTAGCCACCTCCGCACTCAAGAACTGGAAGATCCACACCTACGGGGATCCACACCTAGGGGCCTCACGGTAGCATGGTGGTTAGCATCAATGCTTCACAGCTCCAGGGTCCCAGGTTCGATTCTCGGCTGGGTCACTGTCTGTGTGGAGTCTGCACGTCCTCCCCGTGTGTGCGTGGGTTTCCTCCGGGTGCTCCGGTTTCCTCCCACAGTCCAAAGATGTGCGGGTTAGGTGGATTTGCCATGCTAAATTGCCCGTAGTGTAAGGTTAATGGGGGGATTGTTGGGTTATGGGTATACGGGTTACGTGGGTTTAAGTAGGGTGATCATTGTTCGGCACAACATCGAGGGCCGAAGGGCCTGTTCTATGCTGTACTGTTCTATGTTCTATGTTCTATGTACGTGTTCTCCCATTTGCTGCTCCGCTCCTTCTTGCCCCACCGGAGCACGCACTCTCGGTCAGCGAACCGGTGAAACCGCACCAACACCGCCCGCGGCGGCTCGTTCTGCTTGGGCCTCCTAGCCAGAATTCTGTGGGCCCCCTCCAACCCCAGGGGCCCCTGGAAGGACCCAGCTCCCATCAGCGAGTTCAGCACAACAACCACGTAGGCCGCCAGGTCCGACCCCTCCAGCCCCTCCGTGGGGCCCAGGATCCGCAAATTCTTCCGCCGCGACCGGTTGTCCAGCTCCTCGAACCACTCCTGCCATCTTTTATGGAGCGCCTCGTGCATCTCCACCTTCCCCGCGATGGCCACAGCCTCATCCTCCCTTTCGGAGGCCTGCTGCTGCAGCTCCCGGATCGCGGCCCCCTGGGCTGTATGAGTCTCCATCAGCTCTCTGGTGGTAGCCTTCAGCGACTCCAGCAGCTCCACCTTAAGCTCCTGGAAGCAGCGCAGCAGAGTCTCCTGCTGCTCCTGCGCCCACTGCCTCCACTCCTCAAGGCCTCCGCCGGCCGCCATTTTGTTTCTCTGCCCCCGCTTTTCCAGGGGTGCTTCCACCGTTTTTCTTCTTACCCCACTCCTGGTCTGGACCATAGGACCTTAGGGATCGACTCCAGTCCCATTCCCACGTCGGGATTCGTCGACGAAGTTCCGTTGGGGGTCCTGAAAAGAGCCCCAAAGTCTGTTATTCGCGGGAGCTGCCAATCGTGCGGCTTAGCTCCGCATTGCCGCCGCCGGAAGTCTATAATAATCGTAGTTAATCTAATTCTGTCTTGATTAATTGAACTACTAGTATAAGTATTGAAGAATCAAACTCCCAAGTTAATTGATTAGTTACTCAATAAATTACTCAATAAATTATGTGTTATCACTGAACGACTTTGAGTAATCATCACAGTTAAATACATCTCCGCATAAACAAATGAATAACATATATTACCCCAAGTAATATAGCAACTCATAGAGTTATATAATATTGAATGTCGTTTGGGAACAGAGTTCAGAAAATGTAGATAGTTGGGAATAAAGGGGTAACTTCATGGAATACTACGTGTCCAGCCTTCAGTGTAGGTTAGTATACTGTTGTAGTGTATAATAGTCCTTGTGTGTTTTTCTTTTCAGTTAATTAAATGAAAAATAAAATTAAAATTGCTTATTGTCACAAGTAGGCTTCAAATGAAGTTACTGTGAAAAGCCCCTAGTCGCCACATTCCGGCGCCTGTTCGGGGAGGTTGGTATGGGAATTGAACTGTGCTGCTGGCCTGCCTTTGTCTGCTTTAAAAGCTAGCTATTTAGTCCTGTGCTAAACCAGCCTGTTAATAAATATTATTTACTAATTGATCACAAAAGAACAGGACTATTCCTCCCCAGTTTTGTTCACCGTGTACCAAATTGAAAACATACACCACTAAGAACCAATGTTTCAAATGAACCTTCTGGATTTTGAGATAGCCTCGTATTTACTATCAGTGGGGACCTTAACACTTTTCTTCTTCCATTTCCTAGACCTGTGCCACTGCCGCACCAGGTTTCAGTTCTTGGGTATCAGGAAGGAGAAAGACGGTATGGTAGGGTTGAGTTGACGGAAGGAAGCGGGAGTGCATGTTTACACCCACTGCAGTTTTCACATCACAATTGTGGGGTGAAGGGAAAGTGGGATACAGGCAAGATGCTGTCAGCTTCTATAGTTTTTGCCTCAGTTGTGACCGCTCCAATGGTTAACAACACTGCCTCCTCCATTGGGAGGTGGACAGACAGCCACGCCTGCCACTCCATGTTAGGTTTTATTCCTTTGGTTATGCACCGTTTTATCCTGCAAGAGAGATGTGACTGTGTCAGTGAATATGTTGCAATGTGCTTGGGGGATGTGCCTTTCATAGTTGAATAACTGGCAAATGTGTTGAAGCTGTGAGGTGTGAGTGCGAGACCTGCAGCAATGGTGAGCGTGTGAGGCAGAGGTAAGGTCTAAATTTTAATCTTGATGGAAAACATTGGTAGCTGTGTAAAGGAGTGGTACTGATTTTGAGCAGTCTGTGAGGATAATTAATTATTTATAACATGGTATGTGAAGACACATTCACTGACCTTGGCCTCTGTGTGATGTTATTGAGCTTTTTTCGGTATTAAGTTCAGCCATTCAGAGCTAGATTGCTGACACTGACCATGACAGTAATCTGCTCCCACTTGTAAGGGCACTTCCTGTTTATTTCCCTTATTTCCCCTTTCTTTTATTTTGATATTCTTATTTTGATCCATGGATGATTTATGGCCATGTCTCCTTAAGGCAAGCAGCTTGTGTCTTTAATTATCAGAGGAATCCAGAAGTTTAAGGAGAGATCACCTACTGGTTTAAGCTGGAGCTGCAGATTTATAGGCACCAGTGAGAGCGAAGGGCTGGGACTTGGTTTGCGTGATTGGCTGAGGGCCAAAAATTGGACCAAAAGATTGTGATCTGCCCAGTAACAGGTGGTAATTGGATATTATCCCACTGAAATGCTTTTCAGAGACCTGAAGATTTCAGTTTTGATTCCAGCAGCATGGTAAAAAGATCCAGCTAACCCTCTCCAGGTATATCTAGCTAACCCTCTCCAGGTAGATCCAGCTAACCCTCTCCAGGTAGATCCAGCTAACCCTCTCCAGGTAGATCTAGCTAACCCTCTCCAGGTAGATCCAGCTAACCCTCTCCAGGTAGATCCAGCTAACCCTCTCCAGGTAGATCTAGCTAACCCTCTCCAGGTAGATCCAGCTAACCCTCTCCAGGTAGATCCAGCTAACCCTCCCCAGGTAGTTCCAGCTAACCCTCTCCAGGTAGATCCAGCTAACCCTCTCCAGGTAGATCCAGCTAACTCTCTCCAGGTAGATCCAGCTAACCCTCTCCATGTAGATCCAGCTATCTCTCTCTGAGAGGGCTGTCCCTCTCTCTCCAGAAAGCCTTTGGGCATTGTATTCCTGAAACTACAGACAGAGGGCTGAAGCCAAACCATGAACTGAAAGCAAAATTTGATGAGATATAAAGGGCTGGATTCTTCCAATTTTGCGGCTATGTCCGGAGGAAGCGTCTGGTTTTACGACCAAAAGGTCCGCTTCCTGGCTTTACCTGCAGATATGGACGGAGAATGGCCGGGTCCATGGCCACACATACGCATGGCGGCCACGCCGTACAACATGGCGCTGGCTATGGGTGGGCCCAGTCTGCCAGATAGTGCCCTCCTGTAAACCCCCTCACCACCCCTGGACCACCCCCCACCAGTCTCTCCAGCCCTCGCTGACCCCCCCCCGCTGCCAGCGGAACGGCTCCCCCCCAGACTGTGGCAACGCTGGACGCAGTCCGCAGCCGCCACATGAGGTTCCCGAAACCTGAGAGGACACGCGACCGACGTCGTCAGAAAGTCGGCTCACCGGGGGCGGAGGATCGGTGGATGGCCTCAGGTGACGTCCTGAGGCCTTCCCAACAGCGTGCAGCATATTCAGCAATTATGACATTTTTGAGGGGGCGGAGCATCTGAAAAATAGCACCACTCCTGATCTCGGCATAAAAACGGATTCTCCGGCCAATCGGCGAACGCTATTTCGGCATCGGCAATCGGAGAATCCAGCCCAAAATCTCTCTCTAGGAGAGTTGGGAGTACTGCGCAGGGGAGGTGCCAGAACACCACAGCGCCTCGGACTCCCCCTCCTGTCTCTGACGCATCACATGGGTAGAGGGCAGAACAGGGTAGCACCACGCCACCTGGGACACCCGAGCTACAGCTGGGCCCATTCAAGCCCGGTCACCCCAGACGATGGCCGATAGAGGGGACCTAGGGCACAGGGTGGGAATCACAGCAGGCCGCCTCCATTCCTGAGGATCCACCTAGGTGTAACGTTAGGGCCCTGTAAGGCGAGAGAAGTTGGCACCGGTACAGGGCACAGTTAAGCAATAGGGGCTGGGACACAAACCTGTATGTATATTTTCACATTAAACACGTGCACTGCCTCGGTGCTCTGTCAGAAGTGTGTAAGGTGTGGGCTGGCCGCAGCGAGGGCACGGATCGGGTTGGGGGCGGGGTGGAATGAGCGAACGTTGCGGGTGGGATTGGCTCAGGGACCACAGTTCAGCCAGCTCTCTCCACTCCAGTGTTGTTCCAACCCCCCTCCCCGTCGCCACACCATCAACACCTCTGCCGACCCAGGGATTTGATAGGACCTATGGGGAGAGAGCGGGTAAATGACCTCGTGATGGTGCTGCCATGGGCACGAGTCAGACGTTGCCAAACGATGCAGAGCACCAGAGGTCATCGCAGAATGGGTTGTCATCATACTCCATCTAATGAACCTGATGCAGGGCCTGCACCCCGTAGTGCGGCAGGCATGTATCACAGAGGGGGTTGCAGGCGAGTGTGTGTGTGTGTGTGTGTGTGTGTGTGTGTGTATGTGCATTTGGGGGGGAGGGGGGGAGTGTCGTGCTGACCTGCAGTGTCCGTTGCCCTGGCCTGTCCCCCATCCCCCAAGTCGATAAACCTGGAGGCAAACAGAGCAGTTTGTGTGCATTGGCCCTGGCCCACACGTTATGGGACCGCCTGTGCCTGCCCGGCCACATGTCCTGTCTATCTTCCCCTCCCCCGCATCCTCTTCATCAATGAGGCCTGGCATTCATCCCCCTTCTCCACCATGTCGCCCCTCTGCTATTCGATGTTATGGAGGAAGCAGCAGGCCACCATCGTATAGACGACCCTCTCAGTGCTATACAGGAGGGCTCCTCCAGAGTGATCCAGGCACCTGAACCGCATCTTCAGGAGGCCAAAGCACTGCTCGATCATGCACTTGATCGCAACATGGGCGTCATTGTAGTGGGTGCCTCCTTCGCATCTCCTCCTCCTCCACGGCTGGTTGGTTGGCTGGCTCTCCATCCTCACCGGCTGTCTCCTGTCCCTCTGGGGCACACTCCAGTTTCGTCCTCCTCAAGCAGCTCCAGCTCATACAGCTGCAATGCATCCCCCAGGGCTGTGATGACTAGGAGGAAGGCACCATAGCTGGTTGAATTCCAATATCCATTGTCTGCAGGGGGTGAAAGGCCAACATCTTAGCGTGCGTAACCCTGTGCCCAACCAGTCAGACAAGCCAGTGACAAGACTGGCAGCCCATGGCCGTGCCTCTCCATGTCCGACCTCCTCTCTCTGCCTCATCAGCCACAGCGCCTATTTCCCAATTTCTAAAAGCACAAGTGAAGCTCGCCATCGGGAAATCCCCCCAGTGTAGACGGAGAAGGCTGGAGGACTGGTGAGGGGTGGCCCGGGGGTGTCGAAGGGGTGCTCAGGGGGGCACTATCTGATAGGTCAGGTCCACGCACAGCCAGCGCCATGTTGTACGGCGCGACCGATACGGACCGTCGCCGTGCGCATGCGCGGTCATGGACTCGGCAATTCTCCGGCCGTTTATATCGGGAAGGCCGTGCGTTTTACATGGCGTGGCTGCTAGCCCCTCACCGGTCGGGGATTCAGTGCTCGGGCCTCGCCGATTTTTCCCACGTAAAACGCCAAGGATCCTCCAGACACAGCCACAAAATCAGAGAAGCCAGCCCTTAGTCTCAGAAACGGAGAATCCCGCCCCATATGTTCATGTGCGTTTACTCACAGGAGCATTTTGAGGAGCACATTCAAAATTAGCAACCATTCTAGAAGAGCATTTATTTGAGAGATGTTTCAATAGTATTGTAGAAAAACTGAGGAAGGAGCAGTGCTCCGAAAGCTAGTGATTTGAAACAAACCAGTTGGACTTTAACCTGGTGTTATCAGACTTCTTACTGTGCTCACCCCAGTCCAACGCCGACATCTCCACGTCATTGTAGAAAAATGATCATGTTGTTTATTTTGCCATTTATTTATCACAAAGTAGATGCATGAAGCTTATGTACATATCTAAGCTTATTTTCAAAACAGTAATATCCCAGAACTATGAGAAGGGAAAGAGCCCATCCTTCCTGTTCTTTTAATATTTTGTGCTCATTACCATCCCAACTAATGCCCCAAATGCATCAAAACAACACAAATGAACTTGTTTGGTTTTAGTTAAATGTCAACCTTTGCGTCATCAGCCAGCACAGCACCAGTGTTCCATTCATCTTCATGAATAACTTCTGATGATTTACACTGATCAAATTAACACATTTCCCTCAAGACCCTAATTAAGAGCATCAGGACACAAACTGCATCCTGGTCCAGGATGAACATCAAGGGGTAAATGGAGATATGCAGCACTAGCGACTCAAACAGTAACACTTGAAAATGGCGACCAAGCAGCACAAGGGCAGTTTTGAGGCAAAGTGATGTGGCGCTAACAATTGCACACAAAAGACTCGATACGGTACAAGAGAGGCTTTATTACATTGAGATGCTATTCCTCCGGCTGCAGCTGTAGAATGGCATCTCAGGGAAACTTATGAATATTTATACTGCTCCCTGTGGGCGGAGCTAGCCGGCAGGAGCTTACCAGAAAACCTGTAATACAGGCACTGTCATACATCCCCTAATGCAAGCACACACATATACATACAGTGGTAGATCACCACATTCACCCCCTGTAAAAAATGAGTCCGGCGGGGGTGACGTGAAACTATGATACATAAACATGATCTATTTACAGAGGGGGGGGGGGAAAGAACCAAGTGTCCATCGGGCAACCCTGTGCCCGTCACAGGTTGAGTCGGACCGGCGGTCGGACGTTCCGTTGCGAGCAACGCAGCAGTGGGTGGTGACATCTGCACAGGCGGTGTCGGCGATGACGGCGTAGGTGCTGGCGATGTTGGTGCTGGCCAGTGCTGGGATGACTCCGGGAGCGAGCCAAAATCTTCCATGTCCTCTGGTGTGGGCAGGGGAAAGAGGGATGGACCTGGTGGGGCTGAATTCAGGGGCGCTGGGGAAAAGGAGGGTGGCGCGTGGGTAGGGAGGATTGTGGGCATGGGATCGGCACAGACCTGGCAGTCTCTGGTGACTGTCCGTACTTCCTCAACGGAGTAGGGCAGATTGTGGGCTTTGACCAGATGGTACAACCGAGTGACCCCCGGATGGCAAAGGCTGTCGTGCAAGGCACAGAGCTGGTTCACTTGTGTGCTGGCACATGTACCTCGGGAGGGGGCGTCTGGGGGTTCGTTGAGCTTGCCGGGGCGATACAAGATCTCGTAATTATTGGTGGAGAGCTCGATTCTCCACCGCAAGATTTTGTCCTTTTTGATCTTGCCCCGCTGCGTGTTGTTAAACATGAAGGCTACCGACCGTTGGTCAGTGAGGAGAGTGAATCGCCTGCAGGGCAGGTAATGCCTCCAGTGCCGCACCGCTTCAACGATTGCCTGGGCCTCCTTCTCAACAGAGTGTCGGATTTCGGAGGCATGGAGGGTGCGGGAAAAGAATGCAACGGGTCTGCCTGCCTTGTTTAGAGTGGCGGCAAGGGCGACATCTGAAGCATCGCTCTCTACTTGGAAGGTCAGTGTCTCATCTACTGCGTGCATCCCGGCCCTGGCTATGTCTGAGCGAATACGGGCGAAGGCCTGTTGTGCCTCGGCCTTGAGGGGAAATTATGTGGACTGGATCAGTGGGCGTGCCTTGTCCGCGTATTGTGGGACCCACTGGGCGTAGTAAGAAAAGAACCCCAGGCATCGTTTGAGAGCCTTGGGGCAGTGGGGGAGGGGAAGCTCCATGAGGGGGCGCATGCGGTCGGGATCGGGGCCAAGTAGTCCGTTTTGGACTACATAGCTGAGGATGGCTAAGTGGTCTGTGCTGAATACGCACTTCTCCTTGTTATAAGTGAGGTTGAGGAGAGATACGGTGTGGAGAAATTTAGCAAGGTTGGCGTCATGGCCCTGCTGGTCGCGGCCGCAGATGGTGACAGTCGACCGTCCGCCTCGAAGGCAGTGTAGGGACGGTCCTATTTACGGAAGGGGAGCTGCTGGTAGGCGGATTTCAGGTCAATTGTCGAGAAGACCCAGTACTGTGCAATCTGATTGACCATATCAGATATGCAAGGATATGCTGGGTATACCGGTTGATGGTCTGGCTGTAGTCCACGACCATCCTGTGTTTCTCCCCAGTTTTAACCACCACCACTTGGGCTCTCCAGGGACTGTTGCTGGCCTCGATAATATCCTCCTGAAGCAGCCGCTGGACCTCGGACCTGATGAAGGTCTTGTCCTGGGTGCTTTACCGTCTGCTCCTGGTGGAGACGAGCTTGCAATCTGCAGTCAGATTGGCAAAGAGGGAGGGAGGGTCAACCTTGAGGGTCGTGAAGGCTCGATACGGTACAACAGAGGCTTTATTACAGTGAGATGCTATTCCTCCGGCTGCAGCTGTAGAATGGCATCTCAGGGAAACTTATGAATATTTATACTGCTCCCTGTGGGCGGAGATAGCCGGCAGGGGCTTACCGGAAAACCTGTAATACAGGTGATAAACCATCAAACGAACGTGAGACGAGTTGCTGTACAAAAGTTAGGCTTTAATAAGCTAGAAGTTAGCCCTGCGGTCGACTACAGTAAATGGACGACCGCCGGGCGTTCTGGCTATTTATACCTCGATCTGGAGGCGTGGTTAACTCAGCCTCTCGACCAATCGGAGAGCCGTCGCATGACTGGTCTCAACCAATCGGTCGAGAGGCACATGACCGACCAGGGCCAATGGTAAGCCGGTGTTCTGCACCAATGGCAGACAGCTATGCAAATCATACCACCACAACAGGTACTGTCATACATCCCCTAATGCAAGCACACACATATATACAGCGGTAGAGATCACCACACGTGGCAAAAGGATTATCATGTGTGCAGCTAACAACCTGGGAAGGCATGCAGAGTGGGCAGATCATTGTGCGAATGAGTGAGCTATTGAACTTCAAAGTAGTTCAGCGGCAGACGGTGCCCGTCTGTCCACTGTGCAGCGGGTGAAATGGCAGCAATGTGAAATGGGTTATTCACACCAGAATTTCCATTGTGATCAATCTTTTTTTCATTGGCTTTCACAGAAGGATAGTTCATGCTCTTTTAGGAGACTAATTTCTTAGTATCACTGTCACTTTGCTTGGTTTGAAATTGAAAATCTTCGCAACATTTTCCAAGTCAATGAAAACTGTTGCTGTGAAAGGTTGGCTGCTGGTTGGCCATGAACCCATTTCGCGCTGTTGGCATTGACCAATTTACCCCCTGAATAGAGGCCGGGGTGACTGACTGTACTGAAGTAGTTTTGTGTTCATTTCAGAGCTCGTCGTGAAACAAGTCATTTCCAGTCCTGAGTAACCTGTTTGGCTTTGCTTTCATTCAGGGGTGGTCAGTGGGGGATGAAATGGTCAGGGAAAGATGGCTGGGGGCAGGGTGTGGGGGTGTGGGGGTGGGGAGGAGAGAGGTTGGAGAGGGTAGTCAGAGCGATGGGAGGGGATATGTGTGGGGGATATTGAACATTACTGAATTATGTGGAGAAGAACGAGCTGGTGGATGAAGCTGTAGGATGAAAAGAGGAAATGCCATATCCACAGAGAAACTGTAGAGAGCAATTCCCTTATCTCAACCTCAGTGAGGACACATGCCTGAGACATCTATGCTTCACTGAAATCGATCAATTAATAGACACAACTGCACGCTCAAAGCAGTGATCAAAGACAGAAATGTTAATGGCAGTCCAAGGTGACTGTTGCTCGGGCGGTGGGGGTTGGGCGGGGGGGAGGGGGGGGGTGTTGGGGGGGAGAATGAGGCTTTGTGCTGGATTGGGAGAAGGGGCAGGGTGTTTTGGTCATATCGGGCGGTCAGGGGGCCAGGTCGGACTGGGAGGGGGGGGATCAGGATAGGTTGGAGTGGCTTGGGAGGGTTGGTCGTACTGGGGATTGGTGGGGGGGTGGGGTCAGACTGAGAAGGGAGCCTGGGCTGGGTCGGGTTGGGTTTCACTGGAGGTGGGGGGGTCAAGTTGGGCCGGGAAAGGGAGAGGTCAGGTCGGGGTGTAGGTGGTGGGTCCGCTGGGGGGTCGTTTATGTGGGAGATGCCCTATGTGAGGCTCGGCCTGTGTTTAAATAATAATAATCTTTATTGTCGCAAGTAGGCTTACATCAACACTGCAATGAAGTTACTGTGAAAATCCCCCCAGTCGCCACATTCCAGTGTCTGTTTGGTTACACTCAGGGAGAATTCAGAATGCCCAATTCACCTAATAGCACGGGCGCGATTCTCCGCTGCCCACGACGGGTCGGAGAATAGCGGGAGGGCCTTCCCGACATTTTTCCCGACCTCCCGCTATTCCCCCCCCCCCCCCACGGCCGCCCCACGACACGAATCGCTGCTCGCCCTTTGTTACGGCGAACAGCGATTCTCCTCTGGCCGATGGGCCGAGTTCCCAGGCCTTTACGGCCGTTTTCACGAACGCAAACACACCTGCTCTCACCGTTCGTGAAAACGGCCGCAAAGTGCCGTCCCGGACAAACATGGCACTGATTGGCCCACCGATCGCGGGCAGTGGGTCCGATACCAGCACACTCTTTGTTCCTCCGCCGCCCCGCAGGATCAGTCCGCGGGCGGCTGAGGGGCATGACGGCCCGCGCATGCATGGGTTTGACGCATATGCGTGATGACGTCATCCGTGCATGCGCGGGTTGGAGCTGTCCAACCCGCACATGCGCGGCTGACGTCATCGTGCGCATCAGCTGCCGTGACGCTTGGCGCGCGGGCTTAGCGACGGTCGCTAAGCCCGCGATGCCGTTCTTCATGGGGCCGCGCTGGTAGCCCCTGACCGGGGGGGGGGGGGGGGGGGGAGAATCGGGTCCTGGGAGGGGGCGTGGAGGCTGCCATGAAACATGGCCAGTTTCACGGCAGCCTTTACGACTCTCCGCATTTGCGGAGAATCGAGCCCCGCATCTTTCAGGACTTGTGGGAGGGAACCGGAGCACCCGGAAGAAACCCACGCAGACACGGGGAGAATGTGCAGACTCCGCACAGGCAGTGACCCAAGCCGGAATCAAACCTGGGACCCTGGAACTATGCTACCATGCCGCCCATCGATAGTTACTCTGGCGTTAGATGCAATTTTTATCCTTCCAACTCTTTCAGAGTAACTATCAGAAGTTAGTAATTTAAATCACTTCTGTCAGATGATTCCCAGCCCTGAATAATTGTCCAGAGAAAGTGAGGGCTTCTGGAAATTTCTGGATAAATCCTTACAAGGGAATTTCCGAGAGGGACTCCCCAGCACATCATTGGGGTACCCCCTAAATCCGACGGTGGGGAACCAGGAAATTATGGGCTAATTGTTTCTTCCTGGCAGAGACAGACAGGAGGAGTGAGATATTACTTGCATTTCATGTTTTCCCATGGTGGAGGACGCCACTGACTGCATGCACATTGTCTTGCATAATCCTTGGGGCAGCACGGTAGCACAAGTGGATAGCACTGTGGCTTCACAGCACCAGGGTCCCAGGTTCGGATTCCTTGCTGGATTGGCCATGATAAAGTGCCCTTAGTGACAAAAACGGTTAGGAAGGGTTACTGGGTTACGGGGATAGGGTGAGGGCCTAAGTGGGTCAGTGCAGACTACCAATGAAGTACCTTTGAAGTGTAGTCACTGCTATAATATAGGAAACACAGCAAACTCCCACCAGGGATAACTCTACCTGCTCTTTCTCAAGGTAATGCCATGGAACCTTTTACATTCTCTGAAGGCTGAATGGCCTCCTTCTGCACTGTATGTTCTATGTTCAACGATTTTGCCTGAACCAAAGGGAGTTCACTCCTTAATTCCACCAGCTATGTGAACATAATGCATCATGTCGGTGAATGGCTAGCATCTTATAAGTAGACAGGTGTCAGTCATGGCTCAGTTGGTAGCACCCTCACCTCTAAGTCAGAATATTGTGAGTTAATGCCCCACTCCAGGACTTAAACAGATAAATCCTAGGCTGACACTCCAATGCAGTACCGAAAGACTGCAGTGCCGCTTGACCGGAAATTCAAGGTCAACGGACCTTCTAATTGTCTGTTAAATTGCCCGTCCCACCCACAATGACTTCCACAGTGGGCAGAATCAGAAAGTTTACCCAGTTGTTCTTCAGGTGAGATATTAAACCAATGCCCCATGTACCTCTCAGAGAATGTAAAAGGTTCAACGGCATTACCTTGAGAAAGAGCAGGTAGAGTTATCCCTGGTGGGAGTTTGCTGTGTTTCCTTAGCAGTGACTACACTTCAAAGGTACTTCATTGGTAGTAAAGGGCTTTGAGATGTCCACTAGTTCCATAGAATCCCTACAATGCAGAAGGAGGCCATTTGGCCCATCGAGTTCACAGCAACCCTCTACCTTGTCCCAAGCTCCATCCTATCCCCGTAACTCCTCTAACCTGCACATCTTTGGACTGTGGGAAGAAACCGGAGCATCTGGAGAAAACCCACGCAGACATGGGAAGAAAGTGCAAACTCCACACAGACAGCAACCCAAGGCCAGAACTGAACCACCAGATGCGAGTATGTTTCTTGTATTGACCAAATGACCACACAACTAGTATGTTAGTTCAAAAGACAGTTTATTATTAAACACAAGACTTATCACTCTGTGCAATGATACAGACGGCCACGCATTAAACTACAGCTATCAACTAAGATGACCTTTACTTAACTTCTGGATGACCGGCTCTGTGCAGGTAGATAAGGCCTTTATCTGAGTCCCCACGTGTGTCGGCTGGAAATTGTCAGGTTTGTCTCGGCTGCGGTTCGTCTCTTTCTCTCAGATAGCGATCGCGGATCTTGAACTTGGCTGGTCGTTATGCTGCAGTTGGTGTGGGCACAGGCCAGTCCCAAAAGAGATCGATCCCGAGTGCGCAGGGCCTCTTATCCTTCTTCTCTTTTGCATCCTTTTGGGCAGGGTTAACTCAGGGTCTAATGGATCATAGAGTCTCAATCACTCTGATCGATACTGGCCAATTAGGGGCGGGTAACTTGATGGCTGGGCAGGTCCAAGTCGTTATTGTTCCAAGTGTATAGGCATTTCCAAATAAGGGAAGGTGGAGCCAGGGAGTCTGCTACTGTTGCTATTCCTTCATTTGAGTCTATTGTCCTGGGGAAATTGGTGATTGACCTTTAACAGTTGCAAGTTTCAGTTCGGTCTGGTTTTCCTTTTCTCAATACACAGAGGCTGCACTGTCTGTGTCCCGACTTGACT
The DNA here is from genome assembly GCF_902713615.1 of Scyliorhinus canicula. Lineage (NCBI taxonomy): Eukaryota > Metazoa > Chordata > Chondrichthyes > Carcharhiniformes > Scyliorhinidae > Scyliorhinus > Scyliorhinus canicula. The sequence continues at coordinate 133,926,809 of NC_052150.1, forward strand.
CACAATTCCCATTTTAGGTGGCCACGGCACTGTGAAGCAGCAGTGCTAACCACTGTTTCACTGTGCCACCTGATGTGTTATCTGAGTTGGTCTAACATCGACTGCAACTGGATGCAGTGAAACTAGAAACAGGCTTCCGACACAGGAGATGGTCCAACATTGTTTTATTTAACTTGCTGATTGCTGTACATAATCTGCTGTGGGTTGACACTCTATTAACCTAACTGATAACCTCCTACTGGCTTGACCAGACTAGCTCTCTATCACATGGTGATGATGTTCACTGGCTTGTGCACTGCGACTATCTCCCTAGCCGTGTCCTGTGAGAGAGGGCGAGTCTTAATGCCCTGTGGGCTTAATAATAGTGGTGTCCTGTCTGGTGATTGGCTGTTCTGTGTCATGTGTGTTCATTGGTTATCCTGTGTGTCAATCACTGCCTCTCTGCATCTCATGATATACATGAGTGGATATTATGACATCTCCCCTTTTTAAAATAAATTTTGGAATGTGGCTGTATATGCATGCATATCTATGTACAAGTGGGGAATGAATGAACATATGTACATGGGAAGGTGTCTATCGTGCAGATACAGAGCAAACTGAACAAAATTTACAAGATTTAAGTCTATAGATTCAGTCTTTGTGGCGGGCGACCAATCGCCCTTGATTCTTGTCGATCGCCTCCGAGGTGGAAGTGGGGGGGGGGGGGGGGCGCGCCGGCACCTGGACAGGCAGGATGGCTGCCATTTCGGTGGCCTCATGGACAGGTGGGATTGCTGCCAGATCGGTGGCCTCGTGGTGCATGACACCCGGAGGAGGCATGATGACATGCGGAGAAGTGCGGTCAGGTGGTGGGCAAGGAACTTTGCGCAGTGCCCTCCTTTGCACCGTAGAATTGAGCCATCAGCCATTTGAACAATGAAAGACCTGGGAGCAGCCTGTCTGACGACAACAGCTGGGGCTGACCAACCTCCCTCAGGCAACTGGATGCGAACATCTTCTGGAGCCAGCGCAGGCAGATCCGTGGCATGAGCATCATACGTGATCTTTTACTGGTCCCTGGATCACTGCACCTTCTGCAGCACCGTGAGGTGGCCAAGGTCAGGAACATGGACGGCTGGAACAGTCGTCCTCAGGTTGCGGTTCATGAGCAACTGCGCTGGAGACAAACCAGTCAACAGAGGGATTGCCCTGTCTGCCAATAGCGCCAGGTTGAAATCTGAGGCTGAGTCTGCAGCCTTGCACAGCAACCGCTTGACAATATGGACCCCTTTCTCGGCCTTCCTGTTTGATTGCGGGTAACGGGGACTGGATGTGATGTGACTGAAGTGGTAGGATCGTGCAAAGTCGGACCACTCTTGGCTGTAGAAACATGGACCATTGTCACTCATTACTGTGAGTGGTATCCCATGCTTGGCAAACGTCTCTTTGAAGGCTTTGATGACGGACTTGGACGTGAGGTCTGACAGTTTCACCACTTCCGGGTAGCTGGAGAAGTAGTCAACCAAGAGCACATAATCACGCCCATTGGCGTGAAAGAGGTCTATCCCCACCTTCGACCGCGGAGAAGTCACAATCTCGTGCTGTTGCAGCGTTTCCTTGGGCTGAGCTGGTTGAAACTTCTGGCATGTTGTGCAGTTGAGGACTGTGTTGGCAATGTCCTGGCTGATGCCAGGCCAGTAAACTGCCTGCCAAGCTCTGCGTCGACATTTCTCGACCCCAAGGTGACCCTCATGGATCTGTCTGAGCACCATGTTTTGCATGCTTTGGGGATTGACGATTCTATCTAGTTTAAGAAGGATCCCCTCAACAACCGTTAGCTCGTCCTTAATGTTGAAGAACTGGGGGCACTGCCCCTTTTGCCAACCATGGGCAAGGTGCTGCATCACGTCCTGCAGTAGAGGATCTTTGGCAGTTTCTTCGCGTATTTGGACAACTCGTTCATCAGTGTCTGGGAGGTTGCTGGCAGACCATGAAGCACCTGTGCTTCAATGTGGCGAATGAAGTCGCCCTGTTCACACAGCGCGGTGATGGATCGGGATAGGGCATCCACGATGATCAGCTCCTTACTCGGTGTGTAGACGAGTTCAAAGTCATATCGGCGGAGAAGAAGAAGAATTCGCTGCAGCCGAGGTGTCATGTCATTTAAATCCTTCAGGATTATGTGGACTAAAGGCCTGTGGACTGTTTCCACCGTGAACTTTGGCAGACCATATACGTAGTCATGAAACTTGACTATTCCTATCAGGAGACCCAAGCACTCCTTTTTGATCTGGGCATACCATTGTTCAGTCGGAGTCATGGCCCTGGAGGCGTATGCCACTGGAGCCCAGGACGAGGAGTCGTCTCGCTGGAGGAGCACCACCCCAATGCTATCCTGGCTTGTGTCTGTGGATATCTTGGTATCCTTGGTTGGGTCAAAGAATGCCAGTACTGGGGCTGTAGTGAGCTTTGCCTTCAGCTCAAGCCACTCCGCTTGATGTGCGGGAAGCCACTTGGAACACTGTTGACTTTTTCACGAGCTGCCGGAGGGCTGTGGTGTGGGATGCCATATTGGGAATGAATTTCCCGAGAAAATTTACTATCCTGCCTTTTTGTCCTCTTGGGTCTTCATGGCATTAATTGCCAGCACCTTGCCAGCATCAGGTTGCACACCCTGCTGTGAAATGTGGTCACCCAGAAACTTGATAGCGGACCGGCCAAATGAGCATTTGGCCCTGTTGAGCTGGAGGCCATTTTCATGAGGCATCTGGAAAACCTGTTTCGAGGCGAGCGATCTGATCCTCGGGTGTCGTGGACCAGATGATCACATCGTCCACATAGACTCGCACCCCCTCGATGCCCTCCATCATTTGCTCCATTATGCGATGAAATACTTTGGAAGCTGAGATTATACCAAAAGGCATGCGGTTGTAGCAATACCTGCCGAACGGAGTGTTAAACGTGCACAGCTTCTGACTGGACTTGTCCAGCTGTATCTGCCAGAAGCCACGGGAAGCATCCGGCTTGGTAAAGAATTTGGCATGAGCCATCTCACAGGTTAACTCTTCACGCTTTGGATATCAGGTAGTGCTCGCGCATGATGTTGCGATTCAGGTCTTGGGATCAATGCAAATGCGGAGTTCACCAGAGGGCTTCTTGAGGCAGACCATGGAGCTGACCCAGTCTGTTGGTTCCGTGACCTTTGAGATGATACCCTGGTCTTGGAGCTCTCGTAACTGCCTTTTCAGACGATCCTTGAGAGGAGCCGCCACCCGGCGTGGTGCATGGATGACTGGGATGGCATTCGGTTTGAGCAATGTCTTTGAGCGATATGGGAGCGTGCCCATTCCTATCAATCACGTTGTGGTATTGCGTGAGAATGTCGTCTATCTCAGCCTGGAGATTTACATTGGGTGAGGCAGTCGCCGGTGTCGAGGACATGGCATGGACGCGCTGGACCAGATTTAGGAGTTTGCATGCGCGAGCACCGAGCAGGGATGCCTTGTCAGGCCGGACGATCTCGAATTGTCACGTTGCCTTGATTGCCTTGTGAGATACACCTAGCTGACACGACCCACTGGCAGGTATGGCATTGCCATTGTAGTCAAGGAGATGGCAGGCTGGTGGAAGAATGCGAGGTTGGTGTCGGATGCTGTCGAGGTCCAACTGTGATATAAGGTTTGCAGACGCGCCAGTGTCCAATTTAAATCGGATGCTAGACTGCTTGACGGTGGTGATAGCACACCACTCGTCGTCAGGATCCACACTCAGGATTGAAAGGCGGTTTGCAGGCACGGTGGAGACCAGCTCGCGCGTGGTGATGATGCCCACCCAATATGGAGACTTGAGGCAGTCAGCATCGGGGTCCGTTGGGCTGTCGGGATCTGAATCCTGCATGCCTTGTTGTACGCAGCGGACATGTCTGCGCTGCAGCTGGGATCGCTGGCTGTTGCTCGGTGGAGCGGACCTGCATAAGGTTGCGTAATGCCCAGGCTTTCCACACTGTAGACATCGCCTACCTTCGGCTGGATATTGCCGCTTTAAATGGGCGGAGCCACAATTTGGACACGTCATGATGCCGACGTCAGTGCGTTCTGTGCGCCATCGTGCATGCGCAGTGCGGTCGGCTGACGTTCGCACATGCGCATTAGGGTCTTCGGCTCCTCACCCACCCGGTCATGGCGTGCATGCATAGGAACCCGGGAAAAGTGCGCAAAACGGTCACTCTCCTCGATGCTCAGGTCTTGCATTTTTGCGATAGCTTGCACCCTTTCTGCCTCATGGGAGGCCAGCTTTGCATTTTCTGCTGCCCTGATGTGGGAGTAACGATTCTTGGCATGCTCATGGATAACACACATTTCGATGGTGACAGAGAGGGTCAATTGTTTTATTTTGAGGAGCTACACCCGCAGGAAGTCGGACTGGACCCATAAAACGATCTGATCCCAGATCATGGAATCAGCCATCGAGTCATAATTACATGACTGCGCTAGGATGTGGAGATGGGTCAAGAAGGACTGAAAAGGTTCATCCTTACCCTGAAGCCTCTGTTGGAAGATGTATCGTTCAAAGCTCTCATTCACCTCAATGTCGCAGTGGCTGTCGAATTTCAGCAGAACTGTCTTGAACTTTGTCTTGTCTTCGCCATCGGCAAACGTGAGTGAGTTTAGATGTGGATGGCGTGATCCCCCGCAGTCAACAGGAACAGCAGATCTTTCTGGCATCCGATGCTGCCTCCAGGTTGGAGGCCTCGATATACAGGAGGAACTTCTGTTTGAAGACTTTCCAATTGGCACCGAGGTTGCTGGAGATCCGGAGTTGCGGAGGAGGTTGGAGCTTTTCCATGCTGCTGGATGGCTGCTTGTTGGTCGTTGCAGATTCACTCGCGGTAGGTTCGTTAGAATTAAAACTCCCTGGTGCCATGATGTGTTATCTAAGTTCGTCTAACATCGACTCCAACTGGATGCAGTGAAACTAGAAACAGGCTTCTAACACAGGAGATGGTCCAACACTGTTTTATTGAACTTGCTGATTGCTGTACATAATCTGCTGTGAGTTGACACTCTATTAACCTAACTGATAACCTCCTACTGGCTTGACCAGACTAGCTCTCTACCACATGGTGATGATGTTCACTGGCTTGTGCACTCTAACTATCTCAGTAGCCGTGTCCTGAGAGAGGGGGAGTCTTAATGCCCTGTGGTTTTATAGTGATGGTGTCCTGTCTGGTGATTGGTTATTCTGTGTCGGGTGTGTTCATTGGTTATCCTGTGTGTCAATCACTGCCTGTCTGCATCTCATGATAAACATGAGTGGATATTATGACACCACCCTAGTTGTGATGGACTTTATAGAACACAGAACATAGAACATAGAAAAATACAGCACAGAACATGCCCTTCGGCCCACGATGTTGTGCCGAAATTTTGTCCTTGATTAAGAATAAATTAATCTACACCCCATCATTCTACCGTAATCCATGTACCTATCCAATAGCCGCTTGAAGGTCCCTAATGTTTCCGACCCAACTACTTCCAAGGCAGTGCATTCCATGCCCCCACTATATGAATACAACTCTTTTTGTCATTCTATGGAAGTCCTCTATGCCATCTGGATTCGACCTATGAAGCCAAATTAAAACTAGTTACTGGGTAGCTAGTGTTGTCCACCCTTGGGGCAGCATGGTAGCATAGTGGTTAGCACTATGGCTTCACAGCACCAGGGTCCCAGGTTTGATTCCGGCTTGGGTCACTGTCTGTGTGGAGTCTGCACGTTCTCCCCATGTCTGCGAGGGTTTCCTCCGGGCTCTCGGTTTCCTCGCACAGTCCAAAGATGTGCAGGTTAGGTAGATTCTCCATGCTAAATTGCCCTTAGGTTAGATGGGGTTGCTGATTATGGGGATAGGGCTTAGGTAGGGTGCTCTTTCCAAGAGCCGGTGCAGACTTGATGGGCCGAATGGCCTCCTTTTGCACTGTAAATTCTATGATTCTTTACATGGCTCATACCTCCAGTGTGGAACCCACCCATACATGCAAAGCAGTCACACAATAAGACTCATGCTGCCACAAGGAATATTATAGAGCACACCATATTGTTACAATCCAGCAACATTTCCATTGCCTGTCCTGCTCTGCAGGAGCTCGAATGTGTAGGTATCAATATTGGTATTCGTATGCTGTATACTATGCTTGACCTGGCCATTATGAAGGAACAGCTCTTGTCACATATCTTTCAGACAAGAAGCTGAGCAGTAGGAGTCTGAGGGAAAGGAGGAGGCAGTGAAACTAGAAGAGGAGGAACAGGAAGTGGATCTGTGATTAAATAATTCATGAGCATGATGAGCAGACACAACCACTCCCCGCTATCCACCAAATGTTCACATTCCCCCATCACAGTCTTTCCAATAGCACAAAAAAATCCATGCTCTCATCCAAATTTATAAATTCAATCATTACGCAATGCATATAAAAATAACCAATCAGCCTTGTGCAGTCCCTTAGGACTATCTTCTATGTGCCTTTACCAGCTGTCCTTACTACTGTTCCAACATAATTCTACCCCAATTGTTACAACATGGCTGATGGAAAGCTGCTGAATTTCAGTGGGGTAACTGCTGAGAACCTGCTTGCAGGATAATCTCGAGTAGTTCTGGGCCTTGAGGGCCTGGCTTCAGACTTCACCTGCAGTCCAGGCTGCTTAGATGACATACTTTCTCATTCTCCTCTGACTCACAAGAGTTCCATTCTTGTGCATGTGAAGTGAACACTAGTCACACATAGGGTTGTGGTGAGGGGAGGGGAGAAAGTAAACATTGGATGTTTACACCACCTGCAGCTTGTAAATCAGACTAGATTGCAGAACATGGGAGAAATGGGAGGAGAGCAGGAGATTATGGGTAAGATTTTTTAGCATCGCCCACCTGGCGACTGGACATTCCTGCCCGAGGTCAATGGACTTTTACTTGCTCCCCGTCCCATCCGTGGCAATCTTATGGCAGGCTTGGCCATAAAATCCAGTCCTATATTTGCTGACACCCTCATCATTGATCATTTTTGTCCCATCAGTGGCTAAGGCCTCAGTGATATCCCTTACTAAGATGATCTGTGCTGTCATCTCCAAGAGAAGTTACATTATGCAGGCACGCTTGACCTCCTCCAGGCCTTTATTACCACCTCATGATATGTACCACTTTCTCCTGAAAGAAAAAGGCAACTGTGTCAGTGGGTGTCCTGCAATATGTTTAGGTGATGCGGCTGTTATAGTTGAATAGCTGTCAGTGTGTGCAAACTGTGAGTTGTGGGTGAGAAGCGTGTCAAAGTGAGATAAAGTATATAAATTTTAACGTTGAGTCCTAATTTCTAGATGCTGTTGTTAAGTGGGTGAGGTGGGTGAATTGAGCAGTGGAGAAGGCTAACATTGCAGGCGATACGTAGGATAAGTTCATTTGAAGATGTTACTCACTCACCTTGACAACTTGTCTCTGATTATTAAACTTCTTCTTGTTCTGCATCCATGTTTTTGGAGCAACATTCCTGGAATAGAGCACAACCACCACAGGTTCCTACTACCTCCTGTGTGAAAGACCTTTTTCCCCTCTGGTAAAGGATGTGTCTCCTTCGCTTCACTTCTTGCAACAATACCTCCAGTGCATTGAAAGAAAACCTTGGGACTGCTCTCTCACATATTCATCACATCCTTTAAAAAGTATCTCGCACATCGTAACATTCAAGGCTATGGGTCAAGTGCTGGCAAATGGGATTAGGTAGGTGATAAGTCAGGTGTTTTTCATGCGTCGGTGCCGACTCGATGGGCCGAAGGGTGTCTTCTGCACTGTATTGTTCTGTGATTCTGTGAATTCTTCAAAGCTCTTGTAGTGTCAGTGCACCTCCCCTTTAAGAGGTGCAAGGTGCCTTTAAGTAGCTTTTACTTTGCACACTGCAATCCCAACCTCTGATTTCAGCGATGAGCCAGTTTAAACAATTGCTGTCCTCTGCAAGTCCAGGTTCATACCTTGAATCTTTAAATACTGAAATACAATCTTATCATCACAGAGGGTACCTGTGTCAGAGAAACACAGCTAATGAAACTGGAATCAGACCTATCCAATAATTTAGACATAAGAGTGCCTGAGAATGAAAATACTGACACAAAGTTTCCTGTGACTGCATCAATCATTTAAAGGCATCTTGGGCCTTGGAATGCTGAAGGCAGATTAAAGATCGATGCTTCTGAAGGTATCTGACAGAGCATATCAGCACTAGCAGCAGATTGAACTGAGATTGTAGCAAACTCAGGGTAATACTATGGAATTTGAAATAAAAATGAAAGGATAACTGACCGTTTATAAGAAAAAAAACTGTGCAAAGTAGAAAACTAGCTGATTACTTTTACCACCATTATTCCGGCAGATCAGAAGGTTGAGGACATAATGAACTAAGATATTTTCCATTTCAAATATGCTGTGACTTTCAATTCAAAAAGAAAGCAAATGTTAATTCAAGCATCTTTCAGTTGCTTTGAAATAGGTTGTTCATGTTGGAATTGAAAAGAGAAATCTTTATATCTCTGAGGTTGGTATAAAGGTGGTGTTGCTTTAAAGACAATTGGCTTCAAATGTAACTGGCAAGCTAGCTGCAGGAAAAATCTTAATAAGGGTTTTCACTTATAGTCTATGAATAAAATACATTATATAAGCAAAAGAAGCAATTTGAAATTCAATCATTTCAAATGTTATAATTCTTTTGAAATAAACTCCCACTTCAGAACTGAAGGCATGGCTTTTATTTCTCACCAATGGATAATGCCTGAAAGAACACTGGCTTGTAACCTCCGTGGAGTAGCAGAGTCGGATTGCCATTCCATTCCTACTTACTAACCTGGACCAAGGGCTTTGGGCCAAGGGCAGGATGGTCAGAGGACAATTTCCCAATGGAAGTTTGAATTTAAGAAGCATTTGTTGTGCAATTCTTACCTGGAGACTTCCAGGCAGGGTTCTCTGGTTCATCCTTGGGGTATTCCCAAATTACGGAAGTTACGGGTATTTGTGAATGTGCACTGAGGTTCGAAGGAGGAAACTGAAGTGACTCAATGGACTTAAGCAAAGTGTGTCAGAGAGTGTGGTAGAATGTTATTGGGATATGTGGGTATCTTGGACATGTTCTGAAGAAAAAAGACATCTGTACAATATTCTTGGTATTGGCAGATGAATACAAAATACTTCATGAGTCTGCACAGGCATATGAAACAGAAGCTTTATTGGAACATATTATACTGCTTTGGCTAACACCTTCCATAAAGCTGTCCAAGAGAATACGTCATATGCTGTTGCATCACTTCCTCTGATGATGTACAGAATATATGATTAGCATATTAAGCAATTAAATTAACCTGTTACCAAAGCAATATCCAATATAAAACATAATACTGCAATCTGAAGTGGATTGTGGGAAACAGCAGACAGAGCAAGGGTAGGTTTTCAATGAATCACACAGTGTCATGGCACGGGGCCCGCCCAAATGACAAAAGGGCCCCAAAATGAAGAGTTTCAAGTTAGCATTATTTGTTGGCTCTCCAATGGATAAGTGGATTGCCCAGTAGATTTCTAAACTTTACAAGGCAGGCAGTTCCAAGACGTGGTCTGTTCTGAAATAGTTGATCTCAGTTACATTTAATGGGAACGTTAGAGATGGTCTCCAAATCTCTGGAATAAGGAAGCTAGTCAATCAGCAGGATTGTCACTCTGGACCCCTTGAAGCTCGCTGCCTTTTGGATCTTGTGGGCGATTTCAGCTTCCTGCCCTGTAGTGAGTTGGAGGATCTCTGGGATCCACTGCTACACTTCGAGGACCTGACCAGACTGAAAGCTGGTCGTCTCTCCTCACACCTGTCCTGGGCTGATGCCTTGCATTTTCAGAGAATTATTGGCTACCATTTCCCCTTCAAGCAGACCACGGCTCTGGTACGTAGTCTTCCAACCTTTTGGCTAGGATTTTGGCCAATATTTTGGCGTCTGCGTTTAGCAGTGCGATGGGTCTGTATGACTCACATTCCGTTGGGTGTTTGTCTTTCCTAGGTATTAGTGAGATTGAGGCCTGTGCTAACGTGGGTGGCAGTGTGCCCCTAACCAGTGAGTCTGTGAGCATCTCCCGCAGGTACGGGGCCAGTGCTGTTGCAAATATTTTGTAGAAGTCCGCCGGGAACCCGTCCGGTCCCGGCGCCTTCCCCGCCTGCATGGAGCTAATACTGTTCAGGATTTCACCCAGTGCTAGTGGTGCTTCCAAGCCCCGTTTTCTGTCCTCCCCACGACTGGCATGTCCAGTCCATCGAGGAACCGTTTCATCCCCAACTCCCCTGCTGGGGGTTCTGAGGTGTACAACTCTTGGTAGAAGGCCTCAAAGGTTTTGTTGACCTTTTCTGGGCCTGTTTCTAATGTGCCTCTGTTGTCCCTGTTTGGTGGAATTTCTCTGGTGGCTGCCTGATTTCTCAGCTGGTGTGTCTCTGTGTTCATATCGGGTCCCTCGTGACTGGCGGAGTTGGTACACTGCTTTCCTGGTGGAGAGCAGGTCAAAAATTCCTTTGTAGCTCTTTCCTCTCCGTCAGGAGCTCTACGGTTGGGGGCCTCAGAGTATTTATGGTCTACCTCCAGTATGGAGTTGACCAGCTGCTGCCTAGCTGTCCTATCCTCCCTATCTCTTTGTGCTCTGAAAGCGATAATTTCCACTCTAATTACGGCTTTTATCACTTCCCAAAACGTGGAGGGTGAGACCTCCCCGTTTTGGTTGTTTTCCGTATACTCCACTATGCCCTGTGATAGCCTTTCGCTGAAAGCCGAATCGGCTAGTAGGGCAGAGTCCAACCTCCATGCGGGGCGTTGGGCCCTGCCCGTCTCCAGCCTCACATCCATGTAATGTGGAGCGTGGTCGGAGATCACAATTGCAGAGTATTCTGTTTTGATCAGCCCTTGAAGCACCATTTTCCCCACCACAAAGAAGTCAATTCTGGTATCTAGGTTGTGTACTGGGGAGAATAAGGAGAACTCCTTTTCCCCTGGGTGGGTGAACCTCCAGGTACCCACCGCCCCCCTCTGTTCCATAAAGCGACTGAGTTCCTTTGCCATGTTTGAGGTCTTCCCTGTTTTGGGGTTTGATCTGTCAGTCAATGGGTCCTGTACGCAATTGAAATGAAATGAAAATGAAATGAAAATCGCTTATTGTCACGAGTAGGCTTCAAATTAAGTTACTGTGAAAAGCCCCTAGTCGCCACATTCTGGCGCCTGTTCGGGGAGGCTGTTACGGGAATTGAAGTCCCCCCCATGATTAGTTGGTGTGTCATTGATCAGTGTTGCCACCCCCCTGGCTCTCGTCTCACAACAGGAATGGTAGGCCTGTCCCCCCCAGCACTCTCGTACCCAAAGTCAGTCCTGCTCTCTCAGGGGCGTCACTTGGAAGAAGCCTATGCTGGCTTTCATGTTTCTTTGCTGGGTTAATACTCTGGATCTTTTCACTGGATTCTTAAGTCCCCTGATGTTCCAGATGGCTATTCTAATGGGGGCTTCTGTTCCCCCCGCACCTGTGGATTAACCATACTTACCTGGTGGACACACCCCTGCACTCCGGGTTTTCCCTTTGTTAGGGGGCCGTCCAAGATGGCCACTGTCACTTCTGTCCCCATGTGGTCGGGTCCCTGTGCTCTGGGGCTTCCCTTTGTCCAGGGGGCACCCAACATGGCCGCCAACATGGGAAGGCCCCTACGCTCCGGGGTCTCCCTTCGCCCAGAGGCCGTACTGGGTGGTTGCTTGCAGTGCTTTCTTGTTCCGAGCCCCTGGTTGTGGCCCTTTGTACCCTCATTGCTGCTCTCGTTCTAGCCCTAATTTTACCTCCCTCCCTGTGCCCCCCTCCCTTGATCCCTCCCCCCCTTATCCAACTGTGTTAGTCGCCACTGTTGTATATATCACGTATGAGAGGTCATACGGTAAGGCCCCTGTGCTACAGGTACGGAGGTAGATCCCTGCCTGCTGGCTCCGCCCAGTAGGTGGAGTATAAATGTGTGGGCCCTCCGGACAGCAGCCATTTCGGCAGCAGCTGCAGGAGGTCACACATCTCTGTGTAATAAAGCCTCGATTACTCTCTGCTCTCGTCTCGTCGTAATTCATAGTGCATCACCAACCCTCCCATTTACCCCTCTTTTGTCCCTCTTTCCCCCGGTCCTATCCCTGTTTGCCCTCCCACCCCTGTTGTGACCCCCCCCCCCCCCCCCCCCGGCCTGGTGCCGTCCCCTCTGTTGAGGGCGCGCCGCGGCTCTGCCTTTTTGCATACCTCCGGCTCTAGCTTTCCTGCGAGTATGGTGACCCCACTTCCCGGGAGTTACTGTCTCGCCTCGCCCTCGCTCATTCTCCACAGTTCCTGAGAGTTTTCACCCCCCCGCCACCACCCTTCGGCGTGCTGTTGCTCCTTCCCTGGGGCCCCTTATTTCTTCCCCTGCTGTCGGTTTTCCAGCCCGCATTCCTCGACAAACTTGTTTGGCTCGGCGGGGGCTGTGAAGAAATGTTCTTTGCCTTGAACTGTGACCAAATATTCGCTGGGTACAGCATACCAAAGCGTACGCCGTTCTTGTACAGGGCTGCTTTTGCTCTGTTAAACTCAGCCTGTTTCCTGGCTAGGTCTGCCCCAATGTCCTGGTATATCCAAATATTATGTCCTTCCCATTGGCAATTCTTGGTCTGCCTGGCCCAGCGCAGGATTCTTTCCCGGTCCTGGTACCGGTGCAGTTTGGCTATTACTGTCCTCCGTTGCTCCCCGGCTTTGGGTTTAGGGAGCAGCAAACGGTATGCCCTGTCCATTTCTGGTGGGTTGGAGAACGATTTCCTCCCAACGAGATTGCCCAGCATCTCGGCCAGATATACCATGGGGTCCCTGCCTTCGATACCCTCTGGTAGGCCCACAATCCGTATGTTTTGAGTGGTTCTCTTGGTCGTCCATTTTGCCTTCAGGTTCCCCTACGCCATTTGTCCTGCTCTTTTCGTTTTGGCGAAACTTCCGCTCCGCTGCCTCGTGCGCCGGTTGGCTCGTCCGAGTGTGATCGCCCCTGGCCCCTTCTGCTCCTGGTGTCCGTTCTGCCTCTTGCTTGGTTTCCATCGGACATTTTTGCTTCTGGTCTCTCACTTTCTGCCTTTCTTTGTCTTATTAAGGTTGGGGACTGGATTGCTGCGTCCTTTTAGCGCATTTTGTTGAAACGTAGCTGCTTTTCGGATCCATGGGAAGAGAGCCAGCTAACGTGCGACTGCTCAGCACATCATCATTACTGGAAGACCAGTCACCCTTCATTAACCGTTTGAAGTATTTGCATTTAACCCCGAAACATGCAGGGGGGGAGGGGGAGTTCAACCAAAACATTTCTAAAGCTGTTATTTTTCGGCAGTGGCTGGCCATAGACTGGAAATTCTCGCCCAAGGTCAATTGACCTTTACATGTTCTTCGACCAATCCGTGGCAGTCTTGCGGCGGGAGCGGTTAATAAATCCCATCCCAAGTGTCATTTTGAGCAGGTTTAGCGGGGTGTTTCTCATTGGCCTTTTGGGTGAGATCCACATCAATATTCACCCACTCTTAATCATGCTTTGGGCTTGGAGAGTTTCTCCCTGGCCTAGCCCACACGTAGGAGACTGGTTTCTTCCACCAGACAAGATCGCCAAGGATGGGACTCGGACCAAGTAAAGGTCCATTGACCTCGGGCGGGAATTTCTGGTAGGCGCAGCCAGAGAATCCCACCCAGATACTTGTCTCAATAGAGGGCAGCTGAACTCGCCAGCCATTTTGAAAGGGTACCTTGATGTCTAAGTGAGCTTGAGGATCCCCCACACTACCCACACCCACAGACAATGCCACCCTCAGCAGACATGGGCACTACCCTAACTCACCTAGTGAGGACACCCCGCAATGGGGTCGATGAAGGCACTCTTTTTCAAGCCATCCCACCTCACCTTTTGGAGCCCCTCTTCAGGACCGACAGCCTCCAGCTCCCAACCTTTATGAGGCCCCTACATGCCCATCCTTCACCCCCCCCCCCCCCCCGATCCTTCATACTCCCCATTCTCCATTTCATGTACATAGCTCCCCTCAGGCCGCAACCCTTGGCAGTGCCACTCTGGCATCTGGGCACCCTTGAACTGCCACTCTGGTGGCACTGTGAGCCTGCAAGTGCCACCCAGGCTCCCTGGAATTGCCAGTGTGGTGCCAGGCTGACAGTGCCAAGATGCCAGTGGGAGCACCAAGGTGCCACTCTGCCCTATCCCTGACCACCCAGGGGTCTCCAATGGCCTGGGAGATCCCGCAGGTGGCATTACGCCTGACCCATGTTTGTGTGTGGTCTCTCAGACATGATTTTTAGGTCCGGGGAGCCGGGAGAATTGGCAAATGCATATTCAAATTAGCCTAATGGATCATTTAAATATGTTGATCTGGATCGTTCCCAGTTAGTGCGAGATCCAGATCGCGACATCTCGCAAGGTTCGGTTGCATCTCGCGGGAGATTTCGAGCGATGCCCTTTGCTAGATTGAATGGCCTCGTCCAGACACCAAGTAAGGCATGATGAGGTTGTTAAATTGTGCCCAGAGTTGATGCAATCCAATGAACATTGGCTAGGAACAGTTAGGATGGTTGCAACAATATGCCTCAGGTTACAGGTAAAATACTCCGTCAACCTTTGCAAGGTTGCATTTCCCTCATGTAATCCTGCAATATAATTGCAGCAAAGGTATTTCATGATCCTACTGTTAATCCATGCCTGTCACTTGCTTTTTCCTTTTAATTTCTGTTATCCTGTTATTTTAATTTCTGTACCTGGACAATTAATGGGACCTATGCCTTCAAGATGGACTTCATCTTTAATTTAAAAACAGACAAGGCACTCCAGCAGGATGTGCTGTTTGGTTTGACATCAGTGACAACATCTATTGATGGACTGGCGGCCAATGACCTGTTTTACAATTGTTGGGCCTCAATTGATATTCGCTGCTGATTGGTGCTGACCATTCTGGAATGTTCTTTCCTCTGTGGAACTGTGTTTTACTTTCAGTTTTGTTTTGAACAGAAGCGTGAGGTCTCTCTCACCTGTTGGATTCTTTCTGAGGGTCCAGTGTAAAGACCTTGCTCTCTGCACAGCCAGTTTGAGCTGCAATGAAAATCCAGTCCAGCACCAGCAGCAGGCAGAGTCAATTGTTTAAAAACCCTTTTTGAAATCTCATGTGGGGAACGCTGCTCTTATATCAGCAAGGCTGTCGGACATTCTGGTGGGCTTGGACACATCCCGGGTGGCTCCCTGTCCAGTCTCTCATGAGACCATCTTGGAGGAGAGCTCCGAGGGTCCCTGAGGCTGTTCTTTTGGAGTGAAGGCCCAAGTTAATAAAAGTTAAAGTGACTTCCCAGTGGGAATTCTACAGCCTGGGAGTTCTGACTGAATGTCACTGTCAGAAGATCCTCGTTAGTGCTCCAACCGGTGGTTTTAATCACTCCACGTCCTGGAGGAACAGTCTACTGCTGCAACGACTTCAACATCCAAAGCAAGGACACTAATCTTCCATTTCATATTTTAATTCCCATTATTCTTACCCCTCCCCCACGTTCCGTGCACATCTGTCTTGAGTGTGTTTAAGTAGAGGGTGGGATGGTAAAAGGGGGAGTGGTAGCTTAGCTGGCTGTTATTCTAATATAAGTTTGAATTAAATTCTCGCGAATCATAGCATACACAGGTAGCTGGTACAATAATGAACTAGAAACATTCTTTGCTTTCAGGTTGGTTGAGAGGTGAAACAGCATTTTCAAACACGGTGTTGATTCAAGTGAAAGTTTCATGAGAAAATGCTGTCCAATTATGTGGTTCTGAAAGTCTACTTCACTTTGGCTGGCCATTTCTCCACAGGCAAGCGACATAACCTCAGCTAAACCTGTCTATATCTCGAGGTAAAACTTAACTAACTGCTTGTGTGAGGGCTGCCCTGGACCACTGCAAGTGGAATTGGGGCTCATACCGAATCTGAGTGAAAAGTGTGGTCCAGAGACCAGCCTCGGTCAAAGATCCAAATTCAGGCACAGTGCTCTTTGAGTGTCCCATATCTGCCCAGTGTCCACATCAGGAAGGTCAGGAAAATGTACTTAGATTTTCTTGAGGTCTCAGGCATTCATTGGCTACTCTATACTGATCGTCTAATCTGAAGGGAGAGCCAACATCCACTGCCATCCTGTAACCCTGGTCAGCCCTCGGTGCAGTTCTCATTGGAACTCTGGGTAGCTGGGATGGTGTAATTTCTGGATCTTTTACAAGGGGCTGGATTCTCCAATTCTGGGGCTATGTCCCCATGCCGGTGCGGGAACTGTGGTGTTTTACGCCAGGAAAACTGGTGCAAAATGGCCGATTCCCAATTTTGCTGGGGGCTAGAGCAGGACGGCAGCGTAGAGCACCCGGTTCTAGCTGCCGATAAACCCCGGCGAATTGCCAGGTCCGTGGCCGCGCATGTGCATGGCAGCGGTCTGCAATGGCCGCACCGTGCAACGTGGCGGAGGCCGCTCGCAGACCCAGCCCACAAAATAGTTCCCCCCTTCGGCCGGCTCGCTTGCCCCGGACCACCCCCCTCCCCCCCCACCACCACCACAGTGCCTCCAGCCCCGAATAATGTCCCCCCATGCCAGCGAATTGGCACTCCTCCGACAATGGCAGCGTTGGACTGAGTTCGCAGCCACCGAGTTCCTGACGGGTGAGACCATGAGTGACCCACGCCGTTGGGAACTCGGCCGGTCGGGGGGGGAGGGGGGGGGGGTGCGAAGCATTGGGAGGCGGGCCTCAAACCGCTTTGGAGTGGGTGGAGCATCGTGGAAGTGACGCTTCCCCCAAAGTTGTCGGGAATTTGGATTCTCCGGCCCATCACCGTACCCGATTTTGCCGTTGGTGACTGCACAATCCAGCCCATCTATGTTCTTCTCCCAGTACCCAGCTTGCACACAGGTAACGGTAGAGGAGAGTCAACCCTATGCTTTCTGGCATAGCACGAATAACAGAAGGTCTGCTGGCACCTTTTAATAAACACTGTCCTTCTCTGTGCAAGCTTAAGATGATTGAAATCCATGAATAAAGATGGCTATGACTCAAAATAAGACTCACAGCCGAGACAACTAAAATATAAGATGTCACTTTTCAATTCATTAATGGTATAATTTATCAAAATGTCATCTTTCATCGCTCAAAATTAATTTGAAGACACTGAAATGATTCATGTTTATTTTCTAAAGCTATCAGATGCTGGAATAGTTTTCTCTCTAATGATTATGAATAAAATGAAATACTGCACCCAGTGATGGCACTAACCATTTCACTAGTAGCATGTTTAGCTTATTCTACCTTATGTTATTCTACCTTAAGAAAGTAATTGTTCTGTGTTAGGTAGTCTATTGCAACTAATCATTTGGTATAATGACACTTAGAGTTACAGAAAAACGTTTTCGAATATGGTGCATATTGTTCTACCTGGATCTTTATATTGTACCTTTAATATGTTACAAATCTTTGGGCTGGATTATCTGTTTGAGAAACGACAGTGGTGACGCCAGGACTGAATGGCGGGTGTTCCACAGTCCTGATAGGGGCGCTAGTCCCGGAGCTATTCAGGACAGACTAATGGGCCAGCACTCGCGCCAGGTGGAACTTGTACAATTCTAATTGACACCGGTGTCAGATTCGTTGCAGTTGCGATCGGTATGGGAGAGAAGCTGCAGGTGCGTATAAGCACTCCTCTCCCAACACACTCCCATTGCAGTCAAGAAGATGGCAATCTGAAATCGGCCCCGAGGTTCGCCGATGCAGAGCTCGAGATACTGCTGGATGCAGTACTGCACATCATCGCTGGGTTCCCCGTACACACAGGCCACCAGCTGCAGACACCCAGGGCTGAATTCTCCATTTCAGCGGCTAAGTGACGGTGTCAGCTAAAGATTGGCGTCGTGAAACCCTCACCGATTCCGGGACCGGCCAACAATGGGCGGAGAATGGCCGGGTCCCGGGTTGCACATGCACACAGCTGACAACCTGCAGCCGTCATGTCATACAACATGCGCTAGTCGTGCGCTGACCCAAGCTGCAAACCCAAAGCCCACCCCCTGGCTACTCCTTGGCCACCCCTTACCTGTCCCCCCAACCCTCGCAGAAGCCCCCCCCATGTCAGCAGCACGGATCCCGACCGAGTGTGGCGGCACTTGACAGAGTCCGCATCCGCCGCACAGGGTTCCCGCACGGCTGAGGCAACACGTGTCCCACGCCGGTGGGAACTTAGCCCTTCATGGGCAGAGCGTCACGGTGGGCTGGCCGATGAAGCGCCAATGGCTTCGCACTGGTGCGCGTCACGATGACGCCAGTTTGGAGGGGTAGAGTATGGCTGACCTGCGTCAAACTGGCGCCGGCCCCAATTTTGGCGTCGGAGCCCATTCTCTGCAGGATTGCCGGTCACGGTTTTGTGCTGCCTGAGTGTCTCACACTGTGCTTTACCTACCCCCCCATGAGAAGGTGCCCCACAACCGCCAGGATAGGGAAAAGACAGGAGGCGACCCGCTGGACCTGCGCCCCTCATCACCGTGGAACAGAGGGTGTTAGATCTGGTTGGCGGGGTGGGAAAGTACACAATCGCAGAGGCGGCAGTCGACATGGGTCACCCCTCCTCCCAAACCATGCCTACCCCTGATCACAACATGCGTCTTGTTTTGTGTCTTGCCAGGTCAATACCAGATGATGCAGAACTGGCCGATATCCCCTGTCCCCAGCTGCAACCCCACAACTCACCTGGCACGAGGGAGGACCGTCCAGAGTCCCATGCCCTAGCTGCAGCCCCACAGCATCCAGGAGCATGTCCAGGGAGGACAGCAAATTTTCATCACTGATTTTCATCAACATGGGCAGCACGGTAGCATGGTGGTTAGCATAAATGCTTCACAGCTCCAGGGTCCCTGGTTCGGTTCCCGGCTGGGTCACTGTCTGTGCGGAGTCTGCACGTCCTCCCCGTGTGTGCGTGGGTTTCCTCCGGGTGCTCCGGTTTCCTCCCACAAGATGTGCGGGTTAGGTGGATTGGCCATGCTAAATTGCCCGTAGTGTCCTAAAAAGGAAGGTCAAGGGCGGGGGGGGTTGTTGGGTTACTGGTATAGGGTGGATACGTGGGTTTGGGTAGGGTGATCATTGCTCGGCACAACATCGAGGGCCGAAGGGCCTGTTCTGTGCTGTACTGTTCTATGTTCTATGTTCTATGCTGTCACCAGCACCCTCCACCATCCCAGAGACACTCACCTCAGTTGGGCACTTTAGCAAAGAGGCTCCTGGGCACTACCTGGTGCACACCATACGCATGCAATGATACATCAGTGTAGGTAGGAACCCCCAAGGGGGAAGACAGTCAGGAGGGTATCCCGACCACAGTGATTAGCTGCTCTCCAGCCAGGTCTAGCGCTTCTGGAGAGGGCGGTCCCATCGATGTTGGAGATGCAGGCGCAGAGCCAGGGATCACATGAGGGTGTGTCAGCAAACAGCCATCGCCTGCAGGTTCAGTTGGAGGAGGCCAACCGTCTGCAGGGGTAGGAGGCGATGAGACCATGCATGCCACCCAGGCCAGCTCCGCACTGGTGGCGTCCACGGTGGAGGCCTTGGGTGCGAAGGTATCAGCCATGGGTCAGGATGTGCAAGACCTGGGGCAAACTGTGCTGGCGGTGGTTCGTGCACAGGAAAAGGCGACCATGTCACAGCCAGCAGTGTATCAGAGCTACATGGACATTTCTGTGGCTCTCCACTGCGTGGCCCTGTCACAATACGCCATGGCTGCGGGTGTCGATAGCATTGGCCTGGCACTGGCTGACCTGAGCCAGACCCAGAGGGGTTTGGCACAGTCACTGAGTGATGGGGTGAGACGAGATTGAGCCTCCAGGACGGGCAGTACAGGCAACGGCGGAGCACCCAGTGCTCACTCCGGCCACACCCCCAACCCAATGTTGAGCCCGGGGGCAGCGGGCACCCTGAGGGCGGAGAAGGTGAAGGGACCTGTGCTGGTAACACCCACGGGGGAGGTGCCGGAACACCGAACCGCTCTGAATCACACCCACCTGTCGCTCAGTCATCCAATGGGCAGCAGGCAGATTAGGCTGGCACTATGTCATCTGTGACACCTGGAAGATTGCCAGGCCCATCCAGGCCTCGTCACTCCAGAGGACGTCTGCCAAAGGAGACCCAGGCCACAGGGTGAGATATGCAGCAGGCTGCCTCCAATTCTGATGTATATCCTGGGGAACCACCTGGATGGTGCATTAGAACTGGTAAGGTTAGAAAGTTTATCACCAGTTAAGTTGGCACAGGTGAAGCACAGAGGATAGTGTTATGGGCTAGGGCACAGTTATTTTATGTAGCACTGTCACAAATAAACGCCTGTTCATCAACTTTCTGACCTGTCTTGGCCTCTGTCCACAGGGTGAGGGATGGGCTGGGTGCAGAAGGCATGCCGGATGTGTGGGGGTGTGCGGGGTGTGGTGGGGTGGTGGGGGGAGGATAAGTGTGGGGGTCGGGTGTGTGTGGGTGGGTTGGATGTGGGAAGGGGGTGTGTGGGAGGCCGGTGATGTGGGGTGCCTGAGTTGGAGGACGGCACTAGTGTAGCCACCAGGGCAGTGGGGGGTACCCCCAGTGGCTGCGCTCGGAGGCGCAGGGCCTGATCCAGAGATGTAGGAGTGCCGTATGGCAGGGCCTACACAGTGCTTGACCGATCACTGCAGGCCAGGCCCCACCCATGCTCCAGCAGAAGGACTGTGAACCATTGGTATAATTGCCAGCACTCATGCAGGGATCACCTGGGCGGACAGTCGTATGCGACACCGGGGCGGGAGGCAGACAGTATCAGACATTGCGGAGCACCAGAGCTGATCGCGGAGCGGGTCGTCATTATTTTCTGCCCCATGGACCGGACCCGCTGATACTGCCCACCTGGGCCAACACCCTGTTGTGCAGCTGGTGGGTGGCTTGGAGGGGGGTGGGGATGCTGGTGTGGGGGAAATTGAGTGTGGTGGGGGGGGCTGTCCTGGGTGGGAGGGGTGTCGTGGAGGTGGATGGGACGGTTGAGCTCCTGGTAGCCAGGTCCCCTAGCAAACCTGGAGGCAATAAAGGTGTCCCTTGTGCACACGTCCCTGGCGCACACATCTTGCGAATCACCTGTGCCTGCCGGGTCCCATATCCTGCCCATCCTGGCCCTCCTCCATACCCTCCTCATCAGATAAGGCAAACCGTTCCTCCACTTCGTCCTCCAACATATAGCCCCTCTGCAGTAAGATGTTGTGGAGGACGCAGCAGGCTACCACATTCCAGGAGGCCCTCTCAGGGATGGAGGGCCCCTCCAGAGTGGTCCAGATGCTTTCGGCACTCTGATGCACCTCTCGATGAAGCCCTGGTTGCTGCATTGGTGTCATTATAGCATTTTCCGCAAAAGTCCAAGGTGTCCAGATAGGTGTCAGCCACGACCGCAGCGGATAACCCCTGTCACACAGGAGCCAGCCCCTGACCTGGTGGAGCGCCTCAAAGGTGTCAGGCACAGTTGAGTGTGCCGGGGTAAAGGTGTTGTGCACACTGCCTGGATACCAGGTGAAGATGTACATGATGTGCATCCAGTGGTCGCACACCAACTGCATATTGAAGGAGTGTAATCCTTTCCGATTGATGAAGGGGACACGCATCCCTTCGATCACCCCCTGGACCTGGGGCATGGAAACCTGGTGGGCTAGGTCCAAGTTTAAGGTAATGTATTGTGCCACCTGGGCATACAGGGCACCCGTTACGACTCGGATGCACCTGTGCACAGATGTCTGGGAGATTCCAGACAGATCCCCGCTCGGCGCCTGGAAGGAACCCGTGACATTAAGATTCAGCGCGACTGTCACTTTAACAGCCACCAGGAACGGGTGTCCTCCCCTATACCCCCAGATGCGCCATGACCCGGCACAGATGTCGCATGATCTCTCTGCTCAGCCTCAGTCAGCAACGGAACACCCTGTCTGGCAGATCCTCGTATGGCAGGCTCTGCCAATACACACGAGGCCTGATAATGAAAAAATGAAAAATGAAATGATAATCGCTTATTGTCACAAGTATGCTTCAAATAAAGTTACCGTGAAAAGTCCCTAATCGCCACATCCCGGCACCTGTTCAGGAAGGCTGGTATTGGAATTGAACTGTGCTGCTGGCCTGCTGTGGTTTGCTTTCAAAGCCAGCGATTTAGCCCTGTGCTGAACAGACACTTATGCAGGCCTGATGCGACACCTCCTCCTCGGCCTGTTGGGCGAGCGGCGCTCCATCCGCAACCACTGTCTCCTGCTCCTCTGGGACAGGCTCCTGTTGTGCAGGGTCCTCCCCAAGCAGCTCCTGCTCGTGCAGCCTCAGTGCATCCACGAGGGCTGAGGTGCCCAGGCAGATGCCAACCACACCAGGCTGTACACCAAAATTCATTTTTTGCAGGGGGTAAAGTGCTGCCATGTTAGCATGGTGAGTACTCCCATGCCCAACCAGGTCCAATGGGCTATGTGTGGCCCCAGCCTCACTGAAACCTCTGCCCCCACATGCACTCTCCCCCCTTCCCATCCCAGACCCACTCCCCAACCATTCCCCTGACACTCTTCCCTCCGCACTGCAGCCCTGGCCCCGCCGGCTGCGACTCTTGTCCTTTGCCCTCCTGTGGGGTCTACCCTGGGTGTTCCCCCACCAGCAAGGCCCGGGGACAGGGTGGGCAAGGGGTTTTGGAAGCCATTGGGAATGTACCTGTAGTGTGCTGTGGATCTTCTGTGCGGCATACAGGTTGTGCCTACCTGTCTGGGGGCAGTTTGGATGGGAGCAGCGGTGTAGTGGGCAGGTGGGGCTTGATGTCAGCCAGTGCTCCTGCGGAGTGGCTTGGCTGATGGTACTACGGGTGGGGCATCTACCCTAGCCGGGGGGGTGGGGGGTGCGGGGAAGTATGCCAGGGAAAGTTGCAAGGGCCACAGTGCAAGTGTCCACTGTTTGGGTTACCCCCGCCCCCCTCTGCCTGTAGTGGGGCAGCTCCTCGGATGGGTATGCTGAGGTGTGTCAATACCTGGTGGGCTACTGGTCGCACTGGGACAAGATCATCCGGGGTCAGGGGTTCCTGGAAAGTGCCCTGGAAAGGCGGGGAGGGCACCATATGACTGGTAGTCCTCCGCACATTTATGGGACATGGAAAGCAGACAGCAGGGTGCGCAGCCAGATGGTTGCCTTGCAGGCCGCGGAAATAGCGGCCCATGCTCATCCACCCTGAAACCAAGGCCTACCACCTGGACACCCCCCCCCCTCCCCCACACTACGCCCCCTAGATACCCCCTGCCAGGGCACAACTGGCAGCCCACGCTTGCACCTTTGGAAACAGCCTTAGCAGCCAGAATGCCCAGTTCCTGGTTTTAAATAACTCAAGTGAACCGCGTCGGTGTCACTTCCTGGCAGAAGCGGAGCATTGTGGGAGTCTAGAGATTACCAGGTTGAGCCCATCAATGATACGCTAAGGGCCATTACTGTACGAATTGCTTGCCGCCTGCTGGCATGGGACGTGGAACACATTCACGCCACCACCGATGCGCCGGAGCATGGCATTCTGTTGGGTGCCAGGCGCTGTCTTGGATTTTCAGATGCCGCCCGGTACTCCCATTCACAATTCCGGCATCGCTGGATGGAAAATCCCGTCCATTATCTCTGTACTCACCTCCTATCAATATTTCTATCACAAAGACTTATGTAGAAATTTATTTTATAATGCAAATCTTTAAGCATTATTTATGAGGGCAGAGGTATGAAATGAGGTTCTGACACCAAGAGCTAAATATTCAGACATCACCAATGCCGGGAATGGAAGCAGACGGAGCCGGAAAATGACAATGTCAGCTGGCATGCCGGCTTCCCAACCCCACTCCTGACATTGATCATTTTGGCCAATGCCGGTTTGGAGTTCAGAAAGGCCCCCTGTCTATAGGAATTCAACAAGTTATTAGGCTTGATAAGAGCCTGATTAAAGTAAGTTAAGGAGTCAGCCTCCAGTTCATGATGCAACTGGGTGGGCAGCTCAGTTGATTGGAGGCAGATGTCGGCAACAGGCAGTGGTGTCAGTGCTCCAGATCGACCTGCAGACCCTACTTAGCCAAAATCCACTCTGTAGCAGGGTTTCCTTCTCTCCCATAAACCTCATTGTGTGTGCTTGGTGAAGGGCCCAGACTCAAATAAACGGCTTTACTATGTTGACACTGCTGGGACAAAGAGATTTTTTTGCCTGATCGGCAGCTTTATAATGTTATCATCAACTATTTTTTCTGTGATCTGTTTTCCCCATAGTGCAATGTTTTTTTGCACAAGATAAAGACGTGACAAGTGTTTATAGCCTCTGTTGCTTAAAAGCGATGGCTGATTGACACTTTTATCGGGTTGCAGCAACAGCAACATTCCAAGGTCCAGGACTATGTGCTATGTGCTGAGGAATTCACTAATCCTTGGAGCAGTGACTGAAGAGACACAATTTTCAGCCAAAGTACAAAATGAGAAACCTGGGGCGGAATTCTCCGACCCCCCGCAGGGTCGGGGAATCGCCCAGGACCTTCATAAATCCCTCCCCTGCCGTGGCCGGAATTCTCCGCCACCCGGGAATCAACGGGGGCGGGAATCACGCCGTGCTGGTCGCCCCCCCCCCTGCCGGTCAGCGGGCCCCCCGCGGCGGTTCTCCGGCCCGCAATGGGCCGAAGTCCCGCCGCTGTCAGGCCTCTCCCGCCGACGTGGTTTAAACCACCTCTGGTGCTGGTGGGAGCAGGCGGTGCGAGCGGGCCCCGGGGTCCTGGGGGGGGGGGGGGGGGGGGGGGGCGTGGGGCAATCTGACCCCGGGGGGTGCACCCACGGTGGCCTGGCCAGTGATCGGGGCCCACCGATCGACGGGCAGGCTGTGCTTGTGGGGCACTCTTTTTCTTCCGCCCGGCCATGGCCTTCACCATGGCGGAGGCGGAAGCGACCCCCTCCACCGCGCATTCGCCGGGATGACGTCAGCTGACGCTCTGGTGCATGTGCGGACTCATGCCGACTGGCGAAGGCCTTTTGGCCAGACCCGACGCCGGTCGGTGGAGTGGGAGCCACTCTGGCGCGGGCCTAGCCCCTAAAGGTGCGGAAATTCTGCACCTTTGGGGAGGCCCGACGCCGGAGTGGTTCTCGCCACTCCGGTAGCCGGGACCCCCCGCCCCGCCGGGTAGGGGAGAATCCTGGCCCTGTTCTTTCACAGCCCACAGCTGTTCCTTCACAGCAATCGGCCAGTCAGGCAGAAGTGATCCCGCCAGCTATACTGAGAACAGAACTACTATCATTCCAAGATGTCCACGAGTTCCCAACTGCAGTGGAACAACAGCAGTCACCAAGGCAACAAGGGCTAGGGGAATGACACTCACCATACAAGGAACATCTTCTGGACAAACAGACAATGCCAACACATACGTGATCCATTCAGAGACCTGCACGATTTAAAGACGATGCGTGTAACGCATGCGCAGTAGAACAAGCAGTTGTTAATGCATGAGAAGAGTGTGTGAAGTGGGTAATGTGGGTAACCCACTGTCACACAGGATCATGCATGTAAATGTACCTTTTGCTTGGGAGGAAAAAGGGTATATTTGTATCTTGTGTTCTATATGCAAAGGGAAATGTTTGTGTTTGGGAAATACAATCTCACCGGGTGTACTAAATGAATACCTGGCATGCTGCAGTGATGTGACTCTCCCATGAGGCACTCTGCCAGTAGGCTGCCATTTCTGATCAGTCCAATAAAGACTCTCATTGAGTACACACTGAAGAATCAAGCCATCCTTATATATGAAACAGGCTCACTATCCCTTGAAAATTGGAGGCTCCACGAATGGGGTGGAATCCAGAAATGAAGTCTCACCTACCACATTTAAAGACTCCTCTCCCACCTCCATTCTAACATGATAGGAGAAGCATGTAAATCTGGTCACTGGCCTGCAAAGTGAGAAGAAAGAAGCTTGAATGAAATGGTCTGACCTGTTAGAGAAGTCAGAAGTAAATGGAGATAATTTATGAATGGCTGAGTCTCAAAGTAATGTTTGGATTGTTGAGAAACTGTAAATCACTCAGAATATACCATTTGCAAAACATACAAACAGAATGGAATATTTCTATTTTTGGCAGAATTCCAGATAACACGCAATAAAATTAACAAAATAATGTACTGTCTTTTTGAAATTTAAGCGTCAATAGATTTGGAGCCATTGAGTATTTGGAATTTCAAAGTTCCTTACTTCAATGCTTTCAAGAGAAAACTAGTGGAAATTGCCGACAGTCAAGTATGAGTGTGTACTTCATTTTTTCAACGCTTTCTGAGGCACTTCGGGCTGCTTTGAGTTTCATTTGTCTCCTTAGCAACAGTGGAGCTTTACAAAAAATCTATAACGAAGCTGATCCTGAGAGCCTTTATTTTCTTAGTTGTACAGTGGACAAAAAACCATTTCTGCAAAAGTCAAAAATCTCAGATTATTTTTCCAGAGTGTGTGCATAGTAAGGTCATAGATTGATGAGTATTTACAGACTTTATGAAGCATGTCCTGGAAAACAAGACGGGATTCTCTGTTGACCGACACCAAAATCAGCAAAGGTAATATGGGTGGACAATCAGCTCCGACGCCAAAATCGAGACAGGCACCGATATGACACCAAATCGTGATTCACCATTTGCAGGGGTTGGTTTAGCACAGTGGTCTGAATCGCTGACTTGCAATGCAGAACAACGGCAGCAGCGCGGGTTCAATTCCCATATCAGCCTCCCCGAACAGGCGCTGGATTATGGCGACTAGGGGTTTTCACAGTAACTTCATTGAAGCCTACTTGTGACAATAAGCGATTAATTTTAAAAAAAATCTCCGTCACCTCGACAGCGGCATCAATGTGTTCTGGAATGCATGTACAGTTAACACCGTTTGCATGTCAGTAGTGGGCCTGAACCTGTATTCTCCGGGGCCTCCATGATTCTCCGCGCCCGATGGGCCGAGTTCCCAAAGCGTGGTTCAATCGTGAAACTGGTGTGGTGACTGCTGAGCGAGAGAGAGGTGGTAGGACACAGAGAGGAGCGACTGTGGGCTGCCGGGCCAGACACTGGCCGGGCTGGCTGGGTGGGGGAGGAATTCCAGGGTCGGGGTGGAGATGGGGGTCCAGTCCGAGTGCCCGGTGACCCTCACCCCCCGCACAGGACTCGGCGGTGTCCAGATATGGACCGCCATTACAGCGGCCATCATGCTGTGCGCCCACTGACCACCCACATTGGCATTTGGTTCTGCAGTGTGACAGCGGCCATATGGGTGCTGCAACCCCAACCCACACATGCCACCCCACTGCCACACCACCACCCTGAAACCCGGCCTCCACCCACCGGCGGCCCACCCAGGGCAACACCCACAAGGCCCTGGTGAGGGCAGTGCCAGACAACGGTGCCCCTAGCATCTGGGTTGGGTGCCATGGCCAGAGACCCCATGTTTCCAGGCACTGATGGGGTCAGGGTGTGGCGATGGGGGGGAAGGAACATCTGGGGTAGATCCCACAGTGCCATTTGGGTCCACCATGTAGCCTGGTGGGATTCAACCATCAATGGTGGCCTTCCTGCTCATCGCCGCAGCCCTGGGGGATGCACTGCGGCTGTACGAGCTGATGCTGCTGGAAGAGGAGGAAGAAGCTGCAGCAGTGAAGCGTACCCCAGAGGAACAGGAGGCAGCCACCAAGGATGGAGAGCAAGCCACCCAATAGGCCGAGGAAGAGGAGGTGCCAAGGAGGCGCCGCAGGAGGCCTCATGTGTACCGGCACCACCCGTCATTCGAGGACCAGTTGGACCGGGCATGCTGTTGACGACTCTGGCTGAGCAGAAAGATGGTGTGACATATCTGCCAGGTGATGGCACACCTGGCACCGCAGGTGTATTGGGGAGGAAACCCGCTTCCAGCGGCCATCAATAAAGAGAGTTGACCCAAACCTTTACGCAATGGGGTCCTTCCAGGAGCCGAGTGGGGACCTGTCTGGGATCTCAAAGACGTCGGTGCACAGGTGCATCCATGCCGTCGCGTAGACCCTATATGCCCAGGTGGATCAATACATCTATTTCACTGTGGACCGAGTCCGCCAGGTTGCCCGGGCAGCAAGGTACGGCACCATTGACGGGATGCCCTGGGTCCAAGGGGTGATCAACCGGATGCATGTCCCCCTACGAGGACCTGCGGATGACAGGCCGCTCTACACAAACCGAAAGAGGTTCCACTCGATGAACTTGCAGCTGACATGTGACCATGAGCTGCGCATCATTCATGTCTGCGCCTATTACCCGGACAGTGTGCACAACACCTTCATCCTGGCACACTCAATGATTCCTGACATGTTCGAGACC
The DNA here is from genome assembly GCF_902713615.1 of Scyliorhinus canicula. Taxonomy (NCBI): domain Eukaryota; kingdom Metazoa; phylum Chordata; class Chondrichthyes; order Carcharhiniformes; family Scyliorhinidae; genus Scyliorhinus; species Scyliorhinus canicula. The sequence continues at coordinate 133,955,258 of NC_052150.1, forward strand.
ACCCCCCCCCCCGGGTTACGGGAGTTGCCTCCTGGGTGCCAGGGGTTATCCGCTATGGTCATGGCTGCTCACGCCTATCCGGAAGCCAAGACCGGCACGGAGACCTGCTACACCGATGCCCATACAGCGACCAGGGGTGTGATCGAGCGTGGCTTCAGCCTCCTGAAGATGTGGTTCAGGTGCCTGCTCTGCTCTGGAGGGGCCCTCCAGTATGTTGCTGAGAGGGTCGCCCACATTGTGGCGGCCTGCTGCATCCTCCACAACATCGCACAGCAGAGGGGCAATGTGCTGGAGGAGGAGGTTGGAACACTAGGCCTCATCTGATGACGAGGATGCAGAGGAGGGGGAGGATTGGCAGAAAATGGAGCTCAGGCAGGCATGGGAGGCCACACGATGTGTGCGCCAGGGCCAACGCGTAAGAGCCGTTCTGATCGCCTCCAGGTTCATTGACGAAAATGGGTGGTAGAGGGGGGGACTGGTCAGGGCACGGTCACCGCATCCCAACCCCGCGTCCCTCACAGGCCCCCCCCAACCCTCCCCCCCAGCCACCCCTGCCTGCAACCCCTCCGTGATAGATACCTGCCACATTGGGTGGGGGCTCTGGGTTCGCAGTAACACTGGGTCAGGTCCGTGGGATAGAGGGTGATGACAGCCCGCTCTGCGATGAGCTCTGGTGCTCTACATAGGACGACAACTTGTGATTCCTGCCCAGGGTAGTACTTTCCACCGTCCACCTGGCTGACCCCTGCATGCGAGCTGGCCATTCCTTCACACGGAGCCATCGGATCCCTGAGATGGCGATGGTGGCGGAGGGTGGGCAGCATGGGCCACCCACAGGGTCCACCATTTCCACCCCCCAATGTCTGCCCATTTCCCCTCTGTGGCAAACCACTGTTGCATCTCCATTGGAGGATGTATGGTAGGGCCTGCACTACAGGTACGTTGGTAGTTCCTGCCTGCTGGCTCCGCCCAGTAGACGGATTCTAAATATGCATGTCCTCCATGCTGCAGCATTTCGCCAGCTGCTGTGGGAGGCCAGACATCTTAGAGCAATAAAACCTCAGATTTATCCAACTCAAGTCTTTGTGCAATTGATCGTGCACCCCCCCCCATCCCCCGCCTCCCCCCCCCCCCCCCCCGCCTCCCCCCCCCCCCCCCCCCCCCCCCACCGGCCAGCCCAGACCAGCCTACCCCTCACACCCATCAGACAGAGCACCGAGGCAGGTTGTAACACCGGTAACGGTAGCATGGTGGTTAGCACAATTGCTTCACAGCTCCAGGGTCCCAGGTTCGATTCCCGGCTCGGTTCGCTGTCTGTGTGGAGTCTGCACGTTCTCCCCGTGTCTGCGTGTGTTTCCTCCGGGTGCTCCGGTTTCCTCCCACAGTCCAAAGATGTGCAGGTTAGGTGGATTGGCCATTCTAAATTGCCCTTAGTGTTCAAAATTGCCCTTAGTGTTCGGTGGGGTTACTGGGTTATGGGGATAGGGTGGAGACGTGGGCCTGGGTAGGGTGCTCTTTCCAAGGGCCAGTGCAGACTTGATGGGCCGAATGGCCTCCTTCTGCACTGTAAATTCTATGATATTATTGTGTACAAATACATACAAATGTGTCCTGCACCTATGCCAACTTAACTGGCATTAACTTATGGGCCCAAGACTATGTCTAGGTGGATCCCCAGGCAGTACAGGTGGAGGTGACCTGCTTTTATCCTGCTCTGCAACCTTGGTCCCCGTTGGTGGATGTTTTCTGGAGCGACCGGGCCTGGGTGGGTTCAGCTGCTGCCCAGATGTCCCAGGAATGTGGGGCTGCCCTGATCTGCCCATTGCCCACCAAATGCACCAGGGACAAGAAGGGGAGAGTCCGGTACTGCAGTGTTCCAGCACCTCCGTCACGGGCCCCATCACCTCCTCTTCCCTCAGAGTGCCCGATGGCCCCTGGGCTATTCCTTGGGTTGGGGGTGCAAGCGGAGCTATTCCCTGAGGCTATCCCACCAGCTGCCGCTGCCAGCCCTGGAAGCCCGCAGTGGTCTTAACCAGGGTCTGCATGCTCGTGGCCATGGAGCACAGGGAGTGGACCATCTCCCTCTAGGGCTCAGCCACCCCCCTCTGTGTCTGCGCCACGTTGGCCAGTGCCTGGGCAATGTCTCTGATGTTCCCAACCAGGGCCTGCAGTGACAGGGCCATGCTCAGGAGCGCTGCTGTAATTTCCAGGTGGCTCTGGGAAATGGCTGCCTGTGAGGCGGCAACCCTGTCCTGGGCCTCGGCCAGTGCCTGCATAGAATGTCCCAGTCCTTTGACAAGCTGATTCATAGCCAAAACCCTTGTCCCCAATGTCTCCACTGCGGATGCCACCCATACGGTGTTGACCTGGGTGGCACGCATGGTCGGCACCACCTCCTGCTGCTGCACGCGGTTTGACTCCTCCAACTGTGCCTGCAGATGCTGGATGCTCGCTGACAACCCCTCATGCAGTCCTTGGCTCTGCAATTGCATCTCCATTACAGATGGGACTGTCTGTTCCAGATGCCCGAGAACCGCCTGGACAGCAGCTTGTCCCTGGGATTGGCCCGCCCTCCAACCTTCCGCCCCCTCGGGAGTTCCTACCTCCACCTGCTGCTACCGGGTCAATTGTGTGGTGCGCACCAGATAGTGTCCCAGGAGCCTCTTCACTGACACGAGCAATTGAGGTGAGTGGCTCTGAGATGGTGGATAGTGTTGGAGACAGCTGTGACAGAAAGACAGTGTCATCCTCTGATCCAAAGTCTCCCGAGTGTCGGATGGAGGGCTGCTGTCCGAGCTGCTCTCCCCGTCACTGCTCGGCTCACGGGAGGGCTCTGGTTGTGGCACTGGCTGGGGGCAGGGGACATTAGATAGACCCGCGCCATCTCCAGCAGGTCCTGCAAGACACAAGACAAGACACATGATTCGACCGTGGGCCGGGAGGGAGTGGGGGTGGGGGTGAGGGTGGTGCTGGGGAGGGGTGGACGCATGTGTCGCGGGGAACCGCACCTAAGCGGGATCTCACTTCCTCACCCGCGGCTGAGCTCCACCTCGACGACCTCCCTTTCCTCCGGGCTGCCAACTACATCCAGGGCCCTCTGCTCAGCCACGGTGAGGGGCCGTAGGTCCGACGGTCTCCCTCCTATCTTCTCCCGGCCATTGTGCGTGGCCTTATCCTGGGGAAGGGGGGAACACAATGACCGACAGTGTTAGACAATCTGACGCATGCAGCCCAGGGGGTGAGTAGTTTATGGCCTCAGCGGCCTGGTCACCTGACCATAGTAGCCGTTTCCACCATTCACGAGGCCCCATTCAGTGTGGACCCGGGAGTCAAGGAGTAAAGATCTGGGGCGGGATTTTCCATCCCGCCGCACCCGTTTTCTGGTGAGCGCATCCCTGTCAGCAGCGGGATTCTCTGTCCTGGCAGCTGGCCAATTGGGTTTCCCATTGTGGACACCTCCACGCCGTCGGGAAATCTGCGGGCGTGAGTGCGCTGCCGGCAAAACAGAGGATCCAGCCAGTGAAGAACCCAGCTCCGACAGTTCGACTGCTGTTCCTATACATAGTTTAACTCTGTTTATAGTTGCAATAAATTATTTGTCGTTCAAGAAACCTCCTGGTTAATACCTCACGCTATTACATTGGCAACAAGAGTAAATTGGAGAATGGTCACACATTGAGGGGTTAGGAAACATTGACGGAAACCTCCGGAGAAGAGACAAGAGTTGATCATCACATTATCAGTGAGTGAGAAACAATGCCACTAATATGAAAACTCAATTCTTTTGACCAGGGAACAGAAGACTGGGATCGATACAGCACGGTAGCATGGTGGTTAGCATAAATGCTTCACAGCTCCAGGGTTCCAGGTTCGATTCCCGGCTGGGTCACTGTCTGTGTGGAGTCTGCACGTCCTCCCCCTGTGTGCGTGGGTTTCCTCCGGGTGCTCCAGTTTCCTCCCACAGTCCAAAGATGTGCGGGTTAGGTGGATTGGCCATGCTAAATTGCCCGTAGTGTCCTAAAAAGTAAGGTTAAGGGGGGGATTGTTGGGTTACGGGTATAGGGTGGATACGTGGGTTTGGGTAGGGTGATCATTGCTCGACACAACATCGAGGGCCGAAGGGCCTGTTCTATGCTGTACTGTTCTATGTTCTATGATACATTGAGAGTCTTCGCTAATGTTTTGCAGCCTTCAGATTACTGGAGAAGGCAAGCAAAAGACCATCTTACTGATGGAATGCAGACATATAGCCTCATTAGAAATTTTACATCCCCAGAGGCTCCAGATACCAAGTCGTTTGATCAGTTAGTCACTTTAGTGAAAGAGCATTATAACCCCAGACACTCCATCATACTGCAATATTATAAATTTAATTCAGCAATCAGAGACCCAGGAGAGAAAATTTCCCAATTTGTAGCCAGGCTTTGTCGAATGGTTGAACACTGCTAATTTAGCTCATAATTAAGTAACATGCTATGCGATTGTCTTGTTTGTAGTATTAACAACCTCAATATCCAAAGAAAGTTATCAGCTGAAACAAAAGTTTGCCTGGATAAAGCGATACAGATAGTTCAAGTCAACCAATGTGCTGAAAAGGGAGCTTCGGAGCTACAGTGCGTGAAGAACATAAGAACTAGGAGCAGGAGTAGGCCATCTGGCCCCTCGAGCCTGCTCCACCATTCAATGAGATCATGGCTGATCTTTTGTGGCCTCAGCTCCACTTTCCGGTCCGAACACCAGAACCCTTAATCCCTTTATCCTTCAAAAAACTATCTATCTTTACCTTAAAAAACAGTTAATGAAGGAGCCTCAACTGCTTCACTGGGCAAGGAATTCCATAGATTCACAACCCTTTGGGTGAAGAAGTTCCTCCTAAACTCAGTCCTAAATCTACTTCCCCTTATTTAGAGGCTATGTCCCCTAGTTCTGCTTTCACCCACCAGTGGAAGGCCAGATGAATCAGATGAGGAGTGGGACGGATGCTTGACGATGACCCTGAGTGTTGGTTACAGAGGAGGCTGAAACAAGATCCCAGGAACAGGATCGTAAATAGAAGCATCGAAGAAAAACCGTCTGTCATCCCAGGAATTTTGTTGAGTGTTACAGATGTGAGAGAGATAGCCCTCAAGAGAAGTGCCATCGCAAAGATTTTGCTTGCTTCAATTGTAACAGGAAGGGACTCATTCACACATGTGACCGTGCTTGGCCTCAGGCCTCATCACCTCCTCCTCCCTCGGGGTGTCCAATGTCTCCCTGCCTACTCCTTGGGATGGTGATGTGGATGAAGTGAGTTCCGGGGCCTGCACCGTCACCTGTCGCTGCCATGCTCACGGCCACACTGCTCAGAGACTGTGCTACATCACTCAGGGACCATGCCAGGGTCCCTCTGTTTCTGGTTCAGGTCAGCAAGTGCCAGGCCGATGCTGTTGATACCTGAAGCCATGGCCCATTGTATTTGCACCATGCTTTGAAGAGCTGCTGCAATGTCCATGTGGTCCCAGTACATGGCTGCCAGTGACATGGCCGCCCTTTTCTGTGCCTCGACCACAGCCTGCACAGAGTGCACCAGACCCTAAACATCCTGACCCATGGCTAATACCGCTGCATCCAAGGCTTCCACCATGGACGCCACCCGTGTGGTGTTGGCCTGGATGGCACACATGGTCGCACCACCTCCTGCCCCTGCAGACGGTTGTACTCCTCAACTGCATCTGCAGGCACTGGGTGATTGCTGACACCCCCTCATGTAGTCCCTGGCTCTGCGATAGATAACATCGATAGGTCCACCCTTTCCCGAAGCCTGACACCCATCTGGATGGCAGCAAGTCCCTGGGGTCGGGCCACTTTCTGAGCGTCCACCCTGTCACATGTTCCTACCTCCACCTGATGTATCACAACATGAATGTGGTGATGAGCACCAGATAGTACCCCAAAGTGCCCAACCAAGGTGAGTGTCTCTGGGCGTGCTGGTGACCACAGTGCCAGTAAGTCGATGTCGTTCCCCGATGTGTCCTCAGGACAGTCGCGGGATTGTGGCCGTGGTGGATCATCGCCAGGTGATCCTGCAAGACAGAAGACAAGACGTATGGTTACATCACGGGTGGGAGTGGTGAGGGTTGAGGGGGTGGTGGGGGGTTGTGGGGGTGAGATTGTTGGGGGTGGTGGGGTTGTAGGGGGGGGGGGGTGCCACACTTGCCTTAGGGACACCACAATCCATACAGCTTCCTCATTTGCTTCCTCAATGCCGACCTCCGCCTCAGCAACTGCCCACTCTCCGGGCCCAGCCTCCCAGGTAGAAATGCCCTCTGCTCTGCGGTGGTGAGGGTGTGCAGGTCCAGCTGGCTCTCTCTGGTTTTCTCTCTCTCCCTGTGGTTGTGGGCCACCTTCTCCTGAGACAGGGGAGGCAGGCAATGCACTCAGTGAGACAGTCAGACATGGGTAGCACAGGGAATCCATGGCTAGTGGCCTATATTTTCAAGGCACCGCCATGGCGGTTGGCATGGGTGTTGGCATGTGGTGTAGGGTAGGATGCGCGCGGACTGCTAGCTGTGGGGTTTGATCGCCCCCTGAAGGGGGGGGGGGGGTGGCTATGGGTGTGTGGGACAGGTGTTGGTGCCAGGGGCATGGTGGTGGAGGTGGCTCACCCCAGTTGCCCTGGGGGCTTGCTCATCTTTACCCAGCGAATCAGATGCCGGTGTTGGTTGGAATTGCACAAGTTCCACTTGGGACCGGTGCAAGCCCATTAATGTGTCCTGAATCACTACAGGACTGCCACCTCTTTTGTTAACATAGAACTCACGTGATTCAGTCTTTGCACTTTGGGCTGGATTCTTCAGCCACACCTGCCACAAGCTCACCACGGACGGGGTGCGAACTATGTAAAGGTCCATTGATCTCAGGCGGGAATTTCCGGTTGCCGGGCGGGCGAGGTCGAAGTATCCCCCCCATAGTCTCTCAAACGGAGAATCCTGGGCTGGATTGTTTGGGCCGAGGAGAGTTTCTCCCCGGTTTATCCCACACTTAGAAATTTTTTCCAGCAGTGGGAGATGAACTCACCAGCGAGACAGGCTCCATCGTGATCGGGGCACCATTTTAAAAGTGTGTCCCAGTCACTAAGTAATCTTGAGGGTCCCTCAAACCTCCAACCCACAGACAATGCCATCCTCCACAGACATGCGCATTACCCTCCCCTCCCCCCCAAGAGAGAACACCCCATTTTGGGGTCTCTCTTTCAGACGGACCCCCTGTGACAATATGTATATTGGAAGAATAATGGAGAGTTAACAATTTACTGTAACTGCACCCAACCACCAGATGGCGATCAAATACATTCACGTGGATCACGTGACACTCTTGATTTGGGGAGAAGGTTGTTAAGCGAGGTAGAAAATAGTTGTGTTATCAGGAGTTCTGTAATTAGAATAATAGTTTTAATGAATCTGTAATCTTTTGTATCTTAGCAAGCAAGTCAAATCTATTTAGTTGTAGTGTAAATAAATTAGCTTTGTTCAAACTTAGTTTGATATTCTTTGTGAGACACTATATTCCAAAGCCATCCTCATTCAGAAAGCAAAGAGCATCACATCATATCAGGGGTGGAAATCATAAGGTACCAGGTGTGCATGCAAAGATAATTCGAAAGGTTCAGCAAGGGAAGAGAAGTTTGCAAAAAATCTCGCTGAAACAAAACTTGAAAAAAACATTTCTAACCAGAGTCTGACTTTAACGACATGTTGAAGCAAATCCCAGTCGAAGCGAGAGGGAAGGTCTGCAAACTCCATGGCAATTTAGTACTTTGGCGAACGTAGACGTTATTTGGCGCAATTTCAAGCAGCAGTTTGAATTGTATATCTCTGCCCGAGACCTAGAAGCGTCCAGCAGCCAGTGAAAAATAGCACTGTTTCCAACAGTGGCTGGTTCGCAAGCCCTTGAAATCTTTGAGGACGAAGCAGATAAAAAATGTATAGCAAAGTTGTTGAAAAGTTTGACAGCATTGCCAGTTGCAGCAAAACAAAACATTTGAATGGTGTGTGTTCAGGCAAACAGTGCAAAAAGCAGGTGAAACGCTTGACTGCTTCATAACGGACCTGAGACTTAAAGCGCTAATGTACCGTCAATTACCACGAGACGAGAATGGTGGAATACTCGAGGCTTTATTGAACAAGATGTTGTGCCTCCTGTAGCTGGAACCAGAATGGCTGCAGTGCAGGAGAGCACAGATTTATACACCGTCTGCTGGGCGGAGCCAGCAGGCAGGAATTTACCATCGTACCTCTGTTATACGGGCAGTTCCATAATACATATAATATACCACCAGTGGTGTTCACCACAAGCGCAGACATGTAATTTTTCGATTCTCCAAGACTCACTTCTGTGAGATCAGATAGTCTACGGAGTAAAAAGTGACAAAAGTGGGAAAGGTTATGGCGACAGTCTGATTTGACGTTAGAAGACACAATCAGTATGTGTAGAGCAAGCGAACTTGCTAGAAATCAATTCTCAGAAATGTTAGTCGGAGAAAATGGTGTGAAAACTAACAACGTGGCCGAACCCATTAATGCGGTGGCACAGCTAAAAAAGAAACATGCTCCAGATGGCAGTCATTTTATGCATGATGCCACAAGTATCATGATGTGTAAATGGCATGGCAATGTGCATTAGATCAAAATATGCCCTGCATTTGGTAAAACCTGTGCGAAATGTCACAAGCTTAACCACTATGCATCTCAATGTAGATTGGTAACAAATTTGCAGCAGTTTAAAAAGATTAGTGCAGTGAACAAGGGAAGAGCTGTGCAAGAAGTAAGCATTAAAAAAAATGTTAAGCAAATGATCAAACCAGACTCGGAGGAAGTATTTGACTTAGATGATTCCTTCTTTGTTGAAATCGTGGAATGCATGGAAAAAGCACATCAATATATTACCAATTCGGAAACTTTAAAACAGATTTACATCGTTCAAAAAACTGTAGATTGGACAATTCCTTTAAGAATAAATGGAACCAACATAAAGATGAAATTGGATACCGGAGCAAAAGCTAATCTCATTAATCAGACAGACATAGCTAGGTTAATGATCAAACCAGTGATTGACGAGAATGATTGTCAACTGCAAAATCATAATGGCAACTTAGTATCCATAATGGGTACCTCTTATTTAATGTTGAGATCAAAGAGAAAAAGGTTCTGATTAAATTTGAGATCGTTGAACCAAAGAGATCATCATTACTTGGTGTTCCAGCATGTGAGATTCTGAAGCTTGTGAAATTGATTTACAGCTCGGACAGGATTTCATCCAATTGCAATGACCAGATTGAGGCGATTATTCAGAACTTCTTTCCTGGTATGGGAACACTACCATGTGAATACAAAATCCAGTTGAAAGCAAATGCCAAACCAGTAATACATCCAACTAAGAAGGTTCCAGCTTCTTTAAGGGAATGTTTAAAAGTGGAACTTGAGCGTATGCAGCAGTTGGAGATAATCGCCAAAGTGGAAGAACCAACTGACTGGGTCAGATCTATGGTTTGTGTGAAGAAAGCCAATCGTGACCTGAGAATCTGTATCAATCCCAAGCAATATTAAGCGGGAACACTACCCGAGTCCTAAAAGGAAGGAAATTACTAGTGAAATGTTAGGTGCCAAGGGGCAGCAGGGTAGCATGGTGGTTAGCATAAATGCTTCACAGCTCCAGGGTCCCAGGTTTGATTCCCGGCTGGGTCACTGTCTGTGTGGAGTCTGCACATCCTCTCCCTGTGTGCGTGGGTTTCCTCCGGGTGCTCCGGTTTCCTCCCACAGTCCAAAGATGTGCGGGTTAGGTGGATTGGCCATGCTAAATTGCCCGTAGTGTCCTAATAAAAGTAAGGTTAAGGGTGGGGGGTTGTTGGGTTACGGGTATAGGGTGGATACGTGGGTTTGAGTAGGGTGATCATGGCTCGGCACAACATTGAGGGCCGAAGGGCCTGTTCTGTGCTGTACTGTTCTATGTTCTCTATCTTTACCAAGCTAGACACATCCAGGAACTTGTGGCAACTGAAGTTAGATGATGCAAGTAAGAAACTCTGCATGTTTAACACAGCATACAGGCGATACCTCTTCAACAGAATGCCTTTCGGGATCAATTCAGCTTCTGAAATGTTTCATTGGGCTATGGAACAGATGGTTACAGGTATCACAGGCGTACAAGTGTACGTGGATGACATCATCATTTGGTCATCAAATGAAAGGAACATAATGCACTACTTCTGCAAGTCATGAAGCAGATTGAACAGTTTGATCTCAAACTGAACAGAGCCAAATGCCAATTTGGCACCTCCATAATAATTTGATTGGGGTGATCAACTATCAGCTCAAGGAGTTCCAGCCAGACACGGAAAAGATTGCAGCCATTACCAGAATGTCATGCCAAAAGACAAAAAGACAGTCCTAAGGATGCGAGGTGTTGTCAATTTTTGGTGCAAGTTCATACCAAACTTGGCATCACGTACCATGGCACTAAGACAGCTTATCTGAAAGAATGTCACATTCACTTGGGCTGAGGAACACAACAGGGATTGGTCTGATCTGAAAAGAGCACTCACAACTATACCTGTTCTGTCGCTCTTCGATCCCCAAACAATACGAAGATCTCGACAGATGCCAGCAAAGACGACATAGGCGCAGTGCTGTTAGAACAGACAAGTGAAGGGCTATGGCAACCAGTTGCATGTGCCTCGAGAGCGATGACACCAACTGTGCAGTCCCATGCGTAAATTGAAAAGGAGTGTTTGGGTCTACTCACAGGTATGGACTAATTCCATAACTTCTTGTATGGGTTACCCACATTCACTGTTGAAACTGATCATCGTCCTTTCATCTCAATTATAAGGAAAAATTTGAATGACATGTGTCCATGACTACAAAGAATGGTCACGAAACTTCAACAGTATGATTTTGAGCTAGTCTACACGCCGGGAAATGAGATAGTTGTAGCTGATGCACTATCACGTGCAACCGATGATCCAGGGACGACAGACATTGTACAGATCATTGAAGCTCAAGCAACCCTCATTGTCGTCTCTGACCCGCATTTCCAAAATCACAATAGATACAGAGCTATTCAAAGCAACCCCAACAGTATGTCAGGAAGACGTCATTCCAGCAGCGAATACAATGACAGCAGCATTGGAACAAACACAACTGAGAAGATCTACACATCTCAGAAAAAAAACCAGACTTAATTTGTGAATAAAGAACCGAAAAATTGTTAATGACTGGACAATAATAGTGAAATCATGTATAACCTTAACAAGCATCATATACTGTAAATATATTTGAATGCATGTCCAAACAACTTAAAGAAAGAGGGATGTGACAATATGTATATCATAAGAATATTGAAAGGTTAACAATTTACTGTAACTGCATCCAACCACGAGATGGCGATCAAGCACATACACGTGGATTACATAATACTCTTGATTCGGGGAGAAGGTTGTTAGGCGAGGTAGAAAATAGTAGTCATGTTATCAGGAGCTCTGTAATTAGAATCATGGTTTTAGTGAACCTGTAATCTTTTATATCTTAGCAAGCAAGTCGAATCTGTGATGTATGCCCTGACAAAGGAAGGTTCAGACTTGGAGATAGGTTTAACACATTTACTGAACAGTTTAACAATTCTCCTACTTGAGTTCGATTCTCCTGCTAATTTTGCTATAGTAACTCAGTCTAACTAACCAGACATACAGCTAATGAACACATAGAATAGGACACGACCAATGGGAAGTCAAGACACCCAGAGTGACACTACCACACGGGGGCAACCCATATTAAAGTTAAGGGCACACATGCTCTTTCTCTTTTCTACAGGCAACGCCAAGTGAGAAGCACGGGGCAGATCGGAAGCATCACACCCACCACATGGCTTAGAGCAGACTGGTTAGTTAGACTGAGTTACTATAGCAAGATTAGCAGGAGAGTCGAACACAAGTAGAATTGTTAACTGTTCAATAAATGTGTTAAATCTATCTCCAAGTCTGTACCTTACTTTGTCAGAGCATACATCAAGGAAGCAGCTTATGCTACATGAAGAAGCATAACACAACAGAATCTATTTAGTTGTAGTGTAAATAAATTAGCTTTGTTCAAAACTTAGCTTGATGTTCTTTGTGAGACACTATACTTCAAAGCCATCCTCATTCAGAAATAAAGAACATCACACTCCCACCCCCCCTTTTCAGGACCCTCCCTTTCAGGACACCCCTCCCCTTCACTCCACCAATATTTATGAAGCCTGATCAAAGCCTTCCATCACCATGCACCTTTTATACACCCCCTCCGCCTGCCCTTTCTTGGGCATGACCCCCTTCAGCCCCAGTGCCAATCTGGTACCCAGGCAGTACCAACTGGACACCCTGGCAGTGCGAGGTTGGCTCTGCCAGTTTCAATGTTACCAATGCCAGTGCCTGGGGGAGTGCCCGCATACTGCCGTGCCATGTCCCTGACCACCCAGGGTCTTCAATGGCCCCTAAAATCCCGGAGTGACCACCACACCTGGTCTCCACTTGTGGAGACGAGTACTAATTGCCGCCCAGGTGAGGCCTTGCCTTTGCAGCCGGTGACTCCCGAGTGCCGGGAGAATACAGCCTCACCTATTTTATTAGGTAATTTGGATGTTCTGAATTCTCCCCTCTGTGTTCCCGAACAGGCGCCAGAATGTGACGACCAGGGGCTTTATTGCAATGTTAATGTAAACCTACTTGTGACAATAATAAAGATTGGTGTTATGATTATCTGGATCACGTCTATAAACCAAGTGATCCAAATCAACAAGTATCTGATTCCTTGGATGGAAGATCTTTATGCAAAGCTGGTGGGGGCCTCACATAGTGAAAACTCAGCTTAAATTGTGCTTACCTACACCTTGAACTGGACAAAGACTCCAGGAAATATGCAACTATCAACACACACAAGGGACTGTTCCAGTACACAAGGTGGCTTTCACAGAATCATAGAATCTACAGCACAGAGACAGGCCCTTTGGTCCAAACTTGCCCATGCCAACCAAAAAACCCATCTAAGCTAACCCCATTTGGCCCATACACGCTCAACCTTTCCTATCCATGTATATGTCTAAATGTCTTTTAAATGTTAACCACTTCCTCTGGCAGCTCATTCCACATACGTACCACCCTTTGTGTAAAAAAATTGTTTCCCATTAATTCTTTCCCCTCTTAACTTAAACCTATGCTCTCTAGTTATTGATTCCCAAACCCTAGGAAAAATACTGAGTGCATTCACTCTATCCATACCTCTCATGATCTTATACACTTCCATAAGATCACAAGTCTGTCTCCTACGCTCCAAAGAAAAAAGTGCTGTCCAATCTCTCCCTACAACTCAGTCCCTCGAGTCCTGGCAACATCCTTGTAAATTTCTTCTGCACTCTCTCCAGTTTAATAACATCTTTCCGATAGCAAGGTGACCAAAACTGAACACAATATCCAGGTGCAGCCTCACCAATGTCCTGTACAACTGCAACATACTTCCCAACTTCTATAGTCAATGCCCTGACTGATAAAGGCCAGCATGCCAAAAGCCTTCTTCACTGTCCTACCAACCTGTGACTCCACCTTTAGGGAACCATGCACCTGAACTCCAAGGTCCCTCTGTTCCATGATACTCATCTGTTCCACGATACTCCCTAAGGTTCTGCCATTCAACATGGAAGTCCTACCTTGATTTGACTTTCCAAAATGCAACACCTCACACTTATCTGTATTGACTCCATTTGCCATTTCTCGGCCCACTTCCACAACTGATCAAGATCTTGCTGTAATTTGTGATAATCTTCCTCACTGTCTACAATACCACCTATTTTAGTGTCATCTGCAAACTTACTGATCATGCCTTGTACTTGCTCATCTAAATCATTGATATAGATAAGAAACAGCAATGGGCCCAGAACTGACCCCTGAGGCACACCACTAGTCAGAGGCCTCCAGTCTGGCAAGCATCCTTCCACCATTACCCTCTACGTCCTACCATCAAGCCAATTGTATATCTAATTTTCCAGCTCTCCCTGGATTCCATGTGATCCAACCTTACAGAACAACCTACCATGTGGAACTTTATCTAAGGCCTTACTGAAGTCCATATAGACTACGTCTACCTACCAGCACTCATCAACGTTCCAGGTCACTTCGTAAAGAACTCTAACAAATTTGTAAGGCATGATCTCCCTTGTACAAAGCCATGCAGACTACTCCTAATCAAACCCTGGCTTTCCAAATGCCTGTAAATCTTATCCCTCAGAATCCTCTCTCGTAACGTCCCCACCACAGATTTTAGGCTTACCAGTCTATAATTCCCATGTTTTTATTTTCAGCCTTTCTTAAACAATATTTGCTACTCTCCAAACTTCTGGTACTTCACCCACGGCTAACGATGATGCAAATATTTTAGCCATGGCTCCCGCAATTTCTTCTCTAGCCTCACGCAGTGTTCTTGGATATACCTGGTCAGGGACAGCAGATTTATCCACCTTCATATATTTTAATACGTCCATCACCTTCTCTACTGTAATGCGAACTGTCCCCAACATATCGTCACTATCGTTCCCTGTCTTCTTGTCTTTCTCCACGGTAAACACAGAGGTGCAATATTCATTGAGAACCTCGCCCATCTCCTGCGGTTCCACACATAAATGTCCAATTTGGTCCTTGAGGGGTCCTATTCTCTCTCCAGTTATTCTTTCTCCTTTAATATACTTAAAGGATTCACCTAATCCTCTCGGCCAAAGCTACCACATGCTCCATCAAACAAGCTACTCCAATCAACCCTTGCAAGTTCTTGTCTAATTCCATTAAGATCACCTTGACCCAGTTTAGAACTTGCACCTGTGCCCCTTTCCATAACTATTTTAAAATTAATAGAACTATGGTCTCTGGTCCCAATGTGGTCCCCACCTTCACCTCAGTCACTTGTTCTGCTCTATTTCCCAAGAGTAGGTCAAGTTTTGCCCTTTCCCGAGTAGGACCCTCCACAGACTGCCTGAGGAAACGTTCCTGAACACGTTTAACAAATTCCACTCCATCTAAGCCCTTAACACTATGGCAGTCCCAGTCTATGTTTGGAAAATTAAAATCCCCTACTGTGACAGCCCTATTACTCGTGCAAGTCTCCCCAATCTCCCTGCATATTTGTTCTTCTAATTCCCATTGACTATTTGGGGGCCCACAGAACAACCCCCAATATGGTCACTATCCCCTTATTTTTCTTAGTTCCACCCTCAAAGCCTCGCTGGATGATCCCTCAGCTATTTCATCTCTGACTACTGCCGTGGTGCTCCCCTTAATCAAAAATGCAACTCCCCCTCCTCTCTTTCCTGTACCGCTGTCACGCCTAAAGCACCTGTACCCTGGAACATTAAGCTGCCAGTCCTGCCCCTCCCATAGCCATGTTTCAGTTTTGACTGTAATATCCCAGTCCCACGGACTTATCCATGCCCTGAGTTCATCAGCCTTACCCGTCAGCCCTCTTGCATTGAAATAGATGCAATTTAATCCAACAGGTTTTCCCTGCTCCCTGCCATGCTCCTGCCCATCATCTCTATTCAGCTTGTCGTTGCTGAGTACTGCATCCCCCTTCAGCCCTCATTTGCTTCCCTGCTGCTGAGGATCCCATCCCCCTGCCAATCTAGTTTAACAACACCAAGTTAAAGTCCAACAGGTTTATTTGGAATCACTAGCTTTCGGAGATCAGCACCTTCCAGACTTTAACCTGGTGATCTAAGACTTCTCACTGTGCCCATCCCAGTCCAATGCCAGCATCTCTGCATCAATCTATTTTAAACCCTTCCTTGTCGCTCTAGCAAATCTGCCCACCAGGATATTGGTTCCCCTCCAGTTCAGATGCAACCCGTCCCTCTTTAACAGGTCACCATCACCCCAGAAAAGATCCCAATGATCTAAAAATCTGAATCCCTGCCCCCTGCACCAATTCCTAGCCACGCATGCATCTGCCATATTCTCTTATTCTTACCCTTGGTAGCACGTGGCGCTGGAATAATCCAGATATTACTATCCTTGATGCTCTGCTTCTTAAGCTTTTTCCTGGCTCTCAATAATCACTCCTCAGGACCTCATCCCTATTTACGTCATTTGTGTCAAAGTGCACAATGATTTCTGGCTGTTCACCCTCCTCCTTGAGAATGTTCTGTAGCCGTTCCAAGATATCCTTGACCCTGGCACCTGGGAGGCAACACATTATCCTGGATTCCTGTTTGCGGCCACCGGATCTCCTGCCTGTCCCCCTAACTATTTTTTTTTAATATAATTTTTATTGGAATTTTTTACAGAAAATATAAAACATAACGACAAACAATGAAATGCAACAAAATAACCCATAATAACTGTGACACCCCCAGACCGTATCGGCGCATGTATCACATCCCCCCACCCCCCCCCAACCCTAATGAACAACAAAAGAACTTAAAAAATATTAAAATTAAATAAACAAACATAGTCATTGTCGGCCCCCCCCTTTTCCCTCCCCTTTCCCTCCCCTTTTCCCTCCCCCGGTTGCTGCTGCTGCTGCTGTCCCCGTACCCTATCGTTGAGCCAGAAAGTCGAGAAAAGGCTGCCACCGCCTAAAGAACCCTTGTACCGACCCTCTCAGGGCGAATGTGACCTTCTCTAGCTTAATGAAACCCGACATGTCATTGATCCAGGTCTCCACGCTTGGGGGCCTCGCATCCTTCCATTGTAGCAAGATCCTTCGCCGGGCTACTAGGGACGCAAAGGCCAGCACACCGGCCTCTTTTGCCTCCTGCACTCCCGGCTCCACCCCAACCCCAAAAATCGCGAGTCCCCATCCTGGCTTGACCCTGGATCCCACCACCCTCGACACCGTCCTCGCCACCCCCTTCCAGAACTCCACCAGTGCCGGGCATGCCCAGAACATATGGGCATGGTTCGCTGGACTCCCCGAGCACCTGACACACCTGTCCTCACCCCCAAAGAACCTACTCATCCTCGTCCCAGTCATGTGGGCCCGGTGCAGCACCTTGAATTGGATGAGGCTAAGCCGTGCACACGAGGAGGAAGAATTAACCCTCTCCAGGGCATCAGCCCATGTCCCGTCTTCGATCTGTTCCCCCAGTTCCCCCTCCCACTTCGTTTTCAGCTCCTCTACTGACGCCTCCTCCGCCTCCTGCATAACCTTGTAGATATCAGATATCTTCCCCTCTCCGACCCAGACCCCCGAAAGCACCCTGTCGCTCACCCCCCTCGCGGGAAGCGAAGGGAATCCCTCCACCTGCCGCCTAGCAAATGCCTTTACCTGCAGATACCTGAACATGTTCCCCGGGGGGAGCCCAAATTTCTCCTCCAACTCCCCCAGGCTCGCAAACCTCCCATCAATAAACAGGTCCCTCAGCTGTCTGATGCCCGCTCTGTGCCAACCCTGAAATCCCCCATCAATGTTCCCCGGGACGAACCTATGGTTCCCCCTTAACGGAGCCTCCATCGAGCCCCCCACTTCTCCCCTATGTCGCCTCCACTGCCCCCAAATCTTGAGGGTTGCCGCCACCACCGGACTCATGGTATACCTCGTAGGAGGGAACGGCCACGGCGCCGTTACCAGGGCCCCCAGGCTTGTATCGCCACAGGACGCCCTCTCCATCCGTTTCCATGCTGCCCCCTCCCCCTCCATTACCCACTTGCGCACCATCGACACATTGGCCGCCCAATAATACCCCGAGAGATTGGGTAACGCCAGCCCCCCACCATCTCTACCCCGCTCCAAGAAGACCCTCTTCACCCTCGGGGTCCCATGCGCCCAAACAAAGCTCATGATGCTGCTAGTCACCCTTCTAAAAAAGGCCCTAGGGATAAAGATGGGCAAACACTGAAAAAGGAACAAGAACCTCGGGAGAACCGTCATTTTGACGGACTGCACTCTACCCGCCAACGATAGCGGCACCATGTCCCACCTTTTAAATTCCTCTTCCATCTGCTCCACCAGCCTGGTAAAATTAAGCTTATGGAGAGTCCCCCAACTCCTGGCCACCTGCACCCCCAGGTATCTGAAACTCTTCACTGCCCTCTTAAATGGGAGTCTCCCGATTCCCTCCTCCTGATCACCCGGGTGTACTACAAATACCTCACTCTTGCCTAAATTTAACTTATAGCCCGAGAAGCCCCCAAATTCCGCTAACAGCTCCATCACCCCCGGCATTCCCCCTTCTGGATCCGCCACATACAACAGCAGGTCGTCCGCATACAGCGATACACGATGTTCCTCCCCACCCCGCACCAGACCCCTCCATCTCCCTGACTCCCTCAACGCCATAGCCAAAGGTTCAATCGCCAGTGCAAAGAGCAAGGGGGACAGGGGGCACCCCTGCCTGGTCCCACGGTAGAGCCTAAAGTACTCCGATCTCCTTCCATTGGTAACTACACTCGCCATCGGAGCCGCGTAGAGCAGCCTCACCCATTTGATGAATCCCTCCCCGAATCCGAACCGCTCCAGCACCTCCCACAGGTACCCCCACTCAACTCTATCAAATGCTTTCTCCGCATCCAGCGCCACCACTATCTCAGCCTCCCCCTCCACTGCCGGCATCATAATAACATTTAGTAGTCTCCGCACATTCGTGTTGAGCTGCCGTCCCTTGACAAATCCTGTCTGATCCTCATGTATCACCCCTGGCACACAGTCCTCTATCCTGGTGGCCAGGATCTTCGCCAGCAACTTAGCGTCAACATTGAGGAGCGAGATAGGCCTGTATGATCCACACTGCAAGGGGTCCTTATCCCGCTTCAGGATCAGAGCCCCCCCCCTCCCATGCCTCATTGAAGGCTCGCACCAACAGGGGGCCCACCAGATCCGCATACTTTTTATAAAATTCCACCGGGAACCCGTCCGGCCCCGGCGCCTTACCTGACTGCATTTGCCCGATCCCCCTGACTAGCTCCTCCAACTCTATCGGCGCCCCCAGCCCCTCTACCAGCTCCTCTTGAACCCTTGGGAAGCATAGCCTGTTCATGAAGCTCTCCATCCCCCCTCTCCCCATCGGAGGTTCTGACCGGTACAGTTCCTCGTAGAAGTCCCTAAAGACCCCATTTACTTCTGTCCGCTTCTGCATTTCATTCCCACCCCTATCCGTCACTCCACCAATTTCCCTAGCCGCATCCCGCCTGCGGAGCTGATGCGCCAACATCCTGCTCGCCTTCTCCCCATACTCATATACCGCCTCCTGCGACCTCCTCCACTGTGTCTCTGCCTTTCTGGTGGTCAACAAGTCAAATTTGGCCTGCAAACTACGCCGTTCCCCCAGCAACCCCTCCTCCGGTGCCTCCGCGTATCTCCTGTCCACATCCAGGAGCTCTCCCACCAGTCTCTCCCTCTCCTTCCTCTCCCTCCTTTCCCTATGGGTCCGTATGGAGATCAGCTCCCCCCGGATCACTGCTTTCAGAGCCTCCCAGACCATCCCCACCCGGACCTCCCCCGTGTCGTTGGTATCAAGATACCCCTCAATACTTCCCCGGACCCTCCTACACACCTCCTCATCAGCCAGCAGCCCCACATCCAGTCGCCAGAGCGGGCGCTGGTCCCGCGCCTCCCCCATCTCCAGATCAACCCAGTGCGGAGCATGGTCTGAAATTGCTATGGCCGAATACTCTGCATCCTGCACCTTCGGGATCAATCCCCTGCTCAGGATGAAGAAATCTATTCGGGAATAGACCCTATGGACATGGGAGAAAAAGGAATACTCCCGCGCTCTCGGCCTCCCAAACCTCCAGGGATCCACCCCTCCCATCTGGTCCATAAACCCCCTCAGTACTTTGGCCGCCGCCGGTCTCCTACCCATCCTTGAACTGGACCGGTCCAGTGGGGGATCCAGCACTGTGTTAAAGTCTCCCCCCATGATCAGGCCCCCTGCCTCCAGGTCCGGAATGCGGCCCAACATGCGCCTCATGAAGCCGGCATCATCCCAATTCGGGGCATATACATTAACCAGCACCACCTTCTCTCCCTGCAGCCTACCCTTCACCATAATATATCTGCCCTCCTTGTCCGACACCACCTCAGCCGCCTCGAACGCGCCTGTCCCCCTAACTATTGTGTCACCTATCACTACAGTCCTGTTTACCTTCACCTTTTCCAGCTGTGCCCCAGAGCCAGTCGTAGTGTCACAGATCTGGCTACCACTGCTTTCACCTGACGGTCATTCCCCCCAACAATATCCAAAACGGTATACTTGTTTACATGGGGAATGGCCACAGGGGACCCCTGCACTACCTGCCTACTCCCTTTGCCTTTCTTGGTGGTCACCCAGCTACTCTCTTCCTGTATTTTAGGTGTGACTGCCTCACCAAAACACTTATCTATAAATGCTCATCACCCCTGATGATCCTCAGTTCATCCATCTCCAGCTTTCTAACTCTGTCTCCCAGAAGCTGTAGCTGGGTGCACTTCCCACAGGTATAGTCATCAGGGACAACAGAATTCTCCCTCAGCTCCCACATCCTGCAGGAGGAGCACATCACTGCCTTCATTGCCATCCCAACTGCACCAAGAGGAAAGTTAAGAGGACATTACCTGAGATTACCTGTACTCTGCTGAGACACCACTCGCCAAAGCATATCGAGCCAAAGCCTCACCAATCAAGCACTCTGCTACAAATTATCTCCCTCTCTCCCTCCCTTGAGAACAGCTCCTCCACAAACCACACCCTGGAAGCATTGATTACCTAATGCAAATCTTCCCCACAATAACCAATCAGCATTGCTGCTCTGCAGGACGCTTACCTTCAGTGTTTTGCTGAGGTCCACTTTCTGGAAGCACTGACCACTCGATGCAAATCTTCCCTGCAACAGCCGCTGATAAGCCTTTTTGTCCACATGCACCAATAAACATCACAGAATTAAATTCATTTCTGGGCATTGTCAACTACTATGGCTGTTTAATCCCAAACCTGGCAACTGCATAAGCGTTTTTGTACCATGTCCATAAAACACGTCAACGTTGGCACTGGAGAGACCTACAACAACAGGTTTTCAGGAATGTTAAGCTCGCCTTACAATCATCCAACTTATGAGTTCATTTTGATTCAGGCAAACTGATCACCTTACATGCGATGCTTCGCACTGTGGGATGTGAGCCATCCTATTATATAGATCGATCCATAACTTTTGCTTCCCAGAGGTTACCCGATGCAGAAAGAAAATGTTCACAGATTGAGAAAGTGGGACTGCCAGTGATACACAGCATAATGAAGTGTCATCAATACGTTTCTGATTGCCATTGTACTATCATAACCCACCATAAACCGTTATTGGATTTACTTTGCCTCCTATTGCCTCTGCTAGGGTGCAGTGGTTAGCAGCATCGACCGGGGACTCCAATGTTGATGCTCTGAAATAACACCCGTACCCTCAGAGTGTGGCTCCACCACTGGAAATTGCCCTGGCTTTGAAGTTTCTGTATACTTTGCCCGTGTCAGCGGCTCACGTAAGGAACAGGCAGAGGCACAGGGACAGGATCCTCTCAAAAGTGAAGATAATTGTTTTAGGTGGCTGGCCCTGTGACAACTCTTAGCAGCTCAGATGCTACAAACTGAGAAAAGATAAACTCAGTTGCGATGATGGAGTATTACTTTGGGGTTCCCAGATGGTGGTGCCACCCTCAGTAAGAGAGCCACAACTGCAATAAATTCATACCGCGTACCATGGTCAAATCTAACTGAAAATGTTGGCCAGGCAGTACATATGGTGGCCGGACATTGACAAAGCCATGGAGCATCTGGTCCACCAGTGTGTCACAGTATACTCTGCCGCTTGCAGCTCTTTGGGAATGGCATGGCCGCCATTAGACAAGGTGGCATATAGATTTTGCTGGCCATTTCTTAAGAAACATGTTCTTGGTACTGGTAGATGCCCACTCCAATTGATTGGACATCCAAGAAATGAGTACAATGGTTTCAGCAGCCACCATCAAAACTTTGAGATGGATTTTCAGAATTCATGGCCTCCCAGAAGTTTTGGATAACTGCACCACATTAAGGGGGTGGAATTCCAGCATTTCATTCAGACTAACAGTATACAGTGAATCCACACAGCCCCTATCACCCGGCCTCTAATGGCTGGCGGAAAGAGCTTTTAAAACTGCAGGGGAGCCAATGTTCTCCTTTCATGCAACACTAGCCTCCCATTACAACCGGGGTCACTCCAGTGGAATTGTTGATGGGCCATCGTCTCCGGATTTGGCTGAATATGGTGATCCCCAATTTGGTGGGGAGGGTGGAGGCAGGGCAAGCTACACAACAAAAGTATCATGCCTCGACCAAAGCAGCAGAGTCTTCAAAGCAGATAATTCTGTTTTTGTCAGACACTTTGGGGTTGGACCAACAGGGTTACCTGGAAAAATCTTAGCAAGGTCTAGGCTGCATGTATTTGGGGGTCCTATAAGTGAGACAGTTGTAAAAGCATGGGGACCACATAGTAGGGAGAGATGTTGCCGCCCTGACAGCAAAGCAAGTGGGTCCAGAAATTGCTGCTGTTATTTGATCGTCAGAGCCTGAATTGAGCGAAATGGATGTTTTACAACAGGCCCCTCTTGTTCCTCAAGAGAACAGCGACATTGGTGCCTCCTCTGAGAACTTCAGACAACCATTTGTTGCTGATAACATCACTACCTCGAGGGTAGAAGAACATGTCACAGTACTGCAATATTCAGCCAGAATTCAGAAGTCACCTGATAGACTGACGTTATGAGACCTGAGGAAGGAGCAGTTCCCTGAAAGCTAGTGATTTGAAACAAACTGTTGGACTCTAACCTGGTGTTGTAAGACTTCCTATTGTGCTCACCCCAGTCCAACGCTGGCATCTCCACATCATGACCTTATGAGAGACTGTGCTCAACCACCCCCTTTTGTGGTTCTGTCATTATCTTGTAATGTCTATAATCACAGATGTCGGTCTTCAGCCAATACAATTCACTCCACATTATATCAAGAAATGACTGAAGGCACTAGATATTTCAAAGGCTAAGGGCCCTGATAATATCCCGGCAATAGTACTGAAGACTTGTGCTCCAGAATTTGCCAATCCCCTAGCTAAGCTGTTCCAGTACAGCTACAATACTGGCATCTACCCGGCAATGTAGAAAATTGTCCAGGTGTATCCTGTACACAAGAAACAGGACAAATCCAACCCAGCTAATTACCACCCTATCGGTATATTCTCCATCATCAGTGCTATTGAGTGCCACTTACTCAGCAATAATCTGCTCACGGACTCTCTGTTTGGGTTCCACCAGGGTCATTCAGCTCCTGATCCCATTACAGCCTTGGTTTAAACATGGACAAAAGAGCTGAATGCCAGAGGTGAGGGGCAGCATTTGATTGAATCTGGCACCAAGGTGCCCCAACTAAACAGGAGTCAATGGAAATCAGGGGGGAAACTCTGCTGGTTGGAGCCATACCTGGCACAAAGGAAGATGATTGTGGTGGTTGGAGTTCAATCATCTCAACTCCACGACATCATTGCAGGAGTTCCTCAGGGGGTGACCTAGGCCCAACCATCTTCAGCTGCTTCATCAATGACCTGCCTTCCATCATACGGTCAGAAGTGGGGAGTTTTCTGATGACTGCACAATGTTCAGCACCATTCACAACTCCTCAGATAATGAAACAGTCCATGTCCAAATGCAGCAAGACCTGGATAGTATCCAGGCATGGGCAGACAAGTGGCAAGTTACATTTGCATTGCCAGGCAATGACCACCTACTATAAGAGAGGATCCAATCATTGTCCCTTGACATTCAATGGCATTACCATTACTGAACCAACCCAACAATCAACATACTGGGAGTTACCATTGATGAGAAACTGAACTGTGCTAGCCATATTAATACTGTGGCTACCAGGGCAGGTCAAAGGCTAGGAATCCTACGGCGAGTAACTCACCTCCTGACCCCCCAAAGCCTGTTCACCATCTACAAGGCACAAGTCAGGTCTGTAATGGAATACTCTCCACTTGCCTGGATGAGTGCTGCTCTAACAACACTCAAGAAACTCGACACCATCCAGGACATGATTGCTCCTCCTCCCACAAACATTCAAACCTTCCACCACTGACGAACAGTGGCAGCCGTGTGTACCATCTACAAGATGCACTGCAGGAACTCGCCAGTGGTTCCTGAGGCAGCACCTTCCAAACTCATGACCACTACCATCTAGAAGGAAAAGAGCAGCAGATACCTGGGTACTGCACCACCTGGAGGTTCCCCTCAACATCACTCCCCACCCCGACTTGGAAACATGTTCCTTTACTGTCACTGGGGCAACATCCTGGAACTCCCTCCCTAACAGCACAGTGTGTGTACCTACACCTCAAAGACTGCAGCGGTTCAGGAAGGTAACTCACCACCGCCTTCTGAAGGGCAACTAGGGATGGGCATTAAATGCTGGCCTAACCAATGACACCCACATCCCGGAAATTAATAAAAAAAAGGTATTGAGGGGCTTGAGGGGGGAGTGATGTTGTGGAGTGGTCCCTTTAAGGTTCATGGGTCACATGAACAGCCTGGGGCCTATAGCACGGGAACGCATGAACCCTAGTCAATGGGGAGACAGCACGGGCCCTGCAGAGTGGGTGCCCCAGTCAGGGTAGACCTGGGAGACAAGTAGTAAAGACTTGTATTCTTGCTGCTGTTCCTAGACATAGCTAACTGTGCTGTTAGTTCCAATAAATCACTTTGCTGTTCAAGAAGCTTTTGGGGTTGATAACCTCACACTATTACAGTGGGCCAGTGCCTGTTATAGAGCCTGCCAAATTTAATTTCCATTGCTTTTAATTGATATACTGGGCAGCTGATCCAAAACACCAGTGTGAAGCCCAGGCAAAAAGCTAGAAACCCATTCCTGTATTTCCAAATAACACATGATTATAATAAAATAGCCAATATTATTACATTTTCATAACTAACAGTGTTTGAGCGATGAAGGCTGCTAATTTACTGAAACCTATTTTACACAATCATTCAGTCTCCATCCACTCCCAACAGATGAACTGAGATTCACACGAGAAACCTATATTTTATTTCTGATTTTCATGGCCATTTGATTTAGAGCCTCCAGCCCTCATAAAGAATCTGAAAGCTATGAGAGCAGTGTCTTAGTTCTGTATTACATCCAGGCGTGTGCTCCATCTCTAATGTTTGCTTTGGTGGAATCCTGGCAATGACTTGGAAAGATGGTAGGAAACTTTCTGACCCGAAAAGATTTCCTGGAGACATCATCATTATAATATTCTTGGCAGGGAGGTCACATCTAGGGGCTCAGTGGAACATGATTGCTGCAGTGCTCAGTGACTGGCCACAGCAAGGAGGGGCTCTCTGTACCATTAAGGAAGAAGGGAATCCTTCACGGTTTCCATCTGTCCGACCACTCAGTGACTTTATCCTGAGGTAATTGATAGTGCATCAATTTATTACGCAGAGATTTTACAAGGATAGATCTTCACATCAAGCCTGATCGTCTGCAGCTGCACACTCAAGCAGACAACGCCAAGTCAGCCAACGCACATTGAAGCCTATATCGGATCTGCGACAGAACCACCTACAGAGGCACAGAAGCTCCAGATCCTCCATACGCAGCTGAGCTACGATATCTTTCCCCTCAACCGGGACGCGCCTATCTACGCTGAGGCCATGGCACAACTGAAGGAGAACTACACTCATCAGACCAACAAACTCCAGGCACCTTCTGTCCACGCGGCATCAACCCTCCAGTGAGTCTGTGGAAGATTTTTGGCGTGCCCTGCACGCCCAGGCGAGGGACTGCGATTGCGAGGCCGTTTAGTCCGTTGAACATTCTGAACTCCTAATTAAGGACACTTTCGTTACAGGAATAGGGTCGGTGTACATCTGCTAGCGCCTCTTAGAAGGGGCTACCCTCGACCTCGCGGCGACCAAGAAACTCGCGAGATATCTCACACTTGCCTCCCGCAATGTACAGGTGTACGCCCCCGACCGCACGGCGCCCCCCTCCTGGACATCATGGACCCTGCCAGTGAACACCCCATCATGGACCCCACCAGCGACTGGCCCCAGCCAACCCAAGCCTGCGCCGCTCGGCAGACCAACTCCGTGGGACCCAAGTGCTACTTCTGCGGACAGACAAAGCACTCCTGCAGCGCAGTCCGGTGCGGAGCATGCTCTGCAAGGCCGTCGGGAAGAAAGGACATTTTGCTGCTGTGTGCCAGGCCCGCTCGATCGCTGCTGTAACCAGACCAATTGTCCCTGCACCCCCCACGTGCGAACCCATGGGTACCGCCATCTTCCTCGCCTCAGACCTTGTGCAGCCCGTGGGCGCCACCATCTTCCTCGCCTCAGACCACGTGCGGCCCGTGGGCGCCGCCATCTTGCTTGCCTCAGGACATGTGCGGCCCGTGGGCGCCGCCATCTTTAAGTCCTCCCGCCACATGCGCCCCGTGGGCGCCGCCAACTTCCCCGCCTCAGGACCCCTGCTCGTCGGGCACCTCATCGGGCCGCTCATCGCCTGCAACCGCCGCTGACCGGCCAGGGGCATTCCAACACCAGCCGCGTCTCGCCTCCATCACGATGAACCAGTCCCGACCGCACAACCTCGCGACCACGTCGACGACAGTGAAGGTCGATGGGCACAAGACGTCATGCCTTCTGGACTCCTGGAGCACTGAGAGCTTCATCCACCCCGATAAGGTAAGGCGCTGCTCCCTCACGGTCCACCCCACCAACCAGAGAATCTCCCTGGCTTCCGGATCCCACTCTGTGGCGATCTGGTGTACTGCACCGCCACCCTCAGCATCCAGGGCATAGAGTTCAGCGGTTTCTGGTTCTACATCCTCCCCAACCTCTGCACTGCCTTGCTACTCGGCCTGGACTTCCAGTGCAACCTCCAGAGTCTAACCCTGAAATTTGGTGGGCCCCTACCACCCCTTACTGTCTGCAGTCTCATGACCCTTAAGGTCGACCCGCCTTCTCTGTTTGCAAACCTCACCCCAGATTGCAAACCCGTCACCACCAGGAGCAGACGGTACAACGCCCAGAACAGGACCTTCATCAGGCCTGAGGTCCAGCGGCTGCTGCGGGAAGGTATTATCGAGGCCAGCAACAGCCCCTGGAGAGCCCAAGTGGTAGTTGTGAAAACTACAGTCAGACCATAAATCGGTACACGCAGCTCGACGCGTACCCCCTCCTACGTATATCTGATATGGTCAATCAGATTGCACAGTACCGGGTCTTCTCGACAGTGGACCTGAAATCTGCCGACCACCAGCTCCCCATTCGCAAGGCGGACCGCCCCTACACTGCGTTTGAAGCGGACGGCCGTCTTTACCACTTCCTTAGGGTTCCCTTCGGCGTTACTAATGGGGTCGCAGTCTTCCAACGAGAGATTAACCAATGGTTGACCAGTACAGACTGCAGGCCACCTTCCCGTACCTGGATAACGTCACCATCTGCGGCCATGACCAGCAGGACCACGACGCTAACCTTTTCAAAGTTATCCACACCGCCAAACTCCTCATCCTAACGTACAAAAAGGAGAAGTGCGTGTTCAGCACTAAC
Organism: Scyliorhinus canicula; assembly: GCF_902713615.1. NCBI lineage: Eukaryota > Metazoa > Chordata > Chondrichthyes > Carcharhiniformes > Scyliorhinidae > Scyliorhinus > Scyliorhinus canicula. The sequence goes on from NC_052150.1 coordinate 133,982,851, forward strand.
CGATTAGCCATCCTCGGCTACGTGGTTCAAAATGGAGTTCTAGGGCCCGGCCCCGATCGGATGCGCCCCCTCATGGAACTCCCCGTTCCCCACTGCCCCAGGGCCCTCCAATGATGCCTGGAGTTCTTCTCATACTACGCCCAGTGGGTCCCTAACTATGCGGACAAGGCCCGCCCACTCATTCACTTCACCGTTTTCCCACTGATCGCCGAGGCTCACTAGACCTTCAACTGTATCAAGGCCGACATCGCCAAGGCCGTGATGCATGCGATCGACGAGACGCTCCCCTTCCAAGTCGAGAGCGATGCATCAGACGTCGCTCTGTCCGCCACCCTCAACCAGGCAGGCAGGGAAGTAGCATTCTTTTCACGCACCCTCCATGCCTCCGACATTTGGCACTCCTCCGTCGAGAAGGAGGCCCAAGCCATAGTAGAAGCTGTGCGACATTGGAGGCATTACCAGGCCGGCGGGAGATTCACTCTCCTCATTGACCAACGATCGGTTGCCTTCATGTTCAACAAGATCTTGAGGTGGAGGATTGAGCTCTCCACCTACAATTATGAGATTTTGTATCGTCCCGGTAAGCTCAACGAGCCCCCCGATGCCCTATCCTGGGGTACACGCGCCAGCGCACAAGTGGACCGACTCCGGACCCTGCACGACGATCTCTGTCACCCAGGGGTCACCCGGTTTTTTCACTTCATAAAGATCCGCAATCTGCCCTACTCCATTGAGGAGGTCAGGGCTATCACTAGAGACTGCCAGGTCTGCGCGGAGTGCAAACCGCACTTCTACCGGTCAGACTGCGTGCACCTAGTGAAGGCTTCCCGCCCCTTTGAACGCCTCAGCGTGGATTTCAAAGGGACCCTCCCCTCCACCGACCGAAACACGTACTTTCTTAACGTGGTCGACAAATACTCCAGATTCCCCTTCGTCGTCCCATTCCCCGATATGACGTCTGCCACAGTCATCAAAGCCCTCAACACCATCTTTGCTCTGTTCGGTTTCCCCGCCTACATCCACAGACCGGGGATCCACATTTATGAGCGATGAGCTGCACCAGTACCTGCTCAGCATGGGCATTGCCTCGAGCAGGAGGACCAGTTACAATCCCCGGGGAAATGGGCAGGTAGAGTGGGAGAATGGGACGGTCTGGAAGGCCGTCCAGCTGTCCCTAAGGTCCAAGAATCTCCTGGCCTCCAGCTGGCAAGAGGTCCTCCCTGATGCCCTTCACTCAATCCGATCGCTCCTTTGCACCGCGACTAATGAAACTCCCCATGAACGTCTCTTTGCCTTCCCCAGGAAGTCCACCTCCGGGGTTTCATTCCCAACGTGGCTGGCAGCTCCAGGACCCATTCTCCATCGCAAGCATGTGCGGCTCCACAAGGCGGACCCGTTGGTCGAGAGGGTACAGCTACTCCATGCGAACCTGCAGTACGCCTACGGGGCGTTCCTCGACGGCTGCCAAGACACAGTCTCCCTCAGGGACCTGGCGCCAGCTGGATCCCGACCCCCCCCACCCCCTTCCCCAGCACCACCCTTCCTCCCCCCCAGCGCACCTCACCACAGCCCCCGCTCCAGGATGATCCGCCTTCCCGTTGGTCCCACCCGGGGATGAAGATGAGGTCTACACGCTCCCGGAGTCACCGGCGACCGAGCCGACGTCTGCATCGCCACGGGGACTGCGGCACTCACAACGGAGGATCAAGGCACCCGATCATCTGAATTTGTAAACTTTTCCTAAAATGTTAACCTATACCTGTAACTAGTCTTCCACCACGCCCGCTGGACTCTTTTTTAACAGGGTGTGAATGTGGTAGTCACCACTGTTGTATATGTATTGCATGTGAGGTGTATTACGTAAGGCCTCTGTGCTACAGGTACGGATGTAGATCCCTGCCTGCTGGCACCGCCCAGTATAACTGTGTGGGCTCTCTGAGATGCAGCCATTTCAGCAGCAGCTGCGGGATGCTCCACATCTCTGCGTAATAAAGCCTCGATCATACTCTACTCTTGTCTCGTCGTAATTGATAGTGCATCATCCCCCCAACAGTGCACAAAATGGTATATGTGCTTATGAGGGGAATCTCTGCCTGCCCCTTTTGCCTTTCCTGGTAGTCACCCAGCTGCTCTCTGCCTGCACCTCATGTGTGACCGCCGTTACCCTGTCATGTTCTGGCCGGACATCTAGTTTAAATAATTTATCATGGAACAACTGGGTGATAAGATAACTAGGATAGATAAAATAATCAACTACTAACTCTACTTAACTATTGTAGACCTACTGCAAAATACGCCTATGCTCCAGCACAACCTACTCCCAACTCCCCACTCCCCAGCCACAGGGTTACATGGTGGGTTTACACTGCGACCTAGTGGTCGGAGGTTGTGCATAACATTATGTACAAACTTGATTTATGCATATCATCACATACCTCTTTAAGGTCCGGTGGCCTCCTGATCACTCTCCTACTCCTCACACCAATCCACCCACCCACCGCCCGCCCCCACCCCGGCCTCTCTTCCAATACACTGATTGCTGCATTAGCACCTCTCCGGGCCTTCAGATCCTCCCCACGCTGAGACCCTTTGAACATGTCTGGGACTCCAAATTCTGGCCTTTGGCTCTGACCTTCTCCTGAACTTCCATTTCTGTCTGCTGGAGCACTGTTGCTGCAGGGAATGGAGAGCTGCCAGGCAATCATATTGGCCATAACAAGTGAAGACTAGTGAGATGGGCTCCCCAACACCCATTCATTTCTTTGTGATTGAATTATGACTTCTCTTCTCCTGAAAGAGCAAAAGAGAATTCATTCGTATCCCCTCTCCCTGAAGCATCATTTTCGCCTGGCCCACACTGCCAACAAGCCCTCCCCCTGCCCACCTGAGAATCAGGTTGTGGGCACGTCAGAGTAGCACACCTCATCCTTCAAAGCACTTGGGCCAAGTGGGCAGGTCATCCAGCCTTCGCTGGTACAGTCTTCAGTGCCAGTTGACACACACATGCTTGAGGTCCATAAATGGGGCCCCAGGCTGCCATGGGTAATGCACAGTGTAATGAACTCCAATTGGCTTTATTGGTTGGCCAATTGGAGTATGAGCTCCCTCAATGATAGCTCATTGTGGGGGCCCATATAATCACCTGTGTCGGCTTTGTGAGCAGTCTTAGGTTGACTGGACTGCTAGCAGCACTGTTTGTAGCTGCTCCTGTAATATCGTTATTGTAAATAAATATTGGTGTGGTGACGGAACTCCTGCCTCCCGTGGATTACTACACACAGCCACATGGATGAACCTGGGACAGGCTGGCTTGCCAGTTCCCAGTCAAGTTTGATGTACATGTGGGCCCAACTAGCACAATAGCACAACTGTGACCACCCTTTTACAAGACATAAAGGGGAACTAATCAAGTAAAGAGAAATAATTTTTTGGGGCTCGTTTGGGAACTCTGGAACAACAGAGCATAGCCTAAAATCTAGAACCAGATTTTTTTTAGGAGTGAAGTTAGAAAACACATCTTCTGGACTTCCGGTGGCGGCAATGAACAGCTGAGCCGCACGTTCGGCGGCTCCCGAGATCAACGGACTTCGGGGCTTTTTTAAAGGCCCCCAACGGAGCTGAGGAGGCAAATCCCGATGGGGGAAGAGGCCAGGAGTCGCCCCAGTGGCCCCATGGTCCTGACCAGGAGCGGGACAGGGAGAGAATCGACAGAAAAAACACCCAGAAAAAATCGGGACCCGAAAAACAAAATGGCGGCCGGCAAAAGCTTTGAGGAGCTGAGGAAGTGGGTCCAGGAGCAGCAGATAACTCTGCTGCGCTGCTTCCAGGATTTGAAAGTGGAGCTGCTGGAGTCCATCAAGGTAACCAACAGGGAACTGATGGAGACCCAGACAGCCCAGGGGGCTGCGATCCGGGAGCTGCAGCAGCAGGCCGCCGAAAGGGAGGACGAGGTCGTGGCCGTGGTGGGGAAGGTGGAGATGCACGAGGCGCTCCATAAAAGATGGCAGGAGCGGTTCGAGGAGCTGGACAACCGGTCGAGGAGGAAGAATCTACGGATCCTGGGCCTCACGGAGGGGCTGGAGGGGTCGGACCTAGCGGCCTATGGGGTGATGATGCTAAACTCGCTGATGGGGGCTGGGTCCTTCCAGGGGCCCCTGGAGTTGGAGGGGGCACACAGAATTCTGGCTAGGAGGCCCAAGCCGAACGAGCCGCCGCGGGCGGTGTTGGCGAGGTTCCACCGGTTCGTGGATCGTGAGTGTGTGCTCCGGTGGGCCAAGAAGGAGCGGAGCAGCAAATGGGAGAACACGGAGGTGCGGATCTTCCAGGACTGGAGTGCGGAAGTGGCGAGGCGGAGGGCCGGGTTTAACCGGACGAAGGCGGTGCTCCGCAGACGGAAGGTGAAGTTTGGAATGCTGCAGCCGGCGCGTCTGTGGGTCACCTATAAGGATCGACACCACTCTATTGAGTCCCCGGAGGAGGAGTGGGCCTTCGTGCAAACTGAGAAACTGGACTCAAACTGAGGGTCCCCCGGATGGGGGATGCTGTATAATACTGTATTTATTTATACCCCACATCTTACCCCAAACCCCGTAAATACAAATTTGTATTTACGGGGTTTGGGGTAAGATGTGGGGTGGCCTTAAGGTGGGTGGGGTGATGTCGTACGGGTGTTTTCTGTATGGGTTTTCAAGCAGGGGTTGGGTGGATGGGTTTGGGCAGAGGGGTAAACGGGGTGTTCAGGGAGCTGGTGGGGGGGACTGACAATGGGAGTGGCCCTGGAGGAGGCGGGGCCCGGCAGGGCGAAAGCGCGGGCTTTCTGCGGGGTTCCCGCGCTGGGAGAGGGAGGGGGCGTGTTTCCTTTTCCCGCGCAGGAGCGGGGGGAGGGTGGGCTCGTTGACGGGCACAATGGAGGAGGGGCAGTCCCACGTTGGGAGGAGCCGAAAGTAGGGCGGGAGCCGCCGGGGTCAGCAGAAGTTAGCTGGCTCACCGGAGTGCTGTAGAGGGGGGGGGGGGGGGGGGGGCGCGGTTAGGAGGGGTCCTAGCCTGGGGGGGGGGGGGGGGGGGGGGAGGGGGGGGGGTACCGGGTTGCTGCTGAAACGGTCAGGAAGGGGCTGGAAGACGCCGGGGGTGCTGGAGGGGGGGAGTTGCCGCCGTGGGAAACTGGCAGAGCGTGGGACGCTGGCCGGGGGTGGGCAAAGGATGGGGTATGGCTAATCGGCAGGGGAAGGGGGCAGGGAGCCCTCGGATCCGGTTGATAACCTGGAATGTGAGGGGGCTGAATGGGCCGGTCAAAAGGGCCCGAGTAGTTGCGCACCTGAAGGGACTGAAGGCGGATGTGGCCATGCTCCAGGAGACACACCTGAGAGTGGTGGACCAGGTCCGGCTGAGGAAGGGGTGGGTGGGCCAAGTATTCCACTCAGGGCTGGATGAGAAGAGTAAGGGGGTGGCGATCCTGGTGGGGAAGAAGGTGTCGTTTGAGGCGTTGAAGGTGGTGGCTGACAGTGGCGGGAGGTATGTGATGGTGAGTGGCAAGCTGCAGGGGGAGCGGGTAGTGTTGGTGAATGTTTATGCCCCAAATTGGGACGATGCGGGGTTCATGCGGCGTATGTTGGGCCGCATTCCGGACCTGGAGGCGGGGGGCCTGATCATGGGGGGGACTTTAACACAGTACTGGATCCCCCATTGGATCGATCCAAGTCCCGGACGGGTAGGAGGTCGGTGGCGGCTAAGGTGTTGAGGGGATTTATGGACCAGATGGGGGGGGGTGGACCCTTGGAGGTTTGCGAGGCCAAGGGCCAGGGAATACTCGTTTTTCTCCCATGTACACAAGGCCTACTCGAGGATTGATTTTTTTGTCCTGAGCAGGGGGTTGGTTTAGAGGGTGGAGGATATGGAATACTCCGCCATTGCCATTTCGGATCATGCCCCGCACTGGATGGACCTTGGGCTGGGGGAAGAGAGGGACCAACGTCCGCTCTGGCGCATGGAGGTGGGGCTGCTGGCAGAGGAGGAGGTGGCCGGGAGGGTCCGGGGGTGTATTGAGAGATACCTCGAGGCCAATGATAATGGGGAGGTTCGGGTGGGGACGGTCTGGGAGGCATTGAAGGCGGTGATGAGGGGGGAATTGATCTCCATCCGAACCCATAGGGAGAGGGGGGAGCAGAGGGAAAGGGAAAGACTGATAGGGGAGATGGTGCAGGTGGATAGGAGATATGTGGAGGCCCCAGAGGAGGGATTGCTGGGGGAGAGGCGTAGCCTTCAGGCCAGATTTGACCTACTGATGACCAGAAAGGCGGAAGCTCAGTGGAGGAAAGCACAGGGGGCGGTGTATGAACACGGGGAGAAGGCGAGCAGGATGCTGGCGCACCAGCTCCGGAAGCGAGACACGGCCAGGGAGATTGGGGGAGTGATGGATAGAGCTGGGAAGGTGGTGCGGAGGGGGGTAGATGTCAATGGGGTCTTCAGGGACTTCTATGGGGAACTGTACCGGTCTGAACCCCCGGTGGAGGAGGGTGGAATGGGGCGCTTCTTGGACAAGTTGCGATTCCCGAGGGTGGAAGAGGAACAGGTGGAGGGACTAGGGGCGCCGATCGAGCTGGAGGAGGTGGTCAAAGGGATAGGGAGCATGCAGTCGGGGAAGGCGCCGGGGCCGGACGGGTTTCCGGCTGAATTCTATAAAAAGTATTTGGACCTGTTGGGCCCCCTGTTGGTCCGGACCTTTAACGAGGCAAGGGAGGGAGGGGTTCTGCCCCCAACTATGTCACGGGCGCTGATTTCCTTGATCCTGAAGCGGGACAAGGACCCTCTGCAGTGTGGATCATATAGTCCGATTTCGCTGCTGAACGCCGATGCTAAGCTGCTGGCAAAGATCCTGGCCACTAGAATAGAGGATTGCGAGCCTGGGGTCATACATGAGGACCAGACGGGGTTTGTGAATGGAAGGCAGCTGAACACAAACGTGCAAAGGCTCCTCAATGTCATTATGATGCCGGCTGTGGAAGGGGAGGCGGAGATAGTGGTGGCATTAGACGCGGAGAAGGCCTTCGATAGGGTTGAGTGGGAGTACTTGTGGGAGATGTTGGAGAGGTTTGGGTTTGGGGAGGGGTTTATCCGGTGGGTGAGGCTGCTCTACGAGGCCCCGATGGCAAGTGTAGCCACGAATAGGAGGAGGTCGGAGTACTTTTGGCTACATCGGGGGACGAGACAGGGGTGCCCCCTGTCCCCCTTGCTCTTCGCGTTGGCGATTGAGCCCCTGGCCATGGCACTGAGGGAGTCAGGGAACTGGAGAGGCCTGGTGTGCGGTGGGGAGGAGCATCGGGTGTCGCTGTACGCGGACGACTTGTTGCTGTATGTGGCGGACCCGGTGGGGGGGATGCCGGAGGTGATGAGGATTCTTAGGGAATTCGGGGGTTTCTCGGGGTATAAGCTGAACCTGGGCAAGAGTGAGGTGTTTGTGGTGCATCCGGGGGATCAAGAGGAAGGGATTGGTAGGCTCCCATTGAAGCAGGCAGGGAAGAGTTTCAGGTACCTAGGGGTCCAGGTGGCGGGGAGCTGGGGGGCCCTGCACAAGCTCAACCTCACAAGATTGGTGGAGCAGATGGAGGAGGAGTTTAAAAGATGGGATATGTTACCGCTGTCACTGGCGGGGAGTGTGCAGTCCGTCAAGATGATGGTGCTCCCGAGGTTTTTGTTCCTGTTCCAGTGCCTCCCCATCCTTATCCCGAAGGCCTTTTTCAGGAGGGTCAACAGCAGTATCACGGGATTTGTGCGGGCGCATGGGACTCCGAGGGTTCGAAGAGTGTTCCTGGAGCGAGGCAGGGATAGGGGGGGGCTGGCGTTGCCCAACCTCTGTGGGTACGACTGGGCGGCCAACGCAGCGATGGTGCGTAAATGGGTAACGGACGAGGAGGGGGCAGCATGGAAGAGGATGGTGGTGACGTCTTGTGTGGGCACGAGCCTGGAAGCGCTAGTAACGGCGCCGTTGCCGCTCCCTCCAACGAGGTATACCACGAGCCCGGTGGTGGTGGCTACCCTCAAAATTTGGGGGCAATGGAGACGGCACAGGGGAGAAATAGGGGGCTCGATGGAGGCCCCGATACGGGGGAACCACGGTTCGTCCCAGGGACGGTGGATTTCTGGGCTGGCACAGGGCAGGGGTTAGAAGGTTGAGGGACCTGTTTGTGGAGGGGAGGTTCGCGAGCTTGGGGGAGTAGGAGGGGAAGTTTGGGCTCCCCCCGGGGAGCATGTTTAGGTACATCCAGGTGAGGGCGTTTGCCAGGCAGCAGGTGGAGGGGTTCCCCTTGCTGCCCCCACGAGGGGTGCGGGATAGGGTGCTCTCGGGGGTGTGGGTCGGAGGAGGGAGGATCTCGGACATATACCGGGTAATGCAGGAGGTAGACGAGGCCTCGGTGGAGGAACTGAAGGGGAAGTGGGAAGAGGAGCTGGGGGAGGAGATTGAGGAGGGGACGTGGGCGGATGCCCTGGAGAGAGTGAATTCCTCCTCTTCCTGTGCGAGGCTTAGCCTCATACAGTTCAAGGTGCTGCATAGGGCCCACATGACTGGGTCGAGGATGAGCAGGTTTTTCGGGGGAGAGGACAGGTGTGCTAGGTGCTCGGGGAGCCCAGCGAACCACGCCCATATGTTTTCGGCGTGCCCAGCTCTGGGGGAATTTTGGAAGGGGGTAGCAAAGACGGTGTCGAGGGTGGTGGGATCCAGGGTCGAGCCAGGCTGGGGACTCGCAATTTTTGGGATTGCAGTGGAGCCGGGAGTGCAGGAGGCGATAGAGGCCGGGGTTCTGGCCTTTGCGTCCCTAGTAGCCCGGCGGAGGATCTTGCTCCAATGGAAGGATGCGAGGCCCCCAAGCGTGGAGGCCTGGATCTCGGATATGGCGAGGTTCATTAAATTGGAGAGGGTGAAATTTGCCCTGAGGGGATCAGTACAAGGGTTTTTCAGGCGGTGGCAGCCCTTTCTGGACTTCCTGGCGGAACGGTAGGGAAATAGGCCGACAGCAGCAGCAACCCGGGGGGGGGGGGGGTAAGGATTGAGGGGAGGGAGAACTGTGCACATGGGTTGGCGGAGGGTGCTATCTCTCTCTCTTTTTTTTCTCTTTTGTTTTTTGTTTTTCTCTTCTTTCTTTTTCTTTGTTTTTGTTCTTTCCTTTTGTTTGAAGTTGCTCTTGAAGCTGGGGGGGGGGGGGGGGGTACTGTTCATGGGGGGTTACCGCGGTTGTATGTTAACAAAGTTAAGATGTTTATATTTTGTATTTTGTAAAAATTTCAATAAAAATTATTTACAAAAAAAATGAAAACACACCTTCTCGCAAAGTGTGGTTGAAGTCTTCGGCGAATGCTGCTGGGTTAAATGTTCACTTTAACTCTGAGATTGATTGTTTTTTGTCAACAAAATTTACAAAGGGATATGGCCAGAGGTGAGAGTTAGGTCACAGAATAGGTTTGAGGGCCGAATGGCCTTCCCTGCCCCTATGTTCACATTGCGTTTTGTTGCTCTCCCGAATCATTTTGCATCCTGCATGGGTTGTGTTGTGTATTTGCACACGTGCAGATTACATAACTGAATAATTAGGCATGGCTACAATTACTTGGATTTAATTGGATTCTCATGTTGTTTTCCACCCAAAGGTATGATTATTAACAACCTTGTTTTTTTGTATCAGTTTTGTGAACCATTTCCTTCTGTCTCTGATGTTCAGGTTAAAATTAAAATGTAAGAATTGATTACCTTTAGTTAAAACCTGCATGTAAAATGTAAGTTACCCACCCTGCCAATCAATCTTAAAAAAATTGTTGTGCTTAATTGATGTCTTATTTATTTCTATGATTAAAATGAATGTCAAGGCTATATCTTCCGTCGTTATGTCTATCAGTATATCTTGTGTGACATCATCTGTCAATGTTTTCGAGCTGGCTGTTTTTCATTGCAGCAACCTGAGCCTGTTGCTTTTTGCTGAGAAATCGTTTTCTCGAATGATCTAATTCAAGTCAGTACACGAGGAAGTCACCAAACATTATCACACTCATTGGGGACCTCGGAGACAGTTGTGAAAGAAAATAGGAAATAGCCAATGCAGCACAATCTACATCAGCACTCATATCATTTCATAAATAAATAAACAGTTGAGCTTAAAAAGATCAAGATAAATGTTTCACAAACTTTGAAGTTTTTATATCCAATCTTTATCGATGAAAAATGTTGCATTTTTCAGAGTTTGTTAAAAATGACCATTGGACTATGTTCAAACGTGATTAGATATTATGCAGTTTCTGATGCAGGCACACCTTGATTGTCTTTGTAAGTAAATTCAGTGATCTTCTCATACCAGTGTAGTGCTTCACCAAACAAGGATGTAGATCAAAGACAAAATAATAATAAAACTAAAACCCAGTTCATTGATCTGTGCTCTTGTTGATGGGCCCAGAGCCTGGCTTGAATATCTTTGTGATGGTAATGCTGATTGTTTCAGTGGTTATATTTTGACACAAAGGGGGTGATTTTGAGTCTGCGTTAACCGTCAGTGAGAATAGCAACAAAGGTAGAAAATTCGGCAAGAATCGGAAAACGTGATTGTCTTCAGCGCGATCGTAATTTCCGATTTTCCAGGCTCCTTGCCGGTGGCGTGATGAGAAATCTGCCATTGAAGGCCGGGAACTTCATTTAACACATTATCATATCATTAGCAAGCCCTCCCTCCAGGACTTCCCCACTCACTGAATATTCATTGGGTATTAGCATGATTTACAACAGCTGTATAAAAAGAAGAACCTGGTGACCTCACTTCTGAAGGGGATACCGGAAGTGAGCGCTCAGGTTGTCATTACCATCCAGGGTGCCAGCCACAGAGGGGGCAGCAGGGAGGTCACAGGGGACCCAGATAGGTGAACCTCAGGGCTGGCAAGGGGAGTTCAATCTCGGCATCTGGATGGTGAGGTGGCCTGTAGGCCTTAGCAGCCCTTCATGGCCTTTGGGTTTAAAGGGATCTGGCGGCTGGTTTTCAGGCATCTCTTCCCATGTACTCCTTGCTGGGTTTGTGGTGATATAACAGCTGAGGGATTGCCCTTCCAGAGTGACAGCCGGAAAGTGGGTGGGAACAGGTGAATCCATTGGGTCAGCACTGTGAAGTTCTTGGGTCAATCCCATGAGAGACCAGGCTGCATGCGCAGAGTGGGGACTCTGAGAAGGGGTGTTTTCCAGCCTCATGAGACCTGAAGATCCTCTCAGAGTGAGGACGATGGATGCAGTGAGAATGAACTCTCACACTCAGGCAGCACTGTGAAGCCAAAGGGCATGAGCTGTATGGATATGCAAGGCCACTGGTTATGGACGACAGGCTACCAGCGATTACTAGCTGGCTAGTCCAATTGGAAGGCTTGTTTAATCTGGAATCCAGGTGAGCTGGTGGAATGAATGTGCCCTCTCAGGATGAAGTTGACATGCTAATTGCTGTCGTCACACAAATCAGGTGTGCTTTGCCTGCCACCAAAGTTGCCTCATCAACTCCCTGACCCTTTCTTGACAAGTCAATTTTGCCAATTGAGTCAACATTGCAATGATGAGTGTGGCACTGATTGGCACCCAGTTTTAGTCCTTTGGAAGGGTCATCTGACCCAACTGTGTGCCCCTCTACCACAGCTACATTCGCAGTCGGGTGTCCCTGGAGAGGGAGCATGTGGTGTCCACTGGCACCCTCGCGACTTTCCATGTTGTTGGGCCCTGCAGGGGCTGGGGCACCTTATCGACTCTTTTAGTCACATTCTGGTTCAAATAAACGAGTCCCTTTTGTGATTCGTTTTTTGTTCAAGGCAGTTTCTCTTTAAGGGACTTTCCCTTTAATTTGTCCCTGAGTTTATTTGATTTACTTGACTTGGTTATTTGTGTTCATCAAAATGGTTGGAAATGTTGCCCCCAAGCATTGAACCCCAAGGCTAATAGCCACATCTACATAACAGAAAGGTTACACAGATGTGGTCCACAATGCAAGACATTATGGTGCAGTCTCTCATCACTCACCCCATTCAAGGTAATGGTGGGGGGGGGGGGGGGGGGGGAATCATCTAGGCCCCACATGAGGTTAGCATACGGGACCACTGAATGCACTTGACTGCCCTAACACCTCACGCTTTGGGGGCTGGGGGCGGTGGGGTGTCGGGGTTACGTTCTTCAGAGACTCTCAGAGGTTGAAGTGCTTCATTCAGGTGGAGTTGAGAGGGCCAACCAAGGAGAAGTAGCTATTGTGTGACTGGGGAGGGAGTGAAGCTTAGTGGAAAGGTGCTCACAAATGGGGAAGTACATGGGTAGATGCTCCAGATGCTGAGAGGGCTGAGGATCAGGGCTTTGTCAGGATTCCTCATCACTCACTTTGATTTTCTCTCCCTTTCAGTTTATGATTCTAGAGAATGATGGAGCCAGCTGAGTTGGCAATTCTATTGATTGCGATTGACCTCTCAGGTTATAAACTCTGGATTACTCCCAGTGTCACATGTACAGAACTAGGAGAATAGCGCAGATGAATGCGTGGTTGAAGAGTTGGTGCAGGATAGAGAGTTTTGGATTCCTGGACCACTGGGACTCTTTCTGGGGAAGGTGGGCGCTGTACAAGCGGGACAGTCTATATCTCAACCAGAACAGGACTAATATCCTTGCTGGCAGGTTTGCTGGTGGGAAGGGTTTTAACTAATACTGCAGAGGGAGGGGATGCAAATAGGGAGAGTAGTGGCCATCTTGCCTTGTCTGATGAGTTAAGGGCAAGGATTGACAAGTGGAATTGTGTTCTGGTATCCATTATGGAGCGGTGGTTGAGGGAGGGTCAGGACTGGCAGCCGAACATCCAGGATATAGACTATTCAGGCAAGACAGAGGAGAGGGTGAAAGAGGAGAAGGCATTGCATTATTAGTTAACGAATCAGTTACTGCAGTAAGGAGGGATGATATCTTGGAGACCTTTGTGGGTAAGGCTTAGGAATAAAAAAGAGATGTTTACTATAGACCCTCAGATAGTCAGTGGGAAATTGAGGAGCAAATTTGTGCATAATTTGCAAAGGTGTATTTGTAAAAATAATAATAGAGGAATTAAATTAGGTGATTTCAACTTTCCCAATATTAACACCCGCTGAGTCTGATACAAACACCCGCTGAGTCTGACAGAAACACCCGCTGAGTCTGACACAAACACCCGCTGAGACTGACACAAACACCCGCTGAGACTGACACAAACACCCGCTGTGTGTGACACAAACACCAGCTGTGTGTGACACAAACACCCGCTGAGTCTGACACAAACACCCGCTGAGTCTGACACAAACACCCGCTGAGTCTGACACAAACAACCGCTGTGTGTGACACAAACACCCGCTGAGACTGACACAAACACCCGCTGTGTGTGACACAAACAACCGCTGTGTGTGACAAACACCCGCTGAGTCTGACACAAACACCCGCTGAGACTGACACAAACACCCGCTGTGTGTGACACAAACACCCGCTGAAACTGACACAAACACCCGCTGTGTGTGACACAAACAACCGCTGTGTGTGACACAAACACCCGCTGAAATTGACACAAACACCCGCTGTGTGTGACACAAACACCCGCTGAGACTGACACAAACACCCGCTGAGACTGACACAAACACCCGCTGTGTGTGACACAAACACCCGCTGAGACTGACACAAACACCAGCTGTGTGTGACACAAACACTCGCTGTGTGTGACACAAACACCCGCTGAAATTGACACAAACACCCGCTGTGTGTGACACAAACACCCGCTGAGACTGACACAAACACCCGCTGTGTGTGACACAAACACCCGCTGAAACTGACACAAACACCCGCTGTGTGTGACACAAACACCCGCTGTGTGTGACACAAACACCCGCTGAAACTGACACAAACACCCGCTGTGTGTGACACAAACACCCGCTGAGTCTGACACAAACACCCGCTGAGACTGACACAAACACCCGCTGAGTCTGACACAAACACCCGCTGAAACTGACACAAACTCCCGCTGAGTCTGACACAAACACCCGCTGTGTGTGACATAAACACCCACTGAGACTGACACAAACACCCGCTGAAACTGACACAAACACCCGCTGAGACTGTCACAAACACCCGCTGTGTGTGACACAAACACCCGCTCTGTGTGACACAAACAACCGCTGTGTGTGACACAAACACCCGCTGAAACTGACACAAACACCCGCTGAGACTGACACAAACACCCGCTGTGTGTGACACAAACACCCGCTGAGACGGACACAAACACCCGCTGAGTCTGACACAAACACCCACTGAGACTGACACAATTACCCGCTGAGACTGACACAAACACCCGCTGAAACTGACACAAAGACCCGCTGAGACTGACACAAACACCCGCTGTGTGTGACACAAACACCCGCTGAGACTGACACAAACACCCGCTTAGACTGACACAAACACCCGCTGAGTCTGACACAAACACCCACTGTGTGTGACACAAACACCCGCTGAGACTGACACAAACACCCGCTGAGACTGACACAAACACCCGCTGAGACTGACACAAACACCCGCTGTGTGTGACACAAACACCCGCTGAGACTGACACAAACACCCGCTGAGTCTGACACAAACACCCGCTGAAACTGACACAAACACCCGCTGAAACTGACACAAAGACCCGCTGAGACTGACACAAACACCCGCTGTGTGTGACACCAACACCCGCTGAGACTGACACAAACACCCGCTGAGTCTGACACAAACACCCGCTGAAACTGACACAAACACCCGCTGAAACTGACACAAAGACCCGCTGAGACTGACACAAACACCCGCTGTGTGTGACACAAACACCCGCTGAGACTGACACAAACACCCGCTGAAACTGACACAAACACCCGCTGTGTGTGACACAAACACCCGCTGAGACTGACACAAACACCCGCTGAAACTGACACAAACACCCGCTGAGACTGACACAAACACCCGCTGAAACTGACACAAACACCAGCTGAGTCTGACACAAACTCCCGCTGAAACTGACACAAACACCAGCTGAGTCTGACACAAACTCCCGCTGAAACTGACACAAACACCAGCTGAGTCTGACACAAACTCCCGCTGAAACTGACACAAACACCAGCTGGGTCTGACACAAACTCCCGCTGAAACTGGCACAAACACCCGCTGAGACTGACACAAACACCCGCTGAAACTGACACAAACACTCGCTTCGTCTGACACAAACACCCGCTGAAACTGACACAAACACCCGCTGAAACTGACACAATCACTCGCTTAGTCTGACACAAACACCCGCTGAAACTGACACAAACACCAGCTGAGTCTGACACAAACTCCCGCTGAAACTGACACAAACACCAGCTGGGTCTGACACAAACTCCCGCTGAAACTGACACAAACACCAGCTGGGTCTGACACAAACTCCCGCTGAAACTGACACAAACACCAGCTGAGTCTGACACAAACTCCCGCTGAAACTGACACAAACACCCGCTGAGTCTGACACAAACACCTGCTGAGACTGACACCAACACCCACTGAGACTGACACAAACACCCGCTGAGACTGACACAAACACCAGCTGAGTCTGACACAAACACCCGCTGAGTCTGACACAAACTCCCGCTGAGACTGACACAAACACCCGCTGTGTGTGACACAAACACCCGCTGAGACTGACACAAACACCAGCTGAGACTGACACAAACACCCGCTGATTCTGACACAAACACCCGCTGAGTCTGACACAAACTCCCGCTGAGACTGACACAAACACCCGCTGAGACTGACACAAACACCCGCTGAGACTGACACAAACACCCGCTGAGACTGACACAAACACCCGCTGTGTGTGACACAAACACCCGCTGAGTCTTACACAAACACCCGCTGAGACTGACACAAACACCCGCTGTGTGTGACACAAACACCCGCTGTGTGTGACACAAACACCCGCTGAGACTGACACAAAAACCCCGTGAGACTGACACAAACACCCGCTGAGACTGACACAAACACCCGCTGAGACTGACACAAACACCCGCTGTGTGTGACACAAACACCCCCTGAGACTGACACAAACACCCGCTGAGACTGACACAAACACCAGCTGTGTGTGACACAAACACCCGCTGAGACTGACACAATCACCCGCTGTGTGTGACACAAACACCCGCTGAGTCTGACACAAACACCCGCTGTGTGTGACACAAACACCCACTGAGTCTGACACAAACACCCGCTGAAACTGACACAAACACCCGCTGTGTGTGACACAAACACCCCCTGAGTCTGACACAAACACCCGCTGAAACTGACACAAACACCAGCTGAGTCTGACACAAACTCCCGCTGAAACTGACACAAACACCAGCTGAGTCTGACACAAACTCCCGCTGAAACTGACACAAACACCAGCTGAGTCTGACACAAACACCCGCTGAAACTGACACAAACACCAGCTGAGTCTGACACAAACTCCCGCTGAAACTGACACAAACACCCGCTGAAACTGACACAAACACCCGCTGAGTCTGACACAAACACCTGCTGAGACTGACACCAACACCCACTGAGACTGACACAAACACCCGCTGAGACTGACACAAACACCAGCTGAGTCTGACACAAACACCCGCTGAGTCTGACACAAACTCCCGCTGAGACTGACACAAACACCCGCTGTGTGTGACACAAACACCCGCTGAGTCTGACACAAACACCCGCTGAAACTGACACAAACACCCGCTGAGTCTGACACAAACACCTGCTGAGACTGACACCAACACCCACTGAGACTGACACAAACACCCGCTGAAACTGACACAAACACCAGCTGAGTCTGACACAAACACCCGCTGAGTCTGACACAAACTCCCGCTGAGACTGACACAAACACCAGCTGGGTCTGACACAAACACCCGCTGAGACTGACACAAACTCCCGCTGAGACTGACACAAACACCCGCTGAGACTGACACAAACACCCGCTGAGACTGACACAAACACCCGCTGAGACTGACACAAACACCCGCTGTGTGTGACACAAACACCCGCTGAGTCTTACACAAACACCCGCTGAGACTGACACAAACACCCGCTGTGTGTGACACAAACACCCGCTGTGTGTGACACAAACACCCGCTGAGACTGACACAAAAACCCCGTGAGACTGACACAAACACCCGCTGAGACTGACACAAACACCCGCTGAGACTGACACAAACACCCGCTGTGTGTGACACAAACACCCCCTGAGACTGACACAAACACCCGCTGAGACTGACACAAACACCAGCTGTGTGTGACACAAACACCCACTGAGTCTGACACAAACACCCGCTGAAACTGACACAAACACCCGCTGTGTGTGACACAAACACCCCCTGAGTCTGACACAAACACCCGCTGAAACTGACACAAACACCAGCTGAGTCTGACACAAACTCCCGCTGAAACTGACACAAACACCAGCTGAGTCTGACACAAACTCCCGCTGAAACTGACACAAACACCAGCTGAGTCTGACACAAACACCCGCTGAAACTGACACAAACACCAGCTGAGTCTGACACAAACTCCCGCTGAAACTGACACAAACACCCGCTGAAACTGACACAAACACCAGCTGAGTCTGACACAAACACCCGCTGAGTCTGACACAAACTCCCGCTGAAACTGACACAAACACCCACTGAAACTGACACAAACACCCGCTGAGTCTGACACAAACACCCGCTGTGTGTGACACAAACACCCGCTGAGACTGACACAAACACCCGCTGAGACTGACACAAACACCCACTGAGACTGTCACAAACACCCACTGAGACTGACACAAACACCCGCTGAGACTGACACAAACACCCGCTGAGTCTGACACAAACTCCCGCTAAGACTGACACAAACACCCGCTGAGACTGACACAAACACCCGCTGAGACTGACACAAACACCCGCTGAGACTGACACAAACACCCGCTGTGTGTGACACAAACACCCGCTGAGACTGAGACAAACACCCGCTGAGACTGACACAAACACCCGCTGTGTGTGACACAAACATCCGCTGAAACTAACATAAACACCCGCTGAGTCTTACACAAACACCCGCTGAGACTGACACAAAAACCCCGTGAGACTGACACAAACACCCGCTGAGACTGACACAAACACCCGCTGTGTGTGACACAAACACCCACTGAGTCTGACACAAACACCCGCTGAAACTGACACAAACACCCGCTGTGTGTGACACAAACACCCGCTGTGTGTGACACAAACACCCGCTGAAACTGACACAAACACCCGCTGTGTGTGACACAAACACCCGCTGTGTGTGACACAAACACCCGCTGAAACTGACACAAACACCCGCTGTGTGTGACACAAACACCTGCTGTGTGTGACAAACACCCGCTGTGTGTGACACAAACACCCGCTGTGTGTGACACAAACACCCGC
This sequence comes from Scyliorhinus canicula, assembly GCF_902713615.1. Lineage (NCBI taxonomy): Eukaryota > Metazoa > Chordata > Chondrichthyes > Carcharhiniformes > Scyliorhinidae > Scyliorhinus > Scyliorhinus canicula. The sequence continues at coordinate 134,001,340 of NC_052150.1, forward strand.
TGAGACTGACACAAACACCCGCTGTGTGTGACACAAACACCCGCTGAGACTGACACAAACACCCGCTGAGACTGACACAAACACCCGCTGTGTGTGACACAAACACCCGCTGAGTCTGACACAAACACCCGCTGAGACTGACATAAACACCCGCTGAGACTGACACAAACACCCGCTGTGTGTGACACAAACACCTGCTGAGACTGACACAAACACCTGCTGTGTGTGACACAAACACCCGCTGAGTCTGACGCAAACACCCGCTGAGACTGACATAAACACCCGCTGAGACTGACACAAACACCCGCTCTGTGTGACACAAACACCCGCTTCGTCTGACACAAACACCCGCTGAGTCTGACACAAACACCCGCTGTGTGTGATACAAACACCCCGTGAGACTGACACAAACACCCGCTGAGTCTGACACAAACACCCGCTGAGACTGACACAAACACCCGCTGAGACTGACATAAACACCCGCTGAGACTGACACAAACACCCGCTGAGACTGACACAAACACCCGCTGTGTGTGACACAAACACCCGCTGAGACTGACACAAACACCCGCTGTGTGTGACACAAACACCCGCTGAGTCTTACACAAACACCCGCTGAGACTGACACAAACACCCGCTGTGTGTGACACAAACACCCGCTGTGTGTGACACAAACACCCGCTGAGACTGACACAAAAACCCCGTGAGACTGACACAAACACCCGCTGAGACTGACACAAACACCCGCTGAGACTGACACAAACACCCGCTGTGTGTGACACAAACTCCCCCTGAGACTGACACAAACACCCGCTGAGACTGACACAAACACCAGCTGTGTGTGACACAAACACCCACTGAGTCTGACACAAACACCCGCTGAAACTGACACAAACACCCGCTGTGTGTGACACAAACACCCCCTGAGTCTGACACAAACACCCGCTGAAACTGACACAAACACCAGCTGAGTCTGACACAAACTCCCGCTGAAACTGACACAAACACCAGCTGAGTCTGACACAAACTCCCGCTGAAACTGACACAAACACCAGCTGTGTGTGACACAAACACCCACTGAGTCTGACACAAACACCCGCTGAAACTGACACAAACACCCGCTGTGTGTGACACAAACACCCCCTGAGTCTGACACAAACACCCGCTGAAACTGACACAAACACCAGCTGAGTCTGACACAAACTCCCGCTGAAACTGACACAAACACCAGCTGAGTCTGACACAAACTCCCGCTGAAACTGACACAAACACCAGCTGAGTCTGACACAAACACCCGCTGAAACTGACACAAACACCAGCTGAGTCTGACACAAACTCCCGCTGAAACTGACACAAACACCCGCTGAAACTGACACAAACACCAGCTGAGTCTGACACAAACACCCGCTGAGTCTGACACAAACTCCCGCTGAAACTGACACAAACACCCGCTGAAACTGACACAAACACCCGCTGAGTCTGACACAAACACCCGCTGTGTGTGACACAAACACCCGCTGAGACTGACACAAACACCCGCTGAGACTGACACAAACACCCACTGAGACTGTCACAAACACCCACTGAGACTGACACAAACACCCGCTGAGACTGACACAAACACCCGCTGAGTCTGACACAAACTCCCGCTAAGACTGACACAAACACCCGCTGAGACTGACACAAACACCCGCTGAGACTGACACAAACACCCGCTGAGACTGACACAAACACCCGCTGTGTGTGACACAAACACCCGCTGAGGACTGAGACAAACACCCGCTGAGACTGACACAAACACCCGCTGTGTGTGACACAAACATCCGCTGAAACTAACATAAACACCCGCTGAGTCTTACACAAACACCCGCTGAGACTGACACAAAAACCCCGTGAGACTGACACAAACACCCGCTGAGACTGACACAAACACCCGCTGTGTGTGACACAAACACCCACTGAGTCTGACACAAACACCCGCTGAAACTGACACAAACACCCGCTGTGTGTGACACAAACACCCGCTGTGTGTGACACAAACACCCGCTGAAACTGACACAAACACCCGCTGTGTGTGACACAAACACCCGCTGTGTGTGACACAAACACCCGCTGAAACTGACACAAACACCCGCTGTGTGTGACACAAACACCTGCTGTGTGTGACAAACACCCGCTGTGTGTGACACAAACACCCGCTGTGTGTGACACAAACACCCGCTGAGACTGACACAAACACCCGCTGTGTGTGACACAAACACCCGCTGAAACTGACACAAACACCCGCTGAGACTGACACAAACACCCGCTGTGTGTGACACAAACACCCGCTGAGTCTGACACAAACACCCGCTGAGACTGACATAAACACCCGCTGAGACTGACACAAACACCCGCTGTGTGTGACACAAACACCTGCTGAGACTGACACAAACACCTGCTGTGTGTGACACAAACACCCGCTGAGTCTGACGCAAACACCCGCTGAGACTGACATAAACACCCGCTGAGACTGACACAAACACCCGCTGTGTGTGACACAAACACCCGCTTCGTCTGACACAAACACCCGCTGAGTCTGACACAAACACCCGCTGTGTGTGATACAAACACCCCGTGAGACTGACACAAACACCCGCTGAGTCTGACACAAACACCCGCTGAGACTGACACAAACACCCGCTGAGACTGACATAAACACCCGCTGAGACTGACACAAACACCCGCTGAGACTGACACAAACACCCGCTGTGTGTGACACAAACACACGCTGAGACTGACACAAACACCCGCTGAGACTGACATAAACACCCGCTGAGACTGACACAAACACCCGCTGAGTCTGACACAAACACCCGCTGAGACTGACACAAACACCCGCTGAGACTGACATAAACACCCGCTGAGACTGACACAAACACCCGCTGAGACTGACACAAACACCCGCTGTGTGTGACACAAACACCCCGCTGAGACTGACACAAACACCCACTGTGTGTGACACAAACACCCGCTGAGACTGACACAAACACCCGCTGAGACTCAGACAAACACCCGCTGAAACTGACACAAACACCCACTGAGACTGACACAAACACCCGCTGAGACTGACACAAACACCCGCTGAGACTGACATAAACACCCGCTGTGTGTGACACAAACACCCGCTGAGACTGACACAAACACCCGCTGTGTGTGACACAAACACCCGCTGTATGTGACACAAACACCCACTGAGACTGACACAAACACCCCGTGAGACTGACACAACCACCCGCTGAGACTGACACAAACACCCGCTGTGTGTGACACAAACACCCCGTGAGACTGACACAAACACCCGCTGTGTGTGACACAAACACCCGCTGTATGTGACACAAACACCCACTGAGACTGACACAAACACCCGCTGAGACTGACACAACCACCCGCTGAGACTGACACAAACACCCGCTGTGTGTGACACAAACACCCCGTGAGACTGACACAAACTCCCACTGTGTGTGACACAAACACCCGCTGAGACTGACACAAACACCCGCTGAGTCTGACACAAACACCCGCTGAGACTGACCCAAACACCCGCTGAGACTGACATAAACACCCGCTGAGACTGACATAAACACCCGCTGAGTCTGACATAAACACCCACTTCGTCTGACACAAACACCCGCTGAGTCTGACACAAACACCCGCTGTGTGTGACACAAACACCCGCTGAGACTGACACAAACACCCGCTGAGACTGACACAAACACCCGCTGTGTGTGACACAAACACCCACTGAGTCTGACACAAACACCCGCTGAAACTGACACAAACACCCGCTGTGTGTGACACAAACACCCGCTGAAACTGACACAAACACCCGCTGTGTGTGACACAAACACCTGCTGTGTGTGACAAACACCCGCTGTGTGTGACACAAACACCCGCTGAGACTGACACAAACACCCGCTGTGTGTGACACAAACACCCGCTGAGACTGACACAAACACCCGCTGTGTGTGAGACAAACACCCGCTGAGTCTGACACAAACACCCGCTGAGACTGACACAAACACCCGCTGTGTGTGACACAAACACCCGCTGAGTCTGACACAAACACCCCCTGAGACTGACACAAAAACCCCGTGAGACTGACACAAACACCCGCTGAGTCTGACACAAACACCCTCTGAGACTGACATAAACACCCGCTGAGACTGACACAAACACCCGCTGAGACTGACACAAACACCCGCTGTGTGTGACACAAACACCCGCTGAGACTGACACAAACACCCGCTGAGTCTGACACAAACACCCGCTGAAACTGACACAAACACCCGCTGAGACTTACATAAACACCCGCTGAGACTGACACAAACACCCGCTGTGTGTGACACAAACACCCGCTGAGACTGACACAAACACCCGCTGAGACTTACATAAACACCCGCTGAGACTGACACAAACACCCGCTGTGTGTGACACAAACACCCGCTGAGACTGACACAAACACCCGCTGAGACTGACATAAACACCCGCTGAGACTGACACTAACACCCGCTGTGTGTGACACAAACACCCCGTGAGACTGACACAAACACCCACTGTGAGTGACACAAACACCCGCTGAGACTGACACAAACACCCGCTGAGACTGACATAAACACCCACTGTGTGTGACACAAACACCCGCTGAGACTGACACAAACACCCGCTGTGTGTGACACAAACACCCCGTGAGACTGACACAAACACCCACTGTGTGTGACACAAACACCCGCTGAGACTGACACAAACACCCGCTGAGTCTGACACAAACACCCGCTGAGACTGACACAAACACCCGCTGAGACTGACATAAACACCCGCTGAGACTGACACAAACACCCGCTGTGTGTGACACAAACACCCGCTGAGACTGACACAAACACCCGCTGAGACTGACATAAACACCCGCTGAGACTGACACAAACACCTGCTGTGTGTGACACAAACACCCGCTGAGTCTGACACAAACACCCGCTGAGTCTGACACAAACACCAGCTGTGTGTGACACAAACACCCGCTGTGTGTGACACAAACACCCGCTGAAACTGACACAAACACCCGCTGAGTCTGACACAAACACCCGCTGAGACTCAGACAAACACCCCGTGAGACTGACACAAACACCCGCTGTGTGTGACACAAACACCCGCTGTGTGTGACACAAACACCCACTGAGACTGACACAAACACCCCGTGAGACTGACACAAACACCCGCTGAGACTGACACAAACACCCGCTGTGTGTGACACAAACACCCCGTGAGACTGACACAAACACCCGCTGAGACTGACACAAACACCCACTGTGTGTGACACAAACACCCGCTGAGACTGACACAAACACCCGCTGAGTCTGACATAAACACCCACTTCGTCTGACACAAACACCCGCTGAGTCTGACACAAACACCCACTGTGTGTGACACAAACACCCGCTGAGTCTGACACAAACACCCGCTGAGACTGTCACAAACACCCGCTGTGTGTGACACAAACACCCGCTGAGTCTGACACAAACACCCGCTGAAACTGACACAAACACCCGCTGAGACTGACACAAACACCCGCTGAGTCTGACACAAACACCCGCTGAGACTGACACAAACACCCGCTGAGTCTGACACAAACACCTGCTGTGTGTGACACAAACACCCCGTGAGACTGACACAAACACCCCCTGAGACTGACACAAACACCTGCTGTGTGTGACACAAACACCCCGTGAGACTGACACAAACACCCACTGAGTCTGACACAAACACCCGCTGAGACTGACACAAACACCCGCTGAGACTGACACAAACACCCGCTGTGTGTGACAAAAACACCCGCTGAGACTGACACAAACACCCGCTGAGACTGACACAAACACCCGCTGAGACTGTCACAAACACCCGCTGTGTGTGACACAAACACCCGCTGAGACTGACACAAACACCCGCTGAGTCTGACACAAACACCCGCTGAGACTGACACAAACACCCCCTGAGACTGACACAAACACGCGCTGTGTGTGACACAAACACCCCCTGAGCCTGACACAAACACCCGCTGAGACTGACACAAACACCCCCTGAGCCTGACACAAACACCCGCTGTGTGTGACACAAACACCCGCTGTGTGTGACACAAACACCCCCTGAGCCTGACACAAACACCCGCTGAGACTGACACAAACACCCCCTGAGCCTGACACAAACACCCGCTGAGATTCGCTACAACGAGCCGATGCGTCACTGCGCCAGCTGGTTGATGTGATTTCAGTGACTGTATCAGTCGGGAGGAGCCCTCAATTACAGCCCCCAGAGGGTGTCCTGCATCATCGTGCTCTGCTGCTCCTCACACAACCTGGCGCTGCTGCAGGATGAGCAGCTAGGCCAGGATGAGATGGAGTAGAGTCACCTCCCCTCAGATGAGGATGAGGAGGAGATCGGGGAGGACAAGGAGGGTCAACACACACAGGAGAAGGAGGCGATGGCCAGGGCCCACATGGGATGAAGGGCTGGGGACATTATCATAGCATCTCGGTTTGGGGACAACCAGGGCTATGGAGTGAAGAGCTCTCCCACCAGGGGTCTAAAATCAACTCACTGATGTGGTGCTTGCGGGCGATCCTCATGATCATTCCTACATTCATGGCAAGACACAAAAGCTATCGGCTGCATGACTTGCATTGAGAAAAGAATGGTGTTGCTCTCGGCCTCAGCTATCTATATGACTCATGTCTGGCAGAGAGCTGAACGCATGCTGCCAATAGAATATAGAACAGTACAGCACAGAACAGGCCCTTCGGCCCTCGACGTTGTGCCGAGCAATGATCACCCTACTCAAACTCACGTATCCACCCTATACCCGTAACCCAACAACCCCCCCCTTAACCTTACATTTTATGACACTACGGGCAATTTAGCATGGCCAATCCACCTAACCCGCACATCTTTAGACTGTGGGAGGAAACCGGAGCACCCGGAAGAAACCCACGCACACACGGGGAGGACGTGCAGACTCCGCACAGACAGTGACCCAGCCAGGAATCGAACCTGGGACCCTGGAGCTGTGAAGCATTTATGCTAACCACCATGCTACCCTGCTGCCCTGAATGGGCCTTTCCTGGGGATCTGAAATGCAGGATGTCAAACCTCAGCTAATTCAGCCTCCTCCCAGGTCATGGGTCCAGCTGTTTTCTGCATCTTACATACGTGGTGGACAAGCTCTCAACATTTTGTCATCTCCTGGCATCCTCATCACTAGAGAAGAATGGCAGACATCAGAGGCCTGAGCGCTGATGTTGAGAGGGGGCGGGTGTTGCCTTCCATGGATGGGGTGGGAGTGGGGTGGGTGGGTGTAGGGGGTTGAGCGGCTAGTGGGACCTATGCCAGCAATGGTGTGGGAGGTGTGGCTAGTGGGAACTGTGCCAGCAGCAGTGTGGGAGGTGGGGGAGTATTAGCGTTGCCATTCTCACACACCAAAGGGATGAAGCGGCAAATGTGCATGGGGCTTTGAGGAACCCAGTGCCATGAAATGGCAGGATGCAGGATCGGTAGGTGAATAAAGTGATGTTACAATGAGTATTATAATGGTAACCTATCTCAACTAGTGAACAGTTACGCTCATACCAACTAGGGGCCTATAGTTTCTTAGTTTCCTCACCCTCCGCGCTACATCTAGGTGTCTCCCCAGCATCCACAGCTGAGGTTGAGGCAGCCTGCTGACCTCCATGAGGATGGCGGGTGTCCTCTGAGGGGCCTGCGTTTACTTTCGGACTGCATGGGTGTTGCAGTGCTGCCCTCCTTGCTGTGCAGAGATGGAGGTGTGTCGCCCCCACGGGTCTGCTGGGTGGAAGGCCCCAGACTGTGCTCCTGACCATTCCTCTTTGTGTTGGGTGCCCATGGCCGCTGGCTCCTCCATGGGATAGAGGAGTAGCTGGAGTCAGATCCAGAAGCCCCGCCGTCCTCGGTCACTGACACTCGTGCATTCCCACTAGTGCCTGCACCATGCAGTTGATGTCCTGCACCATGGAACTCATGCCCTCAGCCATGGAGGTCATGGGCTGAACAAGATAGCGGATATCCCCCACCATAAAGTGCACATCCCCCACCAAGGTCTTCACTGCGGACGCCACCCTCACAGTGTTGGTTTCATTGCGTAGGAGTGGCAGCACCATCTCCTCAGATAGAAGGTGATGGGCCTCCTCTGGTCAACCTTGCAGTCTGAGGAGGGATGTTTTCATCGCTTACTGATGCTCACAACTCTGCCTTTGCAGTTCCAGCACCTCTGGGATGACCAGACCCAGAGGCACGTTATTGGCCTGGATCTCAGCTGAGTCCGGAGGTCTGGCAGCCCTCAGAGTGACAGTTCCCTGGGATGTTCCTTCTTCTGCTTACTGTAGATCTTCAGTTATGATGTACTCACCAGTGAGTGACCCAGAAATCTGCCTACTAGTTAATCCCACCGAGATGTGAGTATCTGCACTGGCGGAAGGTGCGGATGACAGCTCTGACACCTCCACGATGCTTGTCTCCGAACTGTCTCCCTCAGAGCTGCTCGGGTCTGTGGTGTGAGGGTGGACCAGGCTGGCCGACGGATTGTCCTGCAAGGGAAGCAAGATAACATTAGTGCGCCACGGGGATAAATGATGGGAGAAAGCTAACGCACATGAGGCTGTGGGAAGTGTTGGGAATCCATGAAGTGGCTGGGTGCACGATCACTATAGAGGTGTGAAGGGTGTGTGAAGGGGTGCAGCGGTATATACTAGGAGGCAGCCAAACGCTGGCTATGCGAAGAAGGTCATCTTCTTCTGGCACTGTTGCCTCGTCTCTGAATTATTACCTGAATCACATGCAAATTGGTGTAGGGTAAACATCATTAGTGAGTTAAATGCATTGCTCAGTGATTGTTATGAGCTTTGATTCATGGGACCAGTACAGGGGAAAGTAGGAGCTGTACTGGTGGGACAGTCCTCACTTGAACCATGCTGAGGCCAGTGTTCTGGCAAGTTGAATAACTAGGGCAGTAGAGACGGTTTTAAACTGAAGAGTGGGGATGAGCAATCAAGCGTAGAAGAATGTTTCAATTAAAGAGAGAAGACAGGGCAGCACGGCGGCAAAGTGGTTAGCACTGCGGCCTCACAGCGCCAAGGTCCCAGGTTCGATTCCGGCTCTGGGTCACTGTCCATGTGGAGTTTGCACATTCTCCCAGTGTTTGTATGGGTTTCGCTCCCACAACCCAAAGATGTGCGGGGTTACGCAAATTGGCCATGCTAAATTGCCCCTTAATTGGAAAACATGAATTGGGTTCTCTAAATTTATAAAAACAAGTAAAGAGAGAAGGCAAGGTAGCAGTAAGTGAATTTAGCAATATCAGAAGCCAGGGCAAGCTAGAAGGGGCAGAGTGTACAAACTTAAAAGTGTGTCAGTAGATAAAGTGGAGATTGCAAAAACGATAAAAAGACAGAGCTAAAGGTATCAGAATGAAGATGGCATTCATAACAAAACTGATCAACTGACAGTTCAAATAGAAGTATGCTCTGATGTCATTATAGAGATGTGGCTGCAGGATGGGATCTTAATATTTAAGTGTACATGACATTTTGGAAGGGCAGGAAATGAGGGATAGCTTCTTAAGATTGTACATTATGTTTCAGGTAAAAGGTGCTGCTGTTAAATCTGTCCTACTACATGCATTGCTGCCTGCAGGCTCTGTCTAGCTACATAGGATAAGGAAATGGCAGGCAAGTTACAGTCTCTGATTCGATGGGGTCTCTGCATATTATTTGCAGAGCAGATTAGCAGCAGCACTATTCCCTCATCTACACTAAACAACTCCATGGTGTGGACAGTGCGTGGCCACATTTCTATGCTACATTTCCACCACTGAGGCCTCAATGAGCCCGCTCCATCTTCCTGATTTCTAGAAATGCGTTTTTCCTTAAATACTCCTTCCCAAACAAAGTAGGGCTTTAAACCTCTGGAGCAGCACCAGATATCTTGCTCTGTAACCTGCAATTCCACTGGCAGGTCTGACTGATTCCAGAAGCTCATTAATCATTGAAGATTCCTTTGTGTGGTGCCCCCTTTCTGGTTGTCTACAAAGCCCACAAACTAAGATCGTCACAGGACTGGGAAGATATTGGCCCCTCTAAGTATCGCATTACTTCCTCATTCCTCCTCAGTTCACCAAGCATTTCCAAAATGTCCCCGTAAGAAGATTAAAGATCACCTAATTATTTTCTGCAGCTTTTTCTTTTGAGATACAGATGGCAAAACCACCGATTTTAAATAAAATGACAAATAGTACTCCAGCAATCCTGCTGTGAAGATGTTGCAATGAACTGGAAATTAAGATACAACAGCAAATGTCAGCAAAAATCTTTGATCAAAAAAGTATTTGACTTTGATAAGATCTCGCTTTTCATTATGAATTACAGAGTAGATATTTGATTTCCAGCTGCTAACACGGGCCAAAGGTCCTATTTATCACTTGAAGGGGAAATTTTAATAACATTCAAACATTCATCTCACTGATGCATAAAATAAAATTGTGAAATAAGACATTGGTTCAATGTGTCATCGAATAGGTGGCACCCCTGACAGTGCAGCATTGCCTCATATTTATCTCTTTAAAACTCCACTCTGACCAGACTGTGCGTGGAGTGGAATGGAATGGTTCAGTCATAGATTTGTAATAGATTATTATAAATTTATAAATTACAATTACTGGACAGCTTTCAGGAGCAGTTTGGGTCATTTTGCATCATTTAAGGTGCTAAAGAGGTAAGTTTTTCTTTTTTTCAATTCTCTTTGTTTTAAAATTATTTTGATCCATCACCTACCTCAAATAACTGAGATGGCAACAGAACCATGTTCCCTTTTAGCTGTGCCGCCACGTGGCAGCCTGGAAGATACCCACACAGACCGTGATGAATACCACAGATGTAAAAATAATTTATAGGGATAGCGCATTCAAAGTACCTACTGTGAGCGACAACTAAGTTTTAAAGGGAGCATTGCAACAGGCACTTGGCTCGGGCACTGGCCATCAAATACCAAACGCCCCACTCCCTGGAAAACCCCACAAGGGAAAATACATGGTTGGATGCGGGAAATAAAAAGTGTAATGCGTGGAATGCAACCGTGACTCATTATGCACACGTCCACAGACACCTTTACGCTGGTGAAGCCTCAGGATGGGCCACCATGAAGTGGGGTACCTAATGAGCTTATTTAAATTGGGCTCCCATCGAGCAATTGGAAGCCCAATTTAAAATTACCTGTTGCTGCATTTGTTTCCCACTTCCTGATGCCAATATAGACCCCAGCCTCAATCACATGCCTCTGCCCGCCACAAAGCTCCCAATGCCGAGGACCATTCCCCGCTCTCCAGCTGCTGATTCCTGCCACTGCTGTACTGCCCACCCCCAGCACCACCACCACCACCTCCTCCCCCCACTCACGAGTAGTCTGTTCAGTTAGCTGGCTACCAGATAGAAAATGGAGCTGCAAATGGAAATGAGGTCCTGTCATGAAAATCGACAGAGCCTCCATGTTCCCCATCCTTACCCTACGCTTGAACTGTTTTCCTCTCACACATAACCTTCCCCTCTATCCCTGTAACCGGACACCATTGTAAAAGTTTGCCGGAGTGATTTTTAATTTTAATGTAACATTTTAATGTACAACTGTTCATTTTCCCCCAGAGGACACATGTCTTTAAGATTCGTCATTTGATCCTGGAAAGACTTTGTTGAATAATGAGTGATATCACCACAATTAATGGATTAGCCATGCATAAGTGGTAAATCCCAAGGAGCTCAATTTGATGATTCAATCTTAAGTACACATATTTTAGCAGGTCAGCTTCAGTTAGTATTGCCAGTGTATGCTTTATTCTGTGCATTTTCTGGCATGAATTCAGATCGAACGATTAAAAACTATTGTCAAATCTTCAATACATCAATTAACTTGGCTTATAATGCTTCAACAGAGACAGCAGAAGTCAAACTCACTGAATCTATATCTGCTACCCTTAATCACAGTGATAGATTTTAATTACAGAAGCTATTCTGTTACTTTAGGGAAATCTGTTCCAATGATCAAGAGTGAGCATATGCAGTGTTCCAAGCACTGATAAACCAGCAAAAGTACTTGTTTCCACTTCAATTCCAAAGTTGTTAAAATGACTTGCTTGGGAGCTGAATTTTGTAGCATAAAGGGCTGATTTTCCTGGCACAGATGTTGGGCTGGATTCTCCGATTTGGAAACTATGTCCCCACGTCGGCGTGGGAACGGTGGCATTGGAAAACTGGCGCAAAATGGCCACCAATTCCCCTTTTTGCTGGAATACGGCTCCAGCTGCCGATAAAGCCTGGAGAATTTCTGGGTCTGTGGCCCAAATTTTCGGTTGTAAAATGCCACCATCCCACGCCGGCATCAGGACATAGCCTGAAAATCGGAGAATTCAGCCCCTTATTTTTTTTTAAAGGACATTGATGGAAAGAAACGTGCCGGCAATATTTCACTTGTTGAAATGTTTACAGCAACAAACTAAAATCAACATAATTCAGCTATTAACAGGTAATCGATATTTCACTTTAAACAGGTGATGCAACAAAGGGAAGCCTCACTTAGTTACAAGCACTCAACATTACTTCCTTCACAAATGTGGCACCACATGTAATCAGTCTTTCCAACTTGGCCTCTGTTATTCAGGATCTCTCACGTCCCATTCAATCGCTTTGGCCCTTGATCTACATTCATCAGCAGTAGTGAACTATTCAAAATCCCCAGGCATAGTCAACATCGACAAGGCACACATCAATGAACCCCCTCTCACACACTGGTCACAATAGTCCTGAGAGTTCCTTTTTATCAGGCACACCCAGTTCAGTCTGGTTCTCTGATACATGTATAGAATTCAACTTGCACGTTCTGAATTGCTCACTTCAACACAGGCGGAACTCAACATCACTGCAATTAGCTTTCTATGTACTTTTTGCTTCAACTTTTACCCCATAACATTTCTTGGAATCAGTCATAACCAGGAAACCAATTGCCCCTTACAGAATTCTCCGGTTTCCTTTTGACATTGCACAAAAAGAAAGCACATTGTTCGTCAGACTTATAGGGTGGGATTCTCCATTGCCCAACGCTGATATCGTAATCGGTGATTGGGCGCAGAGTCCATTCCGACACCTAAATTGGTGCGGCGCTGGTTTGACACCGGTTTTCAAGTCTCCGCCCCCTCCAAAATGGTGTCATCGCGCTGCACGGCACACGCTGTTGCAACGGCGTTGGCGCATCATCGGCAGGCCCACCCGCAATGTTCCTCCTCCGATGAGCCGAGTTCCCGACCACGCAGTTGACGTGTGGTCTGAGCGGTCGGGAACCCAGTGTAGCTGCTGGGAATGTGTCCAGCACTGCCACACACGACCAGAATCTGTTCCACTGGCCGGGGAGACTTCCGCAAGGGCTGGGGGTTGGCCATGGGGTGGCCAGGGGGTGTCCTGTAGGGTCAGAGATGGCGGGATGGGTCCACGCACAGTCGGCTCCATGTTGTACGGCACGACTGCTGCAAGCCAGTGCCGTGTGCATGCGCAGCCACGGACCCGGCCATTCTCCCGCCGTTTTCGGCACAAAAGCCGCTGCTAACCCCTCACCGGTCCTGGCATCGGTAAGGATTCAGCGCCGATTTTGGTGTCGTAAAACCTCCGCGAATTCTCCGTTTTAGCCGGTACATAGCCACTGAAATGGAGAATCCAGCCCAATGTCTCCAAATATTGTAGTTGATCAACATCAAACTTATTCGCAGTACCTGAATGATACTGCTAATGAATTTCAAAGTTGCAAGACGAGCCAAGTTAAAAAAGGTAAAAGGTTTTTTAAAAAGTAGTTGAAACACTACATAGTAAACCCCTTCTTCCGTGAAGCTTTCCTGAAATATTTGTGAGAAGTGTTTGCCAGAACCCATTTAAGCAATTGCATTGAACGCTGCAAATTAACATAAACCCTTTGTACAGAGATGAAGAAACTGAATGTGCAGCAACATGGGGTTAGAACAGTGAACAAAGCATGTAGAAAAATTGAAGATGCACTTGCAAAATCAAGATAGCAGAAATGTGAAATTGAATACCATTTAATGGGGTCTTCCTACACAGACATGATCTGCTGGTTCAACACAGGTCTTTACTCAAAAACAACATGATATGGAGATGGCGGCGTTGGACTGGGGTGAGCACAGTAAGAAGTCTTACAATACCAGGTTAAAGTCCAACAGGTTTGTTTCAAATCACTAGCTTTCAGAACACAGCTCCTTCATCACCTGATGAAGGAGCTGTGCTCCAAAAACAACAGTAATAGTACTGGAAATTGAAGTCCCAGCTTGAGATTTTATTAAAAATAAACAATTTGGAATACAAGATATCACATGGCTGCCATCCTCAAGGACAGTAAATGTCAAATCGTTAACATTGCCAGTCCTTTTCTTCACGATCGGCACTTTATTTTTTGCTTTCAGCCTTAGCTGCTCCTTCTTTGTTGTGTTGTTTGGCAAACCATATGCTTCTCAGGAACATGGGATCAACTCCTTTCAGGAATTCAAATCGATACGACTTGGGCTATTTGATCCTTGTCCTGTGCCACTTGTGGTTGGTGTGATTCTTGGACTTGGCCATGACTCTTACCTGATCACCTGAAGCCTCCTTCGCCACCACCAGCGGCTAACCGGAAAGGGCGTTACAGGATGACATAGATGGGATGGTCAAATGGGCAGAAAAGTGGCAGATTGAATTTAATCCTGAAAATTGCGAGATGTTACACTTTGGAAGGAGCAATTTGACAATGAAATATTCAATGAATGGCACCACACTGGGAAGTCCTGAGGAACAAAGGGATCTTAGCGTGTTTGTAAATAGATCTCTGAAGGCAGGAGTGCAGGTTAATAGGATAATGAAAAGGCATCATGGCACAGATTACAACATCAAGGAAGTCATGTTGGAGCTATATAGGACATTGGTGAGGCCACACCTGGAGTAATGTGTGCAATTCTGGTCACCACATTATAGGAAGGATGTGGTTGCAATGGAGCGGGTGCAGAGGCGTTTCACCAGGAAGTTGCCTGGGATGGAACATTTAAGTTATGAAGAGAGGTTGGATAGGCTTAGCTTGTTTTTGCTGGAGAAGGCAAGACTGAGGGGCGATCTGATCAAGTTGAACAAGGTTATGAGGGGAATGGACAGGGTGGATAGGGAGCAGCTGTTCCCCATAGTTGAAGGGTCGGTTACAAGGGGACATATGTTCAAGGTAAGGGACGGGATGTTCCGGGGGGAGTTGAGGGAAAACATTTTTACCCAGACGGTCTGGAACGCACTCCCTGGGAGGGTGGTACAGACGGGTTGCCTCACATTCTTTAAAAAGTACCTGGATGGGTACATCTTAACATTTGAGGCTATGGGCCAAGTGCTGGCAAATGGGATTAGGATTGGCAGATCGGATGCCTTTCATACGCCGGTGTAGACTCGATGGGCCAAAGGGCCTTTTCTGCACTGTATTTTTCTGTGAATTGTGTCACCAGGAATTACACCTTTGAAAACTCTGAGGGAGATGAGAGAGGCAGAACCAACTCCTTTCTGAAATCATGTTGGCTGCCTCCTTCATAAAATAAATAACGGCTTATTGCTAATATTGTAAAATCCCAATAGCTTATTAGTTGTTGATGCATTTGGTTGAAGGCAATATTCACCACTGATAACAGTTGCTGTTTTCATTATTCTGAAGCTTAAACAATTTCCTTGTTATATTTTTATGTTGTTCAACATTTCATCCAGATGCTTTAATATCCTGCCTGAAGTTTCATTCGCTATATTATGTGCTTACATCCTATACTCTTTCAGATCATTCATTTATTTTGAAGACTCCTCTGCTCTCTTGCACTTTTTATCTTTGCTTCTTGAAAATTTTTGCTGATCTTCGGCCATTTAATGGCAAAAAAATAGTGCTTCCTTTTTCACTCTGTAACCTATGTATAAACTTTTTCATTCATAAAAGTGCCGTCTTTTTCTATTTTCGGCATGTTACTGTTTCTACAATACATTCTGCAATTTGTGATTTCTCACGATTGAGGCAGGAATTGTAATAGATTTCAGATTAACTTTGATTGGCTGACTTTGTTTATTTCAAGCCAAAGAAGGAATGGTTGACTCAGCTGTGAACTATAGTTCCAATCTGTCTAAAATGCCTTTATGTCCAGCAATTGAAAAATATGCCCTCAGACACACGTTGACTCCAATGGCAGTTTTCTTTCATTTGTAAAGTTCATTTTACTGCTTCTTAGGAGTAAAAGACAAATTATTTAGTTGCATTGTAAGCAAATAAAAGGTACAAATTTTTTTGCACTATTGAATAGATTTTCTATGCCCTTGCAGATGGTGGCAAGATACCATGATTTCTCTCAGAATACAAACAATGAGGCACTCACTCACTCGCAAGGTCTCAAATCCACCCGATAATTAGTCTTTGGCTACATCATTTTGAAGTTTCCAATGAATACTATATACATACAGCGCAAAAAATCTAAAAGAGTTCTTCAATTGTTTTCTTAATTAAAAATATTATAATGAGCCTGCTGCTAGCAATCGTGCTGCTCCACAAAACTGCTCATGCTTGAGTATGATTCCATAATAAATTTCTGTAGGCAAAGTATCGTGCGGGAAAATTAGCACAGCATCTGTTTCGAAATGAGGAAAATGTAGCATAACAGAAAACATTAATTTTGGGTTTAGTTAAAGCTGAAGATTACTATGTAAGATTTAGATTAATCAGCAGTTTGAAAAGAAACATCAGGTTGATTGGCATTTGTTTTGATGTTCATGCAGGTGATATGGTAATAATGGACTCACAAGCCCACACCTGATGACTGATGATATTGGTTAAAGTATGTAGCTGCCAAACGATTGATTCCTTTATGCATAGAATCCTTAAGCAGTAACTCGCAGCTACAATTTTATGGTCACAATGGAGTAATAAATAATTGCTTTAAAAAAAAATCAAACTTGCTTTTACATAGTCATCCTCACTGATGCTGTGACTGTGGTTACTGCTCCTGGTAAAGCGTGCTGTGCTACTTTGTTGATTTAAAATGCTGCTCGCATGAGTTAGTGCACTGCAAGTGGGCAGTGTACAGTTATTATCCCCGAGCACTGACCACACTAATCTCATCACATTACATAAACTGGATTTGCAGTCTTAAAAGTCTGTCTTTTCTAATGTACATCTCCATCCTCAAGGCATCCCTCGTGTCCCTCATTGACAGTTCTTTGGAATTTGCATCTCCTCTATGTAATGGGTTTTCTTCTGCCAGCTAAATGTTTTTGGTTTTGAAAGTAAATTAATCAGGAAATGTTGACCTGTCTTGCAGGCATAGTTGTACTCTATCATTAATTTTGGTGCAGTGTACAACCTAGTTCTTCTTGAATAACTGCATCGTATTTTGGTTGATTTTGAAGGTTACGTGACCAAGTTTAAAATATAGACAAAGTAATGCTCATCAATGTTAGCTTGAAATTGTTGGTTAAAAAAGCATTTACTCTTCAGAGGTTTCAAAAGTGCATGGGCTGTTTCGGTGTGCATTGCGCCAGTTGGATGGGTGGGCTCTCCTTTGTCAGACACATGGGGGGTGGGGGATTTCTCCGGGTCCATTGGCTGGCGACAGGATTCACAATGGCCCAGAGAATCGGACCAGATTCCACACCAGGCATCAGACTGGTTGCAAGTCTCCTGGCCTGTTCTGCCGGACCTGTTGTGTTTCCCGCGTGGACACACAGAAATCCTGTTGTCTAGTTGTGTTCAACATTTTATGACAATGATTCCCTGTAAGTGATAGGAAGGGTTCTGATCCTCTTTAGTACAGAATGATATACTGAGGCATTAGGACCATGGTTGACAAGACGATCCAGAGTTTGAAGTGTCAGCTTGGCCCAGTAGCAGCACTCTCTCTCTGCTGAGTTAGAATTTGTGGATATTAAAGATCCTGTAACACTACCTGATGATGAGCAGAAGAGATTTCTCAGAGTTCGAAGCAACAATTATCTCCACCATAGAAGGCTGTGGAAGCTAAGTATTCAAGAAAGAGATAGATAATTCTTTAGATTTTAATGGCATCAAGGTGTCAGGGGGAGAATTTAGGAATATGGCATTGAGAGAGAGAGGATTAACCATGATCATATTGAATGGCGGAGCAGACTCGAAAGTCCGAATGGCCTACTCCTGCTCCTATGTTTCCATGTAAGTATCTGTCAGTTAAAGCAGATTAACTGGTCACTTATCTTATTGCTGTTTCATGGATCTTGCTGTTCACAGATTGACTGCTGCATTTGCCTCACTAAAAGTGGCCACACTTCAAAACAATTAATGTATCGGTTATGAAGTTCTCTAGTTATCCTGGGAATGTGAATTGTGACTGCAAATGATTCCTTTGAAGATGCTGATACCTCCAGAGATCAGGAGGGTGCAATACATTGTGATTGAATAAAGGTGACCAAGGTGATCTCTTTCTGAAGCCATTGAAAAAAAACAGCAGCAAATGGAAGAGACAATACCTCTGCCAGAGGAGGACATCAACCCAAGTATTGAAGATATATTCACAGAACTTCATTTACTGACAGGTAAGTCTAGAAACCTTTTTTACTTTAACACGAAGGGTTAACCAATTTATTTTAAATGGTTTAACATGGTTAATAATGCTAAGCAAACATTAATCTTTGTTGAGTCAATTCTAAACAATCCACAGTCTGCCTATGTACCGAATAAAGGAGAACAGTACAATGTATCAAAGCACAATATTGTGGGGGATGCTGGACATCTGAAATAAAAACAGAAAATGGTGGAGATACTCAACAGGTTAGGAAACATCTGTGGAGAGAGAAGCAGGGTTAAGTGGCAGGAGTCTCCCATCTTGCCTCTGGCAGGTTTAGTGGCGGGCGAGAACTGAGGGCGGGATTCTCCCGTACCCAGCGGGGCGGGGGGTCCCAGAGGGACGGAGTGGCGTGAACCACTCTGGCGTCAGGCCGCACCAAAGGGGCTAGGCCTGCTCCGGAGTGGTTGGCGCCCCACCGGCCAGCGGGATAGGGGCTTGGCCGCACGCCAACCAGTGCCGAAGGGCCTCCGCTGGCAAGCGCGAGTCAGCTCATGCACAGGAGCGCCAGCGCATGCTGGCATCATCCCAGCGCATGCGCGGGAGCGTTCGTCTCCACATCGGTCATCGCGGAGGACCACAACGGCCGGTGCGGAGGAATAGAGTGCCCCCACGGCACAGGCCCACCCGCGGATCGGTGGGCCCCAATCGCAGGCCAGGCCACCATGGGGAACCTCCTGGGGCCATATCCCCCCCGCGACCGCCCAGGAACCCCGGAGCCCGCCCGCGCCGCCAGGTCCCGCCGGTAAGGGACCTATTGTAATTTATGCCAGCGGGATTGGCTACAGATGGGCGGGACTTTGGCCCATCGCGGGCCGGAGAATTCGGGCAGCCCCGGCTCCCATTGAGTCGTGCCGGACCCTGACATTCTCCGAGGTGGGCAGCGTGACCGGTTTTTGGGGGGCGGGAGAATTGGGAGGACGGCGGGGGCGGGATTCATGCCAACCCCCGGCGATTCTCCCGCCCGGTGGGGGGTCGGAGAATCCAGTGGGAGCAAAAGGTCGGAAACCCACCAATATACAAACCCAATTCTCCCAAGGCGGGTCCATGGCAGGTCAGTTTTCCCACTGCCTGAAAGCGTGAACATTATTTGCATTCTTTTGCATTTCATGATTGCTCATTAAAAGAGTTGGCCGCCAGAATTTTGTTCGGGCTTCCAGTTTTGCGCCACATCGGCGTGAATTTACGTCGGCCTCAAACCCGTTTGAGAAAGAGTGACATACACAAGGTGGGTCTCAGTTTTCAAGGCACTTTGCGATGAGTGAAACATACATGGACTACCTGCCATCGCACTGTGCCACTCCTGTTGCACTGAACACCACACTGCTGGGGCAGACTACCTCATGCTGAGCTAGTCTTTGTGGACTGTTGGACCCATGGACCCTCACCTTTCACTTGGATCAGTGCTGCGCCTTTGATTTGAGAGTGAAAGGGCCTTCCGCTCTCGATACCACATACCTTGACAGTATTGTGCTGCAGGACTCATGCTCCAAAGGATCAAAGGGGTGGCTGCGAGGTAGGAGGATCCAACGAAGATGAGGGGAGCAATGTGGAAGGAGTGCTGTGCAAGGGTATGGGGGGGAGGAGGGGTACACAAAAGGGGAACAATGGGAAGGAAGACTTTGCATAGGTGGGGGGGTGGGATGGTCAAGGGACACAATTGCAATCAGAGGGGCAAGCAGTTGAATGACGATGACAAACAATAGAAGGCAGAGGGAAGACAGAGTGCTGGGAAGTTGCACCCTGACAAGGCTGGATGAAATGCTGACAAACAAGGATGTACAGATATCATGATTGTGTTATAATTCACCGACTGACCACTAGGAGTCTCACTAGTGAATGTTAAAGTCAGCAGAACTCAGACTGGCTGGAGGAAGCTATAGAGAGGTTGCTTGTGCATGATGATTACGTTATTCATCAGTTGTTTTGTATATAGTTCACCCACAGTTAATTTTAATAAATCGTTTATAGATTGCATGGTACCAGAGCATTAAAGACTGAGAAAAAAAACTATCAGCCCTCCACAGAATTGGAAGGTTTTGCAGACTGCATAATTAACTGCATGGAGTTGTAGGACACCAAAGAGTCTCAGCTTTCATGGTAATGTGGACAGCAACTGGCTATGTTTAAACAACAATTTATCCTGTTTCTTACTGCAGTAAATTTAGAAGATCAATCAGATTTGCGTAAGGTAGCGATGTTCCTAACAGCGACAGGGCCCGAAGCATTTGTTTAATACATTTAAAATGGAAAACGGTGAAAACAGTAAAAATTTTAACAAAGTAATTTGAAGATTTGATGCCCATTACAGCCCCAGAAAGAATGAACCCTACCTCGCAGCCACGCTATGGGCGAGATTCTCCCATATGGGGAGAAATCGTAAGGCTGGCGTCAAATCCGGGCGGGTTTGACGCCAGCCCCCCCCCTTCCCGACCGGGAACCGATTCTGGTCCCCGGTCGGGGCTAGCAGCCCGACGCCGTAAGCTCCGGCATCACGGGCTTAACGAATTTCGTTAAGCCCGCTTGCCGGAGTTAGCGCCGGCTGACGCGTCATATGACGTCAGCCGCGCATGCGCGGATTGGAAGACTCCAACCCACGCATGCGCGGATGACGTCATCGCGCATTTGCGCGAAACCCGCGCATGCGCGGGCCGGGTTTCCCCTCAGCCGCCCCGCGAATGGATACTGCGGGGCGGCGGAAGGAGAAATAGTGCGCGGGCATCGGGCCCGCTGCCCGCGATCGGTGGGCACCGATCGAGGGCCCATGGCACCCTTCGCACGGCCGTGGTACTGCCGTGCCAATCGGTGCCATGGTTATAAAATGCGAGTGTTTACGGCCGTTTTTACGAACGGCCAGACCAGGTGTGTTTGCCGTTCGTAAAAACAGCCGTAAAGGGCTGGGAACTCGGCCCATCTATCAGCTGTGAATCGCTGCAGGCCGTAAAAAAACGGCGGCAGCGATTCGTGTCGGGAGTTGGGCGTGGGGGGGGGGGGGGGAGAATAGCGGGAGGGCGTCGGAACAGCGTGGCCGTAAAATTTTATGAGCCACGCTATTCTCCGCACCGTCGGGAGTGCGGAGAATCTCGCCCTATGTGTTTAGATCACATTTACAGAAGACAGGAGAGTCCATAGATCATTTCATCACTGAGTTAAAGTTAAAAACTAAACCCGGTAATTTTTCTGTGGTGGTATCCTCCATGATTCGTGACCAGATTGTGTTTGGTGTGAGTGAAAATAAGCTGAGGGAATAGTTGCTGAGGGAATTGGATCTGTCTTTAGAACAAACAGTTAAGATTTGTCAGGCTCATGAACAAGCAACACAGCATTCTGAAATGCTTCTCAGTAATGGCGGCATCTTCTTGAAGGAGAAAAGTTGCTGCACTTTTTTCGAAAAGTCGGGAAACTTCTGAAAAAATGCAGGAACATTCCTGCAGCTCCTCACACACCAACAAGCAGGTTAAAGATCAGGACAAAGTATTTCTGTGTAAAAGATGTGGTTAAAGACACAAATTAAGACAATGTCTAGCATTTGGCAAGTTTTGTTCCAGGTGCAAAGGAAAAAATCACTTTGCTCAGAATTGTGCCTCTGAACTCAACCCTAGACCAGTCAGCACAGTTGAAGACACAGTCTCCAGTGATGAACCATCATTATTTGTTGGAGTAATAACAGAAAATAATACATTATTGGAGGTATCAAAAAGTTCTCCAGCAATTAAAAAAATGCAAAAGATACGCCATTTAAAATAAATACGGTTGATGAGGACAAATGGCTGGTACCCCACTTGAAGTGACTGGTACAGTGGTTCAATTGAAGTTAGACACTGGTGCCAAAGCCAATTTAATCAGCATGTCTGATTTTTAAAAATCTAAAAATTCAACCTATTCAAAGAAATTAAATGTTATGGTGCATGTGACCCGAGTGTGGTGGTGCAGAACACAGTTTATTCCATCCCGTTCTATATTGTATCCGAGGGCTTGGATTCATTATTAGGTGATCGGTCCCGTGAAGAATTAGGTTAGTGCAGTTGGTAGGTAGCACCCACAACGGATTGGATCAACACTCCAACAATTCTGAAAATGTTATCAACAAATTCAGCGATGTATTCACAGGTTTTGGCACACTACAATTCACCTACAAGATAGAATTGAAAAGGATGAAAACCTGTGATACAGGCACCCAGAAGTGTACCTGCAGCTCTTCTGGATCGCCTCAAACAGGAGCTAGACAGAATTACAAAATTAAAAGTCATCAGAAAGATAGAAGAACCTAGCAGCTGGGTAAACTCCATGGTTTCTGTAAAGCATGGGCAGCACGGTAGCACAGTGGTTAGCACAGTTGATTCACAGCTCCAGGGTCCCAAGTACGATTCCCGGCTGGGTCACTGTCTGTGTGGAGTCTGCACGTTCTCCCTGTGTCTGCGTGGGTTTCCTCCGGGTGCTACGGTTTCCTCCCACAATCAAAAGACGTGCAGGTTAGGTGGATTGGCCATGCTAAATTGGCCTTAGTGTCCAAAAAAAGGTTAAGTGGGGGTTACTGGGTTATGGGGATAGGGTAGATACATGGTCTTCAGTAGGGTGTTCATTGTAAGGGCCGGTGCAGACTCAATGGGCCAAATGGCTCCTTCTGCACTGTAAATTCTATGATTCTATGAAAAGGAATGGTGATATTTGCATGTGCATGGATCCTAAAGATCTTATTGAGACTAACAAAAGAGAATATTACCAAATACCAAAACATGAGGAAATCATATCTGAGATGGCTGGTGCAAAGTTCTTCATGAAACTTGATGCATCTCAGAGTTTCTGCAACTAAGGGTAGAGGAGCAAAGTACAAAAAATTGCACTTTTAATATGCCATTGAGATGGTACTGCTTTCTGAGAATGCTGTTTGGTATAATTTAGGCATCAGATATTTTTCACCGTGCCATGGAGCACATAAACGAAGGCATCGAAGGGAAGGTGTACGTGTGTATGTGAATTTGGGGCTCAACCACAGAAGAGCACAATACGAGGTTGCTTAAAGTTCTAACGAGTGTCAGGAGGAATGGGCTGAAGCTCAACAAGCAAAAGTGCCAATTTGGAGTAACTGGGATCACATTACTAGATGACAATCTCTTATCGCATGGCATTGAACCAGTCAAGGACAAAATCCAAGTAATTCTCAACATGCCAAAACCACACAATTGGGGCAGCAGGGTAGCATGGTGGTTAGCATAAATGCTTCACAGCTCCAGGGTCCCAGGTTCGATTCCCGGCTGGGTCACTGTCTGTGTGGAGTCTGCACGTCCTCCCCCTGTGTGCGTGGGTTTCCTCCGGGTGCTCCGGTTTCCTCCCACAGTCCAAAGATGTGCAGGTTAGGTGGATTGGCCATGCTAAATTGCCCGTAGTGTCCTAATAAAAGTAAGGTTAAGGGGGGGGTTGTTGGGTTACGGGTATAGGGTGGATACGTGGGTTTGAGTAGGGTGATGTTGAGTAGGGTGATGTAGGGCCTGTTCTTTGCTGTACTGTTCTACAACAGAAAACCATCTTAAGAGTGATGGATATGATCAATTTTATAGGGAAATTCATTCCAAACCTGCCAACAAATACATCACATACGTGATCTCCTGCACAAGGCAACAGATTTCACTTGGACTGAGCAACATGAGCAAAAGTGGAAGAAGATTTTCCTAACCACCACGCCAGTTCTCACATTTTTTGACCCACATAAGTAGATTAAAGTGACAACAGACAAGACCCAAAATGGTCTGGGATCAGTTCTTCTGCAACTCGAGCATGACGATTGGAAACCAGTCGCATATCACGATCCATGACAACAACAATGCAGAGATAGGCTCAAATCGAAAAAGAATGCCTGGCTTTAGTTGTAGGCTTGGAGAAATTCCACACCTGCATCTCTGGGCTTCCAATTTTCACAGTTGAGACAGACCATCACCCTTTGGTTAACGTCATCAAAAAAAGAATCTCCGTGCATTCAGAGGTTACTGATGATGTTACAATGCCATGACTTCAATCTCATCTAGACGGCAGGCAAATATTTGTTCTTAGCAGATGCATTATCGCGAGCGCTGATGGCAAAGTATTGGTAGTGAGATTGCTGAGGATGTAGATCTGCACGTCAATCTTATTTCCACACTACTGCCACTATCAAACTATGTGAGATCCAAGAAGAGACCAGGAAGGATCCAACTTTTCAAGAGGTGAAGATCTGAACTCAGTATCATTAATGGAGTGGTACTCCATTTGAACACTATAGTCATACCGCAATCTCTTCGCAGGGGTGTACTAAAGAGAATATACGAAGGATATCTTGGGATTGAAAAATGTAAACAGAGAGCTCGTGACTCTGTTTACTGGCCATGTATAAACCAGGATATTGATAGGATGGTCAGTTGTTGTGACCCATGTCAGGTGCATCGTTGAAAAGGAACAAGAGAACCTATGCAAATATCTGATTTACCTACGGCACCTATGAGGAAAAGATTATTTAACGATTCTAGACTATTTATCAAACTATCCTGAAATGGCTCTGCTGTCAAGCATAACGGCAAGCAGTGTAATACTGCAACCAAGTCAATATTTGCTCGACACGGAATTCCGTAAGTCATTCCGTGAGTGACAATGGTCCTTGTTTTAGCTGTAAAGAGTGGCAACACTTCGCAGTCACGTATGATTTCAATCACAACAGGTCCGTTGTACCTTAAAGCCAATGGTAAAGCTGAAAAAGGTGTACATATTGTTAAGCAATTGTTAAATAAAGCAATGGACAGCCAATCTGATCCATATCTTGCACTACTGAGTTACAGAGCATCACCATTGTCACATGGTAGATCACCAGCAGAGTTACTCATGAATAGAAGGTTGCATACCACACTTCCTTCCTTGGCAAAGGAGGAGGAGAATGCAGTGGGACTGCAGGAAATGCAAAACATTAAAGCAAAACAAAATCAGGTGTATGATAGAGTGTCTCGAACTTTATCACCTGAGTAGTGATGACATTGTGAGAGTCGGAGATTCAGGTAATTGGTCGAAAAAAGTCATAGTACTTGAAGAAGTAGCACCTCATTCCTACAATGTACAGACAGGGGAAGGGTTGATTTTATGAAGAAATCATCGCAAACTCTTGAAAACCAGAGAAGACTTTCACAACAAAGTGATGGATCATGAACCTACATCAAAATCAACATAAGCTGCAGTGTCAGATAGTTCAGCAGTTCATGGGCATGAGAATGTCATGAAGAACATTGAATCTACGAGT
Source organism: Scyliorhinus canicula (assembly GCF_902713615.1). Classification (NCBI taxonomy): domain Eukaryota; kingdom Metazoa; phylum Chordata; class Chondrichthyes; order Carcharhiniformes; family Scyliorhinidae; genus Scyliorhinus; species Scyliorhinus canicula. Next base: position 134,027,322 of record NC_052150.1, read on the forward strand.
TCTGAGCAACAAGGTCAAACTTTGAAGAAGAGTCAGGAGAAAACCTGATCGACTCAATTTGTAGATTTGGACTATTTGTACAATATATATATGAATTTATATTTGTTAAACCAGTTTTGAAATTTAAAAAAATAATACTGTTCGACTCATAGACTCATGATATTGAATGTAAATATGCTGATGATAATGTATTAATGTATTCTTTCAAAGGAAAGGGGATGTAGTGCTAGCATTGTTGTGTTGTAATTCATCGACTGACCATTTGGAGTCTCATTAGTGTATAAGTGAATGTTAAAGTCAGCTGACCTCAGATTGACTGGAAGAAGCTGGAGAGAGGTTGCTTGTGCATGATTATTCTGTTATTCTTCAGTTTTGCATATAATTTACCCACAGTTAATGTTAATAAATAGATCATAGCTTTAGCTGCACGTGTTCTTGTAATAAATCAGGCCATCTGACAAGAACATTAAAGGGGGTCATAGGGATACCACATCATTTACTGGAAAGGGATGCACAGACTCCAGAATATGGGCCAGGATTCTCTGAGCCTCTGCACTGCAATCACACTCAGCACGGGGGCAGAGAATGGGCGTCAGACCCACAATCGGGTCCGATGCTGCTCCCGCAATTCTCCGGGAACATTTCTGCAGGTATTCTTTTTAAATAAATTTAGAGTACCAAATTCATTTTTTCCAATTAGGGTGCAATTTAGCGTGGCAAATCCACCTATCCTGCACATCTTTGGGTTGTGGGGGCAAAACCCAAGCAAGCACGGGGAAAATGTGCAAACTCCACACGGACAGTGACCCAGAGCCAGAATCAAAACTGGGACCTCGGCGCTGAGAGGCATCAGGGCTAACCCATGCTCCACCGTGCTGCCATTTCTGCAGGTATGAAAAAAAAATGTAGGCTTCAATGAGGTTACTGTGAAAAGCCCCTAGTCGCCACATTCCGGCGCCTGTCCGGGGAGGCTGGTACGGGAATTGAACCGTGCTGCTGGCCTGCTTTAAAAGCCAGCGATTTAGCCCAGTGAGCTAAACCAGGTATGAAAGGGTACCGGATAATCGCCACCAATGGCACGTGCGGTTGATGCGGCGCCAGTCGGGGGCCATTGAAACAAGCCCCTGCGACGATTCTCCACCGACAACTGGCCGGGTTCGGTCCAGCATGGATCACTCATGGTTCCACCTGCCGGGAGCTCGGAGTGGCGGATGCTGACTCAGTCCATGCCTGGTCTGGTGGGGGGGGGGGGGTGGGAGGATTCGTCACCGGGGAGGGGGGGCTGTCTGGCCCACAATTGGGGGATAGTGATTGCGGACTCATGCAATCTAGGGGGGGGGCCTATATTGTTGGGGCCGGCCTGCGGTGTGGGTCCGCCATGTTGCGCGGGGTCGCTGCCAGACATGCAGGGCCCCATATCGGCAGCCATCTGCAAGGAACACTCTGGGGCCCTGCTAGCCCCCTGCAAAACAGAGAATCACTCTGGACTTTCTCCAGGAAAGTCCAGAGTGATTCCCACCCATTTTCTCACAGGCGTGGGAATATAGCCCCATTATCAGAGAATTCCGCCCAGAAGTAAGGTCTTGTTAGTGTGGTCATTTGGGATGACACCAGCACTCAGGTCAGGACTCCAGTGGTTTGGAGTGTCACTGTTATTCTTCGTCCATTTTGGAAAGGGGAAATATATCAAGGTTCCTTTCTTAATTCAGGGGCCGGCAGAAAGGAGTGAGAGATTATAGACATTACTGCTGCAAAATGGAAGAGTCACAGATGTATGGCAATCCAGGAGACAGTGTAGAAGAGATTGGCCATGCAGCATTAGGAATCATTGGAAGCATGATGTACCGCAGCTGCAGAGAAGGGCAAGGGCTGTGTGCTTCACAGGAAAACTGCACAACTTGGGCTGGTGGTCTCCGTACAGAGCTGCAGAGGGTATGGTGATGGGCACTGGGGCATCTACTGCCTGTACATAGGGAAGACATTATATCGCGCGTTGGGGGGGGGGGGGGGGGGGATGTGAAGATCTCATGCGGGGGAGGATGTGTCAACTTTTTATGCAACAGTGCACACAGACTCCAGATGGGCTGATCAGGAGTGTCCACCATAACTCCGACAGAATCCAGCTTTAGTCAGGGAGGCTGGAGAATACCTGTGACATTTCTACATGCACACCGTGAGGCTCCTGGTAAATCAGAGGCACATGAACAGCAATGCAGAGAGAGAGCAACTCCGTCCTGTAGTAAAAGTGCAGCACTACCATCTTGAAGTCCCAGAACAATGGCATCGTGCAAAACCAAAATTAAGATTGCTTCTTTCTGGGAGGGGTATGAGGTAGTGTGGGAGGACCGCAAAGATGGGCTGTGGGCACACACTCACTTGTTGGTGCCACTACAGAGGACAGGAAACAGGTTAATTACACAATAGAGAAGCCTCAATGGCCAGGGAACAACAGCAAGCCAAGAGTTCCAATCTGCACTGTTAAAGCGCTTAACCTCCAAGTTTCATCATCATCATAGTGGAACCCTAACACAGGCTGAGGAAGAGGCTTTTAGAACATAGAACAGTACAGCACAGAACAGGCCCTTCGGCCCTCGATGTTGTGCCGAGCAATGATCACCCTACTCAAACCCACGTATCCACCCTATACCCGTAACCCAATAACCCCCCCCTTAACCTTACTTTATTTTTAGGACACTACGGGCAATTTAGCATGGCCAATCCACCTAACCAGCACATCTTTGGACTGTGGGAGGAAACCGGAGCACCCGGAGGAAACCTACGCACACACGGGGAGGACGTGCAGACTCCGCACAGACAGTGACCCAGCCGGGAATCGAACCTGGGACCCTGGAGCTGTGAAGCATTTATGCTAACCACCATGCTACCGTGCTACCCTTTGGCGTGGGACCAGGGAGATGGGGCAAGAGTGGATGGTGAAATAGGAATGCAATCACAAAATGGGTTCCCCTTTCATACCTGCAGAAGCTTCCGATTCTGCTGCCGGCCAATGGCATACTGCCTCCGCCTCCGCAAAATACGCCACGGGTGGGAGGGCTTGGAACCCCCACACTCTCTGTTGAAAGGTTTAAAATTCTGAGGGGCTTAACGAGATAGATGCTGAGGGGATCTTTGTTCTTTGTTTGTTCTTTGGGATGTTTCCCTTCATAGGGAATCTAGAATTCGGGGACACGATTTAAAATAAGGGGTGTTTACAATTTAAGATGGCGAAGAGGAGGATTTTCTTCCTTCAGAGCATTGTTGGTCTTTGTAATTCTTCTCCATTGAGAGCAGTGGAGGCTGGTTTACTGAATAAATTCAAGACTGAGTTTGGGAAATTTTCAATTGACACGCGAGTTAGGGGCTATGGTGCAGTGTTAGGGGTTGGGAAGTGGAGTTGAGGCCACAATCAGATCGTGATCTTATCATATGGTGGAGCAGGCTAAGGGACTAAATGGCCGACACCTGCACATATTTCTATGATTAGTGTTTGCATTGGTCTTCACTCTTGAAGGTGGTGCTTGGATTATAGAATAGAATGATCATAATAATAAATTTAGTAAATTAAAATTCAATGGGCAGAATTTAATGTCAGCAGCGTAGGGTCTGGTGGTTGGTCGGAAATAGATGGAATGTTGTTTGGGGCAGAAGAGGTTGGCCAAAGGCAATTATGCTATGAGTGCCCAATTAACAAGTTTGAATGGTGCGGCCTGTTGAATCAAGTTTCATGGGCAGGCAGGAAGGCGCCATTCCTGGCATCAGCTGATGGGCCAACAGGTGTTGGCACCATTTGCAAATGGCAGCCAGATAGGTCTGCATTATCCCATCAGCTGCTGCAAGAACCCACCTTCTTGTGCATACCAAGAGCCATCATATCCCAAAGAGCCATCATGAGGTGCTGCAGGACATGTCCCGCTCTCAGATAGGAATGGCCGAGGCACTGCGGGCCTTGTCCCAGTCGCAGGTGGGCATTGCTGAGGTGCTGCAGAGCATGTCCCCATCACCGAGGAGCATCACGGAGGATGTTGACACCATGGTACAGACATCGGAGAGCCTCCAGGCTTGGCAGTGCCAGATGATGCAAGGGTAGCCGGGGCTCAAACCAGCTACCCCCCTGTCCCGAGGTGAACCCCAGGGCTCTATGGGCACTGTGCAGGTGGAGAGGGTGCTGGCTGCCAACCCAGACACTCCCATGGAGTGGGGATGGTGGCCAGCAGCTCCCCAAGTTTCACCCCTCTGATAATGCCGTGTCTCGAAGTCAGCACAGGGACAGGGCGGCACAGCTATGCATATGTTGCTGAAAGGTGCACAGGGGCCCTCCAGCCCAGAGCCCCCGTGGGCGCTCACCAGGGGCATTGAAGACCAAGGGCCGAGATGGCCCCACCTCAGATGTGCATTCTAGGGACACACCTAGACCTAGACGTAGAGCAAGGAAAGTTAAGCACATTGAGGATCACTGAGGTCACTGGGGAGGGCAGGAGGGTAGGTATGTGGGCGTGTGGGGCGGTGAGGGGGTTTTGAGGAGAGTGGGGTGGCACCATCGGGAGAGTGGGGCATTGTTGGACACCTGTGACACACTAAAAACCCTTGACCACAAGCAGTATGACGCCTCTGTCACTTTCATCCACAATGCGCCCAACCCCCGAACCCTTGGCCCATCTCTCCAGGCATCCACCCTCCAGCCGTGGACATGTCCCTTGGGCTGTGTCCCATCTCCTGGGTAATCAGATGTTGATTGCTGCGTGTGTGATGTTGCCTCCGCAATGTTCAAGCACAGTATCCATGCCTAAAGGTATGATTGGGATTCAAGGTAATGGCTCACACATGCTACATGGCCCGCCCACCCACGGGAATCCACTTGGTTTGTGTGAAGTGCTCACTTAACCACGATTGCCAATTCCCTATTAGCAATAGCCTTCAGCCGCACAGCCAGTGGCCTCAGAAGTCGGTGGGGGATTTGGGTGTTGGTGGGGCAGACTGGCAAGAGCTAATGTTGCCACCAGAACAGGAGTTGGAATGGTGGTGCCCTGCGCGGTTTCTCCCCCCCCCCCCCCCCCCACTCCCAGGTACTCCCAGGAGGGTACCCCCCCCTAGCCGAGGGTTCCCACCCACTGCCAAACACAGGAGCGGCAAGCCCAACTCCCCCGGGTTCTTTGCTTTGAGCAAAGGTGGCTGCTCACCTCCTCGGCTCCCCGCAGACGCCCTTCTTCCAGGTTCATTTAAAAAGGTTTGGTAATCGGCGTCAGCGTGACCACTTACTAGGGAGACCAATGGATCACGGGAGGCTGGTGGAGATGTTATTGCTCCCATTATTTACATATTAATAGAACTATCATCAACTTCAAATGGTAAAAACAAAAAAAATATTTACACTTTGGGCACATTTTGTTGACTGCCTCAAGGTGCCAAGGACCCGGGTTTGATCCCGGCCCTGGGTCACTGTCCGTGTGGAGTTTGCACATTCTCCACGTGTCTTCATGGGTCTCATCCCCACAAACCCAAAGATGTGCATGGTGGATCGGCCATGCTAAATTGCACCTTAATTTGAAAAACACAAACCCGATAGAGGAGTATGTGAATCATCAGAGGCTACTGGCTCTCTGTTCAGCTTGTCTTTGTGAGCGTCTGGGCGGTTAGTACATTATATTAATGTTCTTCTTTTTGCAGATACTTCGATTTCTTCTCAACATTCCATTTTCAGTCTCTACATGCAAGGTCGTTGACGTCGGGTGCAATTCAGAGGATTAAACTAGCGGGGTGTACAACAATATTCGCAATCACTTTGCCGTTTTTTTTCGCTTTGGCCTTTCTCTCTGCCGAGGCTGCACTGATCTCGCCAGCAGAAATGACAGCTCTCAGATCGGGGTGCCATTTTGATTGGCAGCCCTCATCTCCTCCCCACCCACATCATGGACCACCCCCTCAGCTCCCTAAACTTGGCAAGGCCCCTGGAAACCTGCCCCCCTCCACTCCCCCTCCAATGGGCCAGGCCTCCCGGGCCTTCTGCCGGCGGTGCCAACCTGGCATATGGACACCCTGGAACTGCCAACCTGGCACCCTGCAGTGCTACTGGCGCCCTGGCTGTGCAACCTAGTAACCCTGGCAGTGCCAGGCTGGCAGCACCAAGGTGCCTGGATGACAAGGGTAGTGCCAGGGTATCACCCTGTCCTGTCCCTGACCACCTGGGGTCTCCAATGGCATATTTGTGTGGACCATTACTAAATGACTCCCTGCCAAGGTCTTCGCAGTCACGACCGCTAAGTCCCGGGCGCCAGGTGGAAGTGCGCCTGGGTATTTAAATGAGCCCAGTGAGTGCGAGATTCTGACATTCCGGACAGAGCAAGTTGGGTGACTCAATGTGCCCCAAAATGATGTTTACCAATTCATTTGTCAGATCAAAGTATGCAACAAACCATACATTTAATTCCTTCATGTCTAAAATATCCTGAGCAATGGCAAATCAATAAGTAACACTGTGTGTGAGATTTGCTGATGTTAGAATTAGTCTTAATGATATTAAAGAATTTAGTCCGTAGCTGAGCAAGCTCTCTTTACATCTTGAAATTATTAAATTATTGTTGTGATATGAGAAATTTGAATATTCAAATAGACCTCTGGGAGCCTGAGAATAACACAGTTAGTGTAGGGCAGCCTAAACTGTGAACAAAAGCGATGGCTCTGACTAAATGGCACAAAGACTTTGACTGTGCCATAGTTTTTTCAATATTGTAATTCAGATGTATTCCAAGGTTTTGTTTTTCATTTCTAAGTTTCAATTATAGGGTGAATGGGCTGTTTAGGATATGGTCATAAAAGATAGACAGCTGCTGCTCTGAAGGTGATGGGACTGCAATACATAGAATGAAGAAATTGTATGAAACCATTAAAGGAGGGTCTATTTGTCAAATACACTCGAAATTCTCAACAGAAAGACTGAGAAAATGCCAAACTCCGATTTGGATCAGTAGTGGGCAACCTGCGGCCCAAGGGCCACATGAAGCCCACCTGCACCCTGAGTGCGACCCGTGACACATTTTGTTGACTGTTGCCCTTGTGCAGGGTTGCCAAATTCCGCTGATTTCTGCACACATAGGGCACAATTCTCCGCACTCACGGCGGGGCTCGTAAAATTTTACGGCCACGCTAGTCTGACGCCCTCCCGCTATTCTCCCCCCCCCACGCCCGAATCCCGATACGAATCGCTGCCACCGTTTTTTTACGGCCAGCAGCGATTCACAGCTGGCCGATGGGCCGAGTTCCAAGCCCTTTACGGCTGTTTATACGAACGGCAAACACACCTGGTCTGGCCGTTCGTAAAAATGGCCGTAAAGTGCCGATTTTTAAAACCATGGCACCGATTGGCACGGCAGTACCACGGCCGTGCCAAGGGTGCCATGGGCCCGCGATCGGTGGGCACCGATCGCGGGCAGCGGGTCCGATACCCGCGCACTCTTTGTCCCTCCGCCGCCCTGCTGTATCACTTCGCGGGGCGGCTGAGGGGCATCCCGGCCCGCGCATGCGCGGGTTTCGCACAAATGCGCGATGACGTCATCCGCGCATGCGCGGGTTGGAGTCTTCCAATCCGCGCATGCGCGGCTGACGTCATATGACGCGTCAGCCGGCGCAAACTCTGGCAAGCGGGCTTAATGACATTCGTTAAGCCCGCGATGCCGGAGTTCACGGCTGCGGCGTACTAGCCCCGACCGGGGACCAGAATCGGTTCCCGGTCGGGGAGGGGGGGGCTGGCGTCAAACCCGCCCGGATTTGACGCCAGCCTTACGATTTCTCCCTTTCTGGGAGAATCGCGCCCATAGTTTTTTTCAAACCGGCATGAATGAAGTGATTAGCACATGAAGCAAGGGCAAGTGAAGTGAGGTGTTTGCTGATGACACACAACAATGACTCTGAGAGCCGTGTACTCCCTCTGCGCCCAAAGTGTAAATATTTATTTTGTTTCACCATTTGAAGTTGATGATAGTTCTATTAATATGTAAATAATTAAGAATTTTCTACAACTCGTTATGATATATTCGGCATGTATTAAATGTATTTAATCTTATTCATGGGGTCATGGTTAGTGAACAAGCCTGATTTCAATCTGAAGTAGGGCCTCTCATACAGCCCATTCACTAGCCTAGCTTGCCCATCTCTGGTTTAGATGCTGGAGAAGAAGCAAACGCATGACTTAACAATGGTATCAACAGAATGCAAACCAGAAAGCAACTGAATTAAATTTAAGCTTTAAGAAAGTAAGAACCTGGGTCTGGATTTTCCGTCGGCGGGATGCTCAGTTTTGCCAGAAGCCCGGGGTTTCGAGACGGCGTGGGGCTGCCTCATAATGGGAAACCCCATTGACCATCCGGTGTAACGGAGCACCTGCCGGCAGGTTGAACCTGAAATGTGGCATGGCGGGGCGGAGACTGTGGGAAGTTGTTATTCATTTCTGAGTTTAGTCTTTACAGAACAAATGTAAAATGCTGGGGAGAACCATGTGATGCGGGACCGGGAATAGCAGCTTTTCCCTGGCTCTCGAACTGCACTTTTTGTAATCCTTCTTCTCCAGTTTACACGGCCCATGCTTGCCTAATTCGGGAGTTAATACTCCGTAGTATGACCCTAGAAGATGTTTGGTTGAGGCTTGAAGAAAAAAATGCAGAGGAATTCTAAAACAAATCTGGCGATAAAGGAGCGCAATTGGATGTAATGGGGGTGAAGCCGCCTTCTCAATATGGCCACCGATACCTCAAGCGGGTTCTTGATCCAGCAATTGTTTCACTGCTGCAAATTATGGCCCCAAACATTCTCAGAGTACTTGATGACAGACTTGGCTTATTGACACAGAATCTAACTGCAGAATACTAATAAAAGACTCGAAGAAATGGAGAAAGGAATCCTGCATATCGAAAATGTTGCTTCCTCGGCTGAAGCTCATACTCAATCCTTGGAAAAGCAGCTGCATGATATGTCATAAATTCTGAAACATTTGGAATACGGAAACCAGAGGAAGAATGCCAGGTCACCGGTTTGCCAGAAGGAGTGGAGGGTAAGACACCTGTGAAGTTTTTTGAGAGCTGGCTACCATGTTTCCTTTAGTGAAGGCTGGGCGTTTCAAGTTGGAAAGGGCGCACCGTATCCTGTCTCTGTGGCTGAGGAATAGTCAACATTCCAGACCTATGATCATTTGCTTTCATAACTTCAAGATCGCCAGAAGATCCTGGAAGCGTTGAGGCTTGGAACGACCTGGTTCCATGAGGGGGCGAGAATCTCCTTTTTCCACGAATTCTCGGTGGTGACACATCTGAATTGTCGAGGTTTCAATGAAATTAGAAAGCAGTTCAAGGCTGCTGGAGTGAATTATGTCCTGCCTTATCCTGTGTGCCTGAGGGTGATATCTAAAAACTCTGATAAATCTACCAATAATCCGGCTACTGTCTTGGCCTTCGTAAAGTCTAAAGAAGGCGAGGACTTGGATTGACAATCTACAGCTCGTTGAAATTGGCCTTGCTCCGTTATATTGCTTTTTGTCTAATTTTATATTGTCATATATCCTGTTTGTTGGCAGGTGTTAACATTTGAGCACTACACTGAATGTCAAGAACCTCAAGGCCTTTTATTTGCAGAAGCTGTGCCGCTTGTTAATTAGCCATTTTTTTCTCTTATTGTACCGTTTTTTTCCCATAAATTTAGAGTACCAATTATTTTTTTTCCAATTAAGGGGTAATTTAGCGTGGCCAATCCACTTACCCTGCACATCTTTGGGTTGTGGGAGCGAGACCCATGAAAGTATGGGGAGAAGGTGCAAACTCCACACATTCAGTGACCTAGAGCCGGGATCGATCCGGGTCCCCAGCGCCATGAGGCAGCAGTGCTAACCATTGCACCACTGTGCTGCCCTATTTGTATCATTATGATGGTAATAATGGTTGTTTGGTATCCTCTCTTTAATCTTGATAGAATTGAGTGGCGCAAGGTGGTACGGTGGCGCAGTGGTTAGCACAGCTGCCTTACGGTGCCGAGGACCCAGGTTCAATCCTGGCACCGGGTCACTGTCTGTGTGGAGATTGCACATTCTCTCTGTGTCTGCATGGGTCTTAACCCCACAACCCAAAGATGTGCAGGGTAGGAGGATTGGCCACGCTAAATTGTCCCTTAATTGGGAAAATTGAAAACAAAGAATTGAGCCATTGCTGGGAGCTTGGTGGAATGTTTAGATCTTCATGGGTGGGCCCAAAATGTGAGAGGAAAATTTGGCTCTCGTTCCCTTGTTGCATTTTTTCTTCTCTCTGTCGAGGACTTTGTCTCCTCATGGTAATGATAGTGTGGCCGTAGGGTTAGCCGCACAGGTCCTGGTGTTGAGGTTTGTAAGATATTGACTGAATCCTGAAATGGTACAGGCAGGTTTCTTATCCAAGAAAAGAACGTTATGAGGACATGATCGTGCCTCTGGTGTAGCATGAGATGGGGGAGGTGTGTTTTGTGGCATGGAAATCCTATCCTATTTTTCTTCTGGTTGGCTGTGCAATGACGGTAGTTAATTTTAAACTCATGGTATGCACAGGGAATTCATCATCCTATCAAATGAAAAAACATGCTGGGCAGGGTTCTCCGTTTTAACGCAGAATCTGTGGACTTTTACGACGGACAAACCGGCACCACACCTGGACTGATTCCATTGAGGGGCTAGTATTTGTTCCGCTTGGAACACAATCGATTCCAATGAAAAATGGTGTGGAATTCGCCGGCTCTGTGATTGACACTCGGGAGGCTGACAAACTGCAGCCACACATACATTTTACAATCCTCATACACACTCATCCCAGCCAACAAGATGGCACTGATTACGCTGGAGTGTGCCCATATAGCTAATGGGTCGGCTGAGGCCAGTGGGCACCCAGGCTGGGGCGACACCTGTATGACCCGTGGCACCAGGTTCAAAGTGGGCTGTTAGTGGTGCGCGCAGCTGCATGGCTGCCTTGCCGGCTGCGGCAATGATGTTCCCTGCCCGTTCACCCCGACCCCACAGCCCACCTGCTGGCCACCCCCAGCTACTCCCCATGGTCCTGGCAGGCACCCTCGGCCAGCGGCACAACTGTTAACAAAGTATGGCGATGTTGGACACCTGCTGTCCCCCCTCTCTTTCCCTCAGAAGTCGCCACGCCAGTTCCACGTTTTTTAAAAGCACAAGTGAACTGCGCTGTCAGGAACGCGGCCCATCGGAGGAAGAGAATTGCTGAGGCCCCAGAGGTTACCAGGTCAGGCCCACAAATGATATGCAAATGGTGCCTACTGTACTTGCGTTCAGGAATGCATTGACGCCACTGTCGAGGTGCTGGAGCATTGCGATCTGGCGTCAAATCGGCGCCTACCGTGATTTCGCCATCAGAACCGATTCTCCACCCAATCGCCTCTCCTGATTTTGGTGCCAGCTAATGGAGAATCCCGCCCTCCTGTGTTTTCTTAAGAAGAAGGTTGATGTAGCCTTGTTACAGGAGGCTCATCTGGATGACAAGGAACACATAAAGTTAAAGCGGAAATGGATGGGGCAGGTCTTCTTCGTTAGTTTTCTACCAGCAGCAAAGGAGTAGCAATTGTGATCATCAAAATGTTCCCTTCAAAATGGAGAATTGTGTGAAGGATAAGAGGGGTAGATATGTGTTTGTTAAGGGGCTTGTATACGGAGAATCTGTCTCAATAATGAATGTTTATGGCCCTCCTCATCACTCCACCAGACTTTGTTACTAAAGTCTTCATGGACTTTGAAGAGCTAGCTTCGGCCAATTCTTTTTGTGGGCAGGGACTTTAATTGTCATTTGAATCCCTTGATGGCTATGGTTGTATACCTGAGAATTGAGGCCTTCAGAGAGGGACAAAACAGGGAAGCCCTTATCCCCCTTGCTGTTTTTGTTATCCATCGAGCCTCTGGCCAAGCTGATTATGCTCCTTCAATATTTGGGGTGTACACGCACTGGTCGCTGCCGTCGTGAACATGGAGCGCCAGGTAAGTGTGGGGCCTGTGGGGGGCAGATCGGGGATCGAGCACCACGACCGTGCTCGGGAGGGGACGGGCCCGCGATCGGTGCCCACCGATCGTCGCGCCGCGTCTCAAGGGGACGCAATCTTTCCCCTCCGCCGCCCAGCAGGGGAAAGACGGCAACCGCACATGCGCGGGTTTGAGCTGTCCAACCCGCGCATGCGCGGCTGACGTCATTAGGTGCCGCCGCGGCGTCATTCTTGGCGCGCCGGGCATTGAAGCCAGGGACAAGGCCCGGCGGCCAGGTTTCCCGGTACAGCCCTCCTATCCCCACTGGAGAGGGGAGAATAGGGGGCCGGGAGAGGCTTCCAACGCCGTCGTGAACCTCTCCGGGTTTCACGACGGCGTCGGGCCTTGCGGAGAATTCCGCCCCACTTTTCTCGCTCATTCTGGATGCTGCCTCTCAGACGCACAAGAGCTCATCAAGCATAGTACAAACTCACACCACGTGCTGAGAGATTCAACTGGTTCGGACAGGCACATGTCTCTAGTTAAACTAGCATTGTGTAAACCCACAGTTATCGTATGTCTATTATTTTATAAGTAGTTAATAAAATAGTGTTGAACCTTCTTCAGTGTTGGTGGCATATGTCTGCTTCACAAATCCACAGTGCCCAACACTTCAGGACTCTGGAGCTGTGAAACAACAGTGATAACTACTGTGCTATCGTGCCGCCCTCTATTTTCCCTTTGAGGTCATCCCACTTTCTGGGTACTGTAAATACCCACTTTTTCAACAAGTATATTGGGTAATTTCCTTCAGATTTTGCCTATAGATTGGACCTGACTCGTTGGGTATTCCCTGCCAGTATCGTGGCAGGCATTGATAAGATGAATGTTTTCCCCAGGTTGTATCCATTGCAGATGAATCCCAAGGTTGCACCCCCTACTGTCTGCTGGACTCTTGAAGGAGATCAATGGAATGATCAGTTTGCTCATATGGAATAAAAATAAACTTCATTTGAAGTTCATCAATTTGCAGCTCCCAGGTTCTAAGGTGGGATTAGGGGTCCCAAATATTTGAGTTTACCAATTTGCTTTTCATCTTAGGTTTATAAGGGACTGGGTTAGAGAGGACCCTACGTCCATTTGGCTCAATATTAAAGCAGACCAATCGATTTTATTACAATCCCAGACCAGGCCCCAACAGTGGCTAGGATACTGGAATTAAACCCCAATATTTTAGTTTATTTTGTAAGACTGTGTGGAAAGAATGATTCGCTCCAGGAGTAATTGCATGAAAAATAGGAGGCAGGATTCTCCGACCCCCCCGCCGGGTCGGAGAATTGCCGGGGGCGGCATGAATCCCATCCCCGCTAGCTGCCGAATTCTCTGGCGCCGGAGTTTTGACGGGGATGGAAATCGCGCCGATTGGCGTGGCGCCAAGCCCTTTCTCCGCCGGCCGCACGCCGCTAACCACTCCAGGGCCGGCCTAGCCCCTGAAGGATTCACGCCACTCCTTGGCGCCAGGACCCCCCCCCCCCCCCCCCCCGCTCCAGCCCCGCCAGGTAGGGGCCGCCCAGGGAGTCGGCATTTTTAAAACAAAAATTTACGAGGAATACAATATTATACCCTTTGACTTCCACACTCGAAAATAACGACTTACAATTACTGCTTAAACACTACTACTCAATTTCTCATTATCTACAAGAAAAGAAACATCTAACTCACAATCCACCTTAAAATCAGCATGGCATAGAGTAAAACTTACTTCACAGAACTGGTTTGGTTTTTGTTTGAACCCCTTGAGACTCTTTAAGAAGCTGGTTCATCTGGCATGTTTCAGCTTCTTCCTTGTCCTCAGACAAGACTGCTCTGCTTTAAACATTATTACTCTTTTTCTAACTATCCTACTGTGAGAGAATTGTGACTCAGTGTCAGACAGATGAGACTTCAGCTCCTCTCCAAAGCTTTTCTAAAATGTCTCTGCATCCTTTAGCCCACCCAGCAATGATGTCATCCCCACAAGCTGCAAAACAACTTAGCTTTCCAGGCTGAAAGCACATTAAATCCCCAGGGGCATTCCCCAGTCAAACTAACAAAGAACAAAGAAAAGTACAGCACAGGAACAGGCCTCCAAGCCTGCGCCGACCATGCTGCCCATCTAAACTAAAATCTTCTACACTTCCGGGGTCCGTATCCCTCTATTCCCATCCTATTCATGTATTTGTCAAGATGCCCCTTAAACGTCACTATCATCCCTGCTTCCACCACCTCCTCTGGCAGCGAGTTCCAGGCACCACTGCCCTCTGTGTATAAAACTTGCCTCGTACATCTCCTCTAAATCTTTCCCCTCGCACCTTAAACCTATGCCCCCTAGTAATTTTCCCCTCTACCCTGGGAAAAAGTCTAGAGTGCATTAACTCAGACTCGGACCGGTTAATGATGTATTAACAAATGCTACTTTACGTTTTGCATGCCCATGCTGGCACGGGATGTTGAACGCATTCACACTGCCATTGAGGCACTGGAGGATGGCACTTCGTTGGGTGCCCAGCACCGACCTCGCTTTTCGGCTGATGCCCAATTCTCCACCTGATCACGATTCCAGCGTTGCTGGACAGGGAATCCACACCTATATGTAGATTAAAATCCCCCATGAGTTCTCCTGTACCTTTCTGATAAGCTCCCATGATTTCTTTCTTTACACCCAATTCTACCATGTGGGTTCTGTTGGGCGCCCTGTACACCACTCCAACAAGTGACTTATTGCATTTATTATTTATCACTTGTACCCAAACTGCTTCTACAGCTGGTTTCCTAAATTTCTGTTATCCCTCTCTCTATTGTGTTAATACCATCATTAATCCCTTTACCTCGCTACCTGTCCTTCCAAAATGTCATGTACCTTTCAATATTCAGTTCCCAATCGATATCATACTGCTGCCACGTCTCAGTTTGCACTTATTAATTTCTATTTACGCTATCAGTTAATCTGTTTTATTTTAAATGTTACGTTCATTCAGATATAGAGCCTTTAGTTCTGTTCTTTCATTATTTTCATAATTTCTTACCATATCTGCTGATTTGGTCTCAGATTTGTATTCTGTTCCTTCCCGTCATGATTTGTGGATAATTTCCCATATTGACATCTTTCTTTCTTGTCTTGTCTCTATTCTTGATTTACTAAGTCTCCCAGATTTGATCATTTGCCTCCATTATTTAATTTAGAACCCTTTCTGCTTCCCTAGTTGTGCAGCTCACTAGAACACTGGTCCGAACATGGTTCAGTTGTAAATTGTCCCAAAGGTACAGCTCCCACTTTCCCAGTACTGGAGCCGACTTCTGCCACACCAGTCTTTCAACCAAATATTCAGCTTTTTAATCTTGTTTGTCCTATGCCAATATGCACATAACTGAGGTGATAATCCAGAGATTGAGGTTCAGTTTTTTTAATTTTGTGTTTAGCTCCTCATACTTATTGGGCGGGATTCTCCGACCCCCCCGCTGGGCCGGAGAAACACGGGGGGGGGGGGGGGGGGGGGGAGGGCGGCGTGAATCCCATCCCGCCACCCCGACGCCGGCTGCCGGGTTCTCTGGCGCCGGTTGTTCGGCGTGGGCGGGAATTGCGCCGTGCCAGTCGGGGGGCGTTGGCAGTGGCCCCTCCGACGATTCTCCGCTGAGTGGCCGCCCATTTTCGGTGGATCCCACCGGCGTAAAATACACCAGGTCCGTACTGGCGGGACCTGGCTCTGCGGGCGGCCTGCAGAGTCCTGGGGGGGGGGGGGGGATCTGGACCCGGGGGGGGGGGGGGGGGGGGGGGGCACGGTGGCCTGACCCGCGATTGGGGCCCACCAATCCGCGGACGGGCCAGTGCCGTGGGGGCAATCTTTCCCTCCGTCCCGGCCAGTGTAACAGTCTGCCACAGCCGGCGTGGAGAAGAACTCCCCTGCGCATGCTCTGGGATGACGCCAGCCCACGCTGGCGCTCCAGCACATTCACCCTCATGCGCCGGCTGGTGGAGGCCCTTCAGGCGCCAACCCCACTGGTGCCGGCCTAGCCCCTGACAGTGCGGAGGATTCCGGGCGGCCCGACGCCGGAGGGTTCACTCCTCTCCTCGGCGCGGTACGGCCCGCCCCGCTGGGTAGGAGAGAATCCCGCCTTTTGTGCTTTGTGAGCTTGCCATTACAATGATGCACACAGAACATCTGGTGACAAGAATGATGATTTATTCATGAACACATGGAAAGATAACAAACAGAATATTATACAGACAAAGTTACTATGTGAGTTCCGTGAACTCTCCTGGTACTACCCTATGTGCGACTGTACTGTTGTACGCTTTACTCCCAACTGGCAAGTGTCTCACGTCACATGACCGATGTCTGACACCACCAGCTGGATGGAGGCCACATTTAGGGCAGCACAGTAGCCCAGTGGTTAGCACAGTTGCTTTACAGCTCCAGGGTCCCAGGTTCGATTCCCGGCTTGGGTCACTGACTGTGCGGAGTCTGCACATTCTCCCGGTGTCTGCGTGGGTTTCCTCGGGTTCTCCGGTTCCCTCCCACACTCCAAAGATGTGCAGGTTAGGTGGATTTGCTATACTAAATTGCCCTTAGGTTAGGTGGGGTTACTGGTTTACGGGGATAGGGTGGAGGTGTGGGCTTAAGTGCGGTGCTCCTTCAAAGAGCCGGTGCATACTCGATGGGCCAAATGGCCTCCTTCTGCACTGTAAATTCTATGATTACTAACTATGTACAAAACTATACACCATAATATTGACCAAGCAGAAGCCTTTTCTTTGTCCTCTGGAGCTGAAACCACAACTACTGGATTAGGCAAGTTCATCAATTAACTAATCAACTGCTTCCCAATTGAGCTTGTATAAAAATCCTGCCAAAGGCTGGAAGAAACTTACTTTACTTCATTAACTTACTTCATTCTATTACCTTACTTTAAGTAACTACCAGTTAATTGCTAATTGCAGACCTGAATTTTAGAGAGATATTGATACTCAAAATGCCTCACTCACCAAGCTCATATCAGCTCACTCTGCCTGCAGGGTTGGGTACAAAGACTGAGAGGTGATCCTATTGAAACATGCAAGATCGTGTGGAGATAAAGGCAAAATACCGTGGATGCTGGAATTATGAAATAAAACAAAAAATACTGGAAAAACTCAGCCAGTCTGGCAGCATCTCTGAAGAAGAGTCACACGTACTTGGAACTCTTTCTCTCTCCAAGATGCTTTCAGACCTGCTAAGATCCAGAGGAGAATTGACACAGTGGATTCTGAGAGGTTTTTCCCCTGGTAGGAGAGACCAGAACCAAGGGGCATAAATTAAAAATAAAGGGGGTGGGATTCTCCGATAATGGGGCTAAGTGTTGACGCTGTCGTAAACACCGGAGTGTTTAACGACGGCGTCACCTGGCCGCTAGGAGCAGTGATCCTGCACCGCACAGGAGCCAACACGGCGCTGGAGCACTTCACGCAGCTCCAGCTGCCGATATGGGCCCCAGCACAGCCGGTGCGGGTCACCACATGCGCATGGGTTGCAGTCTCTGCGCCAGCTCCCGGGCAACATGGCGGAGCCCTACAGGTGCCTGATGCGGAGGAACATAGGCCGCCTGCCATTCGGTAGCCCCCAATCGCGGGCCTGGCCACTGTGGAGGCCCCTCCCAGAGCCAGATACCTCCTCCCCACCACCAGGACGGCCCCCGCAGCCAGAACGCCGAGGTCCCGCCGGGTGGGACCACATGCGAACGATGCCGGTGGGACTCAGCCGAACTCGGCGGGCATTTGGCCCATCGAGCATGGAGAATTTCTGGAGGGGGGCTGCGTTGAGCGGCCCTCAACCAGCACCACGGCGACCGCGGAGACCACCGGAGAATTGACGGCCCGGCGTCAGAGCGGCATCGCGGAATTCGTGCCCCCCCCCCAGCAATTCTTTAACCCGGCGCGGGATCGGAGAGTCCCGCCCCAGAACTCCCATTCAAGACTAAATGAGAAGAATTTATTTCTCCCAGAGAGTCATGAGTTTTTGGAACTCTCTTCCCCAGAGAGCGGTGGAGGCAGGGTCAATGAATATTTTTAAGTTGGAGGTGGATAGATTCTTTACTAACAAGGAAGTCAAAGGTTATTGGGGGTAGGCAGGCAAGTGACATTGAGACCACAATCAGATCAGCCATGATCTTATTGGATGGCAGAACAGGCTTGACGGGCTGAGTGACCTGTTTCTGCTGCTGCTTTCTACATAATCTACAATACAAGTTCCTATTCTGGCTTTAGCAATCACTGTCTGGGTTTCCCAAGGTGTGCAGATCTTGCTAGGGTGCACAAGGTGAGAGCACGGTGGGAAATCATAGCACTAAAACTGACATGATAGGCAGCCCTTCAATAGTAAACCTGAATTTCTGCAGCCGTGTCTACAGAAAAGGCTCATACTTCAACACAGTACTTGAAAATGTGACTTCCCTGATGCATAGGGCAGAAACAATGTTTTGAAAGTCTTGACCTACCTTGGACTTGACTCACTTTGATCTAAACGTCCTGACTCTCAGCCCTTGCTGCAACATGGGAGTAGCTTATACAGCCATTAAAACCACCGCTGAAGAGGAACAAGGCCTTCAGGAATACCAATTGTTTTATTGCCTCCTCACATAATAGTGGCAAACAATTTGACAATGATTAGTAATTTAAACAAATGGTTATTTCTTTAATAACAAGAATCTGAGAGATCACTTCATGCATGTGTTACCGCTGATAAATACTGCTGCAACAACTGTATCACTTCCTGTGGCGAGGCACATCAAACATTATATATTCAGCAGTATTTTAATCAGAACAATAAATTACATGTAGTACAAAACAATATCACAACATCACCACTAGCAGCAACAGCACCAGTGGCATGTGCCTTCTCTGCAGCCATTCCACAGGACAGAGGGGAAGTCACAGCTTGGAGGAGACAGCACCTCTAAAATAGGACATACATTCAGAGGATCAGCTTCCTCCACAAAAAAGTGCAAAAGTGTATCAAGAGACTCTTGCTCTTGTAGCAGCTCATTCTGTAGCCTCTTCTGACCAAGAATTTGAGTCCTTCAATATGACGATTATTTGTGACCACTATAAATTTATTGTACACTTGTACAAAAGACATCCTGAAAATGCCCATGATTCCTGCATCTTGCCCCAGTCACGTTAACAAGAGGTGTTTGCCCCTCTGAGCAAATAGAGTACATGTCTCCCTGGAGGCAAGCGCTGCACTCTGAGAACCTGGCTGATGACACCGTCAGGAGGACTGCCAATGTTGCTGAGGAAGGCACACTGGAAACACATCACCACAATTGGCTTGTTGAAAATGGGATTCTAATGTCTTGACAGACAAGTATGCACCTGCAAGGTTGCCTAGAATGGTGATGGTCTATATTATTCCTTGTGACTGAATAAAGCTCGTAGTCTTACAGTTGAAGTAGATACTTTATTTATATGAGTTTGTTCTCTCTCCAGCATTTATACTATATTATATCTGAGCTGCCTGTCTGCGTCCTGCTCACCAGCTGCTGTTCCTGTGAAGAGTCTGTTAACTTCCTGTTTGTCTATGTGTATATATATCTCTGGTGCTCCCTCTAGTGGTTACTTAGTTGTAGTGTATTTACATCAACCCCTTGTGTATATACAGTGATGTATATCACTACATTCCCTCTTTATTCTTTTTACATATTTTCTGCACTTTGTGAAAGACAATTGTACAAAACAGGTAGATAAATGATGATATTGGCACAAGTTGTGATGATATTGATGATTATACAATGCCAATTAATATTTATGAGTCAAATCTTAATTGAAAACATTTATAAGTTCAAACTTTATGAATTTGTGCGGTTGAGTTGCTTTCTTCTTCTGTTGTTGAAGTGGTGATGTTGATGTTGTCATTTCTTTCTGAACGTCATCAGTGTTCTTGTGTTTATGTAACCAAGAAGTCATCATGAGGTGTTTGAATGGTCGAATCACTTTGTTTTCTGATTTACACTTTTTTTCTATGCTTGTGGTAGTGATTCTGGATGTCGTCTTTGTTGTCTGACCTGGACTTTTCCTGTGCTTGGGGTATTGATTCTGTGTGCCATCTTTGTTGTCTGACCTGGGCTTTTGTCTATGTTTGCATTATTGATTCTGTATGTCATCTGCCTTGAAAGCTGGTTTGCTTGTTTGTCGTGGAGCAAATGTGAATTTGTGAGATTCGTTTTCATGCCATGGCATGTTTGTACTCTTGCCATGAGGAAGTGAACAAACAAATATGATGGACAGTAGGACCCTGAGGGTAATGAGTTCACAGACAGAGAACAAAGGGATAAGCATAGCATGGCTAGGAAGGGGGAGGGGAGCTTTGCCTCGTGGAGACAATCGTGAAAAGGATGCTGGGTAACAAGAGGCCCAGGATTGTGAAAATGCGAAGTGAGCCAATCAGGATATATGGCCAGGTCAGAAGGTGTATACATTGGCCTATGGGAAGCTTGTATGTGAATCTTGATGTAATTCAATCCATATGTGCTGTGATTTCTTTGTCTTAGTTCTCACTAACTTTTGGGAACTTTAGAAGACAGCTGTGTGGGTTCTAATGTCCCACGAGTGAGTCAGCCTTGCAAGCTGGTAGAAATAAAACAATAATTGATACCTGCTCATCCATCTCAGATTTTATTGAGTCCAGAACGGCCACAAAGAATCAGGAATTAACAGCCATTGTTTTGAGTTGTGCTGTTACATTGTCCTTCATGTGCAGAGTTGTACCATGTCGTACAAGTTATTGTTTCATTGAAGTTTGTTTTGTTGTTTCTGTCTTTGTTGTTTCCGTTGTTGTTCTTGTTGTTTTTGTCGTATTTGTTGTTGCTGTTGTTGCCTTTGTTATGCTTCTTGTTGTTGTTGTTCTTGTAGTTTTTGTTGCTGTGCTTGTAGTTTTTGTTGTTGTGTTTATTGCGCTTCCTGTTGCTTTTGTTATTGCTGTTGTTGTTCTTGTTTCTGTTGTGCTTACTGTGATTTTTGTTGTTCTTGTTGCGCTCAATGACTGTTCCATGTGGATAATTTGAGTCATTCTCAAAGTTATTTGTGTCAGTGTCCTTTGTGGTATCTGATGTTTCATAGAACATAGAACATAGAACAGTACAGCACAGAACAGGCCCTTCGGCCCTCGACGTTGTGCCGAGCCATGATCACCCTACTCAAACCCACGTATCCACCCTATACCCCCAACAACCCCCCCAACCTTACTTTTTAGGACACTACGGGCAATTTAGCATGGCCAATCCACCTAACCCACACATCTTTGGACTGTGGGAGGAAACCGGAGCACCCGGAGGAAACCCACGCACACACGGGGAGGACGTGCAGACTCCACACAGACAGCGACCCAGCCGGGAATCAAACCTGGGACCCTGGAGCTGTGAAGCATTTATGCTAACCACCATGCTACCATGCTGCCCCATTGAGCGTTTCCTCTTGAGGATTGTGAGAATGATCTGATGTTGCATCGATCTTGGTGACATCACTCCTTTGTGGTTGATGTGATTCCTCTTTGATTCCTTGGTGCTCCTCTTCTGGAGTCATTTCAGGTTCACTTGAATCATCATTGATTTCTTGGTGCTCCTCTTTTGGTGTCATTTCTGGTTCATTTGAATCATCTTTGGTTTCTTGGTGCTCCTCTTCTGGAGTCAAAATCTTCAAGATTTCATTTTCTTGTGAGTAGATGAGGTTTTAATTGACGTGGTCTCACTGGACTCAAGAGTAGTTACACTTTGATTGTTGAGTGCTTCTGTACAGACGAGCTGAGATCTGTCAGTCTCGCTGTGATCTTGCACATCTTGTATGTCGATCACAATCACATTGTCACTATTCTCACATACAATAGGTAGACATTCAGTGTCTTCCTGTTGGTCAAATGAGCTGGGTAGATTTTCATAGTCTTCTTCTGGTGGCTCAAATAAGCTGTGTAGACTTTCATAGTCTTTTTGCTGTTAACGTGAGCTTGCAGGACTTTCATAGTCTGCTGCTGGTTGCTCAGATAAGGTGGATAGACCTTCATTGTCTTCTTCATGCACGGTTGTTGCTCTGTAGTCTTTAATTGCTTCCATTCTGGAGTCTGTCAACAAGCTCTCTGTGGAAGCTTGTGTCGCTCTCTTTGTGGAGTCTTTCATCGCTCTCTGTGTGGAGTTGTGCAGTGTTCTCTCTGTGGAGTCGATCTGTGCTCTCTCAACGGAGTCGTTCAGTATTCGCTGTGTGGCATTGTTTTCTTCTTGGGTATTTGACAGGTTGCTGTCATCCAATGTATCAACGATCTGCCATTGCATCATGGTATTGGATTCATCTACCATGAGTAGAGTCGTGTTGAGCTTTTCAACTGTGGCGCTGATGCTTTTATGATCATCATATCCGAATAACTCAGCCACGTCTGAGTAGCATTTTTCAATGTACAAATCATCTGTTTTTGTTTTGGATGTGTTATTGTCCTCTTCATGTTCAATGAACAAATCATCTTCTTTGGTTTCAGATTTGTTATTGTGCTCTTCACTTTGGGTGGTGCAAACTGCTTGTTCCAGGGTGCTGCGAAAGTTATGTTCAACTGCTGGTAGAAGTTCAGGCATTGTTGTGCCTTTTGAGGTTAAATTTGTTGGTTTTTCGCCTTCAAGAGTCTTGTTTGTGATTTTCGGGAATTTCCCCTTTAAGTGGGCATCATGACTTCTGACATCATGGCGCTCGTAACGTAAAGCGTAGGAATTGATTGCGCATGCGCAAATCAATTTTCCTTTACTGTGTGCTTTTTCGGAAACTGTGCATGCGCAAGATCCCTGTTCGAGTCGTGTGCTCTTTTTGTTCAACTGCACATGCGTGCTTGACCCAGATTTGCGTCCTTTGTTCCCCCGGGCAGTTTAAAATGTGCTCAGACGCCATTTTAACTTCTTCAGACTCGTGGAAAAGAACTTTTTCGCCGCTTTTTCTTGTTAAAAACTTAAAATTATTTTTTTCTTGTGATCTGCACTTGTCAGTCGCGATTTCAAGCATTAAACCTTTGAGATTGTTTGAGTTTCGCAACTCTCATTCCCTGTGCAATTTGGTTTCTGAGCATTGAATGTCTTAAAACAGCATTGTTACTGGTGTTGCAGTAATAAGAACATAATAAGAACATAAGAACAAGGAGCAGGAGTAGGCCATCTGGCCCCTCGAGCCTGCTCCGCCATTCAATGAGATCATGGCTGATCTTTTGTGGACTCAGCTCCACTTTCCGGCCCGAACACCATAACCCTTAATCCCTTTATTCTTCAAAAAACTATCTATCTTTACCTTAAAAACATGTAATGAAGGAGCCTCAACTGCTTCACTGGGCAAGGAATTCCATAGATTCACAACCCTTTGGGTGAAGAAGTTCCTCCTAAACTCAGTCCTAAATCTACTTCCCCTTATTTTGAGGCTATGTCCCCTAGTTCTGCTGCCACCCGCCAGTGGAAACAACCTGCCCGCATCTATCCTATCTATTCCCTTCATAATTTTAAATGTTTCTATAAGATCACCCCTCATCCTTCTAAATTCCAATGAGTACAGTCCCAGTCTACTCAACCTCTCCTCGTAATCCAACCCCTTCAGCTCTGGGATTAACCTAGTGAATCTCCTCTGCACACCCTCCAGCGCCAGTACGTCCTTTCTCAAGTAAGGAGACCAAAACTGAACACAATACTCCAGGTGTGGCCGCACTAACACCTTATACAATTGCAACATAACCTCCCTAGTCTTAAACTCCATCCCTCTAGCAATGAAGGACAAAATTCCATTTGCCTTCTTAATCACCTGTTGCACTTGTAAACCAACCTTCTGTGACTCATGCACTAGCACACCCAAGTCTCTCTGAACAGCGGCATGCTTTAATAATTTATTGTTTAAATAATAATCCCGTTTGCTGTTATTCCTACCAAAATGGATAACCTCACATTTGTCAACATTGTATTCCATCTGCCAGACCCTAGCCCATTCACTTAACCTATCAAAATCCCTCTGCAGACTTCCAGTATCCTCTGCACTTTTCGCTTTACCACTCATCTTAGTGTCATCTGCAAACTTGGACACATTGCCCTTGGTCCCCAACTCCAAATCATCTATGTAAATTGTGAACAATTGTGGGCCCAACACGGATCCCTGAGGGACACCACTAGCTACTGATTGCCAACCAGAGAAACACCCATTTATCCCAACTCTTTGCTTTCTATTAATTAACCAATCCTCTATCCATGCTACTACTTTACCCTTAATGCCATGCATCTTTATCTTATGCAGCGACCTTTTGTGTGGCACCTTGTCAAAAACTTTCTGGAAATCTTCAATTTTTTTAAGTATTGCTTCCAATTTGGTGTTGTCTTCACCTTTCAAGTAATTAAAGCAGTTGTAGATTTCTCTATCTTCATGTCCTGCTAGTAGAAGTGCTATTTTCATTTCTTCTGAGGCCGTGCTCAGCTCATTAGCTGCAATACATAGTTTGAACGTTTGTTTAAATATTTTCCATCTATGACTTAAATTACCGGTTGTTTCCAGCTTTGGTGGAGTTCCAACGAGTTTCATCGACTCATCGAAGTCTCCCCACGTACAAATTTTCTTCTGTTTTCGATCTTGCTTTGTCTGCATCTTGTGTAACCTTCTAGTAAGCGTTCTGAAGTCACTGGTACCATGTATTATTGCTTGTATCTGAATAAAGCTCGTAGTCTTACAGTTGAAGTGGATGCTTTATTTCTATGAGTTTGTTCTCTCTCCAGCGCTTATATTATGTCACATCTGAGCTGCCTGTCTGTGTCCTGCTCACAAGCTGCCGTTCCTGTGAAGAGTCTGTTAACTTAATGTTTGTCTATGTATGTATACATCTCTGGTGCTCCCTCTGGTGGTTACTTAGTTATAGTGTATTTACATTAACCCCTTGTGTATATACAGTGATGCATATCACTACAGTCTGCAGTACATGGAGCTATACAGAGGAATCAAACAAGAGGAGGAAGCTGTAGACTGCTAGACAGCCTCCTCTTTTGAGGAGGAGCTAGAGGAAGAAGAATGTGGCCAGAGCTTTTACAGCAGTTGTCAGAAATGCCTGGGAAGGCCTCTTGGACCAGATAAGGAACAAACTTAAAGTCACCTGGAACTGTAACCCTGAGGGCTCTGGATTCTTGCCTTGAAGGCCCCAACACATGGCGTTTCCACAGTCATAAATCTCTCGATCACAAGCACAAAGTTCCAATGTGCTTCATTGGGGTGTGCAGTTTCCTTGTCCATTGCAGAATCAGATTTCAGTAACGGCGAGAGCAAGGCAATGAAATTGATCAAGACATGGTTCTCTTCTATAAATATTGCTATTCCTTGCGATCCAAACATTCTATTTCCCACACTCAGAGTTCTCTGCTTTCTCTCATTGCGGGGGAAGAGCGTGCACAACTGCAGGGAGAGGCTGAGGCTGGGTTTGAGGAGAATTGACCACAGTTTGCCACATTAGCAGGATAGTTCCGATACTGGTAGCAGCACTGGTAGCAGACAATGACGAGGTGGGGCTTCTCACAGAAACCTGGTGACGGATTTTAATTGCCTTCAATTGGCATGTTATAACAATTCTCTTGTACCGAGCTTCGTTATCACCTCCAGTTGCTTTAATTGGTCAAGAAACATGCAATTAGCAAGCCGATGACTAAGGTTAATTCTCAGTTCAAGAGCCACAGCAAAGCTTGATTCATCCAACAGGCTGCTGACCACAATGCATCTGGGACTATCATTTCAAAATTTTGCACCAAGTCTCTGGTCTGTGAAAAGCCTGGGCTTTACATTTGGCCTCAACTTCCATAGATATGGATAGAGAAACATTGGTCAGGTCAGAATTAGGAGAGAAAGTCTGTACCACAACTACCTGGCAAATAATCACCAAATGGAAAAGAAAGGGATAATAATGATAATGATCTTCAAAATTCCTTTCCTGATAAGTACACTGATAATATTTTAAATCACCTTGGAAATCAAATATAAAATATTTTCCACCTATGTAATGAATTATTGTTTAATTATTAAACAGTTAACTATTATTGGATATAATCCTTTCAAAAGACTCATTCTGAAACAACTAACTCTAAATGAATAAACTTCTTACTAAATATATTTTCAAATGATATGGCTTGTCTCAGTTTTGTCACCAAGGCAGAGGTTGCAGATAAATCCCTACAATAAACACAAGTATATAATCTAGGTTGGCAGTTAAGTGCGATGCTACACGATTTCTGCATTATCAGAGGAGTTATCCGTCAGATGAAACATTAAGTTAGGGCCTCTTTGTCTGCTCAGAGGATTGTGAAATATTGCAATACACCAGTTGAAGAAGAATATGGAAAAATAATTGTCCAGGACAAAATAACTTCTTCAACTAACCCCACAAAAACAAATTAAGCATACCATCACACATTTATCATTTATTGGATATTATAATGTACAAACTTGCTGCTGTGGTTACCGATATAAAAACCATGATTAGCCTTTCAAAGTAGATAACTGGTTATAAAACACACTAGCACATGCAGAGATCTCGAAACAGCATCAAAATATCCAACTCTTCTGAACCAGTTCATTTGATTTGGGTCCACTGAGATGCAAAGCCCGCTGAATACTAGCCTAATCCATAATACTTTTGGAAAATATTTGGATTTCTTATACTGTATACCTTTTAACTCTCCGTACTCCGCTCCCAGCTTCCCACCTACTTCAAGAAGACCACTGTCATACCGGTGCCTCAACGACTACCGACCGATGGCCCTGACATCTATTATCGATTCTCGGCTTGGGTCACTGTCTGTGCAGAGTCTGCATGTTCTTCCCGTGACTACCTGGGTTTCCTCCAGGTGCTCTGGTTTCCTCCCACAAGTCCCGAAAGACGTGCTTGTTAGATAAATTGGACATTCTGAATTCTCCCTTAGTGTACCCAAACGGGTGCCGGAGTGTGGCGACTAGGGGATTTTCACAATAACTTCATTGCAGTGTTAACATAGGCCTACTTGTGACACTAATAAAGATTCTTCTTATTATTAAGAAAAGCTTCAAGAGGTTAGTCATGAGACACATCAAGTCCATACTCCCAGAACGCCTTGATCCACAACAATTTGCATACCGCCACAACCGGCCACAGCAGACACTATCTCCCTGGCCCTACACTCATCTCTGGAGTTTCTCGACAAAAAGGACTCCTATGTCAGACTCCTACTCATTGACTACAACTCCGCCTTCAACACCATAATCCCAGCCAAGCTCATGTCCGAACTCCAAAACCTACAACTCGGCCCCTCCCTCTGCAACTGGATCCTCGACTTCCTGACCCACAGACCACAAAGCTAAACAACAATACTTCCTCCACAATAGTCCTCATTACTGGGGCCCCATAAGGCTGTGCATGTAGCCACCTACAACACTCTCACACACACTTGACTGTGTGGCAAAATTTAGCTCCAACTCTATCTATAATTATGCTGATGACACGACCGTAGCGGGTTGGACCTCAAACAATGATGAGTTAGAGTATAGGAGGGAGATAGAGAACTTGGTGGCATGGTACAATGACAACAATCTCTCTCTCAATATCAGCAAAACTAAGGAGCTGGTCATCAACTTCAGAAAGCAAAATGTTGTCCACGCTCCTAACTGTATCAATGATGCGGAGGTGGAGATGATTGACAGCTTCAAATTCCTGGGTACAAACATCACCAACATTGGCCTCGAAATTCAATTGCACCAAAAAGCAGACAGTGGGGAACAAGCTTTGAGGATAATATATCCATGTTTCAACGTAATTCCCAGCCCTTTGCCACATTCCTCCTGGCTTTACAGTGGAAGTACACCAGGGCTGCAGAACTACTGATTTGTGGGAAATTATAAAAGGACAGATTAAGATAAATTGGTGGAATGGTGGCTGATATATTTTAACACGGAAAGCTTTAAAATTCTACACTTCTAAAATAAGTATTAAAGATGGGAGTGCAATCTAATTGGGAAGTATTGTGGGGGGGGGGGGGGGGGGGGGGATTGAACAAAGTAGTTTTGCCAAATATTTTCTGAATGGTAAAATTTGTATAAAACTGCAAGGCACGCCTGCTTAACTTTGCTGTATGTATTATTTTACAATAGATATTAATCCTTCTAAAATAAACAGTTAATACTATTCTAAATACAACTCATTAGTCTACATGCTCAAACTCGGCCAGTTGGAAGATATTCACTTAGATATACAGGTATCTAAAAACTAAGATGCTAAAATAATTCAAAAGTTGGGGGTTATGGATATCAATGCAGAATATTTAGTAATACTGCAACTGAAGAGAGTACTGGTCACATCTGAAAATCCCTGCTGTAACTTCACTAAGAATCTTTAGGAAGAGCTAGAAATGAAACTGGAACCCAATTTCCTCTTCGGCCCATTGGAAGCAGAGGACTACCTGTCTCAAACATAGCCAGTGATGTTCGGGAAGGTGGGTCAAGGGCAGCGACTCCAAATGTGCTCCTGTGCTCTAATACTCAAAATACCCAGTTTATGGTTGGTGGAAGTGTGATTGCTCACGCTATTCTTATTATACTGACAGAGGTGGAGATCCATCTGGTATCCAGGCTGGGATAGAGGCCTGATCCACTGGACAGGATTTTTCAAGACATTTTTAAATGCAGTTCTTTTGACGAGGGGCTTTCGGAAATGTACCCACCAAAGGCAGGCTACTTAACATACTTTTGCCAACTGGGGTTAATTGGTAAAATTACTGACAAGTGTTTTGCCAGCTTAATTTGCTGGCATCACCTGTCCATGAATTTTCAAGATCTTAGAAATTGATCTTTGTTACACCTGTGTTCAGATAGCAAAAAAAAGGAATAAAGTATTCTTTTCGCATGGCAATGTCAAGGATGCCTGAAATTTGCCCAAATCCACATTAAGTCAAGTGATTTTTCAGCATCCCTGGTAACTGCCTAAAACAAATTAGGCTTCTTTCATATGCTAATGATCTATAAATTAATTAATAATCTGTCAAATTAGGTGTGCTGCATGGAGTCAGTATTGAGTCTGATCTGCTCAGGTGTTCTTGTTGTATGCAGCTGAGTAAATGGCTGAGTAAAAGGTTAGTTAAAAAATTCTAAATCAAATTGAATTTCCATGAATTTATCAAAGCACTGTGATTTGTTGAGTTGCTTTCTGAACGTGCAATTATTCAGTTCAGCAATTCTGTGTAAAGTTACCCTGTGATTATTACAAACAATGATTTCTGCAGTAGTGAGTATTGTTGCAGTCTCTTTGATCAAATGTTATTACAGTTCCTTCAAAAGACAAGTGCCACTGTCAGTTTATCTGCCATAGCTTTCTGTTGGCAGGGGTGTAATAGTTGTTCCAGTCACAATCAGCTATAACTATGGCAGAACACTGGGATGCTTTTGTTTTTGATATGGAAGGACAATTTGGAAAGCACACAGAATTGCACAAGATTTATTTTTCTTATACTGCAAAGAGCAACGTTCTACCAGCATGATACTGAAGATAATAACACAGGTGTTTCTATGATGTATAATGCTGGGATTGTGTGGTGAGGATTAAATTATAAAGGTGAAAGAAAAAATACATTTATAAAAGATAAAAATGTACCAGAGGCTGCTGTCAGCAAAGTAAACATATCAGTGGTACCAGAACCTGATCAGATCCTTCTCAGTTCAATACTAATTACTGTTCAATTGCTTGCGATGGTTTGTGTTATACTTCAGCACCAAGCGAATGAGGTGAGAAGTTTATTTGTACAGAGGTTTGTTTGAGCATGGATAAATCTGCCTCAGGCCGAGGTCAAGACAGAGGCCATTCCATTTAAGGAAAATTGGACACATTTTTGAAGATGAGTAAGATATTGAGCTATGAGGAGAGAGTGGATCAGTGTGATTAGTTTTAGATGACTCTGACAGAGAGCTGGCATTGACACAAGAAGGTGACAGGCTTTACCCTGTGCTGTAAACTGCTACGGTTGTGTAGTTTGTAATGATATTCTCATTGAGGGAGTTAACTATTTATTTATGGGTGAATTAGGATCTGTTTTCTTTCAGTGATCATTGTTATCTCTGATTACACCTTTTTCACTCGATACTGCTTTGCGTAACGTGCTTGGAAAGCCAGTCTGTTCTTTATCATTTACGAGCTATTGAGTTCATTGTAAACATCTTGCATTATGTTTGTTCAAATACACAAACCTCGGTAAATTATCTCCAGCAGAAATAATTCTTCACTAATGTCACAAAAATAAGTAGAGGAGAAGATAATCTAGTTGATCCTTCCACAGAAATCTACAAGCACTACTTCTGGCTGACCAATTATCATCATAAACCATTGCTTGTCAATGGAAGCATGTGGATGTTTGAGTGATTTAGTCAATCAATTATAAGTCAAGCAGTTCTGTGAGCAGGACAAGAAGAAAAGATATATCGCACATTTCAAGACTTCAGGACATCCCAAGGCATTGAACAGCTGTGAAATAAAAACAGAAGATTCTGGAAAAACCTCAACAGGTCTGGCAGAATCTGTGTAGATTGTTTCATGTTCAAAGACTGCAGGCTTTCTCAATGTCCATCTCAGTGAGAGGTCATTATTGAACTGATCATAAGGTGGCAGCTTACTGATCTTCCCTCATGGAAGAGGTCACATGATCACAGAAAGCCAGCTAGGACATGTAATGCTGTCGCATTTCATAGCTCAAACAGAGAGAGAAACAGAGTTAATGTTCCGTGTCCAATATGATTCTTCTTCGGAACAAGTTCTTTAGAGTTGAGTGATAGATTGGTTGGGCTGAAAAGCCTGTTTTCATATTGGAGCATTTTAGTATTTCTGTCTATTTCTGTGCAGTTAATAGGTCCATGTTCATGGTACTTTGCACTTCAAAGAATCTGTAAACTGCAGTAATTGGTTTCTGAGGTCTGGATTGCAGATCGTAATCTGCCAATTGAGTAGCTTTGGTCTAGGTTCTTCTATAGCTCTTTGGCTGATTCATCAGATGCTATTTCTCATGCTCTCTCCCTGTTTCTTGTCATTGGTAAACTTGAGCAACCTGCTACTCAGTTCTGAATACAGCAATGGTGAATAGCCAGCAGTGATAGCTGGATTACTCTTGCCCTCTTTACATGATTAGTCAACACAGCTATTCTATAATTAAACAATTGGAGGTGGCATCTTGTTCTGCTGTTGTATTAGTAAGTGCTTGGTTGCATGTTTTGCTCATTTGCACTTTTATAATGTGACGTTTTCCTTGCCCAATGCCTGGAATTTTAAGATAATAGATATTTGACCTGCTCCCACCAAGTTTTCCAGGATTATATCTGGGTTCCTCAGTCCAATTAACATTTGAAGAGGGTAATTTGCGAACATTTATATCCTTATTACCAATGGAAACAAAGAAGTGGAACAAGCCTCAGTGTAAATATAAAAATGCTGAAGTATATTTACACATTGTCCATCATGCTATTACCCTCAGTCTTATGCTGTTTGCTCATTCTCTATCAGAATTTCTTTCTGTCTTAACTACCAAACTAATTATATCAAAAATAAAACATGGAAGGGAATATAGTTTAGGGAATGGCATCAGTGGTCTTAAAATGTATATATTTTAAATACAAAGCATAAAAACAAATGTACTGAACCACTGCATTTTGCACCGCATGTAATTCATGTCTAAACAAATTGGATTGTCTTTGATGAAAATTCCAAGGGCACAACATGAAAACCATTCAATTTTCTAACCATTATTATATCGATGAGCATTTAAATAGAAGAACAAATAACCACCAAGCCATGTGCTGCTCATCTCTCACTATCAGCTAACACAGCCTCAAAACACATCAGAATTTCATATCTGACATACATCAGGCAGATGAAGCGACCATAATGTCTGTGGGGTGCCCAGCCAACCTTCAGGTCCTACTCAACTAGACAACCAACAGTAGCTTTGTCGTTTGTATACAATTCCTCTTTTGAGATTGTGGAAAATCTGGTGGGAGATAAACTGATAGTCTGGAAAATTAGGCCACAGGGCGGCGCCACATCATCTATGACTCCAAGGTCATGGGCAGGAACTGTACACTCCTGTTTGGTTGCATGTGAAATGAAATGAAAAATGAAAATCACTTATTGTCACAAGTAGGCTTCAATGAAGTTACTGTGAAAAGCCCCTAGTGCGCCACATTCCGGCGCCTGTCCGGGGAGGCTGGTACGGGAATCGAACCGTGCTGCTGGCCTGCTTGGTCTGCTTTAAAAGCCAGTGACTTAGCCCAGTGAGCTAAAGTGTTGCATTACTATTGTGTTGATTCAAGAAGAGGCATCCTTTCCCCAGTCCCAACACAGCTGTTAGACCATCTGCATGTGCTCCCAAAATTTTAGCATATGATATTAGAACATAGAACATAGAACAGTACAGCACAGAACAGGCCCTTTGGCCCTCAATGTTGTGCCAAGCCATGATCACCCTACTCAAACCCACGTATCCACCCTATACCCGTAACCCAATAACCCCCCCCTTAACCTTACTTTTATTAGGACACTACTGGCAATTTAGCATGGCCAATCCACCTAACCCGCACATCTTTGGACTGTGGGAGGAAACCGGAGCACCCGGAGGAAACCCACGCACACAGGGGGAGGACGTGCAGACTCCACACAGACAGATATTGAACTTATAAAAAATTAGTCCTGCACTGGCTGTGGGCAAGGTCACTAATTATCACCCTTCTCTGATTTCCCTTGAGAAGGTGGTAGTGATCTGTTTTTCTTCAAGAGCTGCAGTGCATGTGGTACAGCGAATTAGCAGAGATATATTTTAAAGCCAGGGTGGTGTGTAACTTGGAGGTGAATCTGGAGTTCAAGCATCCATTTGCCTTTGTCGTTATAAGTGGAAGCGGTCACAAGATAATCTAAAAGAAGCTTTGAGAGGTTGCTGAAGCTGCTGCATCTTGTAAATAGTACACACTGCTGTCACAATGCATCAATGGTGGAGGGAGTGAATGTTTGAGGTGGTGGAAGAAATGTCAATCAAGCGGGCTACAATTTTCTTGGTGTTGTTGGAGGTACACAAGTTCAGGCAAGTGAAAAGCATTCCATTATACTTCTGCCTTGCTAGAGATGGATAGGCCTTTGAGGAGTCAGGAGATAAGCCACTCAGCATCTGAGTGTCTGCTGTAGTCACTGTATATTTTTAGCTGGTCCAATTACATTTCTGGTCAACAGTGATTCACCAGGGGCGGCAAGTGGCACAGTGATTTGCACTGCTGCCTACGTAGCTGAGGACCTGGGTTCGAATCCTGGCCCTGGGTCACTGTCCATGTGGAGTTTGCACATTCTCCCCGTGTCTGCGTGGGTTTCACCCCCACAACCCAAAGGTGTGCAGGGGAGGTGGATTGGCCACACTAAATTGCCTGTTAATTGGGAAAAAAATGAATTGGGCACTCTAAATTTAAAATAACTGTGACCCACCCGGAGGTTGATGATGATAAATTGGATGATGGTAATGCCAGTGAAAGTCAGACCGGTGATTCGATTATCTCTCATTGGACATGGTTAATGCCTTGGCATTTGTGTGGCATTTACATTTTTCACACAAGTCTGAATGTCTTGCTGCATATGAGCATATGCTATTTTGTTATGTGAGGAGTGAAACTGGCCGTCCTGTCACACCCTTGCGATAGCATGCTTTAGTTGTCTTGTGTTTGTGAGTGCACTCGCGCGTGGTTGTTTCTGAGGACCACGGAGCAAACTACAGATGGCATCGGTCAATGGACCAATACCCTTGAATCGTATTTTTATGAACCTTGGCGTAGATACTCGGGCCAAGTAAATGCAAAGTGGCGGCACTTTCCCAACGTTCGAGAGTGTGCATGTTTGCACACACACGCGGGGAAAAACACAAAAACTTCCCTACTCGCAGACTTAAGATGGAATGAAGGTCATCGAGAAGTAGCTGAAGTTGGTTAGGCCTGGGACACTCCCCTGAGGAACTCCTGCAGTGAAGTCCTGGGACTGAGATGATTGGCCTCCAAGAGCCAAAACCATTCTCTTTTTTTTTGCTAGGTATGACTTCAACCAATTTTTGCAACTGATTATCATAGGTTTCAATTCTACTGGAGCTCCTTGCTGCTTTGACATAACCCGCACCTCACTTCTGGAATTTAACTCTTTGGTCTATGTTTGAACAAAAGCTAAATCAGGTCTGAAGCTAGCAGGTCCTGACAGAAACCAAACGGAGCACCAATGAGTAGGTTATTGATGAACAGGTGCTGCTTGATAGCACTGTCAACAATACCTTCCATTTCTTTGCTGCTGATTGAGTGTAGACTGAAGGGATTGGAATTGACCACTTTGCATTTGTCCTACTTTTCCTTTGGATAAACATACCAAGACAATTATCTACAAACTGGCTGGTTTAGCACATTGGGCTTAACAGCTGGCTTGTAACGCAGAACAAGGCCAGCAGCATGGGTTCAATTCCTGTATTGGCCTCCCCGAACAGACGCCGGAATGTGGCGACTAGGGGCTTTTCACAATAACTTCAATGAAGCCTACTTGTGACAATAAGTGATTCTTATTACAGTACTGTAGCTGCACTAGAACAACTGAATTAGGGGCTGTCATGACATGCAAACATGCAACCAATCAACACTCAGAATAGGACACAACCAATGGGCAGTCAGGACACTCAGAGGTGGCATCACCACAAGGGGGCATGACGTAAACAATATAAAAGGGATGAGGCACTCACACCCTGCCGCTTTCCACAGACTGACATCTTGAGAGTTAGACAGGGTTGATCAGCAGCATCACACCCCAGCATGTGGCTTAGAGCAAGCTGGTACAGTTAGACTGAGTTACTACAGTTAGATTAGCAGAGAGTCAAACTCATTTGAGAACTGTGCTAATAGTTCAATAAACACGTTGAACTAATTTCAGAGTCTGGAGCATCCTTTAGTTAAGACTGCATCAAGTAGCAGCCTGGGTTATCCGAAGCAGCATAACACAATAGGGGTGATGCGACCATCAATTCACTCAAGGACATGAGTAGAAGTAAACTGTGGCTTTAATCGACTTACAACTGAGCCTGCCTGCGACTAGCTGAACTGAAGGCAGGCTCGTAAGACCGCAGCACATAATACTTCCGGTTGTGGGTGGAGCCATGGGCAGAGCCAAGGGTGGTGCCGTCTACATGCTCCTCATCTCCCCCTGTGGGCAGAGCCGCGCAACGGCTCACAGATGGAGCCCACAGGGACACAGTGATACACAGTGTGAATTTATATTATACATTCACCACATTCACCCCCTGTTTAAAAAATCAAGTCCAGCGGGGGTGACGGGTTTATAAGTTGAGTCGGTCCGGTTCTCGAATCGTTCGCTGGGACCAGCGGAGCACCGGAGTTGCAGCCGCTTCGGATGGCAGTGTGTTGATGTCCGGTGTGAATCCGAGGGTGGACTCTGGGGGTGGTTCTTTCCGAGCTTCATTCCTGACCGGTGTGACGGGTGAAAGGGGGCGCAGGAAACCTGTAGGTGCCGGGGCGCAGGGCGTGGGAGGTCGGGTGGGGTGTGGTGTGAGGGGTACCTCAGCGGTAGTGGTAGTAGTAGTGGTAGATCCTGCAGGCGCCAGGTCCCGGAGGGAAACGATGCCCTGCCGGCCGTCGGGGTGCTCGATAAATGCGTAGCGGGGGTTTGAATGTAGTAGTAGGACCCTCTCTACCAGTGGGTCTGTTTTATGTGTCCGGACGTGCTCCCGAAGGAGGACAGGGCCCGGTATCCTCAACCAGGATGGAAGCGAGGCCCCCGTGGTAGTGCCCCCAGGGAAAACAAATAATCGCTCGTGAGGAGTCTGATTAGTGGCCGTACACAGGAGGGACCTAATTGCATGGAGCGCGTCGGGGAGGACCTCCTGCCAGTGGGAGGTCGGAGATTCCTGGACCGTAGGGTCAGTAGGACGGTCTTCCAGACTGTCACGTTCTCCCTCTCCACCTGCCCGTTCCCCCTGGGGTTATAGCTGGTAGTCCTGCTCGAAGTGATGCCCTTGCCGAGCAGGTACTGACGCAGCTCGTCACTCATGAAGGATGAACCCCTGTCGCTGTGGACATAGTTCGGGAAACCGAACAGGGTGAAGACACTGTGCAGGGCTCTGATGGCTGTATGGGAGGTCATATCGGGGCACGGGATGGCAAACGGGAAGCGAGAGAATTCATCTATGATGTTAAGGAAGTAAACATTATGGTTGGTCGAGGGAAGGTGCCCTTTGAAATCGATACTCAGTCGTTCAAAGGGCCGGGATGCCTTTACCAGGTGGGCCTTGTCTGGTCTATAGAAGTGTGGTTTACACTCCGCGCAGATCGGGCAGTTCCTGGTGACGGCTTTAACCTCCTCGGTGGAGAAAGGCAGAATGCGGGCCTTGATGTAGTGGGTGAGCCGGGTGACCCCCGGGTGGCAGAGGTCAATGTGGATAGCCTGTAATCAGTCGTCTTGCGCGCTGGCGCTGTGCCGCGGGACAGGGCATCTGGGGGTACGCTGAGCTTCCCCGGACGGTATACGATATCATAATTATACGTGGAGAGTTCGATCCTCCATCTCAAGATTTTGTCATTTTTAATTTTGCCCCGCTGCGAGTTATCGAACATAAAGGCAACCGATCTCTGGTCGGTGATGAGGGTAAACCTCCTACCAGCGAGGTAGTGCCTCCAGTGCCGTACGGCTTCCACAATGGCTTGGGCTTCCTTTTTGACAGAGGAGTGTTGAAGTTCCGAAGCGGAGAGGGTTCGGGAGAAGAACACTACTGGCCTGCCTGCCTGATTCAGAGTGGCAGCGAGAGCGACCTCTGAGGCATTGCTCTCCACTTGAAAGGGAACGGTTTCATCCACCGCCCGCATGGCGGCTTTGGCGATGTCCTCCTTAAAGCAGTTGAAGGCCTGGCGAGCCTCAGCTGACAGTGAGAAGAGTGTGGCCTTAAATAGTGGGCGGGCTTTGTCCGCATATTGGGGGACCCACTGGGCGTAGTTCCGAGGCACCTCTTGAGGGCCCTGGAACAGTGAGGGAGAGGGAGTTGTCAGGGTCAGTCCCTAGGACCCCGTTTTCCACGACGTAGCCGAGGATGGCTAGTCTGGTTATGCGGAAAATCTATTTCTCCTTATTGTATGTGAGGTTGAGTTTTTGGGCGGTTTAGAGAAATCGGTGGAGGTTGGTGTCGTGGTCCTGCTGGTCGTGGCCGCAGATGGTGACATTATCCAAGTACATGGCCCGCAGCCCGTACTGGTCCACCATTCGGTCCATTGCTCGTTGGAACACCGAGACCCCATTTGTGACGCCAAAGGGGACCCGGAGGAAATGGAAGAGGCGGCCATCTGCCTCGAACGCCGTGTAGTGGCGGTTCTCCGGGCAGATTGGGAGCTGGTGGTATGCAGACTTCAGATCCACCGTGGAGAAGATGCGGTACTGGGCGATCTGATTGACCATGTCTGCAATCCGGGGGAGGGGGTACGCATCGAGGAGCGTGAACCGGTTAATGGTCTGGCTGTACTCAACCAGCATCCGGAACTTTCCCCCGATCTTGACGACCACCACCTGAGCTCTCCAGGGGTTATTACTGGCCTCTATGACTCCCTCACGTAAGAGCCGCTGGACGTCAGCTCTAACAAATACCCTGTCCTGCAGGCTATACCTCCTGCTGCGAGTGGCCAGTGCAGTTAGCGGTGAGATTAGTGAAGAGTGGAGGGGGGTCAATTTTTAGTGTTGCTAAACTGCATATAGTGAGATGGGGAAGGGGTCCGCCGAAGCTGAGTGTTAGGCTCCTGAGGTTACACTGGAAATCGAGCCTGAGTAGGAGAGGGGCGCAGAGATCTGGGAGTACATACAATT
Source organism: Scyliorhinus canicula (assembly GCF_902713615.1). Lineage (NCBI taxonomy): Eukaryota > Metazoa > Chordata > Chondrichthyes > Carcharhiniformes > Scyliorhinidae > Scyliorhinus > Scyliorhinus canicula. Next base: position 134,065,215 of record NC_052150.1, read on the forward strand.
GGAAGTTGGAGTAGTTGGCTCCCTGTATCGTTAGTGTTGCAATCGTGTGCCCTTATTTCTGGACAGAGTGCGACCCCGAGGCGAGGGAGATAGTTTGCCGTGTTGGAAATATCGGGATCGAGCAGCATGGTGTCTTGTATCCGTTGACTTGAACGGACATCATGGAGCTTCTGAGGTGCTTTGGTGGCGACTGGTCCAAAGTGACTGCGCTGAGCTGCGGGTAGTCGGTGGCGTGGTCAGCGGTGCTGGAGCGGCCCCGGGATGACTGTCCGCGGAGGTCGTACTCGTCGATTTGCATATCGGGTGATGGCCAAGATTGCCGTCCCCATTGATCGCATGTGGCGGGCGGCGAGGAAGTTGGCGCCCAAGATGGCGGCCCCCATGAATCGCACATGGCCGGCCGCGTGGGGGAGGATTGCCAAGATGGCGGCCCCCATGAGTCGCACATGTCGTGCGGAGGCGGAGCCGGCAGACACGCTGCCGCATTGCGGGGTCTGCGGGCCTGTGAGTTGGAGGGGCGATTGTTCTGGGTAGCGTTCAAGTTTGAGGTTTTGGTTTTAGCCAGGCATACCTTTGCAAAGTGTCCTTTACGCCCACAGCTGCTGCAGGTTGCGTTGCGGGTCGGGCAGTGCTGCCGGGGGTGTTGGGGCTGACCACAAAAGTTGCACGATAGCCCTCCGTGGTGGGCAGGTGGCTGCGCAGCGCAGGCCTGGGGTAGTCTCTGGTCGGTTGTCCACGATGGGGTCGCGTGGTCGGCTGGGAATGAGTTTAAGCTTTGAAAAGCGATGTGTTACTGTGTCCTCCAGGTTTGGGGCCCCTTTTTTGAGGAGATGCTGTCGCACATAGTTGGACCGGACCCCTGCCACATACACATCTCAGACGGCGAGTTCCATGTGCTGGGAGGCTGTCACAACCTGGAAGTTACATTCCCGTGCTGGAGCTTTCAGGTCGCGCAGGTAGTCTTCTAGCGACTGTGCAGGGCGCTGACGGCGGGTAGTAAAAATATGCCGTGCGTAAACTTAATTTACGGGCCGCACGTACAGGCGGTCGAGTATCGCGAGGGCTTCGGTGTACGAGTCGGTACTATCAAGTTGAGTTGAAATGCGATGGCTCACCCGTGTGTGTAGAAGACTGAGTTTCTGTTCTTCAGTACCTGCGCTGTGCAGGTGGTCGACGCAGCCAGGTAGGCCTTGAAGCACCAAAGCCAATGCAGAAATATTTCCTTCACTTCTGCGGCCTGTGGATCGAGTTCCAGTTGATCAGGTTTGAGGGCTGATTCCGTGGTAGTTTTTTTAAGTCGATTAAATTGATGCGACCATCAATTCACTCAAGGACATGAGTAGAAGTAAACTGTGGATTTCATCGACTTACAACTGAGCCTGCCTGCGACTAGCTGAACTGAAGGCAGGCTCGCAAGACCGCAACACTTTATACTTCCGGTTGTGGGTGGAGCCAAGGGCGGAGCCATGGGCGGAGCCGAGGGTGGAGCCCTGTACATGCTCCTCATCTCCCCCTGTGGGCAAATGGAGCCCACAGGGACACAGTGATACACAGTGTGAATTTATATTATACATTCACCACAAGGTGCATGGTTAGTTTTGGAGCAGAAGTCTTCACCTCTACAGTTGGATTATTGTCAGGTTGTATCCAGTGTCCTCAGGTATTCTGGGTATCATGTGGAGTGAGTCAATTTGGTGAAACGCTGGATTGTGTGATGGAGGGGGACTTCACAGGGGAGACCAAGGTGGCTTATCCACTCAGCACCTCTGACCAAAGATGCTTGCAAGCTCTTCAGCCTTCACTTTTGCACTCATGTGCTGAACCCCATCATTAGTGAGGATGGGGATGTTCATGGAGTCCACTTTTCCTTCCAGATATTCAATTCACGACAGAATGTGGCAGGACTGCAGGGCTTTGATTATTGTGGCTTCACCAGGTTGACATGTCTGTTGCTGCTTCAGGCATGATCTTCTGCATTTATCGTTGACCCAGGGTTTGTGTCCTGTGGGTGTGAAATATACTGGACCATGATTTACAGATTGCTATGTGTGCAGTCCTGCTGCTGCTGATAGCCGACAACAGCGCTGAGCTTCTATATTTGCCAGGAATTTATCCCATTTAATGGTGTCGATTTTCATCGATCTATCTGAATGGAGCAAAGTAAGGGAAATAAACCAAGGAACATTGTATACTCCAACAAGACCCTTCAGGTTTCACTTCTGTTCATTTAAGTGGAAGGATACTCTTCATCCATTTTTCCTCTCTCCACTCCGCTCAATCCCGGGGGGTGTGGTGTTGGTCGTTCTGGGTGAGTGTGCTTAACACTCAATTTGGCTCTGTTTCTTTACTTAGCTCTAGAGTCGCCAGGTATCGTTAAGATACCGCCACAAGTTCAAGGTGAAGTTCAAAGCAATAAAACCATACACCAATTAGTAAGTTCAAACAACTGAGTTTATTATAATACAATTATAATAACTACCCATGCACACGCTAAAAGGATCAAGCTATTCCTACCGCTAAATAAACTAATACTTATCTCGAAGGAACTACCGGGTCAGGTAACAAGGCCTCTTGCTCTGCTCTGGTCTGCAGACTTCAGGTTGGTATAAGTTAAAAGGGGTCAGGAGTGTCTATCTCTGGTAACGATCATTGTGAGACACTTACTTGCTGGCGGCTGCTGTCCGAACCTCTCACTCTCTCCTTCAGGGTCTTCTTGGCAAAAGCGGGTCGAGGTGCTGGTCCACGGAGGAGTGCTGGTCAAAGAGAGAGGAGGGCTGGACAAGAAGACTGAACCATGTGTGGGACCTGTCTTTTATAGGTCCCAGGGATCTGCGCCCCTTTGGGCGGACTCCCTTACCTGCTTGGAATCGATTGGGTCTCTTCCCAATCGATATGTTTGAATCCCCCCAATACTGAGGCTGTTCCTTAGCTACTGGGCGGGCTCTCAGCCTCTTTGTTTTCGAACCCTGTTGGTGCCCGAGTGTCTGGTATCCTTTACAATGTTGCAGTTGCTTCCCCATTTGTGTCCATTGTCTCTGGAATCGTTCCATTAACATGCTAATTACCCGGTGATTGCTTCATTAGTATGCGGAATGTTCATTTCGGTGCTGTCTGCTTTCTTAGCAGACAGAATCCACACCTGCTAGGTGCAGCCTGCTGGCGCTGCAAACATTGTCCATTTTATCCTACATGCTTTGCGTTCCTCCATTTTGTATTCAGGGAAATGGCCAACTTCGGTGGCTACAGTGGGTGCAAATCTGCCCCTCATTCCCAAGTACTCCAACTTAATTCTCAGTATATAATGTCATGAAGGGCCTTTCATTGTTGACATTGTAACATTCCAACACTGTCTGTGGATCCCACTCGCACAATAACAGCTAGGTCCTGTTGAAACGTCATGTGTTGAAGGTCTCAGGTCTCATACGGCAATTAAATAATTCAGAATTTTCAACCAGGTTCTCGCAGTAATATTAAATCAATTCTCACGATTCTTTTCTTTCCCAGGTATGGGCTGGTAATGTAATTCAAATCAACGTCCAGGAAAGTTGAAATTCTAAATGCATATCACATGAGGCTCAGTTAAACTTCCTGCATATGGATCATTCATACCTTTGAAATTTAATGTCATGGTGTAATTTAAACGTCACAATTGGGTGGGGTGCGATTCAGTTGAGATATGGGGCAGAATTCTCCCCAAAACCCCCGCCGGCATGTTTGATGGTGGGAACAGCAGGAGAATGTAGTGGGTGGTCCAGAAATTGGTTTCACACTGGGATCTTCACACTGTGAACTTACAATGGGATCTTCCACTGGTGCCCACTATGGCAGGTCGCAAAACCCACCAGAGGCCAGTGTGAACCTCATTTGCATCCTGTTAATAGGGTCCAAATGAAGACCTGACACCCTGGAACCTCGGATTCTTTGCGATGCCAACATGAAACATGTTTTGAACATGCATGCAGATGACAGAACTCATCTGAACAATGTCTGGGGCATTGAACTTTAGAGTTCGGATGGAGGCCTTGGACAGCAGCGGATCAGGGGAGCATCTGCAAGTGGACCTTCGAGATTCGATGTCCTGGAGGGAGTCCATCTTCCAGCCTCAGAATGTTCCAAGAGACCTACCTTCATTCTCAGGAGATTCATATTCTGGTGTCAGAGTGCTCCCCGAGATCTATCTTTATTTTCAGGAGGTCCACCTTCTTTCTTAAATAGTGGATCAATGATGTTGGACGCCTTTTCAATATGACATCTCGACACAATGGCATACTATGCACCATCCAGGCCTATCGCACCACATAATAGTGTAAAACATCTGGGTGCATAATTAATGAGGTTGGGGCCAAATATTTGGCTTGTTGACTGACCTCCACAATTGGACACATTCCACGGTCCTGCACCCACCACAGCACTAAGTCTCAAAATGAGGAAATTCTGCCTGTGATAACTTTAAAAGTCGACCCGAACCCATCTCCAACATGGACACTTCCAAGTTTAACAAAGGGGGCGCGTAACAATCTTGCTCCCAACACAAAGATGTGAACTTAATAATAATAATAAGGCTGTGCACCAGAGATGTAAACTATCTTGAAGGTTTAATCCGCTGGCCAAGTTTCCCAGTCCTCGTAAAACCCTTTCAGATAAATGGAGGCAAGGGTTGCTTTGTCGAAAAGGTAAATGTTTTACTGGTCCTGCCTGTTGGCCAGGAGGAGCAGGAGGACTTCATTCAGCCTTCCAATTTGACTTTTCTTCTTGTTCTACCTTGTGATCACACTCTCCTCAGCCATAATTCAAAAACTACTCCGCGCTGCACCCCCTCCTCCCCCTCCCCTCTCCCAAGCCCGATGAGTGGGGAACAGACCTCCTTTCCCGATGACAGCAGAACCCCTTCCACTTGGTGATCTTTAGTCTCCCTTCCTCCACCTGCAACTGTAGCTGAGCATTTCTCTAGAACATCCCCTCTTTGATGGGGAGCCTCGTCATGTGGCGTCCTGGATATGAAACCCACCCAGTCAATATTGTGCTCATATTTTTTGCAGTATTTACATTGAGCATTTGAAAATTAAATAGCCAAGCTTCAACAGGCTAGGTGGGCCTTGTATTGAGAGTGGGATGCAGTAAAATGCTGGGGTGTGTGGAAGAGGACTGAGGGAATGGGGAACGAAATATCCATTGAATCGCAAGAAGAAAACCTTGGGATCCTGTGAGGAGGGTCTGAGCACTAGGCCGAGCTTCTCGGCACAGTTCTGGAAATGACTGCTCCTTGGGCATACTGAAAAAAATTGTGGGGGGTGGGGAGGGGGGTGTGTGCAGGGAACACCCCATCCTGCTTAATTAACATCACAATACAAGGCATATGCCGATGGTAGGTGAGGAGTCTGATTTTCCAATTTGGGGAACCTCAGGAATATCCGGATAGCATCAAGAGAGAAGATACACAATATAAATGAAATCTTCTTTTTTCCTTGAGGAAGAATATCAGTTCCATTTTCTCCCTTTCTTTAACTTGCACGCTATCCCCTTGCCAAAATAATGGAGAAATGATCTGTTACCAGGTAATCAATAGTGCCAAAGTGATATACACTCAATCTTAGCTCATGACATCTCTCAGACAGCTATGCTTTGATTGAAAACGAATCAATTCGGGAATTAAAAAATCAAATTGCGTTCTAACGTTGTGCTACACATTTACTGGCATGATAGTGTAGCATTCCACCACACTGCCCCAGCCATGCTTCTTCTTAAAATCTATATGCCTCTTACAAAATATGTTACAATTATAGTAAGCAAGCAATGAATCACAGAGATATACTCTTGAGTTGTTTACATGTTATAATTGATGTTTCACGTTAAGGTTGACTGGTCCATTTCTAGCCTGTTCATGAGGACTATATGGAGCACTAACTGATTTCAGTCTTTCAATCACTTAAATTAAGTTTACACAAAATAACAGAATGAACATTTAGGTAATAATGTTAGGCTATTCAATGCCATCCATCATGCTTACCTACAATCTGTTTCAAGTGTGATGGCTTGGCATTTTCCTGCAGCTTTAATAAACTGAGTACTCGTAATCTGACTGGCAATGATAATGATCTTTGTATTTTCCCTTTTTCTATCACTGATAGTTTCAGATAAATCTTGCAAATCTGCTGAGCTCAGATCCAATTTTGATTAGCTGAACACCTTTGTTAGCTTCTCCTCACCTTTTTGACATCTATAGCAATTTGAACAATAAACTAATTCAGTATGTAATTTTGGAACTATCCGCTTTTAGCTCACTGGGCTAAATCGCTGGCTTTTAAAGCAGACCAAGCAGGCCAGCAGCACGGTTTGATTCCCGTATCAGCCCCCCCGGACAGGCGCCGGAATGTGGCGACTAGGGGCTTTTCACAGTAACTTCATTGAAGCCTACTCGTGACAATAAGCGATTTTCATTTCATTTTCATTTTCATTTTCATTTCATTTCATTTCATTTCTTTACAAATATGCATATTACAACACCTCAAAAGGAACATTCCACAGAACAATGGATCTGGATTTTCTCAGACTTTCTGTCACTGCAGGTCACTGAAAGTTTGTCAGAAATGTGACGCACAATCTACCGGCCGCATTGCTCCCGATGCTGAGAGATACCTCTTCCAGGATCTTGCCATTTCGCTATACCTCAATGAGATCTAACGCAATCTCGCGAGACATCGCGATCTAAATCCTGCCAGTTGTGGGCAAATTTTAAAAATTTGCACATTGGGGTGGGACAGCTAGTCTCACTCTAACATGCACTCCCCTGATCTACCCGAGGTTTTGGAATCTAAACCCTTCACCTCGGGTGAGAGTCATTCAGTGCTGGTGTCCACAAATGGGGACCAGACGGAACAGCACTTGTGGGGGCCTCCGAAGGGGCCGGAGCAATGTTGTGTATGCGCGCTTGAAAAAAGAGCACACTCTGGATGACGATCGATTAGTGCATGCGCAATGGATGTTTGCGCATGACGTCACGACCGTGATGACGTGTTGATGCTGTGGCTATGGCCACTTAAAGAAAAATGCCCGGCAATCGGAAACACAAGTTTAAAAGGCACCAAACTAAAGCATTTTGACTCGCAAGGCAGAATATTGATCGAATTTGAACCAACAGCTGAAGAAGACCTTTGCAACACCATTGAACAAGCAGTTTACATCATGAAGGACCCCAGAATGGGGGCAATGAAAGACTCCAGAAAGAGAGCAGTGAAAGAAGACAACAATTTTAACCAATATCACTGTCCCGGTATTCTCCAGGGCCTTCATGATTCTCCTCCTCCTCCGACAGCACAGTTCACTTCATAGAATCATAGAATTTACAGTGCCGAAAGAGGCCACTTGGCCCATCAAGTTTGCACCGGCCCATGGAAAGAGCACCCTACTTAAGTCCACGCCTCCACCCTATCCCCGTAACCCAGTAACCCATCTATCCTTTTGGACTAAGGGCAATTTGGCATAGCCAATGCACCTAACCTGCGCATCTTTGGATTGTGGAAGGAAACCGGAAAACCCAGAGGAAACCCTGGATGAATGCAGGAATTTCAGATCAATTGTATTATTTGTATTTGGTACAGTAACGGTTAAAAGTCTGGGTTAGTGTGTGTATAACTGCTACAGAAGTGTTTTTAAAAATCCTGGCTTATAAGACACCTAGACATTTTGGGAGCCACAGGTGCAATTAAAGCATTGTAAAAGTTTGGGCTGATAGATTTTTGTTTATATTAGGAGGGTTCCCTGCGGAGACATGTGTTCAGTTTAGCAAGATTATGCAGTTAATGAGAGGAGCCAGGAGTTGAAGAAATCAGTTGGAAGTTTTCAGAATTGTAGTCTGTGGCTGGAAGGCAAACTGAGAAGTTTCTGAAGAAATACAGCCAGAGATTGTGCTTTGTTCTCACAGGGTTCAGATCTATCTTTTCAAACAGTCTCAAAAGACATCTCATGAGTGCTAACTGTATTTAAAAATGGATTGGGATCTGAGATGGTTTTGTGTTTGAGTGGAAAGAAAGATAGCAGTTAAGGGTTATTGTGTCACTATTGATTAGTATTGTTTAAGGGGGATTTGCAAGCTATTTTTTGTGTGATGTTAAATGTATTTCAATGCTGTATTTTAATAAAGTTTGTTTTAATATACCATATCCTATCTTGCATGAAATCACTCCTGGAGCGAGGTATTATTTCCTCACAGTCTTACAAGATTTAAAATATTGGGGTTCTGTCCAGTATTTTAGATACTGTTGGGGTCTGGACTGGGATGCTAATATCATTTTAAAGCTAATAGCACATCACTGCGGTGAGGCAGATGAATAAGAGCAGACCTGGAGCTATCAATTCTAGGAAACAACACTACAGCCTGTAAAAGCACATTCCTGCCCTGGCCATCTATTATTCATCTCAAAGTGAATAATGGCAGATTCTAAGACTACAGAAATCAAATCAACCAATCGAAACTTAAATTTCATCACGTGCGAATTAGCGGTATATCACAAGTAACTCATGTCTATTATAAACGGTAACACTGAAGAGTTAAGAGCTGAATTATCAGAATATTTCCAAAAGTACAGACTGAGGGGGGGAAACGGGGCTGGATAGTGCCAGCTGGAGCTCTCAGACTGATGAACCCCAAAATGTTACTGAGCTTACATCACTAACGGCATCCTTTTACACTCGCAATCCAGACAAACAGCTGGTGGGGATCTGCAGGCAGCGCTCCTGGTGGAAATCAGCGTTCCTAAATGGTAAAAACGTCTCCAGCATTCCGATAATGACGCCTCCCCTAATCCCTGCAGGCAATCATCAACGCTATAATGATTGACTGCTGCTTCCCTGTCAACAAGTGGTTAATCTCAGTAAACCACAGCAACCGGAAAGTGTCCAACATCGCCATAGTTTGCTGACAGTTGTGCCGCTGGCTGGGAGGGGCATCTGCCAGGGCCGGGGGGAGTAGCTGGGGGTGGCCAGGTTGGGGTGGATGGGCACAGGATACCATTGCCCCAGCCAGAAAGTCAATCATGCAGCTGAGCACACCACTGACAGCCCACAGTGAACTTAGGGCCATGGATCTTTTAGGTGTCACCCCAGGTCACCCCCCAGGTGCCCTCTGGCCCCAGCCGACCCATCAGCAGTATGGGCGCACTCCAGCACAACCAGTGCCATCTTGTTTGCTGGGATGAGTGTGTGTGAGGATTGTAATGTGTCAATCACGGACCTGGCAAATCACGCACCGTTTTTCATTGGATTCAATTATGTTCCACGTGGCGCCGGTGCTAGCCTCTTCACAGTCACTGAATCGGTCCAGGTTTGGCGCCAGTTTTGCAGTCGTGAAAGTCCACGAATCCTGCCCCGGCGTCAACACTTAGGGTGGGATTCTCCATTCCTGAGACTTTTATTTATCTGACTCTGTGGTCACTATGATATTTATCATGCCCACACAGACACAGGGAGAAAGTGAAAACTCCACACAATCACCCAAGGCCGGAATTGAACCCGGGTGCCTGGCCCTGTGAGGCAGCAGTGCCAACCACTGTGCCATCATGCTGCCCAATTGGACCAATTTCTAACGAGTTCAGGAGCCAAGTGGCCCAGAAAAAATCCAAACTGAGCATCAGAGGATCATGTTGTTGGTGTGTGAGTGCCAGTTGACATCAGTGTCAACGGCATCTTCCATCACTTTGATTGAGAGGAGAATAAAAGGACAGTTATTGTCTGGGGTGGATTTGTCCTACTTTTTATGGACAGAACATGCTTGGGCAAATTTCCACATCGTTTGGTGGATGTCAATATTGTAGTTGTGCTGGAACAGCTTGGATAGGGATACAACTATTTCTGGAGCTGAAGTTCTCAGTACTATAACAGGGATGTTGTTCAGAGCCCACACCTTTTGCAGTACCCACTGCCTTCAGCCATTTCTTGGAGTGAATTCCATCACGTGGAGTGAACTGAGTTGGCTGTAGTTTGACACCTGTGATGCTGGGACCTCGGGAGGAAGTCGAGGTGGATCATCAACCTGGCACTTCTGGACGAAGATGGCTGCAAAAATGTTTGAAGCCTTGTCTTTTGCACTGATGTGCTGGGCTCCCCCAAAATTGTGGATGGGGGATATTTGTGGAGCCTCCTCTTGTCTATCACGACTGGCTGCACTGAGCTTTGGTCTGACCCATTAGTTGCGCGATTCCTTAGCTTATCTATGACATGGTTGACAAGAGAGGTTGAATGTCTTTTTAAGAGGAAGAAGGAGACTTATGTAATGCTGAGGAAACAAGGTTCAGACAGGGCGCTGGAGGGATACAAGACAGCCAGGAGGGAAATGAAGAAAGGGATTAAGAGAGCTAAGAGAGGGCATGAAAAATCTTTGGTGGGTAGGATCAAGGAAAACCGCAAGGCCTTTTACACATATGTGAGAAATATGAGAATGACTAGAGCGAGTGTAGGTCCGATCAAGGACAGGAGCGGGAGATTGTGTGTTGAGTCTAAAGAGATAGGAGAGGTCTTGAACAAGTATTTTTCTTCAGTATTTACAAACGTGAGGGGCCATATTGTTGGTGAGGACAGTGTGAAACAGACTGGTAAGCTCGAGGAGATACTTGTTAGGGAGGAAGATGTGTTGGGCATTTTGAAAAACTTGAGGATAGACAAGTCCCCCAGGCCTGACAGGATATATCCAAGGATTCTATGGGAAGTAAGAAATGAAATTACAGAGCCATTGGCAATGATCTTTTCGTCCTCGTTGTCAACAGGGGTGGTACCAGAGGATTGGAGAGTGGCGAATGTCGTGCCCCTGTTCAAAAAAGGGAATAGGGATAACCCTGGGAATTACAGGACAGTTAGTCTTACTTCGGTGGTAGGCAAAGTAATGGAAAGGGTACTGAGGGATAGATTTCTGAGCATCTGGAAAGGAACTGCTTGATTAGGGATAGTCAGCACGGATTTGTGAGGGGTAGGTCTTGCCTTACAAGTCTTATTGACTTCTTTGAGGAGGTGACCAAGCATGTGGATGAAGGTAAAGCAGTGGATGTAGTGTACATGGATTTTAGTAAGGCATTTGATAAGGTTCCCCATGGTAGGCTTATGCAGAAAGTAAGGAGACATGGGATAGTGGGAAATTTGGCCAGTTGGATAACGAACTGGCTAACCGATAGAAGACAGAGAGTGGTGGTGGATGGCAAATATTCAGCCTGGAGCCCAGTTGCCAGTGGCGTACCGCAGGGATCAGTTCTGGGTCCTCTGCTGTTTGTGATTTTCATTAACGACTTGGATGAGGGAGTTGAAGGGTGGGTCAGTAAATTTGCAGATGATACGAAGATTGGTGGAGTTGTGGATAGTGAGGAGGGCTGTTGTCGGCTTCAAAGAGACATAGATAGGATGCAGAGCTGGGCTGAGAAGTGGCAGATGGAGTTTAACCCTGACAAGTGTGAGGTTGTCCATTTTGGAAGGACAAATATGAATGCGGAATACAGGATTAACGGTAGGGTTCTTAGCAATGTAGAGGAGCAGAGCGATCTTGGGGTCTGTGTTCATAGATCTTTGAAAGTTGCCACTCAAGTAGATAGAGCTGTGAAGATGGCCTATGGTGTGCTAGCGTTCATTAGCAGAGGGATTGAATTTAAGAGCCGTGAGGTGATGATGCAGCTGTACAAAACCCTGGTCAGGCCACATTTGGAGTACTGTGTACAGTTCTGGTCACCTCATTTTAGGAAAGATGTGGAAGCTTTGGAAAAGGTGTAGATGAGATTTACCAGGATGTTGCCTGGAATGGAGAGTAGGTCTTACGAGGAAAGTTTGAGGGTGCTTTTCTCATTAGAACGGAGAAAGATGAGGGACGACTTGATAGAGGTTTATAAGATGATCAGGGGAATAGATAGAGTAGACAGTCAGAGACTTTTTCCCCGGGAGAAACAAACCATTACAAGGGGACATAAATTTAAGGTAAATGGTAGAAGATATAGGGGGGATGTCAGAGGTAGGTTCTTTACCCAGAGAGTAGTGGGGACATGGAATGCACTGCCTGTGAAAGTAGTTGAGTCGGAAACGTTAGGGACCTTCAAGCAGCTATTGGATAGGTACATTGATTAGGGTAGAATAATGGAGTGTAGATTAATTTCTTCTTAAGGGCAGCATGGTAGCATTGTGGATAGCACAATTGCTTCACAGCTCCAGGGTCCCAAGTTCGATTTCGACTTGGGTTACTGTCTGTGTGGAGTCTGCACATCCTCCCAGTGTCTGCGTGGGTTTCCTCCGGGTACTCCGGTTTCCTCCCACAGTCCAAAGATGTGCAGGTTGGGTGGATTGGCCATGATAAATTGCCCTTAGTGTCCAAAATTCTATGATTAACCTAGGACAAAAGTTCGGCACAACATCGTGGGCCGAAGGGCCTGTTCTGTGCTGTATTTCTCTATATCTATATCTATATCTATAGCATGCTGCTTCCACTGTTTGTCTTGCAAGAAGTCCTATGAAGCCAACATTTATTTTCACAGCTTTACATGCAACTGTAGTTGCATATCAAAAGTTGAATGGTCCAGAAGGCATCTTTATGTCTAAATCATGTTGATTTCTGGGCTGATAAATGAATTAAAAAACAGGGCAATGAGATGTGTATATACTGCCCCATCTGCAGTCACCAGTCTGTATCAGTTGAATAGGCAATAAGGCAAATGCAATTTTTTGTCAAGCCAGATTATATTAAAAAACTGCAGCCTCTCTTTCATGCTTATTCTGAGGAAGTCATGGGCTGCATTCCATTCTGCAATTATCCCTAGTCAGTACGTTCATTCTGGAAATGGTTCGCTTGATGTTGGTGAAGTTTAATGATGGATGCGGAACATTAGAGACAAATGTCAACAAAAGTTGAATTCACCATTAGTATCCAATCAGAAAGCTGGGAGCCTTATTTGGCATGGATGGCACTTCCAGTGAATCTAAGTGGAAATAATTAAACAATATCACGCAGCTCATGCCCATGTCACTGAAACAGAATCCTACTGAATGATAAACAGTGGAAGCACTATGTTTTGGCTTGTGTTTACAGCATCAAGCATACCCTCACAGGTTTCAAATGGTGATGTATTGAATTCTTTCACAAAATAAGGAATGATGCACGTGATAGAATTGAAAACCAAATATGCATTTAGAATGGCAGAGCCCCTTCTTAAACAAGGGGATGGCCAATGCTTGAGTTTAAAATTACGTGGCTGCAATTTGTCAGTATCCCTCATCTATCAAGAATTGTTGCTTGTTAAATTCCCTGGAATGACACATAGCAAGGCAAATGCACAGCCTCAACATCATCAGCTGTGTTGCTTAGCAACTCACACTTCCTCAGCATTTCTCGACTTGAGACAGTTGCTGCAATTGCTTTTTAAATTGGTTATGGTTGTGATAGGCTGAGTTTTGAAAAATATAAAAATTCGGACTCAGGAGGGAAGGAGTTCATCTTTTTACAATCCAAACTACAAATATAATTGGCTTGTCGGAAATATTTGTTCGGTTATAGTGGAAGTGCAATATCCAGTCCAGGCACCCAATTGTTGGAAGGACATCAGGGGTGGGGGGGGGGGGGGGGGGGGGGTAATTTTGACAATGGTGTAAATTGGGCAAGTGGGCACAGTGCCACCTCTACTTGTCCAGTGATGTCAATTTGAGATCTGATTAGCCTTGTGATTGAGCAATTATTTAATATTCAGCCTGTGCTGTCAGCACTAATTGCTGCTTCTCATAGGTAGTTTGTCCAATCTGGGGTGGGACATCCGAAAGGGGAAATGCAACGCTTGAAAGATAAAAGTTGGTGATTACTTTTTACATTTTACTGACAAGACAACTTAAGCTGGTCTAGTAGGTGTGTTGGTGGACCAGGTCAATAGCACAAAATAGACTTCTCTACTGATGGGAGGTGTGTACCCAGGCAAATAGTGTCATTTTGGTGAAAAGGGTGCCTTTGTTTCTGCCACCTCAAATTGACATCACTGGGTGAGTATTGGAAAAAAGTAATGCTCGCACCAGAACTTCTAAGGTGATCTCAATTATTATTTGCACAAACATGTACCCATACCAGCTTTACCATTACCTCCATCCCCCATTTCCCATAGCTCTCATGCAATTACAAGACATTTTGCTGTACCTCGTCTTGTTCACAACCATACATTAAATACCTACTACTGCCCTCATGATTTCCTTCACTCACCCTCGACACACTGCATCTTCCTCTCATCATGAATATATCCCAAGAAATTCTCATGTGTATTCTGAACCATTCCACTAGACAGCACTGTTCCAACCCCTCTCTATTTTCAAACTGATCTGGTGAATAATGGGAGGGAAATATTCGTGGAGGAAAGATCTGGCTGCTGTGCAACTGCACGCACCAATGAAAGAATCCACCATTGAAATAATCTGCTATTTATATAATTGGTAGATGGAGGGATACAGTTTTACAGATGGCGAGGCTGCATGGTGCAGACAGGGTGTTGGGTGTCTTCCCCATATGCACTGAATTCTCTCCCTTACACATGCTGAATGTCAACCTGGTGGCGCAGAGGATGGACAGTTCTCTGTTCCTTCTTAAACTTACCATCACATGCTCACACCTGTCTCCCTTCAACTTTGCAGATCTATCAAAAGACCCGGACCAGGTTGCACCCTGATGCGCATCAGTAGCTGTATAGTGCTCACCAGCTAGTGCCCCAGAAGCCTGTCCGCTAATGTCACCCACCGAGGTGTGTAGCTCTGCGCTGGTGCAAGCTGGGGGATGGTAGCTGTGACGCATCAATGATGGTCTCCGCAGAGCTCTCCTCCGAGATGGTCTCTTGGGTGGCAGGGGGGGAACGATTCCAGATGGCCGGCCTTGTCTGATGATGATCCTGCAAGGCAATGGACATGTGGTCAATGAAAGTGAAGGATAATCGTGTGGGATATCAACAACTCACTTGAGACAGATGATCTAGATGAAGGGGCAGTGGACCCTCACTTCTTTGGCACAGGCCAATCTTGCTGTTGGTCACTGCTCTCTCCTTGGACAACTCTTCGATCTCCAGGGCCCATCCCTCATCGGAGCTAAAAAATCGGTTCTCTGGATTTTTACCCCCTATCTTCATCCTTTCCTGCTTATTACAGGCTACCTTCTCCTGCGGGGACAAAGAGAGAGCATTGTTATCTGCACACTTGATGAGTCAGGAGGGTCTATAGCAGGTGGTATATGTGGGCAATGCCCCTAGACATGATAAAGTTGTGATTGTGAGTGCCAGGGGTTTCTGAGGAACAACCTTGGAGATTGGATGTTGCGAGGTGTCAGTCAGTGGATTGCGGGCGGTGGTGGGGCAGGTTGGTCACGGCCTGTCCCACGGCAGCCTTTACGATTCTCCGCATTTGCGGAGAATCTCGCCCATCATTTTTCAGATGAATCGCTCCCTGAGAAAAAAAGTACTTTTTCCTTGAAACTCCCGGGAATAGCTCCCAGACAGAAAGCCATCCCATGATCAGGTGATTTGTAGCAGTCATCTTGTTTTTTTTGTTTTGTAGAAAAAGAACAGTTTTAAAAGTATATCGCAGTAAGGATAAAGCTTTAAATATATAATCCTGGGTTTCTTTCTGTGTCATAGAAATCCAACAGGCTGCATCTACACTACAAGGATCTACAAGGACCTCAGTAGTTCTAGATGACAGCGAACCACCACCTTTTCAAGAGGTATTAGGGAGGGCCATAAATACTCTCATTGCCTGTGTTGCCCACATCTGATGAACAAATAAATGGAATGAAATTGAGATACTGAGAAGCCTTTTGAGGGAGAAATCATGAAGCTTGATGTCAGCCTCAGTTAAAGGCTGGTGTTTGCAGAATTCATTCTGAAAACCTGAATTCATAGCTTTGTCATTTCCAACTTCGGACATACACTGTCAACTGCCTCGGAGTTTACTCACCACCATCTGGTGTTAGCTTCCCTGGTGTTAAGCATGAGAGGAGGATGTGAAGGGGGAGGAGTATCAAGATGTGTAATTGGTGCCTTCAGGCACAGACCTGCCTGCCAGAGAAAGCCACAGAAACCTCATCCGGGCATGCTTCATTTGAAAAGTGTACTTGCAATGGTGTGAGAAGATTACGGAGAATGGATAGCGAACATTTCTGGAGTGTAACATTGAGGAATGGATGCAAGAGGGCAATAGGATGAGTGTGACTAAGAGTGATGCCTGTTAAGATGGCAATTTGAGGAGAAGGCTGGAGAGTAAAGAATGTGTGTGCCAGCAAGGTGTGGCAGTCAGAGGAGTGCAGTGCAAGAGAATTCTGGACCATGAAAGAGTGATGGCTACCAGCTGAGATTTGCAGGTCATTTACTTTGCAAGAACTCATAAGATCATTAAATCTTTGCTGGTATTGGATCCAGACCCTGGACACCACACATAAGTTGTTGACCACCTGTGTGACTCATAAGCACGCCTGCTTTGTGAGGCTGGTTGGTTTCCTCTTGCTGTCCTCATGGAAGGGTAGTTCTCTTCATTCCTTCACTGTATCAATCCTTAATTCCTGGGAAGAGTCATTTCCATGTCTTCCACACATTTGCTCCTTCACATGGGGTTGTATTCTGCAATCACGGCTGCCAGTGTGAGTATTGCTGGGATCCCTTTAAATAGAGATCCTTCTTTGCTTATTCAAGCACGTCATCCTGCCCCTCCAGCCCCCGCCAACACACACACTGGTTTAGCACAGGGCTAAAGAGCTGGCTTTTAAAGCAGACCAAGGCAGGCCAGCAGCACTGTTCAATTCCCGTACCAGCCTCCCCGAACAGGCACTGGAATGTGGCGACAAGGGGCTTTTCACAGTAACTTCATTTGAAGCTTACTTGTGACAATAAGCGATTTACATTTCATTTCACACCAGTTGGGGAACCCACAGAGCAATGGTAAGGTGTACACATTAATTTGTTGAGTTCCTGACCAGACAATGATCCTGTTTTTCCAGCAAGATTCTGCCAGTGGGCCTTTGACCACAGATGAGGAGAATGTGAAGGCGGTGACTGATTACATTTCCACTGCTGCTGATTGGAGGGGTAACATATCTGCACCTAGTTTACAGATGGGAATTCTCAATCATGACAAAACCATTGCAAGTTCAGAAATTCCCAGATATAACATGTGACAGAATTTAGTTCCAGAATCAAGTGCAACTCTGGATAGGAGCTGGGAGTGAAAGATGAATTGGGAACTGAATCAGAAACATTTTTTACGAGAACAGCCAAATTCCAGAGAAGTATTTTTTGGGTTCCATTAAATAATTTTTAAGTAACTCTGCCCATGGACTCTTTACAGTCACTTCATGCTTCAAACTCATTGGGCCAATGACAAAAGTTTCTTCAAAAGCAAGCACTGTGGAGCAAGTTATTTTTTTCATTGGAGCAGATAATGGAACTTGGTTGTAGTTGGACAGTTTAATGAGGTCTGGGTTATTCTGCAGGTTAAATTGACAGCCATGAATTAATTTTATGGTCCATCATTGTTGAGGGCAATAAAGGGAACAACTTATTGAGTGTTGTTCTGATGTGATGTATCTAATTAATATGTTTGAGCAGCGTAGGTTTTAAACTTGCTGGCATTAATTGTGTATTGCATTCACCAGTGATTATTCACTTTTCTGTTTCTTATGTCTGCCTTAAAGATGTAAATACACTAATGAGATTCCAGTAACTTCGGGCATTATTAAGTTCATTGTTCATGTTTTCTGGGTTTAATAAGCAATTTAAATGCCAACAAACAATGTTGGTGCCCATCCAAAATTGCTAATTAAAGTAAAGTTATATTCATGGAATAATTTACAAGTATTTGAACTTTTCGAAGTTGTCAGTATACTGGACTAAATGTATTGCAGGGGATGGGGTCCCTGCTGTTAAATAGCTGCAGAGTGGGCTTGCCGAGCCTGTCCCACCCCCCAATGTAAATGTCAAAGGCAAGTCCAGCCTCACTTTGTAGGCTCGCCCGGCAGCCATTTAACAGCAGTCGAACCATTAATTATTTTGCGCTGCTGCCTCATGGCGCTGAGGTCCCAGTTTCAATCCCGGCTCTGGGTCACAGTCCATGTGGAGTATATGATGATGTGGAGATGCCGGCGTTGGACTGGGGTGAGCACAGTAAGAAGTCTTACAACACCAGGTTAAAGTCCAACAGGTTTGTTTCAAACACGAGCTTTCGGAGCACGGCTTTCACCTGAAGAAGGAGCCGTGCTCCGAAAGCTCGTGTTTGAAACAAACCTGTTGGACTTTAACCTGGTGTTGTAAGACTTCTTACCATGTGGAGTATGCATATATTCGTCCTGTTTTTGCGTGGTCTTGATGTGTTGGGTATGCTGGGTCTGCGAGGACTGCGTTTACCACAGCAGTGAGAGAGACGGGCTTCCAACACTTGGAGAAATGCAACTCTATTTTATTAAACTCTTAACTATTAAACATACTTTAACTGTGTGTTGACACTATGCTGAGTTGACTGGAGACCTGAGGGTAACCTGGCCAGACTATCTTACTGCCACATGGTGGATGTTTGAGTTGTTGCTCACAGGCTCTGGCTGTCTCAGAGGCTGCATCCCAAGAGAGCGGGAAAACTAGTGCCCTCTGGCTTTATAGTGGCCGTGTCCTGTCTGGTGATTGGCTGCTGTGTTCTGTGTGTTCATTGGTCATCCTGTGTGTCAATCAATGTCTGTTTGTCATATACTTGTGTGTATATTATGACATCTCCCCCCTTTTAAAAAATGTGTGTATGTCAATAAATAGTGAGTATGTGAATGTGCCTGACTATGTACAAAGTATGTGAGCATATTTACATGATTAGGAGCCTGATTATATACAAAAACGTGAAAGTATTTACATGGGAAGCTGTCTAGTGCAGATAGAGTACATACAAAAAATCAGAAAGAATAATATGTACAGTAAACGAAGCACAAGGCAATGAAACATTCAGTCTATAAATTCAGTCTCTGTGGTGGGCGACGAATTCTGGTTGATCGCCTCAAGGGAGTGTCAGGGGCCGCCTGCACTGGAATGGGCGGAGCTGCATCCAATGTAGAGGGTGGCAAAAGAAGCAGCAGACCGGTGACCTCTTGGAAGGGTGTGTCCTGAGGAATCAGCAGGTGAGGCGGGACATCACGTTCAGGTGGCGAGCGTGGAAGCAGCCGCAGTGCCCGCCTATTACGCTGAAGAAAAGAGCCAACATGCATGCGAACGAGAAATGATCTGGGGGCCACTTGCTTGACCACCACAGCTGTGGCAGACCAGCCACCGTCAGGTAGCTGAACACAAACTCGGCAGCAGGGACGAGAGCAGGGAGATCTGTGGCGTGGGCATCATACGCCGACTTGCATTGGGTCTGAGACAGTTACATTCTTTGCAGGACCGTAAAATTGTCAAGGTCCGGGATGTGGATTTCTGGCACCGTTGTCCGTAGTGTGCGGTTCATTAGCAGCTGTGCTGGGGACAGGCCAGCGGACAAGGGAGTCGCCCTGTAGACTAGCAGCGCCAGGTTAAAATCTGAACCCGAATCAGCAGCTTTACCCAGCAGGCGTTTGACAATGTGTAACCCCTTTTCAGCTTTCCCATTTGGCTGGGGGTAGTGGGGGCTCGAAGTGACGTGCGTGAAATTGTACCGTCGGGCAAAATCGGTCCACTGCTGACTGAAGAAACACGGGCCATTATCAGTCATGACCGTTAGTGGAATGCTATGACGGGCAAAGGTCTCTTTGCACGCCCTGATGACTGTTGCTGATGTGAGGTCATGCAGTCTGACCACCTCAGCGTAGTTAGAAAAATAATCCACAATGAGGACGTAGTTCCGGCCTTTTGCGTGGAAGAGCTCAATGCCAACCTTGGTCCATGGGGACGACACCAGTTCATGCGGCTGCAAAGTCTCTTTCGGCTGAGCCGGCTGGAACCATTGGCACGTTGGGCAATTGAGGACAATGTTGGCGATGTCCTGATTGATGCCAGGCCAGTATACTGCCTCTCGGGCTCGCCGGTGACACTTTTCCACCCCCAGGTGACCCTCGAGGAGCTGGCCAAGGACGAGCTCCCGCATACTCTGTGGTATTGCTATCCTGTCCAGTTTCATCAGTATGCCATCGACCACTGCCAGATCGTCTTTTATATTGTAGAACTGTGGGCACTGGCCCTTTTGCCACCCGTCGGTGAGATGGCGCATGACCCGTTGGAGTCGAGGATCCCTGGCCATTTCACGACAAATCTGCACGACCCTTTCGTCAGTGGCCGGAAAGCTGGATGCGCAGAACTCAATATGGGCATCGGTCTGGCAGACCAAATCTGACTGCTCGCACGGCATGGTGATGGAGTGAGAGAGTGCATCGGCCACAATGAGCTCCTTGCCCGGGTGTAGGCTAGTTCGAAATCATAACGTCTGAGTTTGAGGAGGATGCGTTGTAGCATGGATGCATTGAGGTCCTTCTGTATGATGTGAACCAGTGGCCTGTGGTCCGTTTTGACCGTAAATTTGGGGAGTCTATGCACGTAGTCATGGAATTTGTCAATCCCCGTGAGGAGGCCCAGGCACTCTTTCTCGATTTGAGCATAGCGCTGCTCAGTAGGTGTCATGGCTCTAGATGCATATGCGACTGGGGCCCAGGAGGAGGATTCGTCGCGCTGGAGGAGAACCCCCCCCCCAATGCCAGACTGGCTCGCGTCAGTGGAGATCTTTGTCTTTGTATATAATCGTTGGCAGAGTCGAAGAATGCCAATACCGGGGCCTTGGTGAGTTTCGCCCTGAGCTCAGGCCACTCTGGCTCATGAGCGGGGAGCCACTGGAAGTCGGTGGTTTTCTTTACAAGATTGCGGAGAGCTGTGGTGTGAGATGCAAGGTTAGGGATAAACTTCCTAAGGAAGTTGAACATCCCCAGGAAGCGGAGGACCGCCTTCTTGTCCTCCTGTGTCTTCATAGCATTGATCGCCGACACCTTATCTGCATCTGGCTGCACACCGAACTGCGAAATATGGTCGCCGAGGAACTTTATTTCTGCTTGACCGAACGAGCATTTGGCTCTGTTGAGTCGGAGGCCATGCTCATGGATCCTCTGGAACACTCGCTTGAGGTGATCAATGTGTTCCTGCGGAGTCGTGGACCAGACAATGATGTCATCGACGTACACCCGCACACCCTCGATGCCCTCCATCATTTGCTCCATTACTCGGTGGAACACCTCCGAGGCGGAAATGATACCAAAGGACATCCGGTTGTAACAATACCGGCCAAACGGGGTGTTAAATGTGCAGAGCATTCGACTGGATCCGTCAAGTTGTATCTGCCAAAACCCCTTGGAGGCATCCAGCTTCGTGAAAAACTTGGCGTGAGCCATTTCGCAGGTGAGCTCTTCGTGCTTTGGGGTAGGGTAGTGTTCCCTCATGATGTTACAGTTCAAATCTTTGGGGTCGATACAAATGCGCAGTTCCCCTGACGGTTTTTGACACAAACCATGGAGCTAACCCAGTACGTGGGTTCCGTGACCTTAGAAATGATGCCCTGGTCCTGGAGGTCTTGTAGCTGCTGCTTGAGGTGGTCCTTAAGGGGCGCTGGCACCCGACGGGGTGCATGAACCACAGGTGTGGCATTCGGTTTCAAAAGAATCTTGTACTTGTAGGGGAGTGTGCCCATACCCTCGAAGATGCTGTGGTATTGTGCAATGATGTCCTTTAATTGTGTCTGGAAGTTGGCATCTGGTGAGGCTAATGCCTCAGCGGGCGACATGGAGTGAACCCGCTGTATGAGATTCAGGATCTTTCAGGCCTGAGCACTGAGCAAGGAAGCTTTGTTGGGCCCTACAATTTCGAAACGCAGGGTGGCGTTTAAAGAACGGTGCAATACCACAAGCTGGCATGAGCCACTGGCAGCAATGGCATTGCCATTGTAGTCGAGAAGCTAGTAGGCCGATGGAAGGATGTTCGGCTTAACGTGGATGTTATCCAGGTCAGACTCTGAAATGAGGTTAGCTGAGGCGCCATTGTCCAGCCTGAAGCGTATGCGTGATTTGTTGACCGTAAGGGTGGCACACCTCGCGTCGTCCGAATCAATGCTCATCACTGGGAGGGGCTTGGCCTTTTTTGAGGAAAGCATCGTATGCTTGGTGATGGTGCCCACCCGGAATGGGGATGTGAGATTCTCAGTATCAGGATCTGGAAACATGTCGGAGTCGGAATCTGCAACGGGTTGCTGCACTGACCGGACGTTCCTGCGCTGCTGCTGGGACCGATGTGAGGTGGGCAGTTGAGCAGATCTGCACAGGGCTGCGTAGTGTCCAAGCTTGCCACACTGGAGACAGCGTCGAGATTTCGTGGGACATTGCCGCTTTAAGTGGGAGGAGCCACAGTTGCTGCATATCATGGCGCCGACGTCAGGACGCTCCATGCGCCACCGCGCATGCGGTGTGGTCAAACGATGTGCGCACCTGCGCAGTTCGGTCATCGGCCTCGCCGCCCCCTTGGTCGTGGCGCGCATGCGCAGGAGCCCGGGAAAAGCGCGCAAAATGGCTGCCCTCATCCAAACTCAGGCCCTGGAGCTGTTTTACGGCCTGCACCCGCTCCGCATCGTGGGGGCCTTGCCGCGCCGTTTCTGCCGCCTTGATAGGGGAGTACTGGTTGTTAGGTGCTCATGTAGGACGCAGGTCTCGATGGCGATGGCGAGGGTGAGCTGCTTCACTTTAAGGAGCTGCTGGCGAAGAGGTTCGGAGTGGACCCCGAAAACGATCTGGTGGCGGATCATGGAGTCGGAAGTGGAGCCGTAATTACAGGATTGCGCGAGGATACGGAGATGGGTTAAGAAGGACTGAAAAGGTTCATCCTCACCCTGAAGCCTCTGCTGGAACACGTAGCGTTCAAAGCTCTCATTGACTTCGATGTCACAGTGGCTGTCGAACTTCAGCAGGACTGTTTTGAACTTGGACTTGTCCTCACCTTCAGCAAAGGTGAGGGAGTTAAAAATGTGGATAGCGTGGTCCCCGGCTGTAGAGAGGAAGAGAGTAATCTTCCTGACATCCGATGCGGCTTCGAGGTTGGTGGCTTCAAGATATAGCTGGAACGTCTACTTAATAATCTTCCAGTTGGCACCGAGGTTGCCGGTGATGCGGAGCGGCGGGGGAGGGCGGATGCTGTCCATGTTACCGGATGGCTGATCGCTGGTCAAAGGCAGACTATCTCAAGGTAGGTCCGTCAAACTCTAACATCACGCACTGGTACCATGATGTGTTGGGTATGCTGGGTCTGCGAGGACTGCGTTTACCATAGCAGTGAGAGAGACAGGCTTCCAACACATGGAGAAATGCAACTCTATTTTATTAAACTTTTAACTATTAAACATACTTTAACTGTGGGTTGACACTATGCTGAGTTGACTGGAGACCTGAGGCTAACCTGACCAGACTATCTTACTACCATATGGTGGATGTTCGAGTTGTTGCTCACGGGCTCTGGCTGTCTCAGAGGCTGCATCCCAAGAGAGTGGGAAAACTAGTGCCCTCTGGCTTTATAGTGGCCGTGTCCTGTCTGGTGATTGGCTGCTGTGTTCTGTGTATTCATTGGCCATCCTGTGTGTCAATCAATGCCTGTCTGTGCACCAGCATATACTTGTGTGTATATTATGACAGGTCTCACCCCCACAACCCAAAAGATGTACAGGTTAGGTGGATTGGCCAGGCTAAATTGTCCCTTAATTGGAAAAAAATAATTGGGTACTCTAAATTTATTTTGAAAAATTAATTACTTTCCGGTGGGCCTACCACCTTCATCGGGGAGAAAATCCAGCCTCTAAGAGCAGCTGGTCAATAAAATAGCCCACAGTTCTCTGCTTGTAAGGCCCAGGCAGTTGGCCTATTGAAGCATTGAAGGAGTTAAGGGGGTTGGAGGGTCAGAGGGTAAAGGGCAGGGGAGAGGGATAAGACTCGGATAGAGCCTCCAATTGGCACAGGGAACCCATAAAAGAGACCACATCTGCCCTTGACCAACCACTGGCCTACCTTGTGAAATATGGCAGACTGAATACTTGGCAATGACCATCCCCTGTCATGGTAAAATCACAGTTGTAGCAGGAGGAGCCCCTTCAGTGATTGACTACTTAAGCGCCTCAAAAGGGCTCACTGACGGATGGGCATGCCTACACCTCCCCTCCACTGGTAAAGTTGCAGCACGCATGGGGGTGGGTGTGCCACCTAATTTTACAGCCCCACCCTCTCATTTTCCAACTATGGGGGGTTAAAAATTCAGCCCACTAAAACACTAATTACATCTTTAACAAATTTATTGTACAGGTTATCCACAACTAAATAATTTAGCTCTCAATTCTCACATTCTCCAAGAGACTATTCTTCAGTCCGTAGAATATGGAACATAAAATGGAGGACAGTGCTAATCAAGCCTATCAAATGGCTTCCATTACATGTTCAAATTACTCTTAGTTACAAAAGTACATGACCATCTTAGCACCTGCGGTGTTCAAGTCTTCTTTTGGTTGCGGGAGTGGGGGTGGGAAATTAAGACAATATTTTCTTCATTGATTGCTGTGATCTGGAATGCACTTTGTGAAAGGCTGGTAAAAGCAGACTCTAGAGGCACTTTCAAAAGGAAATTAGATTTATACTTAAAAAGGAAGCATTTTGCAAGGTTTTGGTGAATGAGCAGGGAGTGGGACTAATTGATGGGTCTTTCAGCGAAATGACACATGCATGATGGTCTAAATGGCTTTCTTCTGTGGTCTGTGATTCTATGTATTGTAATGCTGACTTACTTTTGCCATGGAACATTTACCTGTCATGTAGATTGCCGGAAATTAAAGAGATCAGCTGCATGAATATTATTTTATTTCTGCTTGATAGAAACCATAGAAATGCTTTGAAGCAGAAATAATACCATAAATACCAACCCTGCAAGAGTTATACTTGCAATATATTTTCATTTCAGAATTCATAGCCTGCTATTTGTATTCTGTTTGGTTACTTTAAGTGTTACTTATAATACATTAAGTATTGGTCACTGAATGCCAAAATCTATTCCATAATTGAGAGTGACCATGCAATTCACAACAATGCAATCCTGCTCCCCTCAGCTGCTAAATTCAACAGTCAAAATATCTGCAGTATATACGTTTTGGAAAAAGGAGACAGATAAAAACTTTTAATTCTTCTTTCGACATATTGGCACGGTAGCACAGTGGTTAGCACGGTTGCTTCACAGCACCAGGGTCCCAGTTCAATTCCTGGCTTGGGTCACTGTCTATGCGGAGTCTGCACATTGTACCCGTGTCTGCGTGGGTTCCTTCCGGGTGCTCCGGTTTCCTCCCACAAGTTCCGAAAGACATGCTGTTAGGTGAATTGGACATTCTGAAGTTTCCCTCTGTGTACCCAAACAGGCGCCGGAGTGTGGCGACTAGAGGATTTTCACAGTAACTTCATTGCAGTGTTAATATAAGCCTACTTGTGACAATAATAAAGATTAAAATAATAAAAATTATTATTTTTGTAACATGAATTGTTAACACAAAAAATACTTCATATACCACCTCCAAGATACAGGGGGTTAAATTTAGTTTCCAAATTATGGAACGATAAAACCTTAGTGAACAGTAAATTTTAACAAAACATCACAGAGCTAGTGGACATTCTCACTGTGGTGAATTATAAACCTAGTAATTCACACTGTGTTCTATTATATGTATTGTGTCCTTGTGGGCTCTGTATATGAGCCGTTGCACGGCTCTGCCCATAGGGGGAGATGAGGAGTTTGTACTGGGCTCCACCCTTGGCCCCGCCCATGGCTCCGCCCATGGCTCCTCCCACTAACCGGAAGTATAAAGCTCTGCAGTCGTGAGCCTGCTGCCAGTTCATCTCGTCGCAGGCATGCTCTGTTGTAAGATTATTAAAACCACTGTTCACTTCCAATCACGTGTCTTGTGAATTGATGGTCACATCACTCACTCTGGCTTGTATCTAAAGATTTGTTTTCCTGAACGCATGATTCGTATGTGCATATCATCGGGGAGTGTACTCACGACTTCCTGGTTTGTGGTTTTGGTAGGCAAAGATGGTCATGTTATAGTATTAAAAAAATGTTATACTATAAAATAAATTCAAGAAAAACAGCCTTCAAATAATTGGGCCTTGAAATTCTGCAGATGGGGCTATTTCTCCTAGTCTCCCTCTATAACTCCAGCAGGCACCACCACAACCCCTAAGGTAACAATATAACTAGTAGTCGATGGGACGAGTACAATGACAAATTATAATCATTCACAGAGAATTAACTAAAACTGATCTGGAGCAGTCTGAAGAGGGAGATTTGCTGCAGTTACCATATATGTGCAAAGGATACAATGGAAATAACCTGATGTATTCACCAGTTTGTTTCCTCAAGAATGTCATGCTTGAAAATTAATTTTTTTTTAAACGGGTAAAATTAAATTATTGCAGATATATCGGGTGGCACGATGGCACAATGGTTAGAACCGCTGCCTCACAGTGCCAGCGACCTGGATTCAATTCTGGATTTGGGTGACTGTGTGGAGTTTGCACACTCTTCCCATGTCTGCGTGGATTTCCTCCGGATGCTCTGGTTTCCTCCCACAGTCCAAATAAATGCAGGTTAAGTAAATTGCACCTTAAGTGTCCAAAGATATGCAGATTAGGCTGGGTTATGAGATAGGGCGAGTGAATGAGCCTGCAGATTTGATGGGCCGAATGATCTCCTTCTACACTGTAGGGATCCTGTGATATCCAGTCGCAAAGCCAAACTTTTAATGGTTGGACAAAGTTTACATTTCGATGTCCCAGGGATTTCAAAGTCTGTTAGATTGTCCTACATAATGAGAATGTTTTTCTCTGTTCTTTACTGAAAGTGAAATTGCAAACACATTCTCACATTTATTATTTCACAGTCAGAAACTCTTTCCCCACATTGACTTTGTAAGATGCGCAGAACAGTACACACTTTGCGTTAAACCTTGTGGAAGATCTTCCTGATGGATGATTAAAATTAAAAACAAGCATATGTTTGCCTACTAGTGGCACACATTTATACAACATTCAATCAAATGTATATAGTATTCACAAAATTACAATTTTATGTGACCATCACTCGTAGTATGAGTCTAATTTATATTTTATCTGCCAAAAATTAATAAGGATGAGAGAAAGAAATGGTAACTACTTAACACTTAACCATTTTGTTCTCATGAACAAATTCCTAATGCTGAAGGTTAATTAGCAAACAGTACTGGGATCTGATAAGTTGCAGCATAACAGTGTAGGCTCAAACCTTCATCGAGGAACTACAATTCACCTCTGTGTGTACATGGTCCCTTGTCAGTTGTTGTGCTGCTATCTACTTTCCAACACTCTCACCTTTATTGTCTAGTTAGCAGGAACAGAAAATGTAATTCTTCACTATAAATTGTACATTTTATTACCAGCTCATACATCAAAATACTTGGCACTGTCACTCTGGAAAGTTCTGCTCACAGAATAGGGTCTACAGGCAGAAGCTCAGTGTCCTGAACATATTTACATGTTTGAGCACAAGTGTGTGTCACAGGGGCTCAGGTTGTCATACCAAGTGGTGGCAGACACCAATAGCTTCTGTACTGGACCTGGTATTGGGGAATGAGCCTGGCCAGGTGGTTCACGTTTCAGTCGGGGAGCATTTCCAGAACAGTGACCTTAATTCAGTAAGTTTTAAGGTATTGTTGGATAAAGGTAAGGTGAAGGTGCTAAATTGAGGGAAGGCTAATTATAACAATATTAGGCAGGAACTGAAAAATGTAAATTGGGGCCGGATGTTTGAGGGTAAATCAACTCTGCACAGACAGTGACCTAGCTGGGAATAGAACCTGGGATCTTGTGCTAACCACTGTGCTACCATGCTGCCCTTAAGCAAGGAATCAGAAGGGCCAAAAGGTGTCAGGAAAAGCCATTGGAAACCAGGATTAAGGAAAATCCCAAGACTATATATATAAAGAGCAAGAGGGTAGCCAGGACAAGGGTTGAGCCACCTCAAGGACAGAGGAGGGAATCTATGCGTGGAGCATAGATTTGTTCTTTGAGCCAGAGGAAATGGGTGAGATACTAAATGAGTACTTTGCATCAGTATTAACCAAACAAAAGGACTTGGTGGATGATGAGTCTAGGGAGAGCTGTGTAGATAGCCTGGGTCACATTGAGATCAAAAAGGAGGAGGTGTCGGGCATCTTAAACATAGAATATGGAAAACTACAGCACAGAACAGGCCCTTCGGCCCACAATGTTGTGCCGAACTTTTGTCCTAGATTAAGAACAAATTAATCTACACCCCATCATTCTACCGTAATCCATTTACCTATCCAATAGCCGCTTGAAATTCTGCATTCATATTTGTCCTTCCAAAATGGACAACCTCACACTTTTCAGGGTTAAACTCTACCTGCCACTTCTGCACTGTTTTTACACATTCAAAAAATATGCTTAGACAATGAACCACAGAATTGGACATTTAAAATCATTCCACTGCAATCCGGTTTAAGTAAAATCAAAAAATCCTGACTATTGGTTAGAATACAAAATTAGAGAAATTAATCCCAGCCTTGGTTGCTGAAGGCAGCATAATTACATAAATATGTCTAGAGGGTACTGCGGTTTCTAGCTTGAAAAACATTAAGGTAGATAATTCCCCAGGACCTGATGGGATCTACCTCAGAATACTGAGGAAGGCAAGGGAGGAAATTGCTGAGGCCTTGAGAGAAATATTGGGCGCGATTCTCCCAAACAGGGAGAAATCGTAAGGCTGGCGTCAAATCCGGGCGGGTTTGACGCCAGCCTCCCCCTCCCCGACCGGGAACCGATTCTGGTCCCCGGTCGGGGCTAGTATGCCGCGGCCGTGAACTCCGGCATCGCGGGCTTAACGAATTTCGTTAAGCCCGCTTGCCAGAGATTGCGCTGGCTGACGCGTCACATGACGTCAGCCGCGCATGCGCAGATTGGAAGACTCCAAACTGCACATGCGCGGATGACGTCATCGCGCATTTGCGCGAAACCCGCGCATGCGTGGGCCGGGATGCCCCTCAGCCACCCCGCGAAGTGATACAGCGGGGCGGCGGAAGGACAAAGAGTGCGCGGGAATCGGACCCGCTGCCCGCGATCGGTGGGCACCGATCGCGGGCCCATGGCACCCTTGGCACGGCCGTGGTACTGCCGTGCCAATCGGTGCCATGGTTTTCAAAATCGGGACTTTACGGCCGTTTTTACGAACGGCCAGACCAGGTGTGTTTGCCGTTCGTAAAAACAGCCGTAAAGGGCTTGGACTTCGGCCCATCGGCCAGCTGAGAATCGCTGCTGGCCGTAAAAAAACGGCGGCAGCGATTCGTGTCGGGAGTTGGGCGTGGGGGGGGGGGAGAATAGCGGGAGGGCGTTGGACTAGCGTGGCCGTAAAAATTTATGACCCCCGCTATTCTCCGCACCATCGTGAGTGCGGAGAATTGCGCCCCTTGTATCCTCACTGGCTACAAGTGAGGTCCCAGAGGCCTGGTGAATTGCTAATGTTGTTCCTTTGTTTAAAAAGGTTAGCAAGGATAATCCAGGAAATTACAGGCCGGTGATCCTTCCGTCAGTGGGAGGGAAACGATTGGAGAGAATTCTTCGAGACAGGGTTTACTCCCATTTGGATGCAAGTGGGCATATTAGCGAGAGGCAGCATGGTTTTGTTAAAGAGGGGGTCGTGTCTCACTAACTTGACCGAGTTTTTGAGGAAGTGACGAAGATGATTGATGAGAGGAGAGCTGTGGATGTTGTGTACATTGATTTCAGTAAGGCCTTTGACAAGGTCCCTCATGACAGACTGGTACAGAAGGTGAAGTCACATAGGATCAGAGGTGAGCTGGCAAGATGGATACAGAACTGGTTCAGTCATAGAAGATAGAGGTAGCAATGGAAGGGTGCTTTTCTGAATGGCGGAGTGTGACTAGTGATATTCCAAAGGGATCAGAGAATGGAGCTAAAGTTTCGAGTCTGGATGACTCTTTGTCAAAGCTGGTCATCCAGACTATGAACGTTAGCTCACTTCTCTCTCTAAGGATGGTGTCAGACCTTCTGTGGGTGTCCAGTATTTTCTGTTTATCTTTCAGATTTCAGCATCTGCAGTAATGTATCCAGAATCTCCCAGTTGGCTGCCAACAAATACATAAGGCCAGAGTTGACAATTAAATCAGTTTTGCCTGTGCTGATGCCAGTAAGAATGAGTAGGTGCACAGTTTAGAGGCTCTAGCTGGCTTCCCATGAGTGCAGGGTGTCATTGACTGTGCACACATGTCAATCTAGGCACTCACTGAACAACCAGGCGTATTCATCAATTGTAAGGGTTACCCCTCCATCAGTGTGAAGCTGGTGTGCAACTATATTAAGATCGTTATGAGGTACATGATAGATTCCTGGCCACTTGCCTATAATGCTTTTGTCCTGCAGTAACTCGAACTCCATGAACTCTTTGAAAAATGAAGCATAGGTTAGGGATGGCTGCTGGGCTAAAAGGTGTACCCACAGCAAAATTAGCCGATCACACACTTCAGAAATTCCAATACTGAAGCCCCAACAGTGCCACAATGAATGTGGTATCACCACCAGGCTTAGTGAAGACACCCTTCAGGTACCCAGCAAATCTGGAGGTGCCCTTCAATAAGCACCAACCTGGTGCTCTCCAGGGTGGCAGTAGTGTTCCATGCTCTGAACAACATTGCACAGCACATGAGGTTTGGATCTGTCGGAGAAACAAAACAAAGACTTCACGCCCTTCTTGAACCATTTGGAAGGCAAGGAATAAGGATAAGGTGAAGATCTTGATGAGGGTAATGTATCCAATGCATTAATGCAAGGTGACATATAGGCTACACCAGTGCATCAACTTCAGCAGAAAATGTAACAATTGGTCTTCTCTCTGCTCCACTGACACAAGGTGCTCCACAACAAAACAATCACCCCTTGGACATCACCTAGTCCCACCCCACCCATAAGTAACCATCGATTCACACACTCACATTCATCATGGAACAATTTAGAAGGCCACTTATGGATCACCAAGCGCATAAAAATAAAAAGATGGGAAAGCAATGATAAAGCTTGATGGTTTTGTCATCTAAAACGCAAATAAAAATTTTTCAAAACAGTATTTTCTCTAACATCCATGCTAATTTCATTTCATTTACAAAGCCCGAAGCCTTGACAATCATCACTGGAGACTTCAACCATGCCAACCTCAGGAATGTTCTACCCAAACTCCATCACCAGGGGCTGGTTTAGCACAGTGGGCTAAACAGCTGGCTTATAATGCAGAACAATGCCAGCAGCGTGAGTTCAATTCCCGTACCGGCCTCCCTGAACAGGCGCTGGAATGTGGTGACTAGGGGTTTTTCACAGTAACTTCATTGAAGCCTATTTGTATCAATAAGCAATTATTATTATTATCAACATATCTCCTGCCCCACCAAAGGTGCAAACACCCTGGACCACTGCTACACGAGCATCAAAGGTGCCTCACTCTCCATTCCCCGCCCACACTTTGGCAAATCCGACCTCAAGTCTGTACTCCTACTTCCGGCTTACAGACAGCAACCCAAGCGTGCTGAACCAGTCACGAAAACCATGCAGTGCTGGTCCGAGGCATCAGAGGACACTCTCCACGATTGCTTGGAGTCTGTGGATTGGTCCATATTTAAGGCCGCGGCAGCTAACCTGGACGAGTATGAAACCACCGTCACAGACTTCAATACCAAGTGTGTCGAGGACTGTATACCAAAGAAGACCATACGGATGTTCCCCAATCATAAACCCTGGCTCAACCAAAGGTTCCAATCCCTGCTAAAGTTCTGATGGAGGAGTTCAAGTCTGACGACGTTGCCCTATATAAGAAATCCAGGTACGATGTACGGAAAGCCATCAGGGATGTCAAAAGACCATACCGGATCAGACTAGATTCCCAGGCCAAAGACATAAACCCACAACCTCTATGGCAGGGCTTACACAAGATTACGGGCTACAAAGCAAGGTCAGGTGGAATCTCTGGGGCTGGGCATCCCTCCCCAATGAACTGAAGAAGTTCTATGCCTGTTTTGAACAGTGAGCCAATACATCAGTGCTACTCGCTCCAACAGCCCTGGACACACTCATGCCCACTATTACAGCCCCAGAGTCAAGAGCTGCCTTCTTGAAAGAGAACCCGCGGAAAGATACGGGCCCCGACGGAGTCCCTGGGTGAGCTGTCAGAGCCTGCGCAGACCAGCTGGCGAGTGTATTCACAGATATCTTCAACACCTCACTTCTCCGCTCTGAGGTCCCCACACAAGAAGACCACCATAATACCAGTACCAAAGAAGAACAAGGTAGCCTGCCTCAATGACTACAGACCGGTGGCCCTGACATCTGATATTATGAAATGCTTCAAGCGGCTAGTCATGGGATGGATCAACGCCGACCTCCCAGAAGGTCTCGATCCACTGCAGTTTGCCTTCCACCGCAACCGGTCCACAACAGATGCTATCTCTCTGGCCCTACAATCAACACTCGAACATCTCGACAACAAGGACACCAACGTCAGATTGCTGTTCATAGACTAGAGTTCCGTCTTCAACACTTCATCCCGACAAGACTAATAATCAAACTCTGCAACCTTGGACTTGACCCCTCCCTGTGCAGCTGGATCCTTGACTTCCTCACCAACAGACCGCAATCTGTCAGGATAGGCAACAGAACCTCCTCCAGAATAGGCCTCAACATAGGGGCCTCGCAAGGATGTGTGCTCAGCCCTGATCTGTACTCCATATACACTCCCTGTGGGACAAGATTCCACTCCAATTCAATTTATAAGTTTGCAGATGATACGACGGTGCTGGGTCGTATCTCAAACAATGATGAATCAGACTACAGAAGGGAGATAGATCACTTGGTTCGAAAGGGAAAATGCTGGAAAATCTCAGCAAGTCTGGCAGCATCTGTAGAGAGAGAAAAGAGCTGACGTTTTGAGTCCGATGACTCTTTCTCAAAGCTAACAGACAGAGAGAGTAGGAAATATTTATACTGTGGAGTGAAATTGAAAGATGAAAGATATTTCAGATCACTTGGTTGCATGGCGTACCGAGAACAACCTCTCCCTAAATGTTGGAAAAACCAAGGAACTGATCATCGACTTCAGGAAACTTAGTACGACACACATCCCCGTCTACATCAATGGCTCCGAAGTGGAGATGGTCGATAGCTTTAAGTTCCTGAGGGTCACCATCACCAACAGTCTGTCCTGGTCTATGTGTTGATTCTTGTGACTTAATAAAGCTCATAGTCTCAAAGTTGAAGTAGATGCTTTATTGTGAGTTTGTTCTGTCTTCAGTGCTTAACTTACAGTTACCTCAATGCTGCTTGCCTATGTCCTGCTACCAATCCCCCCTTCTGTGAAGTGTGTCCTCACTTCCTGTTCCTCTGTATTTATAGCTCTCCCGTGCTCCCTCTAGTGCTTTCTCAATTGTATTGCATCTACACTGATATACAATCACCACATCCCCCCTTTTTTCTTTACATATTTTCTGTACATTGTTAAAGAAAATTGTACAAAACAGTTAGATTACTTACGATATGTATATCTATACAAGTGATGGTGCTGTTGCATATTTTACAAAGCCAATTTATATTTATGAGTCCAATCTTCATAAAAACATTTATGAGTCCAAACTTGATGAATTTGTTCATTGAGTTTTTTCTTTTTCATTGTTGACGTGGTGATATTGCAATTGCAACTCCGTTGTGAATGTTGTCGGTGTTCTTGTTATTTTAAGTAACCAACACGTCATCCCGAGGTGTTTGAATGGTCGAACCACTGATGTTGACTGACATAGACTTTTTTCTGTGCTTGTGGTATCGATTTAGTGTGTCATCTGCCTTGAAAGCTGGTGTGCTTGCTTGTTCTGGAGCAGATGTGAGTTTGTGAGATTTGTTGTCATCCCATGGCATGTTTGTAGTATTGTCATTGTTTTGCAGTGTGCTGTGGCATTGTCCTTCATGTGCAGAGTTGTACCATTTTGTA
Source organism: Scyliorhinus canicula (assembly GCF_902713615.1). Lineage (NCBI taxonomy): Eukaryota > Metazoa > Chordata > Chondrichthyes > Carcharhiniformes > Scyliorhinidae > Scyliorhinus > Scyliorhinus canicula. The sequence goes on from NC_052150.1 coordinate 134,099,279, forward strand.
CAAGTCGTAGTTTCATTGTTGTTGTTTCTGCCTTTGTTGTTTTCGTTATCGTTCTTGTTGCTGTTTGTGTCGTTTCTGTCTTGGTTCTTGTCGTGCTTGATGTTGTGTTTGTTATGCTTCTTGTTGTCTTTGTTGTTCTTCTTGTAGTTTTTGTTGTTGTGCTTGTAGTTTTTGTTGTTGCTGTTGTTCTTGTTTCTGCAGTGCTTCTTGCCATTTTGGTTGTTCTTATCGCGCTTCATGTTGCTTTTGTTCTTGCTGTTGTTGTTCTTGTTTCTGCTGTGCTTCTTATGGTTTTTGTTTTTCTTGTTGTGCTCAATGAGTGTCCCGTGTGGATAATTTGAGTCATTGTCACAGTTATTGGTGCGAGTGTCCTTTGTGGTATCTGTTACATTGAACGTTTCGTCTAGAGAATAATCTGATGTTGCATTGATGCTGGTGACATCAGTCATTTGTGGTGGATTTGATTCCTCTTCTTTGCTTCCTTGGTGCTCCTCTTGTGGAGTCAAATTCTTAACAATTTCATTTTCTTGTTGGTCTTGGTGCTCCTCTTCTGGAGTCAAATCTTCACGATTTTTATTGACGTGGTCTCTCTGGACTCTTGGTGCTCCTCTTCTGGAGTCAAAATCTTCATGATTTCTATTGACGTGGTCTCTCTGGACTCTTGGCGCTCCTCTTCTGGAAACAAAATCTTCATGGTTTCTATTGACGTGGTCTCTTTGGACTCTTGGTGCTCCTCTTCTGGAGTCAAAATCTTTATGGTTTTTATTGACGTGGTCTCTCTGGACTCTTGGGTGGCCCTACTCTGTGCTTCTGTACAGATGAGCTGAGAACTGTCAGTCTCGCTGTGATCCTGCACCTCCTGTATGTCGAGTGTGATCACCTTGTCACTGTTTTCGCATGCAGTGGGTAGATTTACATTGTCTTCTTCTTGATTATGTGAGCTTGGTAGACTTTCATAGTCTGCTTGCGGTTGCTCAGTGACGGTGGGTTGATGTTCATGGTCTTGTTCATGCATGGTGTTCGCCAGGGAGTGTTTGCTTGCTTCCATTTTGGAGTCTTTCAACGAGCTGCCTGTGGAGGCTCGCGTCACTCTCTTTGTGGAGTCTTTCATCACTCTCACTGTGGAGCCTGTCATCGCGCTCTCTGTGAAGTCTTTCTGTGCTCTCTGTGTGGCGTCATCTTCGTCTTGGGTATTGCTGTCATCCAATGTATTGACGACCTGCCATGGCACCATGGTGTTGGATTCATCTACCACGAGTAGAGTCGTGTTGAGCTTTGAGTATATCCGAATAACTCAGCCATGTCTGAGTAGTATTGTTTGAAAAACAAATCATCTTTTTTTGCTTCGGATTTGGTATTGTTTTCTTCATCATTTTTTGCATATCCGAATAACTCAGCCATGTCTGAGTAGTATTGTTCGAAAAACAAATCATCTTTTTTTGTTTCGGATTTGGTATTGTTTTCTTCATCTTTTTTTGTTTTGGAATTGTTTTTGTTCTCTTCACTTTGGGTGGTGCAGATTGCTTGTTCCAGGGTGTTGTGAGAGTTATTTTCAACTGCTGGTGTAAGTTCAGGCGTTTTTCTGCCTTTTGAGGTAAGAAAATTGGGTTTTACAGCTTTAAGTATCTTGTTTTTAATTTTCGGGCATTTCCCTTTTAAGTGGGCGTGGTCCGGGTCCTCAGACGTCATGACGCTCGTGACGTCATGCGTAGGATTCGATTGCGCATGCGCAAATCGGTCTTCCTTTACTGTGCAGTTTTTTGTCCACTGCGCATGCGCGGCTTGCGCTTGCGCAGAACCATCTTTGAATGGTGCACCTGTTCCTTTCAACTGGGCATGCGCGTAACGATCCGCGACCAAAACCTTTTTTAACTGCGCATGCGCGGCTTCTGTTCCCTGCGTATGCGCAGACGCAAATTTTCGTTCTTTGTTCCCCAGAGACTGTGACATGTGCCCCGATGCCATGTTACAGCGGATTTCAGCGTTTTGTCTTTGTGAAAAGTTCATGTTACTTTTTCCTTTCGATCTGGACTTTTCACTCGCGATTTCTAGACTGAACCCTTTCTGTTCTGATAGTGATTGATTGAGTTTTGCATCACTCAGTCCCTGTGCAATTTGGCCTCTGAGCATACAGTGCTGTTCAAATTCCATACAGTACTCTTCAAATTTTTTTAGTATTATTTCTAATTTGTTGCTGTCTTCATCTTTTGAGTATTTAAAGCCATTATATACTTCTCTAGCTTCATGTCCTGCGATGAGCAGTGCTATTTTCATTTTGTCTGAGGCTGCTACTAAATCATTAGCTATGATATATATATATATCGAACACTTGTTTAAATCTTTTCAAGACATTACTTACATTACCGGTTATGTTCAGCTGAGGTGGGGTTCCAACCCACCTCATCGAATAAGCGAGGTCTTCCCAAGTCAAATGTCTGATAGGTGTTTTCCTTGCCATTTTGGTCTTTCTGTGTCTGCAGCTTTTCCTTGAGTAATCTTGTAGTAAGCGTCTGAAGCTACTGCTGGTACCATGTGTTGATCCTTGTGTCTTAATAAAGCTCGTAGTCTCAAAGTTGAAGTAGATGCTTTATTGTGAGTTTGTTCTGTCTTCAGTGCTTAACTTACAGCTACCTCAATGCTGCTTGCCTATGTCCTGCTACCAATTCCCCCTTCTGTGAAGTGTGTCCTCACTTCCTGTTCCTCTGTATTTATAGCTCTCCCGTGCTCCCTCTAGTGCTTTCTCAGTTGTATTGCATCTACACTGATATACAATCACCACAGTCTACTCACGTTGATGCAACAGTCAAAAAAGCCCTACAACGTCTCTACTTCCTACGGAAGCTAAAGAAATTTGGCATGTCTGCATTGATGCTCACAAACCTCTACAGATGTGCCACAGAGAGCATCCTATCTGGCTGTATCACAGCCTGGTATGGCAACTGCTCGGCCCAAGGTCGCAAAAAACTGCAGAGCGTGGTGAACTCAGCCCAACGCATCACACAAGTTTACCACCGCCACATTGATTCTGTCTACACCTCCCGCTGCCTCAGGAAGGCAGACAGCATTATCAGAGACCCCTCCCACCCAGGCATTGCCCTCTTCCAGCCCCTTCCATCAGGCAGAAGTCTTAAGACCCGCACATCCAGACATAGGAACAGCTTCTTCCCCACAGCTACTACACTCCTCAACGACTCTCCCTTGGACGCATCTGTTCCCTGTAAGAACACTATTCACGATGACTATGCTGCTCTTGTTTGGCCCTTGTTCCACACTCTAACCAATCACTATTTGTTGATGCACCATTTGTCAATGTACTCTGTCAATTATTCGTTTTGTCCACTGTGTACTATGTTCCCTTGGCCGCAGAAAAATACTTTTTTCTGTACTTCAGTACATGTGACAATAAATATCAATCAATTAATCAATCAATCAATCAAAAGCCTTGGGCGGGATTCTCCGACCCCCCGCTGGGTCGGTGAATCGCCGGGGGGCAGCATGAAACCCGCCCCTGCCGGCTCCCAAATTCTCAGGCGCCGGAGATTCAGCGGGGCCGGGATTCGCACCAGGCCAGTCGGCGGCCACTCACAGCGCCCCCCCCCCCCCCCCCCCCCCGGCGATTCTCCGACCCACGATGGGCTGAGGTCCTGCTCGTTCTATGCAGGTCCCGCCAGCGTAAATTGGATTAAGTCCCTTACCGACGGGACCTGGCGGCGCGGGCGGGCTCCGCGGTCCTGGGGGGGGGCGCGGGACGATCTGGCCCCGGGAGTTGCCCCCACGGTGGCCTGGCCCGCGATCAGGGCCCACCGATCCGTGGGCGGACCTGTGCCGTGGGGGTATTCTTTTCCTACGCGCTGGCCATTTAGGCGTCTGCGATGGCCGGCGCGAAGATGAACCCCCCCGTGCATGCGCGGGGATGACATCAGCAGCCCCCGCGCATGCGCAGACCCGCGCCAGTCAGCGGAGTCCCTTTGGCCCCAGCTGGCACAGCGCCAAAGGCCTTCCATGCTGGCCAGCAGTGCACAAACCACTTTGGCGCCGGCGTTGCCCCTTTTGCACCTTTGGGGTGGCTTGACGCCAAAGTTGTTTACGCCACTCCGTCTCACCAGGACCCCCTGCCCCGCTGGGTACAGGAGAATCCCGCTTCTTACTGTTGCTTTTTCTGCCACTCCTATACTGACCAACCACAGTGATGTCCATATAGGCTTTAGCAGGCTGTTTACGTACCTGCTCTGACCACGGCACAGGAGCGCCACAGAGGTGGCACAGTAGCACAGTGGTTCGTCGTGTTGTTTCACAGCGCCAGGCTCCCAGGTTTGATTCCGGGCTTGGGTCACTGTCTGTGCGGAGTCTGCACGTACTCCCTGGGGCTGCGTGGGTTTCCTCCGGGTGCTCCGATTTCCTCCCACAAGTCCCGAAAGACGTGCTGTTAGGTGAATTGGACATCGTGAATTCTCCCTCAGTGTAGTGTAGCGTAGTGTAGCATAGTGTAGCAACGGTGGGCTTCACTGCAGTGTTAATGTAAGCCTACTTGTGACAATAAAGATTATTATTATTATTATTAAGAGATGCTTTTGCCAATATTATCTTACCATATTGCAAGAAAACTTCAAATCTACCAATTAGTAATAGATGTACTGATGTATTCTGGGTTTTGGAAGCAATGAAGACCCTGTCAAAGACTCACTTGCAATGCAATCTCAGCCATTTTGAGACAAGGCAGCATGTGGGCTACTGACTAAAAGTGACTATCTCTCTCATGGACCAGCCATACCTCCTTGCTACCATTGTGTATATATCAGTGCAGCCCTTTAAGGTCATGTCTAAGATACTGTCAACCTATTTAAGGTAGCAGACATGTTGTCACCTAGAGTCTGCATGACAGCCTTGAAGGTGGCATGGACACAGGTGATTGGAACATTGATGGCCCATGGTTGTGGTGGCTCGAGGCAATACCAGGTAGACTTCAATATAAAGGAAAGAAGGTTTTACTGGCAAGGTAAAATCATTGCGATTTATCATTATGAAGATGATCATACTTCATTTCCTGTTGAAATCAAGCCACCATGACTGATTTTCGCAGGACATATGAGTGGTTTTTATTTAACTGTGTTATTGGGTAGTTGGGAGTTCTCCATTTCCTTTTATGTAATAACCAGGAATACTGAAATTCACCTGATTTCCAGCACTCTTTCTCTGCAATTGTCAACTGTGTCATCTGCAGAGGAACCACTCAGATTCTCTTTATCTTCCTGATGTTCAATGCTCTCCTGCAAAGAGAGAAAAATCAGTGATGAATGAAGAGCAGTGGTAATGTATGTGTTCATCTGATGGATGGAGTGCCTTCAGTGAGTGTGACAACAGTGGTGGGCTTACTATGACATATGTTTGAGAGTGACTGACAGCAGTGGATATATAGTTGGAGAAGTGCAGAACAATGGGTGTACTTCTAAAGTGGGCGTGAGGCGTAATGTGATGAAATAGGCTTGAGAAAGTGAGAGTGTGGCATGATGTGCATAACAGGATGGAGGTTGATTTGTCACCTTTGCTGACCAGCTTAGATAATTAAACTGCTACCTACACTGAATCCAGGAATACGGGGCAGAATTCTCTGACACCGCGCCGAAACGGAGAATCGCCGGGGGTCCCGAATCACGCGATGCCGATCCGCCCGGAGAATCGGCGCCGGCGTTCCCCCCCCCCCCCGGCGATTCTCCCAGCGCGATGGGCCGAGTGCCCGCCGAGTTAGGCTGAGTCCCGACCGGTGTCATTCTCGTGTGGTCCAACCTGGCAGGACCTCGGCGCTCATGCTGCGGGGGACGGCCTGGTTTGGGGGGGGGGAGTATCCGACTCCGGGGGGGGGGGGGGGGGGGGGGGGTAGGGGGGGGGGGGGTCTCCACGGTGGCCGTGCCCGCGATCGGGGCTTACCGATCGGCGGGCAGGTTTATCCCAGTGGGGTCCTATGTTCCTCCGCGCTGGGCCCCTGGAGGTCTCCAGCATGTTGCGTCGGGGCAGGAGCGGACGCATGAACATGCGCCAGCCATGGCGCGCATGAGCGAACTCCCGCAGCCGTGGCGCGCATGCATGGACCCGCGCCGCCCATGCTGACATCCATATCGGCACCTGGAGCAGCGTGAGGCTCTCCAGTGCCGTGCTGGCCCCCTGTGCAGCGCAGGATCGCTGATCCTAGGGGCCTGTTTACGCCGGCGTAAAACGCTCCGGCATTTACGACGGCATCAACACTTAGTTCCAGTATCGGATAATCCCGAACATGGTATCAGTTGCTGCTCCTGGTGCTGATCTCCTCTGGCACATCGATCCAACCATGCCTTCTTTGTCCCAGCAACAAACTTCCTCCAATTGCTAGTGAAATATATCTCTCTCTGACTCCTCACAGCTCCCAATAGCACATCCAGGGAGGTGTTAATTAAACTAGGCATAGCCTTTGTCATCAAGTGTCTGCTTACAGCTTTGAAGGCCACTTGGAATCATATGGTTGAAACATTTGACAGCCCATTGGCTTGACCACTCTATCCATGAAAGAATTCTGTCACATGGGGTGGGATTCTCCCTTCTGGGCACTAAGTCCCCAGGCCTGCCGGAAAATGGGCGGGAATCACTCCGGACTTTTTGCCAGAAAGTCCGGGGTGATTCTCCATCTTCAAGGGGGCCAGCAGAGCCCTGGCATGCGTCCCGCAGTTCCGGCTGCCGGTGGGGTCCTGCAGTTACGTCCATGCTGCCACGCATGCGCATGGCGGCCGGCTGCGGTGCACATGCGCATTGCAGCCGGCTGCGGTGCACGCGGTGGCCGTCTTTGCATCGGCGCCTGCACAACATGTCGGCGCCCTACAGGGGCCTGGCGCGGAGGAAGATAGACCCCCCAGAATGAGCGCTCCCGCCGATCGGTAGCCACCGATCGCGGGCCTGGCCACCGTGGAGGCCCACCCGGAGTCGGATTCCCCCCCCCCCCCACCCCCAACCAGGACAGCCCCCACAGCCAGAACGCCGAGGTCCCTCCGGGTGGGACAACATGTGAACCACGCTAGTGGGACTCGGTGGGCACTTAGCCCACTGAGCGTGGAGAATCGCAGCAGGGGCCGCTTTTAACTGCTCCCGACCGGCGTCGCATCGATCGTGCGTGCGTGAATGGCGCCAATTCTCCGGTCACCGACAAATCACGTGCCGGCGTGGGAGCCTATTTTGGGTAATTTTCCGCCCCACGCCAAGCCCAATTTCGGCGCGGAGGGTCAGAGAATTCCGCCCATGCTTCACCTTACATCTTTAGATTCTTCTTCCTCATCTCCTTGCCTGAAAGTAGGCCTGACCCACAGCTCCATGATTTCATCACAGGTAGGGCAAGGAGGAAAATCCTTTATCCACCCCAACTGGAATGGGGATCAAATCTTATGCTGTTGGCACCAATCTAATCCACACCAGCCACCCAGCCAACTGGCCTGCCAAGGACTTTGAGTTGCTGTGGTAACATAAACATTTACATGCATGTTGTAGCTTGGAGTAGTGATGGTAGAGATTCCAATTACTTTCCATTACAAGACTAACCAACAATGTCATCCATTCTTTCCACCTGCCATTGGTGATGGGAAGTTATACAAGTTGATATTCAACCAGTTTGCTGTGCTATGAATCCTGGAGTAGGACATGAACCTGAGGCTTTTGGTCCTGTTAAGCACTGCACCACAAGACTTCCATCTTTAGATTCTACTAATCAGATCAGCCATGATCGTATTGGATGGTCGAGCAGGCTTTCGGGACCCAGTGACCCCCCTCCTTCTCCTAATTCATATGTTATTAAACAGATTTGAGATCGGGTCAAGCAGGCCCACATCATGGTCACTGCTGTTATTGGATGGGAAACCTAAAAATAAAATAATAATGATGTGAATAAGTTAAAAAGCCACTGACAGATGCAGGGTACTTACTTGCTTTTGGATTTCCCATCCACTTCTGGTGCATCCACCCCCCCACTCCCCCATCACCGCCACCTTCGTCAGACCGCGTTAAACTCCAAACAGGGGCCTGGATGTCTGATAACGGGAAATTAAATGTTTTATGAGAACTCTTGTAGAATTCTACCACTGTAGTGACTAAGCTATTATTCCAGCATTAGATGAATAATCAATTATTATTATGGCCATTTATTACCTGATTATATTGCACCTGAAGGCACTCAACAAATAAATTGCATTCTAATTGCATCAGTCTATTTTATTCTACCATAAAATATGGCCACTCAAGCCACAAAGTCACATTAGTCAGAAATTGAAATTAAATGTGAAAAGTACTTTTATTGTCATCTTTAATTACTACTGGCTTCATTCTACCTTGATTCACTCCAATTAAAAGTACAGCAAAGACGTGTGTTAGGTTCTTCGTCATAGTCCACATGGGACTGGGGCAATCTCGCTCTCTAAGAGAGAGAGAGATAGTTGGTTGTTTAGCTTGAGAGGCAGATCTCCACATCAAGCTGGGAGTAGGCTGGGAGGTAGGCCCCAAGGTACGGTGAGGGTCATGAAAGAAGCAGAGGCTTACCGTTTAAGACAGAGATTAGGAAAATCAAATTCTCTTAGAGGGTTTTGAAACTTTAGAATTCTCATCCTCAAAAGGTGGTAGAAGCAGAGTCTTTGAATATCTTTAGGGCAGAAGAAAGATAGATACTTCATAACCAAAGCGGGGTGGGGGGAAGGCTATCAGGGACAGGCAGGAATGTGAAGTTGAGGTTAAGATTGAATCAGCCACAATCTCATTGAATGATGGAGCAGTCACTCTCAAGGGTCCAAGTGGCCCACTCCTGCACCAAATCTGTGTGTTTGGTCTGTTGTTATAAGATGCAGATTTCCAGGCTTCATTAGAGATCATAGCTAAAGTGAGTGAGGTATGATTGGATAGAGGAGAAGTTTTTACTCGTTCTTCTCCCTCCAGTGCAGCATTTTGGGAATTATTGCTGTCACTCCTTGTCTAACCCTAACCTCCTACCAGGTGGGCCCACGGAATACTGTAACTGGGGCATGTAGGAGGGAAGCTGGGATGTTTGGCTGGGCTGCAACCTCGGCATTGACATAGAATTTTACAATGCAGAAGGAGGCCATTCGGCCCATCGAGTCTGCACTGGCTCTTTTTGAAAGAGCACCCTATCCAAGCCCACACCCCCACCCTATTCCTATAACTCAGTAACCCCACCCAACACTGATGGCAATTTTTGGACACTAAGGGCAATTTAGCATGGCCAATCCACCTAACCGGCACATCTTTGGATTGTGGGAGGAAACCGGAGCACCCGGAGGAAACCCACGCACCACACGGGGAGAACGTGCAGACTCCGCACAGACAGTGACCCAAGCCGGGAATCGAACCTGGGACCCTGGAGCTGTGAAGCAATTGTGCTATCCACCATGCTACCGTGCTGCCCAAGTCATGAGATGGTCTTGGAAAGGGCAGCAAGATGTAATGGCAGCAAGGACCAGTCGTCAGAGTTCACAGTAAGGTAAGGAGATTGCAGTAGCTTTCACCATTATCCAACTCAATTCTGGGAAAGATTGCAGAGGAAAATTTATCTTAGTCCTCTAACACTGGAAATCAAATGAATAGCTCTTCTGTGCTTCCTCATAGGTTGGTGACTAGAAACAAAGTATCTAGAATGTATGAGCAAGGTCCTCCATTCAGTGTCCCTTGCCATGCACATTTATGCCTGGCATGCATCGCAGAAGGTTCCGCCGCGATTCCTGCTATCGGGCCACAATTTGGAGCAGATGGCCTGATGGTGAGGTAACCTGAACCTTGGTCCAAATTTCTTGAGAGGGACCCCCACCAGACCCTCCCTATCAGAGGCCCAACAGAGACCCCTATAAGAGACCTTCATCAGAGAGCCCCTTCAGAGACCCTCACCAGAGACCCCACGAGAGACACCCCCCCCCCCCCCCATACTCTTAACAGGGAACCCCCCACAGTAGAGAAACCCCCTTCTCCATTTCAGGGAATCCCCCATATCAGTGAACCCCCCATGACAGAACTCCTCCCCTCCCCCCCCCCCCCCCCCCGGCCATCAGTCACCCCTGCCTGAAAGCTAAAGACAGGTCCAGGCAGAAACAGTGAAAAGATCATTGCTTTCTCACTCGCCTGTACCTTACACCTGCTGCCTCAGACAAATGTCTGGAAAGTAGCAGATGCAACGTAATGAAAAGCCAAAACCACATCACCAAGTCTTAAGCCCCGTCATAGCCACTGATCTGCAAGCTTCTGTTCACTTCAAAGAGAAATAGTGTTTAGTAGCCTGGAATTGACAGCTTCCAGACAGTCATATGTCTGGATTAGTTATTTCAGTAATAATAATAATAATATTAATTGTCACAAGTAAGTTTACATTAACACTGCAATTAAGTTACTGTGAAAAGCTCATAGTCGCCACATTCCAACGTCTGTTCTGGTGCACAGAGGGAAAATTCAGGGGGCGGGATTCTCTCAGCCAAGGCCAGGCTGGAGAATCGCCAGAACGGGCACGAATCGCACAACGCCGCCCCGACGCCGGTCCGCCGATTCTCCAGAGAGCGGAGAATCGCCGCCATTGGCGCCGGCGCGGTGCCAGTCGGGGGCCGCTCTGCACAGTACCCCTGGTGATTCTCCGCCCAGGATGGGTCGAGCGGCTACATTAAAAAAATGAGTCCCACCGGCGCCATTCACACCGGCTCTTACCCGGCGCGTGATCTTGGCGTGCATGTATCCGGGGTGGCCTGGTGGTGGGGGAGGGGCGGGTCCGACCCCGGGGCAGGGCTCCTCTGTGGCCTGGCCCGTGATCAGGGCCTACCGATTGGCTGGCTGGCCTCTCGGGCTGGGGTCCTCTTTTGTTCTGCGCTGGCCCCTGTAGCCCTATGCCATGTTGCGTCAGGGCCGGCGCTGAGAAGGGAGACACTGCGCATGGCGCATTGGTGCCAGTCCCATTGCGCATGCGCCCATCTGACACCGGGGATCGGCAGCTGGAGCGGCGTGGGTCGATCCAGTGCCGTGCTGGCCCCCTGTTGGGGTCAGATTCGCTGCTCCTGAGGCCATCTTGACGTCATCGAGAAACGCGACGGCATTTACGACAATGTCAACACTTAGCCTCAGGATCAAAGAATCCTGCCCAGAATGTCCAAATTACCTAACAACACATCTTTCAGGACTTGTGGGAGGAAATCGAATGACCCGAAGGAAACCCATGCAAATGCAGGGAGAATCTGCAGACTCCACGCAGACAGTGATCCAGGTCTGGAATTGAACCTGGGAGCCTGGCTCTGTGAAGCAACAGTGACAAACACTGTGCTATTGTGCCGCCCACTTGAATGGATCAAAAATATCATGCTGTGAAATTAACCACAATGTTTATGAACATCTAGCTATGACTGACAGCTCGTGACCACATCAAAAGCAGTTAAGTGCTTTCTGCTGCGAAAAAGAGAAAGTGGAAGCACACAACTCCTCGATGTTTATAAATGTCTATGTATTTGGAAGCTATCAATTGTACGCTACTAAGAGCCATTTCCCTTTGAAGTGAATAGAAACCTGCTGCTTTCTAGATATCTTTCTGAGGCACCAGGTGTAAGGCACATAGTGGAGTTGGGTGGAGGTGGTCTCTGCTCTGCGGGGTGTTCTCTGATTTGGGGGGGTTCCCAGTATGGGGGTTTCTCTGCTATGGGGATTCCCTGTTTTGGGACGTTTGCTGGTATGGGGAGGTTTCCTCCTATTGGGGTTCCCTGTTATAGGGGTTCTCTACTATGTGGGACTCTCTAATATGTGTGGGGGGTCCTTTTTATTAGGGGTTCACTGAAATGGGGGGGATCTTGTCATGGGGGATCCCTGATATGTGGGTTCTCTGATGTGGGGTGTTCCATGCTATGGGGGGCCTCTGATGGGGGGTCTGTTGGGTGTCTCTGGAAGGGTTCTCTGGTTGGGTCTCTGATTGGAGACTCTGGTGGGGAGGTCTGTTGGGGATCTCTAACGGGGGTCTTTGGTGGGTGGTTAGGGGGTCTAGTGAGCTGGCTGGAAAGTGGGGTGTGAAGGGCTTGCATGATGGGGTGGATAGGGACCGTCCGATGGACTTGGGGGGCACCTACCTTAAATACTTACCCTCTTGGCCCACTGTGAGGTCCACCGCATCAGGGCCACACTGGGAAATACTTGTACCAATTCTCACTGACCTGTATCCCAGACCAGAGGACCGGAGAACCAATGAGGCATGGAGAATCCGGTGCCCAGCCCGTCAATAGGATGCAAAAGGAAACTTTGACTCATTTGCATCCTCCCGCTTGTGTGGCTCGCGAACCTCACAGCCGCTGCCAGCGGGAGATCAGAGCATCGGAAACTGTTTGTGGAGCCAATCATATTTTATCCCAAATGCTGGATTCTCCACCACAACAAGAACTCTGCTACTGGTAGCGGGTGGCGGAGAATCAATCCCTAGGCCCAATAGAGCCCACAAACAACTTCAGTGTTAAGGCATCTCGGATTCAGATTAGGTTCCAAAAGTTGTGGGAGCTGCTGCTGCTTCTCCACAATAACATCACTAGAAATTCAATAATAATCTATTTGCAATCTAAACAAGGCTTTGGAGATAGCTGTAGTTACATTATGCTGACAAAGCGAGATATCTAGCCTCACACTGCACTGGAGAAGGAATGTAGGTCAGCATTCAGCTTACATTGTTGAATGCTACTCTGCAATGACTGACCTTTGACAATGTTCAGTAGACTCTCCTCCCACCCTCCTATGTATTTTTCAGTCTGGCTCATGACCAATTCAACACCATTCATTAAGTAAATATGATGCCAATTTACCTGGAATATATAATGAGGGGAGAAGGCGGGATTAGGGTATTGAACTTGATAATCAGCCATGATCATAATGAATGGCGAAGCAGGCTCGAAAGGCCAAATGGCCTCCTCCTGCTCCTATTTTCTATGCATGTTTCCATGTAATTTATGATTTGCCATCATCAATCATCTCACAAGTGGTGTCTACCAATATATCTTTTTGTGGTTTCTTGGTAACTTCACCAGATTGGTGGTGGGATTCTTTGATCCTGGGGCTAAGTGTTGACGCCGTCATAAATGCCGGAGCGTTTTACGCCGGCGTCAACAGGCCCCGATGATCAGCGATCCTGCGCTGCACAGGGGGCCAGCACGGCACTGGAGAGCCTCACGCTGCTCCAGCTGCCGATACCGGCGTCAGAACGGGTGCTGCGGGTCCACCCATGCGCATGGTTTCCTTCTCCGCGCCGGCCCCAATGCAATATGGCAGAGAGCTACAGGGGCTCGGCACGGAGGAACATAGGCCCACGCCAGGACAAGCCCGCATGCCAATCGGTCGGCCCTGATCATGGGCCAGACCACCTGGAGACCACCTGGAGACCCCCCCCCCCCCGGGGTCGGATCTCCTCTCCCCCCCCCCCCCCCCCCCCCCACCACCACCAGGCTGCCTCCCCGCAACATGAATGCCGAGGTCCCGCCGGGTAGGACCATACGAGAACTGCGCCAGTGGGACTCGCCTAACTCAGCAGTCACTCAGCCAATCGAGCACGGAGAATCGCCGGGGGGGGGGGGCGCTTTCAACAGCCACCGGCCGCACTGGTGCCAATGCCGCCGAATCTCCGGTCACCGTGTGAATCACGCCGCCTCCCGCCGATTATGTGACCCGGCATGAGGTGGGAGAATCCCACCCAATGATGTCACAAACTAAACCACCCCTTTACTTATTGCACCCCACAAAATGTTACCAAATTTTTGCAGGTCTGTGGCATTAAGTTAGAGTTTTCTAACTTAATTAAGTTAGAGTTTTCTAACTTAATTAAGTTAGAGTTTTCCCTCCCCCGGAAAATTGGAGAATTAGAGTGTTCCTTCCCATGGTCAATCCCCTGACTTTCTAGCACAATTTAGGGCAGCACATGGGCATAGTGGTTAGCACAATTGCTTCACAGCTCCAGTTTCCCAGGTTTGATTCCCGCCTTGGGTCACTGTCTGTGCGGAGTCTGCACGTTCTCCCCGTGTCTGCATGGGTTTCCTCCGGGTGCTCCGGTTTCCTCCCACAGTCCAAGGATGTGCAGGTTAGGTGGATTGGCTGTGCTAAATTGCCCTCAGTATCCAAAAAGGTTAAGTGCAGATACTGGGTTACGGGGATGGGGTAATGGTGTGGGTTTCGGTAGGGTGCTCTTTCCAAGGGCCGGTGCAGACTCAATGGGCTAAATGGCCTCCTTCAGAACTGTAAATTCTATGATGAATTTCACTCTTCTCATGATCTACTTGCTCTAATTAACATATATCAAAATGGTACTGTAAGAGTCTTTCCTGTTACTTCCTTCTTCCCCATTTCTTTTATTCTGTTTTATTATTTTAGTACGTAGACCCATAATTGGGATGTGGCTTTAAGCAGAAGTCTCAAAGTTGAATCAGCCTTCTTGTTTCCAGGTTTCACTGTTTCCAGGTTTTGTATTTTGGAAACGAGAAGTCAGACTCTTTGGCACCAATTGGTTCTTAGGAACCAAGCTTTGGAGAGAGTCAGTTTGATTGGTTAACTGGCAACTGGTGGGTTGGCCAGGGACAGTGTTCTGCCTGACAACAGTCAGTGATTGGTTCCTGCATGATGCTTTCTGAAAGAACTTTGCAGAAATGTTTAGACCTTGGAAGTCATAGAATCATAGAATTTACAGTGCAGAAGATGGCCATTCAGCCCATTGAGTATGCACTGGACCTTGGAAAGAGCATCCTACTCAAGCCCCACGCCTCCATCCTATCCCCTTTATCCCCCATAACTCAACTTAACCTTTTCTGGACACTAAGGGCAATTTAGAATGGCCAATCTACCTAACCTGCACATTTTTGGACTGTGGGAGGAAATCGGAGCACCCGGAGGAAACCCCCGCAGACACGGGGAGAACGTGCAGACTCCATACAGACAGTGACCCAAGCCAGGAATCAAACCTGGGACCTGCAGCTGTGAAGCAACTGTGCTAATCACAGTGCTGCCGTGCTGCCTAAGTGAAAGGAACACTTTCTCTCAGGGGGCAGAAATGAGTGTACTGGCCAGCACAAAGCTGAAGGTTCTGGGGAAACTGAAAGGTCAGAAGTTGAATAAATCATCTGGACCAGAGTTCTAAAGGAGATAGTTGAGGGGATTGTGGACATTGGTGGTGATCTTTCGGGAATCACTGGAGGCAGGAAGGGTCCTAGAGGACTGGAAAGTGGCTAATGTAACACCCCTGTTTAAGATGGGAGAGAGGTGGAAGACAGGAAATTATAGGCCGGTTAGCCTGACTGCAGATGGTGGAATCTGAAAACAAAAAGAAAATACTGGAAAATCTCAGCAGGTCTGGCAAGGAGAGAAAAGAGCTAACGTTTCAAGTCCAGATGACCCTTTGCCAAAGCTAAATATTTATACTGTGGTGTGAGAATGAAAGCTGCGATTTTCCAGCATTTTCTTTTTGGTTCTTTTTAGCCTGCCTTCGGTCATTGGTAAGATTTTAGCGTCTATTATTAAAGATGAGATTGCGGTGTACTTGGAAGTGCATGATCAAGTAGGACTGAGTCAGCATGGCTTTGTCAAAGGGAGGTCATGTCTGACAAATCTGTTAGAGCTCTTTGAGGAAGCAACAAGGAAGTTAGACAAAAGAGAACCAGCAGACATGATCTACTTAGAGTTCCAGAAGTATTTTGACTGGGTGCTACATCGGAGGCTGTGAAATAAGTTAAGAGCCCATGGTGTTAAGGGTAATGGAGAGAGAATTGGCTGACTGGCAGAAGGCAGAGAGTGGGGATTAAGGGTCTTTACATTAACACACTGGAAGAAGGAACTGAGGGCACTGTTGCTAAGTTTGTAGATGATACAAAGATATGCAAAGGGACAGGTAGTATTGAGGAAGCAAGGAGGCTGCAGAAGGAATTGGGCATCATCTTTGTGACCTCCTCGAAAAACTCTATCAAGTTAGTGAGATACAACCTCCCCTTCACAAAACCATGCTGCCTCTCACTAATACGTCCATTTGCTTCCAAATGGGAGTCTCCCTACCACTGATGTAAGGCTCACCGGCCTGTAGTTCCCTGGATTATCCTTGCTACCCTTCTTAAACAAAGGAACAACACTGGCAATTCTCCAGTCCTCCGGGACATCTCCTGAAGACAGTGAGGATCCAAAGATTTTTGTCATGGCCTCATCAATTTCCTCTCTTGCCTCCTTCAGTATTCTGGGGTAGACCCCATCAGGCCCTGGGGACTTATCTACCTTAATATTTTTCAAGACATCCAACACCTCATCATTTTGGATCTCAATGTGGCCCAGGCTATCTACACACCCTTCACCAGAGTCAACATCCCCCAATTCCTTCTCTTTGGTGAATACTGATGCAAAGTATTCATTTAATACCTCGCCCATTTCCTCTGGCTCCACACATAGATTCCCCCTCCGATCCTTCAGTGGGCCAACCCTTTCCCTGGCTACCCTCTTGCTTTTTATGTACGTGTAAAAAGCCTTGGGATTTTCCTTAACCCTATTTGCCAATGACTTTTCGTGACCCCTTTTAGCTCTCCTGACTCCTTGCTTAAGTTCCTTCCAACTCTGCTTATATTCCACACAGGCTTCGTCTGTTCCCAGCCTTCGAGCCCTGACAAATGCCTCCTTTTTCTTTTTGATGAGGCCTACAATATCCCTCGTTATCCAAGGATCACAAAATTTGCTATTTTTAATCCTTCTTCCTCACAGAAACATGACAGTCCTTAATTCCTTTCAACTGACATTTGAAAGCCTCCCACATAGCAGATGTTGATTTAGCCTCAAACATCTGCCCCCAATCTATGTTCTTCAGTTCCCGCCTAATATTGTTATAATTAGCCTTCCCACAATTTAGCACATTCACCTGAGGACCACTCTTATCCTTGTCCACCAGCAGTTTAAAACTTACTGAATTGTGGTCACTGTTCACAAAATGTTCCCCTCCTGAAACTTCTACCACCTGGCTGGGCTCATTCCCCAATACCAGGTCCAGTACAGCCCCTTCCCCAGTTGGACTATCTACATATTGTTTT
Organism: Scyliorhinus canicula; assembly: GCF_902713615.1. Lineage (NCBI taxonomy): Eukaryota > Metazoa > Chordata > Chondrichthyes > Carcharhiniformes > Scyliorhinidae > Scyliorhinus > Scyliorhinus canicula. The sequence continues at coordinate 134,116,336 of NC_052150.1, forward strand.
AAGAAGCCCTCCTGGATGCTCCTTACAAACTCTGCCCCGTCCAAGCCCCTAGCACTAAGTGGACCCCTGCCTCTATCTTTGGTCTTTACTCTCAACAGCTATTCATTTGCTTCTCACAGCCTGTTGGAATTGTGAGACCAGTGGGCCATCTAAACAGCCAATGTGTCATGCTTAACAACCCTCTTGTTAAAATATTTATGGTTTTGTGCGTTTTCTACAGAAATGGTTATTTCTAGTTCACTTCTGTCAGTTTTAGCACTTTTTTTAGACATATTTGTAATCCTTTCAATGCTTTTCTCACCTGTTGCCTCATTGATTCAGTTTGCCTTCTTTATATCATCTCATCGAGTCTTGCAAATAATTTATGATCATGTTTATTTTGTCTGTAATGGCAAGGCTTTGTTGTATTTTCATCGTGCAATGCTCTGTGAGATGTCCTTCAAATATTCCATTTGCTCTCAACTGAGGGTTCCTTATGTATTGTCTACAAATCAAATTATTTCGGCTCCTCTTTCATTTGCTAATGTTGACCTATTTAATGTATCGGGTATTTGCTAAATTTGCTCATGTCCTGGTTCCTGTCACGCAGATGTGACAGTGCTTTCATTCTAAACTTGTTATCTGGGCTACTTGTCATTACCAAACTGAGATGTGAGTATTTTTCATAATATCGCTAATGCCACTGGGTCAGTAAACAGTCATGAATTGCGTCTATTAACTCAGATGTTAGATTACTTGAGCACTAAAAATTTATATTAGATTAGTTAAAATTCCCACTTTCTATGTTTACTTTCTTTGCAAACATCAGTGACGCCGGAATCACGAAACGCGATCGGGCGGAGAATTGCGCATCAGCCAGAAATCGTGGCCAGTGCTGGCTACCCGACGAATCCCATGCTCCAGTGCCTTGGCAGTGATGTTAATGCATTCTACTCCTTACATACTGTAAACGCCATTGGCATATATTTAACAGGCACAACATTATTTTCCAGGGCCTCCGCAATGTGCTGCCTCTGCCTGGAGGAATTAGCGATGGCAAGTTTCATTTGTGGTTTTGATAATCGGGAAACAGGCGCCATGACTTCTGAGGGTCCTGGAGGAGGTATATCATATTCCCAGAGGCTGCTGGCAATGCTGGCTGGGGCCACCGTGTAGTCCATTGGACCCAGGTGGACACGGGGATATGCATCATGCTATCATGTCTGCCTTTCACCTCCTGCCGACAATGGACTTCGGAATTCAACCGGGAATAGTGGCCTTCATCCTAGCTGCTGCAGCCCCAGTGGATGCACTGAGGCTGTACGAGCAGGAGCTCCTCCGGGAGGAGCCTGCAACAGCGGAGCTTGCCCCAGAGAAACAGAAGCCAGCCAGTGAGGATGGAGAACTGGCAGTCCAATAGGCCGAGGAGGAGATGGGAAGGAGCTGAATATCAGGCCTCGTGTGTACCGGCAGCGCCTATCATTCGAGGACTTGCCAGACTGGATGTGTCGTCGATGACTCCAGCTGAGCAGGAGGAACCATGCGACATATATGCAGGATTATCGCGCACCTTGAACTGCGGGTGTATGGGGGAGAACACCTGCTCCCAGTGGCCGTCAAGGTGATGGTCGCCCTGAATGCCCAGGCTGCGGGGTTTGCCGACATCCCCGGGATGCCCCAGGTCCTGAAGGTGATCGAGAGGATGCATGCCCCTCGAGGAGCACCGGCTCATGATGAGCCGGTCTTCACAAACCGAAAAGGGTTCCACTCGATGAACTGGTGTGTGACCATGAGCTGCACATCATGTATGTGCTGGAGGAGGAGGATGAACCCCAGGCCTTGTCCAATGAAGATGTGGGGGAAGGCAAGGATGGGCAGGACCTGGGACTTCGGCAGGCAGAGGATGCCGCATAACATGTGCGCCAGGACCGGCTCGCATTGGATGCTGTAATTGCCTCCAGGTTCTCTGACTAGGGGGTCTGGCCAATGGCAGAAACATACCATTCATCCCCACACATCCACACTCCCCCACCACCAGCCGACCACCCCCTCCCATGACCACCTTTCCCGTATTCCCCCCCCCCCCCCCCCCAACCGATTCACTAAGGGGTGAGAGCCCTGGTTTGGCAGTAACAGTTGGTCTGGTCCATGGGATGCAGGATGATGACAACCCGCTCCACGATGAGCTCTGGTGCACCGCTTTGTTCAATAATGTCTGTCTCCTGCCCAAGGTAGCACTTTCCACCGTCCACCTGGGTGAGCCATGAATGCGAGCTGGTCATTCCATCACACGGTCCCACCGAACCTTTGGGGTGGCAGAGGTGGGGATGGGGTGAGGGGGTGAAGGGTTGAGAGGGGGTGAAGGGTGAGGTATCGGAGTGAATTGCGATGTACAACCTGGGGGCCATGGCCCGTGTCCACTTCCAACACCTACCCATCTTCCCCCCTGCCCCCCATGGTGCCAGTGCCCCCTGTGCAGCCAGCCCAACCCAGCCCAGTCCATTCCTCACATCCTCTGGAAGAGCACTGAGACAGGTTGGAACTTTTGTGGACAGGTGTTTATTTTGAACATAACAGATGAACATCTCTAGAACCCTTTGTGCCCTCACCCTAACGCTATCCAATGTGCTGCACACATGCCAATATAACTGGTGTCTACTTTTCTGGCCTTGCGGGCCCCAAAGCTACGTCTAGGTGGATCCCCTGGCGGTACACCGGAGTGAAGGTCTGCTGCGATTCCCACCCTTTGACATGGGTCCCGTTTGGCAGCTGTCTTCTAAAGCCACCAGGCCTGGATGGGGCCGGCTGTTCTTTCAGGTGTCCCGGGTGACATAGTGAAACCCTCTTCTGCTCGCTGCCCTTAGATGTGTCAGGGACAGTAGGGGAGAGTCCAAGGTGCTGTGGTGTGCCAGCACCTCCCCTGCAGGAGTCACCAGCACGGACCCCTCCTCCCTTGGGCGCCCGATGGTCCCCGGGTTACTCCTTGGGACAGGGCTGAGACTGACGTGAACTCCTGAGGCTCATCCGCCACCTGCCACTGCCAGTCCTGGAGGCCCACTGCCGTCTCGACCAGGGTCTTAATGTTTTACAGCACAGGGACTGTTCCACATCATTCAGTGACTGTGCCACCTCACGCTGGGACTGGGCAACCTCCCTCTGTGACTGCCTCAGGTCAGCCAGCACCCAGACAATGCCGTCGACACCCTGCACCATAACCCATTGTGACTAGGCCAAACTCTGGAGGACCGCAATGTCCAGGTGGCCATGGTACATGGCTGCCTGTGACATGGTTGGCCTGCACAGTGTCCCAGGCCTTGGACATCATGCCCTGGCCGATACCTTCACCCCCAAGGCCTCCACCGCGGACGCCACCCATGTGATGTTGACCTGGGTGGCACGCATGGTAGACACTGCCTCCTGCACCTGCAGGCAGCTGGATTCTTCCACCTGCAGCTGCAGGTGCTGGATGGTTGGTGACAGCCTGTCATGTAGTCCTGGCTCTCCGCCTGCATCTCCACCATTGATGGCACCGCCCTTTCCAGAAGCCGAGACCTACCCGGACGGCAGTTAGTCCCTGGGGTTGGGCCACCCTCCGACAGTCCACCCCCTCGGGGGTTCCTATCTCCACCTGCTGTATCGATGAACGTGTGTGGCAGTGCATTAAATCCACTGTCAAGTCACTGAAGAATTGAGATTTGGCATGAAACCGGTGCCTGCAATAATTTCAGCATCAAAACCGATTCTCCGCCCAATCGTGTTTCCTGATTTTGGCGTAAGCCGACGGAGAATCCTGCCCATGGTTTTGACACATGCGATCTCAGGGTGACAAGAAAATTATACATGAAGAAAACCATCCATCCATAACATTCCCAAATGCTTCCCCACTTCAGCATCTAACTGCCTCTTAAAAGATTCCACAAATGTAGCCTGGAGAAGATAATTTCTTTGAATGCTCATTATGTGAAGAATTTCCTGATGGAGTCCTAACTTATGCTTGAATTGATTGGAACTGTAAGCCTTGTCCTACTTTTTCAATTTGCTTGAAAGTGGTATTACAAACTAGTGGCCATTCCATTAAAAACAAAAACTCAACAAGAAAGACACATCTGGGGCTTACTCAGAAAGCTAAGGGTAGCATTAAATTAAAAGATGACTATAATGTTGCAAATAACAATCCTAAGTGAGGATTAGGAACATTTTAGAAACCAACAACAGTGGGCGGGTTTCTCCGACCCTTCGCGCCGGAATCGTGCCCAATGCAGGGGCGGAGAATAGTCGTTCACGCCGGAAATCCGGCGAGATGGCGCTTCCGCGATTCTCTGCGAACCCACGAGGCACACACGCGGGTGGCGCGGCACCGGTTGGGGGCCGTTGAAAGCGACCCCTGCGGCAATTCTCCTCGCTCGACAGGCTGAGTGCCCGCCAAGTCCCGCCGGCGTGGTTCACATGTGGTCCCACCCGGCGGGACTTCGGCATTCTGGCTGAAATATAGGGTGACCAATGGACAAACAAGGAATGAGGAAAGTAGGCTTATTGATATTTAGTCACAGAGAAAAAGTATTCGAGAAACTTAATGGTATAAAATCCAAAATCTGGCTGTATCACAGCCGGTATGGCAACTGCTCAGCTCAAGGCCGTAAGAAACTACAGGGAGTCGTGAGCACAGCCCAGTCCATTATGCAAATCTGCCTCCCACCCACTGACTGTCTACACCTCCCACTCCCTTGGGAAAGCGGGCATCACAATCACACCCCCTCCTATCTGGCTTATTCTCTATTTCAACCTCTTCCATTGGGCCGAAGATACAGTTTGAGAACGCACACCAATTGGTTCAAAAACAACTTCTTCCCCGCTGTTACCAGGCTCCTGAATGACCCTCTTATGGACTGAACTAATCTTTCCATGCATCTTCTCTACAGCTGTAGCACTATATTCCATATGCTTCACCCGATGTCTATGCCTATGTATTTACATTGTGTATTTATCGTATGTCCTATGTTTTTCATGTAGGGAGCGATCTGCATGGACTGTGCACAGAACAATACTTTTCACTGTACTTTGGTACATCCAACAATATCAGGACCTGATAGCCTAAACCCGAGATACTTGAAGCAGTGCAGAGATTTAGGCTTATGGATAAAGGTTGAACAGGTTGGGTCCATAACCAAAAGAGTTCAGAAGAATGAAAGGTGACCTTGTTGAAAAATATAAGATCCTGAGAGGACCTCATAGAGTAGATGCTGAGAGGATAGTTCCCCTTGTGGGGAAGTCTGGAATGAGGGCCCACAGTTTAAAAGCCAGGGTTAGATGACAGGGAACCAGTCGATGAAATATACTTGGATTTCCAAAAGTGTTTGATAAGGTACCACACAAAAAGCTACTGAATAAGGTAAGAGCCCATGGTGTTGGGGTGAGCAAAGGTGCACATAGTATTCCAGATGTGATCTCACCAAAGCTCTGGAAACTATATTCTGGGGTACTCTGAGATCCCTGTTGCAATCAAGCCCATCCTCGGATGAGGGTTGGCTTGTGGGAGGGCAGGGATATCCGCTGTGGACATGGCTGATTGACCTGGTGCGGAGGCCTGAGATCGAGGTAGAGACTCGATACAATGAGACCCATGTTGCCACCCATGCTGTTGTTAAGTGCTGCATCGGGCTACTGAATATATAGTTCCAATGCCTTGACTGCTCTTGTGGTGCCCTGCAATACAACCCCAGAGGGTCTCCCACTTTGTGGCGGTCTGCTGTGCATGCCACAATCTAGCACAGCAGCAGGGCAACGTTCTGGAGAAGGAGGAGGCTGGGACATGCAGACTTGGCTGAGCTGGAAGAGGAGACAGACCAAGAGCGGCTGGAGGACGAGCCCGAGGATTAATAATAATCTTTATTGTCACAAGTAGGCTTACATTAACACTGCAATGAAGTTACTGTGAAAAGCCCCTCGTCACCACATTCCGGCACCTGTTCGGGTACACAGAGGGAGAATTCAAAATGTCCAATTCACCTGACAGCACATCTTTCGGGCCTTGTGGGAGGAATTTGCAGCACCCGGAGGAAACCCACGCAGACACAGGGAGAACATTCAGACTCCACACAGACAGTTACCCAAGCCGGGAATCAAACCTGGGACCCTGGCGCTTTGAAGCAACTGTGCTAACCACTGTGCTACCTGAGCCAGAAGATGAAGGAAAGAGTGCGGCGAGGGTCTGACATTCGAGTAGGACCAAGGAGCCTCTCATTATCTTCAGCTTCTCTTTGGACAAGGCTGTTTCCATCAGCTCAACACTCCCCAACCCCCATTTCCTTCCCCCACAATCACCCTTCCCCCTTTCTCCCCCAAACTCCCTCCTCTGTCTCCCCTCATATCCCTGCCCCCATCCAATCCCACTTTCCCGTGACTGAGATCGAAATGCAAGCTTATTAGGGTGAACGATATTCTCTCCATTTTTGGGTGAGATCTGGAACTTGCCATCGGAAATGGGCTGGGTGGATCGCAAAATGGTTCGCGACCAGCGCTAACCACAATTTTGCGATCTGCCGCTATTCAACCGGCGCACCCAGATCTGTGCAGCCTACAATGTAGTTGATGACTTGCACCCATTGGGTGTATTCAAGGTTGAGTTAGATTTTGGACTCTGGGGTAATCAAGAGATAGGGGATCAGGCAAGAAACTGGAATTGAGGTCAAAGTTCAGCTAATATCTTATTGGATGGTGTAGTAGGTTTCAGGAGCCATATGGGCTACTCCTGCTTGTTCCTTATTTCTTATGTTGTTAACTCTTAGACCTTGCAGTCAATGTTTGCTCAATAATTTTTACCACTCATCCTATCTTTCTTTCTCTATTGTATTATTTCTCAATCAGTAGTTTTGAGTCTGACAAATTTATTCATGCACAGAACAATCTCTGAGGCCACTCTTCAATCTAAATTAGTTTAACAACTCATATTGCTTGTCAAAGGGTCTTCAGCTCGCCTTCAAGTACATCATTGAAAAGGACATATAACATCCATCTCAGGATTATGGAATGTTTGTGCTCAGATGAGGCACAGTGCCTTGAACATTCTAATGCCTTGAACATTTTTCCTCTCTTTCAAAGGGAAAGGTCGTCAATAACCATCACTGGAGAAATATAGCTGGTCGAGATGCACATTCTCTGAAAACCCTCAGTTCACATGATAGGTACCAGATATTGTGGGCAAGTAAACAAGAAAAGCTGTGACAGATGGTAAGCTTAGTGGTGAGATGGCAAACAAAGGTTGGTAAAAGTTGACCAATGTTCATTTGACGTAGTGGCATAAATGTTTTTACACTTGACCACTATTTATTTCAGTCAGATGTCAGCGTGAGCTAATGTGTGTATTACAGATTGCAGGAAGAGAGCATCCATTGCAATGCCCGTCCAGGCACTTCCAGAATGGAATCTGTGTGTGCGTGCACATTCCCAACTGCTGCTATTCCATCACCAACTTCACAGGCATCTCCTTTAAACCAGCATCAACCCAGAGATATCCACTCAGAAGGACCTGACAGTTAACAGATTTCTGTATCTGAAGGCTTTAAATGCAAAAAGTTGTTATAGATAGATAGGACCAAATTTCAGTATGTGTTACCTTACTATCAGATTTTTATCTATGCTTAAAAGCTGTGCTTCATGTTTTCAGGGATGATCCTATGTTTAAGTAAATTTTTTAGACACCTAAGTGTGATAAACAGTATGGTTGTGAAGTGAAGGCTGTATGAGTGATAAGAAATGTATTTAAATACCTTTGCATCATGTAACCTTTCACCCATAAGCTTAGCAACCATGCAACCCACAACAAATTAGTCATCAGTTGTCATAGGTTTTGGCTGTGGACACTGAACTGTTCAGACAGATGGGATTTCAGATGCTGTGCATTTGCATAGAGTGTTGTTCATGATTTAGAAATATTAAGAGAGTTTTTGCTTCAGCCATGTGTCAAAATAGATTGTTGCTTTGGTCAGAACTTATTAATAATATTATATTTGAAGAAAATAAGACTTTAAAACAAATCTTGGCTTAACCATTGAAGATATTCAGATCAGGCCTTGACAGATGTCTACATAACTGATGGAATCAGTAGTCACAAATGATATCCAATGTGACTGTGAAATAGGTAAACTTTCCATCCTTGTCCTTCTTGACCTGTCTGTAGCCTTTGACATGGTTGCTCACACCCATCTTCCTCCACCACATCTTGACTGTCATCCAGCTGTTTGGAACTGTTCTTTTCTGGTATTATTCTTGTCTCTCTAATCGTCACCAAAGAATCACTTGCAATGGCTCCTCTTTAATTCTCTCTCGAATCTATTCTTTCTCTTTTTGTATGCATCATCTATGTGCAATTCCTGGGCAACAGCATCGGAAAGCACAGCGTAGCTTGCATGCATAAGCTTCCTCATCACCGCCTCTCTTGACTTCCCCACGGTTGCTATATTATCAGACTGCTTATCTAACAGCCAGTATTGGCTGAGTAGAAGTTTCCTCCAATTAAACATTGGGAAGCTTGAAGCCATCTGTCCCTCCCAATTCTGTTCCATAGAGCTACCCGGATTTTATCTCTCTTTCTGGCAATTGTTTACAACTAAACTAGGCCGTTCACAACCTTGGGTGTCATACCCGACTCTTAGATAAACTTGTGAATAACATGTCCATGTCATCACTAAGGCCGTCTGCATTCATCTCTGAAACATCAACTGACTTTGCCCCATTTTCTGTTCATTCATTCCTTTATTGCTCTGGAGTCCACTGTTCCAATGCACTCCTGGCTAGGCTCCCAAATTCTGCCCATGCTTTCTCAACTGTGACTCAGTTGGTCAGACTCTTGCCTCTGAGTCAGAAGGTTCTGGGTTCAAGTCTTTCTCCAGGATTTGAGCACAGGAATCAAGGCTGACCCTCCAGTCCAGCACTGAGGGTGTGCCGAACTGTCGTTTGGATGAGACATTAACCAAGGCCCCATTTGTCTGCTCTGCTGTTTGGAAACGGTCCCTCAGCATTATTTCAAAAAAGAGCAATTGAATTATCCCACTATCTTGGCCAATCTTTATCCCTCAATCAACATCGCAAAAAACATATAATCTAGTTGTTATGACATTGCTGTTCGTGAGAGATTGCTGTACACAATATTTGTCGCCATGAATCCTACATTACGCCAGTAACTACACTTTTTCATTGGCTGTAAAATGCTTTGAGATGCTCAGTGGTCACGAACAGTGATATCGAAATGCAAGTCACTTTTCTTTTCCATAAACCTTAAGCACATCCAAAACTCGCACCAAGTTCACCCAGCACTCCGGTGCCTACTGATCTACAATGGTTCCCAGTCAAGTAATGCGCCAATTTTAGAATTTTCATCCTTGTTTTCAAATCTCTCCATGGCTTTGTCCTTCCCTAGTTCTGAAATCCACTCCAGCCCTACAACCCTCCATGCCCATCAAACTCTGACCTCTAAGTCGTCCTGATTGCCCTACCATTTGCAGCCATGCATTGAGTTGCTGACAGGCCCTCGTTCTGGAATTCTCTCCCTCAACATCTCTGCTTCTACTTCTCTTTCTCGGTGACCACGCTTTTGGTCACCTTCCCTCATATTTTCTTGTGTGACTTGGTGCCGAATTTTGCTTTATGATGCAGGCTGTGTGCCTTGGGATGCTTTGCTGTGATAAAGGTATCATATAAATAAATATGATTTGAGGGCAGCACGGTAGCATTGTGGATAGCACAATTGCTTCACAGCTCCAGGGTCCCAGGTTCAATTCCGGCTTGGGTCACTGTCTGTGCGAAGTCTGCACATCCTCCCCGTGTGTACGTGGGTTTCCTCCGGGTGCTCCGGTTTCCTCCCACAGTTCAAAGATATGCAGGTTAGGTGGATTGGCCATGATAAATTGCCCTTAGTGTCCAAAATTGCCCTTAGTGTTGGGTGGTGTTACTGGGTTATGGGGATAGGATGGAGGTGTTGACCTTGGGTAGGGTGCTCCTTCCAAGAGCTGGGGCAGACTTGATGGGCCGAATGGCCTCTTTCTGCACTGTAAATTCTATGATAATAAAAATAAAAGTTGCTATTATATAGAACATAGAACAGTACAGCACAGAACAGGCCCTTCGGCCCTCAATGTTGTGCCGAGCCATGATCACCCTACTCAAACCCACGTATCCACCCCATACCCGCAACCCAACAACCCCCCCCTTAACCTTACTTTTATTAGGACACTACGGGCAATTTAGCATGGCCAATCCACCTAACCCGCACATCTTTGGACTGTGGGAGGAAACCGGAGCACCCGGAGGAAACCCACGCACACAGGGGGAGGACGTGCAGACTCCACACAGACAGTGACCCAGCCGGGAATCGAACCTGGGACCCTGGAGCTGTGAAGCATTTATGCTAACCACCATGCTACCCTGCTGCCCCAAATATATAGAGATAGTGCTCTGCGTGGATCTCACACCCACAAGACAAAGATGTGCAGGGTAGGTGGATTTGCCATGCTAAATTGCCCCTTAAATGGAAAAAAAAGAATTTGGTACTTTAAATTATTTTTTAAAAAATATAGGGATAGTGCAGAAAGGTATAAGCAAAGCAGTAAATCAGCCATTATCTTATTGAATGACAGGGTGACTCGATGGGATGAAAAGCCTATTTCTGTTTCAGTCTTTTATATTCTTGACTTCTCTTTATTACTTCTTACTGAACTGTCCAGAGCCCATCAGTCTGAAGAGCTCTGTGAGTTGTGGGCTTGCATAATTTGTGTAACATTTTAGCTGAAGGAATTGACCCCAGAGGCTGTTCGAAGGAGTTGTAAGAGCTTAATTTCTGCTGGGATTGCAGGAGTTCACACAACTGAGAGAGCTGTCGCTCCATTAATTAATTCAGTCTGCAGGCAGCACAGAGGATTGCAAAATAGAGTGCATTGCAAACAAAGCACTAAAGATGGGCATTTGGTGAAGGTGGGAATTGAGTATAAAAGGGGAAGGACGAGCTGCTTTTTGCCTCCATCAATTGCAGTGATTCATGCAAGTTTGAGGTCGTAAACATTGCCATTTTTTGTCCAGTATTTTAATGCTTAGTGCAAATTATTGTTTAAAACATGACTTGCAACACCTAAAGAGTAGTTACAAATCATTTCAACTTTGAGAAAGATATATGTCTGAACTGCTATGTGTGATTTTGACAGTGAGACTCTCCAGGGTCGTCCAGAGGAGTACTGCAATACCCCACTGCAGGGCCCAGAGATGACTGACAAGTTCAATACATGATCTGCAGCCTCAGCCACATGCAGGGAAAGAGGTGTTTGGAGGGTCGGATGGACGAGCTTGGAGATTTACACTCTCCCCAATGCCTCATCTTCACCTCTGCATGTTCCTGATGTTCCTTCCCTGATGAACCTTCTCCATTTTGATTAGTCACAAGGGATTTTTGACCTCTTTGAGAATCATAGAATCATTGAATTTACAGTGCAGAAGGAGGCCATTCGGCCTATCGAGTCTGCATCGGCCTTTGGAAAGACCACCCTATCCCCGTAACCCAGTGACCTCACCCAACCGTGTTTGGACACTAAGGGGCAATTTAGCATGGCCAATCCAGCTAACCAGCACGTCTTTGGACTGTGGGAGGAAACCGGAGCACCGGGAGGAAACCCACGCAGACACGGGAAGAATGTGCAGACTCAGCACAGACAGTGCAGGAATCGAACCTGGGACCCTGGAGCTGTGAAGCAACTGAGCTAACCACTGTGGTACCGTGCTGCCCCTGCTTTGAAGGGATGAAGGTATGCTTTGAGGACATTGCTAAAATGCTTCCGCTGTACTCCAGGGGGGTCTCCTGCCATGATTGGGTTCTGAGTAGAGCAGTTCCTTCAGGAGACTGGTGTCAGGTGTACGAATTACATGTTGTGTGTAGTGGAGGTGGTTTTGAGCAGTTAATGCGTCGGTACTGGGCAAAGTGGTGTGGGGCAGGGAACTGCTGTTGGGCTGTCTTTCTTGCCACCAGATTTTGCGGATCTTGTGAAGGTGCTGCTGGTGATACTTCTCCAGTTCATTGAGATGTCTGCTGTGCATTGTCAAAGTCTCTAAAGCATATAAGAGAGCAGGAATCACTGTTGCCCAGGAAACCATGACCAAATACTCTCTTCTTCAGTTGGCCAAAGGCTAAGCTGGCATATTGGAGGATGTGATGCATTTCATCATTTATGTCTGCCTTTGTCAAGAGTCGGGTCCACATTTTCCAGCATCTAGCTGGTTATCTAAATCGATTGGGGAAGGTGTTGTACTCTGGGAGCTGGTTCGAAGGGGACCTTAGTTTTCTGGATGTTTAGTGAAAGGCAGGTTTGTGCACTGGAAGCATGCTGAGTGGATGACTGTGCAGATCCAGTTAATGTCCTCTCTTAATCATTTTGAGTTGAATATGTATAGCTGCCAGAGGGGTCACCATTTCCCTGTGCCTCTCCAGCAACCCAACACTGTGGGTCCCATATGTTAATAGGTAAATATTCTGTAACTGCAAGGGTTATGACTTCACTAACGTCTAACTGATGTACGATTATACCTCAAAGAGCTTCCTGGTCCGCTTTTTTGGCAGTAAGCATGAAGTTTTCATCCTGCAGAATTCAACTGTAATAATAATCTTTATTAATGTCGCAAGTAGGCTTACATTAACACTGCAATTAAGTTACTGTGAAAATCTCTTCGTCGCCACACTCCGATGCCTGTTTGGGTACACAGAGGGAGAATCCAGAATGTCCAATTCACCTAACAGCACGTCTTCCGGGACTTGTGGGAGGAAACCGGAGCACCCAGAGGAAACCCACACAGACATGGGGAGAACATACAGACTCCGCACAGTGAACCAAGCCGGGATTCGAACCCAGGTCACTGGCACTGTGAAGCTACAGTGCGAACCAATATGCTACTGTGCCACCCATGGACACATTTTAGAAATAAGGGGTCTCCCTTAAGAGATGAGAAGAATTTTTTTCTCTCAGAGGATCATGAGTCTTTGGCATTCTCTTCCACAGAGTGCGGTGGAGGCAGGGTTATTGAATATTTTTAAGGCAGAGATCCTTGACTAATAAGGGAGTCACAGGTTATGGAGGGGAAGTCGTAATGTGGAGTTGAGGCCACAATAATATCAGCTATGATCTTACTGAATGGCGGAAAGGCTTGTTCCTAATTCATATGTACAAATGGATCTTTGGGCTACCCTGCCAAATTAAAGGTTGGCTGCTAGGTGACAAGGAATATCCACTACGCAAATGTTTAATGACTTCACTCAGCCACTTGACTATGTGATGCACTAACAATTACAACGAGACGAGAGTAGAATGTAATTGAGGCTTTATCACACAGTGTTGTGTGGCCTCCTGCAGCAGCTGATGAAGTGGCTGCTGTTCGGAGAGCACACACATTTATAATCCGCCTACTGGGCGGAGCCAGCAGGCAGGGAACTACCACCGTACTGTAGTACAGGGGCCTTACCATAAAACCCATATATACAGCAGTAGTGACTACCACATTCACCCCCTGTTAAAAATGAGTCCAGCAGGGGTGGTGGGCGCAGTGCTGGTGGCGACTCAGGCGTCGGGTTGGTCTTCGGTGACTCCGGGATTGTGTAGAATTCTTCTTCATCCCCAGGTGGGAGCAAGGGGGTGGATGGATTGTCCTGGAGCGGGGGCTGCGATGGGGTGCTCAGGGGGAAGGGAGGGTGGCACTGGGGCGGGGGGGGGACCCAGCTGATGCCAGGTCCCTGAGGGAGACTGTCTTGGCGGCCATCGGGGTACTGCGGGTTGGCGTGGAGTAGCTGTACCCTCTCAACCAACTGGTCTGCCTTGTGGAGTCACACGTGTTTACGGAGGGGAATGGGTCCTGGAGCTGCCAGCCGCGTTGGGAGCAAAACCACGGAGGTGGACTTCCTGGGGAGGGCAAAGAGACGTTCATGGGGGGTTTCGTTCGTCGCGGTGCATAGGACCGACCGAATGGAGTGAAGTGCAGAGGGGAGGACCTCCTGCCAGCAGGAGGCCGGAAGATTCCTGGACCGTAGGGCCAGCTGGACGGCCCTCCAGACCGTCCCATTCTCCCACTCCAGCTTCCCGTTTCCCCTGGTGTTGTAGCTGGTCGTCCTGCTCGAGGCAATGCCCCTGTTGAGCAGGCACTGGCGCAGCTCATCGCTCATAAATGAGGATCCCCGGTCACTGGATGTAGGCGGGGAAACTGAACAGAGCGAAGATGGTGTTGAGGGCTTTGATGATGGTGGCAGACGGGGCATGGGACGGCAAAGGGGAATCGGGAATATTCGTCGACTACATTGAGAAAGTACGTGTTGCTGTCGGTGGAGGGGAGGGGCTCTTTGAAGTCCACGCTGAGGCGTTCAAAGGGGCTGGAGGCCTTCACGCGGCACGTGCGGTCTGGTCGGTAGAAGTGCGGTGAACAGCGCGCGACAGGTAAGTGTGGGAGGCGGAGAGATGAACGAGTACCACGGGCATGCTCGGGAGGGAACTGGCCTGCGATCGGTGCCCACCGATCGTCGGGCCGGCGTCTCTGAGACAAACTCTTTCCCCTCCGCCGCCCTGCAAGATCAAGCCACCACGTCTTGCGGGGCAGCGGAGGAGAAGACGGCAACCGGGCAAGCGCGGGTTGGTGCCGGCCAACCTGCGCATGCGCGGCTGACGTCACTTAGGCGGCACCGGCCGCGTCATTCTCGGCGCGCCACCTTGAAGCAAGCGTCAAGGCTCGGCAGCTGAGTTTCTCCCAATGCCGCTCCTAGCCCCCTGGGGAGGGGGGGGAGAATAGGGGGCGAGGAGCGGCCTCCGACGCCGGCGTGAAACACTCCAGGTTTCACGCCGGTGTCGGCCGTTGCGGAGAATTTCACCCGAGCTGTCTGGCGTAGTTCTTGTTGGTCCGCTGAGCGTAATTCTCCTACAGTAGCGCCATGGCTTCTGCATAGGTCGGTGCGTCCTGGACGAGTGGAAAAACGTTGGAGCTCAGCCGCGTGTACAGGATCTGGAGCTTCTGTGCTTCGGGGATTGGGTCTGGCGCAGACCCGATGTATGATTCAAAACAGGCTAGCCAATGTTCGAAGTCGCGTTGTCTGCTTGAGGATGCAGCTGCAAGCGATCCGGCTTGATGCGGAGGTCCATCTCTGAAAAATCTCTGTGTAATAAATTGATGCACTATCAATTACGACGAGACGAGAGTAGAATGTAATCGAGGCTTTATTACACAGAGATGTGTGGCCTCCTACAGCAGCTGATGAATTGGCTGCTGTTCGGTGAGCACACATTTATATTCCGCCTACTGGGCGGAGCCAGCAGGCAGGGATCTACCCCCATACCTGTAGTACAGGAGCCTTACCGTAATACTCATATATATAATATAATACAGCAGTGGTGACTACCACAATATGCATATCAGTGTGTCTATAAAGAGAGAGACATGCAGCAACTCAGCGTCACGATAGCACCGTGGGTAGCACTGTTGCTTCACAGCGCCAGGAACCCAGGTTCAATTCCTGGCTTTGGTCACTGTCTGTGTGGAGTCCACAAATTCTCCCTGTGTCTGTGTGGGTTTCCTCGGGTGCTCCAGTTTCCTCCCACAAGTCCTGAAAGATGTGCTGTTAGGTGAATTGAACATTCTGAATTCTCCCTCTGTGAACCCGAACAGAGTGTGGCGACTAGGAAATTTTCACAGTAACTTCATTGCAGTGTTAATGTAAGCCTACTTGTGACAATAATAAAGGTTATTATTATTACAAGGAAAGTGGTGGAGAAAACCATCGGCCTCCTGAAGCAATGGTTCCACTGTCTGGGTTGCTCAGTGGGCATCCTCCGGTTACTCACCAGAGCATACGCCCATATTTATAGCAGTCTGCTGCATTCTCCACAATCTCACTACATTGAGGGCATTGTCTTTGCAACCAGACATTTGGAAACTATCTCTGGAGGAAGAGTAGGAAAAGTCAGAGGAAGGGAAGGCAGCAAAAAGGCATCCAGGACCACTTTGCAATGGACGGAAGTGCACAATCACATACAGATACTCAAATTCCCCTAATATGCCAACCCAACATTACAGTTCCTCCAGATTTCCCCACCTTTCAATACATGGAGCCACTGCCATTGCCATGGGTGGTATGACTGTTATTTGCCACTTATCAGCCCAAGCCGGACGTTGCCAGGTCTTCCTGCACGCAGGCAAGGACTGCTTACATTTCTGAGGAGTTGTGAATAGAACTGAATATTATGCAATTATCAGTGAACAACCCCACTTCTGACTTTACAACGGAGCAAAGATCATTGATAATAATAATCACTTATTGGCACGAGTAGGCTTCAATGAAATTAATGTGAAAAGCCCCTAGTCACCATATTCCAGTGCCTGTTTGGGGAGGCCGGTACGGGAATTGAACCCACGCTGCTGGCAATGTTCTGCATTACAAGCCAGCTGTTTAGCCCACTGTGCTAAACCAGCCCCTGATGAAGTGGCTAAAGATGATTGGGTCTTACCCTGATATTACCCTGAGAGGTCCTGCAGCAGAGACTGAGATGATTGACCTCAAATAATCACAACCATCTTCCTTTGTTTGAGATGTAACTCAAGCCAGTGGAGCTTGCCTCCTGATCCCATTGTCTTCATTTTTGCCAGGGTTCCTTGATGCCAGACTCAGACAAATGTTGCATTGGGTAGTCATTCTCACCTCATCTCCGGCATTTAGCTCTTTTGCCCATGTTTGGCCCAAGGCTCCAATGAGTTCTAGAACTGATAGCTTCCTGATGATTGCTGATGATTGAGAGTAGCTGATGTGATGGTAATTGGCCAGATTTCATTTGTTCTGCCTTTTGCGACAGGATATACTGGGTACTTATTCAAAGTATCATTCGGCTGGATGCATTTTCCACATTGTCCGGTAGATGCCAGTATTGTAGCTGTACCCAAACAGCTTGGCTAAGGGCCCAGCTAATTTTGATGCACAAATCATCAGTGCTACAACTAGGATGTTAACAGGACCAACAGCATTTGCCATAATCAGTGCCTCCAGCTTTTTCTTAAAATCATGTGGAGTGAATCAAATTGTCTAAAGACTGGTATCTGCCATGGTGGAGCCCTCAGGAGGAGACAGAGATTGATCATCCACGGGGCACTTCTGGCTGAAGGTGGTTGAAAATACGTAAGCCATGTTTTTTGCACTGACATGCTTGTCTCTTCCATCATTGAGAACAGGATGTTTTTGAAGCCTCCTCTTCCAGTTGTTCAATTGTACGTCAACATTCACAATGGGATGTGGCAGGACTGCATAATTTTGATCTGATCCATTAGTTTCTGGATTGCTTTGCTCTTTCTGTACCATGCTGCTTCAACTGTTCAGCATGCATGTCTTGTAACTTCACCAGGTTGGCACTTCATTTTTCGATATGCGTGGTGCTACTTCTGGCATACTCTCCTGCATTCCATATTCAGGCAGTATGATGACATAACAGAACACTGCCATCTTGCCACCTCCACCAGAAATAAGTTCTGGGAAGAAAGTTCTTATAACTTGTCCGGATCCTATTGGCTGGGAACAATTGGTTCTCCATGTTACTTGGGGAATATGAGCACCCAATGAGGAGGGGGGGGAGTGCAATCATTAGCAGCACAGTTGTATAAATAGAGCTGGCCTGTGTGGTACCAGCTAGAGAAGGAACCAGTAGTGAACTACGGGCTCTGTGGACATATTCTTCTAAAGAAAAGTTAATATCTGCTTGACTGTACAAGAATGTTTGCTGGATTCTTCCTGGCCATCACAAAACAAGTTTAACCTTACCACCTGCTACAAATTGAGACCTTTAATTACCACTCAAGAACCTCATTCCACCTCTGCTGACATTAAACTGATCGAGAGATTAAACGTTGGGAAGGAAGAGCCTACTGAGTGTCACCCCCCCCCCCCCCCCCCCCCCCTCTCTTGTCCTTGTTTCTGATCCCCTTGCACTCATCTTCCTACCACTCCCACTTTGCAAAACCAAACTCTTTATTACTTACCTGTGGCCTGGGTTACTTTGTGATCCTCGGTCTCCAGCACCAGACCTTTCGACGGCAATTATAGCTTCCCCTATGACGCTGCTGATCACAGGAGCTGCTAGCCTCTGCAGCTCTTGATAGGTAAATCTTTTGCCCCTGGGGCCTTGAATCCAGGTGAAGGCTCACCACTGGCCTTGCTACTGCATGACTGGTGGATGGTTTGTCGGGCCTGTCCTAAAAGAGGCAGTGCGGGTCTTTCACAGGCTCGCCAGCTGACAGGCGAGACCCCTGACAACTCAACAAGATTCCATTCTGCATTTGTCTTTGTGAAGAATCAAACCATTCTTCGGTAGCTGCATGTCCATGGGCTTCAAACGCTGTGCACTTCATTTAAATGACTCTCGTCATACTAAATATCCCTGTTCTTGACCAAGTGAACAACAGTGGCAGGCAATCAGCATTGATCATATGACTTTAGAACTTAATAATAATAATAATAATTGCTTATTGTCACAAGTAGGCTTCCATGAAGTTACTGTGAAAAGCCCCTAGTCACCACATTCCAGCACCTGTTCGGGGAGGCTGGTACGGGGAAAGTGTCCCATTAATTTATTGCCCCACAAAAGCAAATGTAAACTAGATAAGCTAAATTGCAAGGTACCATGCAGTGAAAAAGAATTACTCACCTATTAACACTGAAACAGTATAATATATTTATCAAGCTCAGAAATTATTTTCCTCACTCTCCTGCTCGAACTCTAACTACAGCTGCCCTCTGGTAACTGGTTTCAGTGATGATCCTTCATGTGGGAACTGAGAAAGTGATGGCAAGATTTCCACCTTGGGACATCACAGCCAACACCAATGTTACTCACATTCAGTGACTTCCCAGCTTAAATAACTAAATAGTGATCTGAAGTGTGAAGCTTGGGTGATTTTTCTCCCTGTCCAAACAAAACATCCCTTTGCCTGACTCTATAAGGTAACCTCAGATGCACAAAACCCTATCCTTCCCCTTAATCAAAATTGCACATTTTCATTAAACATATTTAGATTGCTTTCGACAGAGATAGGTGAAGGAAAGTCTGATTTTTAAAACATATACAGTTGGACAGCGAACACATGCAGACTGTTGGCAAACCTTCACTGCCCTTGATTATTTTCATTTGTATGATTGCACAGTGATCGCCAAACATGCTGCAGTGCTTGTTAAATAATTTTGTTGTATTTTTGAGTTGATCTGCAACAACAGCAACAATAGCAACCATTTGTAGTTTAACTGCAACTTTAACTGTAATAAAACCCATTTAAAATGGTTTGATGGCATCAGAGAAACAAAAGGGAGGTTAGCAAAAACGACTAATGGCAGTGTTTAAAGAGGAAAGACTTGAGGAAGGTTTTGAACGATGGAGAGAAGTGGTGGTCAGGATTTTATCAACATCAACCATGTTCCAATGTCAGGACTGTAAGCGGGTGGTGTGGCCATTGTGACATTCTGGTGGTTGGCCGGTCAGAATAAGTGCACTAGAAAACGTCTAGTTGGTGACTAGTTAAATGTTTATTGTTGAACAATAACGTGGGTTAGATAACCATAAGAACATTATCAAAATCGACTAACTATTATAAATTATCTAAGAACTACTACAAATATGCCTACCCACTATGACGACTATCTCCAGACTCGCTGAGGTAACAGTGTCACGTGGTTGTTCTCTACTGCCACCTGCTGGTTGGAGGTTGTATCTATTACTATTTACATGATTGCTTATGCATATCATCACAGCCATGCGTGTTTGGAAGTGGGGAAGGGGAGTTGGAGTTGCAAATAGTGTATTCGCTAGCTGAACGATGGCTGGAAGATGGAAGAGCCGGCCAGTAAGGTGGCTAGAGTGGGGTGATCTGGCCCAACAATCCCTGGTGCCATCTTTAAAAGGCAGTCAGCAGTACTTGTGCATGCAACAACTCAGGAGGGAGCAGTGAGGAAGCACTGGCAGCTGCAGAGATCATGGCATAGCAGAAGGCAGGGATAAGGTCATTCAATAAATGACTGATGCCTCCATGTAGCTGTTCACCCAGGCTGTAAGAGCACAAAGAGCAGTACTGTTCCCTTGAGATAGAACGAGGAGCTTGTCAAGCCAGCTTGTCAAACCAACCAGATCTGAATGGAGATTGCAGAGGAGGCAAACAGTCATGGGATTGTCAACCGTCCTGTGCTGAATGTGGGCCAATGACCTGATACATTCTGGCAAGGTGAGCGAAAAGCAAAATACCAAGAATCACAGAATCACTGTGCGGAAGAGACCCTTCAGCCCATCGAGTCTGCACTGGTGCATAAAAAACACTTCACCTACCTTCCTAATCCCATTTACCAGCACTTGGCCCATAGCCTTGAATTTTATGATGTGCTAAGTGCTTATTCATGCACTTTTTAAAGGACATGAGACAACCTGTGTCTACCACCCTCCCAGGTAGTGAATTCCAGACCATCACCATCTTTGGGTAAAAATATTTTTCCTCAAATCTCCCTTAAACTTCTTTCCTCTCACCTTGATCTTGTGTCCCCTCCTGGCTGACCCTTCAACTAAGGGAACAGCTGCTCCCTATCCACTTGTCCATGCCCCTCATAATCTTGTACACCTCAATCAGCCTTCTCTGCTCCAGCGAAAACAACTCAAGCCTATCCAGACTCTCTTCATAACTTAAAAGTTCCATTCCAGGCAACATCCTGGTGAATCTCCTCTCCAGCCCTTCCAGTTCAATCACATCCTTTTCATATGCTTTTTTCATCACCCTATTAACCTGCCCTCCAGCCTTCAGAGATCTATAGACAAACACGCCAAGATCGCTATGTTCCTCAGGACTTCCGAGTGTGGGGCCATTCATTGAAAACTCAAATTGTTCCTTCCAAAGGGTATCACCTCACACTTTTCAGGGTTAAATTCAATCTGCCATTTACCTGCCCACTTCACCATCCCGTCTATATCCTCCTGTAATCTAAGACACTCAACCTCGCTGTTCACCACCCAACCAATTTTTGTGTCATCCGCGAACTTACTGATCTTGCCCCCCCCCCCCCCCCCTCCCACACACACACACACACACACAGTCATCTAAGTCATTTATATAAATTACGAATAATAGGGGACCCAACACAGATCCCTCTGGTACATCACTGGCTTACAGTCACTAAAGCAGCCGTCTGTCATCATCTCCTCCAACTTACCCAATTTAGAATTCACCAAATCAAGTTACTCTGTATCCCCTGTGTATTTAGCTTCTTCAGTCTCTCATGTGGGACCTTGTCAAAGGCTTTGCTGAAATTCATATAAACTACTCATCTACACACCTTGTTATCTCCTAAAAAAATTCAATAAAATTTGTTTGACCTCCCTCTTTCAAAGCCATGCTGACTATCCGTAATTAAACCTCACCTCTCCAAGTGTGTTATGTTCTTCAATTACTGAGTCAGCGTACTAAAGAACATTTCGTTGAAGACCTGTCTAATCTATTATTGTATAACAAACTGTGGGTTGGAACCTAATGCTAACAAACTGGAACTAACACAAACACAACTAACCACGGCGAATTCTCATGTGGCACGGTAGCACAGTGGTTAGCACTGTTGCTTCACAGCGCCAGGGACCCAGGTTCGATTCCCAGCTTGGGTCACTGTCTGTGTGGAGCCTGCACGTTCTCCCTGTGTCTGCGTCGGTTTTCTCCATTGCTCCGGTTTCCTCCCACAAGTCCCGAAAGATGTGCTGTTAGGTAATTTGGATATTATGAATTCTCCTTCTGTGTACCTGAACAGGCGCTGGAGTCTGGTGACTGGGGGATTTTCACAGTAACTTCATTGCAGTGTTAATGTAAGCCTACTTGTGACAATGAAGATTATTATTATTCAGACTCCCCCAGGTTACAGTGTCACACGCTATTTCTTGCCTGACACCTACTGGTCGGAGGCTAAACATATTTACATATACATTTCATTTTGCATATCACTACAAAGTGGAGATAGATTCTTTCCTTTAGGAGTCCTCCAATAGTTTCCCTACCATTGACGTCAGAATAATCGCAACAACTCTTCTTAAATAGTGGAACCACATTAGCTGTTCTCCAGTCCTCTGGCACCTCCCCGTGGCCAGAGAGGAATTCAAAATTTGTGAGAGTCTCTGCAATCTCCTCCCTCGCCTACCACAGCATTCTGGGACATAATTCAACCAGACCTGGGGATTTGTCCACTTTTAAGCCTGCCAACACCTCCAATACCTTGTCATTCCCTATGTCAATTGCCCAAAAACGTTACAGTCTCTTACCTAGAGTTCCATACCTACTGTGATGGTTGGAAGATTTTAGGAAATTGGATTCTAAACGTAGTGGATAATTTAAGCGTTAAAAGCCTGGGGTAAGTGTGATTTGACGAGACAAGTCCCTGGAGAGCTAATGATTTGCAGCCTGCCTTCGTAGATACTGGGTGCGATTTTAACCAAAAGGTTTGTAAGTGTGGGAGCGTGCGGGAACTGCCACGAGCTTTCCGACACTCAGACCGGCGAGGCCATCACCGCTATAAAAAGATAATTGGCCCACTTAACGAGGCCCCATAGACTTCACGTCGCAAATGATTGTTCCACCGGCTCATTCGCTGGGACCATGCTCGCCAGCCCCCCGGCAACAAGGCAGAGCAGCACTTAACCTGCCCCGGCACAGTCCATCTAACTCACCTCATAGCCATGCCGCCGAGAAGACCAACCCAATGATTCAGGGATGGCGACTGGGCAGATTACCAGACAGGCAGGATGCCCTGTTCCCCTCAGGGTCTTGGAGGATTAACTCAGGGCAGCCAGTGTTGCCTGAGAGGAAGTGGCAAGCAGCCATCAGCTGGGGGAGTGTGACCAGGAGGATAATAATAATAATCTTTATTAGTGTCATAAGTAGGCTTACATTAGCAATGCAATGAAGTTACTGTCCCGTTCCGTGTCCCGGCCAACCCTTGTCCATCGTTGCCACCCAATCCACCCCCGATACTCCCCCTTTCCATATGGGCCATCTCCTCAACTCCCACCCCCGGCCGAATCCCCCCAACCCCCACCGAACCCACCCCACCCCCGCGATGAGTTACGTTTGCATCTAACGATGCCCCTTATGTGTCCCCGAAGGAGTAGTTGGCCCACAACAGATGGGAGAGTTCCAAGATGGTCGGCGCGGTGCCAGAAATCAGAGTCCTTACCTTCTCCGAGGAACGGGCCCTGGAGGTCGCTGGGGTGGCCAAAACAAATCTGCAACCCACATAGACGTTGGCCGCAGAAGTGAGGAAACACAGATTAGCTGCCACATGTGAGTTATTAATGCCATACAGACTGACCCATCCCTCCAACTGACTACGTGTCCATTCTCCTTGCCATTATCTGTATGCTTAAATCCTTTCTCAGACAATTCACATTTTCTGGCATCACTTTGCCTTCGCAACTCTCCACCTTTTTCTTCTCTTCAGTATTCTAATTCAAGTTTTCTTATTCTCCTTTACTTTTCCCTCTGTTTTGAGTTCAAAGTTTTCATTTCTCATTCATTCTCAAGCTCAAGGTTTTTTGTTTATTTTACCAGTGGAAGTTGCTTCATCCGCAACTGAATCCTAATGAACTTAACCTACGTCTTATCTGGATTACTTTTTTATTCCTGACAGATTCAAGTGTTGAGCCAAAGGTACAACTATTTCTGCCTTCTTGTGCCTACTTTTAAATCTATTTCGAACAGTTCTGCTCACATCTTCAAATTAACCTTTGTTAACTGTTGCAAGGCACTCAAAGATAGAGCGCGGGAATGTCAGTTTGGAGGACTATGGGCGGAATTCTCCGTACTGATGCCGGGACTGAATCGCGAGAGTTCTAAGGTCGCGAAAGCGGCACCGGTCCAGAGCCATTAGAGACATCGTAATGGGCTAGCACCAGCGCCAAGTGGAACGAGTGCAATTCCAACGAATGCCGGCGTGTGATTCACCAGGGTCGGGATTGGCTCCAGAGTGGCAGATAAACTGCAGATGAATATAAGCACTCCAGTCCCCACACACTCTCATTCCAGCCAAGATGATTCTACCCTGAAGAGCGGCACCGAGGTTCACTGATGCAGAGCTCGAGACACTGTTGGATGCCATCGGGGAGAGACGGTACATACCCTGGACTGGATTCTCCATGCAAAACGGCCACCAATTCCCTGTTCCGGAGGGTTGGGGGGGGGGCTTGCAGCGAGGCAGCGTAGAGCTCCCAGCTCGAGCTGCCGATACGGCCCGGAGCATTGCCGGGTCCGTGGCCGCGCATGCCGCTCGCAGACTTAGCCCTCGAAATAGTCCCCCTTCAGCCGTCTCGCGCGCCCCGGACCGCCCCACCACAGTGCCCCCAGCCCCGACTATTTCCCCATCCCTGCCCGCAGTTAGGCCCTCCCGTGACTGTGGCAGCACTGGACTGAGTCCGCAGCCCCCCCCCCCCCCCCAGCCCCCCCCCAACCTCAGCAGCCCCGGCACCCGTTTCCCAATTTTAAATACCACAAGTGAACCTCGTCATCAGTAATTCTCCCTGGCAGTGGCGGAGCATCACAGGAGGCACGCCGAATGCCGGGTCAGGCCCGTTAATGAGACGCTAATGGCCTTTACTGTTCAATTTGCAAGCCCACGCTGGCATGCAGCGTGCAATGTCAGCATTGCTGGGTAGAGAATTCCACCCTTTGTTCTCCTGCCGAGCTGAATTGCACTAGCTTTATGATCCCATTGTGGTTGTAAAGCAGGATGTAAAGCAGCATTGACAACATCAAAGAGATGTAAGTTGCACTAAGTGCGTTCTAATTACTCAAGCATGTGCTTTCACTGCATTTATCTCTCTTGGATCTGGGCAATGTATACAGACATTTGGATTGCACCATTTAGGCCTCTGAAGCATGAAGAGAAATGAATGGATCAAAGTTGCAGATGGTTTTTATGCACCATCAATCACTAACCACTTCTCAAAAGCCACGAGTGCATTGCAGACACCAAATCTGTGCGAACCAGAGGAAGGCACAGCTGCTCACCTTCCAAGAATGGACAAGTGCAGCTGCAAGGTAGGTTTTACAACTATAATGCTCACACAGCCCCTGTCTGAACTGCTCACTAGCTTCCAGATAGGTGTTTCTTTTCTGAAAGGGAGGTCTTTGTGGAGAGGGTCTGTATTTGGGGGGGCGAGGGTTTGTGTGTGGGGGGGTTTGTGTGGGGGTTCCTTTAGGCAGGGGGTCTCTGTGGTGCCCCCCCAATCCCGGCTTGGGTTACTGTCTGTGCGAGTCTGCATATTCTTCCCGTGTCTGCGTGGGTTTCCTCCGGGTGCTCCGGTTTCCTCCCACAGTCCAAGGATGTGCGGATTCGGTGCATTACTCATGCTAAATTGCCCTGTAGTGTCCAAAAGGTTAGGTGGGATTGCTGGGTTACGGGGATGGGATGGAGGTGTGTGCTTAGGTTAGGAGCTCTTTCAGGGGCTGGTGTAGACTCGATGAGCCAAATGGCCTCCTTCTGCACTGTAAATTCTATAATGTATGATCTATTACAGGGGTCCCTCCAGGGCTGGGGGGGGTTATCGTGCAGTGCAGGGGATGGGGTCCTCGCTGATCTGCAGTGGGGGGGTTTGTGACCAGTCTGCCGGTGTGGGGGTTTGTGGGCCGATTTGTAGTGGGGGTCATGGATGATTTACGCTGGGGGGGGTCGTGATCGATCTGTGGTATTGGGGATGTGTCGGCCATGAGATTCCTCTATCAGGTCCTCTGTTCATATTCCAAATCCTGCCTAAACCAGTGCAATTCAGCTGCTGCTGAAGAAGATAGGGTGGGATTCTACATTTCAGAGAAACTGTGCGGGATTCTCCATTTGACGACACCTAAATCGCAAAATGTGATTGCGTCCAGAATGGCATCCACGCGAAAATCGGGGTAGGCGCCAGTTTGACGCCAAATCGCGATGCTCTGACACTCCGAAAATGGCATAAATGCGTCGCTCATCGCGCGGGGTAAAAGATAAGTAGGCATATCATTACCGGGCCTGACATCCTATTCTCTAGGGCCCTCGAGATTCACCGCATCCGATGGGCCGAGTTCCCAATGGCGTGGTTCACTTGTGGTCTCAGAATTCGTGAACCTGGCATCGTGGCTGCTGAGCAAGAGAGAGAAGGTAGGTCACGGAGAAGAGGGACTGTGGGCCGCCAGCCTGGACACCAGCCATGCGGGCTGGGCGAGAGAGAGAGAAGGTAGGTCACGGAGAGGAGTGACTGCGGGCCGCCGGCCTGGACACCGGCCGTGGTGGCTGCAGCAGGGGGGCCCCTGCCAGGGCTGGGGGAGGGGAGGGGAATGGGGAGGGGAACAGGCCAAGCAGCCGGGGTGCCCCCTCACAGGACTGGGACGGTGCCCGGGCACCGACCGCCGGTAGGGCGGCCATATTGCTGCGCACCCACTGACCATACACCTCGGCCATATGAGTCTGCCCACACCCCACCCCCTGCCATAGCACTTCCCCCCACCCCCGAATACCCCGCGCAACCGGGCGCCACCCACCAGGGGACCACCCAAGGCCACATCCAAGGCAGCCCCCAGTGAGGGCAGTGCCAGCCAATGGTACTCCTGGCAGCGGGACGGGTGCCAGGATCGGATTCGCCGACGGTGCCAGATACCGTTGGGGCAGGGGCTGTGGGGAGGGACATGCGATGGTGGGGACCACAGTGCCAACCGGGGCCACCATGTAGCTCATGGAACCTGGCTGGGCACGGGAGCGTGTGCCATGCTAACGTGTTTGTCCTTCACTCCCTGAAGGTCATGGCGTTTGGCATTTAACCAGCAATGCTGGCCGCTGTGGCGATGGCCGCAGCTCTCGAGATGCCCTGCGACGCGTGGGAAGCGGCCACTCAGAGAGGAGGGGGAAGCTGCGGCAGTGGTGCGGGCAGCAGCAGAGCGAGCAGCAGAGGAACAGGCTGCAGAGGAATGGGCTGCAGAGGGGCAGGTGGTGATGGCACAGGGCTGAAGAGGAGCAGGTGCTAGGGAGGCACCCCATGAGGTCTCATGTGTACCGCCACCACCTGTCATTCAGGTCCAGACGGACCGGGCATGCCATCGGAGACTCCGGCTGAGCAGAGAGACAGTGCGACACATCTGCCAGCTGATGGCACACCTGGTACCGTGGGGGTCTGGGGGAGGACACCCGCTCCCAGTGACCGTCGCCAAGTGGGGACCTATCCAGGGTCTCACAGACCTGGTTGCACAAGTGCATTTGCACGGTCATGGAGACCCTATATGCCCAGGCGCCTCTATACACCCAATTCCATGGGGACCGAGCCCACCAGTTTTC
The DNA here is from genome assembly GCF_902713615.1 of Scyliorhinus canicula. NCBI lineage: Eukaryota > Metazoa > Chordata > Chondrichthyes > Carcharhiniformes > Scyliorhinidae > Scyliorhinus > Scyliorhinus canicula. The sequence continues at coordinate 134,143,664 of NC_052150.1, forward strand.
CCAGGCAGCAGGGTTCGCTGCCATCGCTGGGATGCCCAGATTTGGAGGGGCGATCGGCAGGATGCATGTCGCCCTACGGACACCTGCGGATAATAGGCCACTGTATACCAACCGAAGAGGTGCCACTCGATGAACATCCAGCTGGTCTGTGACCATCAGCTGCACAACCTGCAGCTCTGCACCGCCACCTATCCGGAGGCCACAGACCGACGAGGAGACCCGCTACAAGGACCCCTATACAGCGGCCAAGAGTGTGATCGAGCGGTGCTTCGGCATCCTGAAGATGCGCTTTAGGTGCCTGGACCGCTCTGGAGGGCCCCTCCAGTACGAGTTTGCCCACATCGTAGTGACCAGCTGCATCCTCCACAACATTGCGCAGCGATGTGCTGGAGGAGGATGAGGAGGAAGGGCGGATCCTCGTCTGAGGAGGATCTGGGGGAGGTGGAGATGAGCAGGACATGGGGCCCGGGCAGGCAACGTCATCGCCAGAGCCAACGCGCACAGGTGCTCTGATCGCCTCCAGGATCACTGACTAAAGAGGGAGAAGGTTGGGGGGGGGGGGGGGGTGTTGGCCAGGGGGCACATGTACCACATCCCAAACCCACGCCCCCTCAATTCCACACCGCCAAACTGCCCGCTTGCGCACCCCTCCATTATACATACCTGCGGTGTGACAAGCTGGGGGCACTGGATTAGCAGTGGCAGCGGGACCGGTCTATGGGATGGAGGATGATGACAGCCCGCTCTGCGATGAGCTCTGGTGCTCCACATCGTACGACATCATCTGACTCATGCCCACAGTGGCACCTTCCACCTGGGTGATCTCTGCATGCGAGCTGGCCAGTCTGTCATATGGTCCCGTCGAATCCCTGGGCTGGGGGTGCTGGGGCCGGTCGGGGCAACGAGTGGGGGGGGGGGGGAGCATGGTCCTCCCACAGAGTCTGCACTGGAGTCCTGCCCCCCACTCGCCCCGGCCACCCCACATTCATCAGACAGAGCACTGAGGCAGGATTTAACGGTGTTAACGGGTGTTTATTGTGAAGAGATATATGCAGTCTGTGCCCTAACCCCTATGACTGAACTGTGCCTTGCATCTGTGCCAACATAACTTGTGTCTAACTTTCTGGCCTTACGGGCCCTAACACACCGCTGAGGTGGTTCCCCAGACGGTACAGCAGGAGTGGAGGTGACCTGCTGTGACCCCTATCCTGTAACAAGGGTCCCCGTAGGCACACGTCTCGTTGGAGACCCGGCCTGGATGGGCTGGCTGCTGCTTAGGGGTCCTGGGTGGCGTGGTGCTGCCCTGTTCTACCCACTGCCCACCTTATGCACCATGGACAGGAGGGGGGAGTCCGAGGTGCTGCGATGTTCCGGCACCTCCCCTGCGGCAGTCACCGGTACGGGCTCCATCACTTCCTCCTCCCTTAAGGTGGCCAATGGCCCCCGACTACTCCATTGGACAGGTACGAGCGGAGCCATCCCCTGAGGGCCCCTCGCCACCTGGCGCTGCCAGTCCTGGAGGCCCGCTCTGGTCGCCCTGACCATCTACGTCTGGTACTGCACCACATCACGCTACATCACCCTCTGGGTCTTGACACGTCAGCCAGTGACTGGGCCACCTCCCTCTGGGTCTGTGCCACCTCCTGTGGGTCTGGGCCACCTCTCTCTGGGGCTGGGCCACCCCACCCATTGTCTGCTCCACGCTGGCCAGTCCTTGGGTATTACCGCCAACGTTCCCAGCCATGGCCTGCTGTGACTGGGCCATGCTGAGGAGCGCCGCTGCAATCTCCAGGTGGCTCTGGCACATGACTACCTGGGTGAGGGCAGCCCTGTCCTGTGCCTCGACCGCCGCCTGCACAGAATGCCCCAAGCCTTGGACAGGCTGATCCATAGCCAAAACCGTTGCCCCAATGCCTCCACCGCGGACACCGCGGACTGCACCTATACAGTGTCGGCCTGGGTGGCACGCATTACCGGCACCACCCCCTGCTCCTGTACACGGATGGACTCCTCCACCTGCACCGTCATCCCCTCCTGTGGTCCCTGGGTCTCTGGCTGCATCTGCACTGTGACTGGTACTGGATGTTCCAGGAGCCCGGGACCCGTCTGGACGGCAGCTGGTTCCTGGGGCTGGCCCTGCCCTCCGACCGTTCGGCCCCTCGGCTGCTTCTTCTTCCACCTGCTGTACCGGATGCAATGTGTGGTGCGCACCAGGTAGTGTCCCACGAGCCTCTTTACTAATGTGCCCAACCGAGGTGATAGTCTCTGGGAAGATGGAGGGTGTTGGAGACAGCTGTGACGGAAGGTCTGTGACCTCCTCCGACCCGAGCTCTGGGGTGTCCTGAGTCTCGGGCAGAGGGATGGTGTTCGGGCTGCTCTCCCCGACAGTGCTCGGCTGTCTGGAGGGCACCGGCCCTACACTGGCTGGGGTGGGGGGCTCCGGATGGACCTGCCCCATCTCTGGCAGGTCCTGTAGGGTAACATGTATGATTAGACAGCAGACCAGGGGAGGGGTGGGTTATGTGAGGTTGAACGGGGTGTGTGGGTGGGGTGTGGGGAGAGGGGGATGGGGGGTGTTGGGTGAGGGGGGTTGAAGGTTTGGCGTGAGGGGGGTGAGGGTGTGTGGGGGGGCAAACCTGTGTCATGGGGATCTGCAACTAAGCAGGGTCTCACTTGGTTAGCACTGTGGCCACACGGCGCTGAGGTCCCAGGTTCGATCCCGGCTCTGGGTCACTGTCCGTGTGGAGTTTGCACATTCTCCCCGTGTTTGTGTGGGTTTCTCCTCCACAACCTAAAGATGTGCAGGCTAGGTGGATTGGCCACGCTAAATTGCCCCTTAATTGTAAAAAATGAATTGGGTATTCTAAATTTTTAAAAAAGCAGGGCGAGATTCTCCGCAAAAGCGGAGAATCGTAAAGGCTGCCGTGGGACAGGCCGTGACCCACGGCAGCCTTCACGCCCACTTTCGGGGCCGATTCTCCCCCCCGGGCGGGGTTAGGAGCGCGGCCCCGTTCGTCACGGCGACGCATCTTGACGACCGTCGTCAAGGCCGCACGTCAAGCGTCATGCCGGCTGACACGGCCGATGACGTCAGCCGCGCATGCACAGGTTGGACAACGCCAACCCGCGCATGCGCAGTTGCCGTCTTTTCCCTCAGCCGCCCCGCAAGACGTGGCGGCATGATCTTGCGGAGTGGCGGAGGGAAAAGAGTGTGTCCGTAACGCACGGACCGCGATCGGTGGGCACCGATCGCGGGCCTATGCCCCCCTTGGCACGGCCGTGCTACTGCCGTGCCAATCGGGCCCCCAGATGCCCCGCATCTGGCGCCCGTTTCACAATGGCAGCGAGCAGGTGTGTTTGCTGCCTTGTTGAAACGGTCGAGAAGGCCTGGTCGCTCGGCCCATCGTCTTCGGAGAATCGCCATAAAAAACGGCGAGCGGCGATTCGTGGCGTGTGTCGGGCGTGGGGGGGGGAGAATAGCGGGAGGGCGTGAAAAATGTCGGGAGGCCCTCCCGCTATTCTCCCACCCGGCGTGGGGGGGGGCGGAGAATCGCGCCCGCAGGGCCTCACTTGCTCACCCGCCGCTCAACTCAGCCCCGGCGACGTCCTTTTCCTCCGGGTCACTGACCACATTCAGTGTCCCCTGCTAGGGCATGGTGACGAGCCGCAGTTCTGGTGGTCCCCCTCCATCGTGTCCCGCTCCTGGTGGTTGTGTGCGGCCTTCTCCTGGGAGTGGATGGGGGCGACACACAAACGGCAAAACCGTTAGACGTTCCGAGGCATACAGCCCAGGTGTTGGGTAGATGTTGGCCTCAGTGGCTAGGGCACCCGGTCATGGCGGCTGGCATGGGTACCGGAATATGGGGCAGAGTGGGGGTTCAGCTGTGTCTCGGGGGGAGGGACCGGTTAACGGGCATATGGGGGGGACGGGGTTAGTGCCAGGGGCACAGTGCTGCCTACTCATCCTGGCCGCCCTGAGGAGGTTCCTCCTGCACTGGATGCCAGTCCAGGCGATGTTGCCCATGGCATTGACTGCCTCTGCCACCTGCGCCCAGGCACGGCGAACGGCAGCGCCTGGCGTCCGCCCTCCCAGAACGGGATATAGGGTCATCCTTCTCTCATCCACGGCATCCAGGAGGGTCTCCAGCTCAGCGTCCCTGAACTGTGTCTCTGCTCTCCTTGCAGCCATCTTGTTGACTGGGCTGGTGTGTGTATGGGGGTGGATCGTTTAAGTTCGGAGGCGGTGTGTGAGCCTCATGTCCACCAATCACGGACCCGGCAAATCCGGTACCGTTTTGCATGGAATTGATTGCGTTCCACGTGGCGATGGTGTTCGCCCATTTAAACTAGCTGAATCAGTGCAGGTGCTGGGCTGTTTTTAGTCATAAAACGCTACAGCTTCCACTCCAGCATCGGCACATAGTCTCAAAATCGGAGAATCCAGTCCTCTGGGTTTCCTCTGGGTGCTTTGGTTTTCTCCCGCAAGTCCCGAAAGACGTGCTGTTCGGTAATTTGGACATTCTGAATTCTCCCTCTCTGTACCCGAACAGGTGCCGAAATATGGCGACTCGGACCTTTTCACAGTAACATCATTGCAGTGTTTTTGTAAGCCTACTTGTGACATTAAAGATCATTCTTAAGACTTGTGCCTTGCAGATAGTGGACAGGCTTTGGGGGGGGGGGGGGGGGGGTCAGGAGATGAGTTACTTGCCATAGGATTCCTAGCCTTTGACCTGCCCTGGTAGCCACAGTATTATTATGGCTGGTCCAGTTCAGTTACTGATCAGTTTCTGGAGGCGATTAGAGTGTTCTGTGTGTGGCAGACCTGGTGCACAGGTTGTGTGGCCTCCTGTGCCTGCCCAGGCTCTTTACCCTACCCATCCTTGCCTTCCCCCGCACTGCTCATCAGGCGAGGCCTGGTGTTCATCCCCTTGCTCCATCCTGCCTTCCCTTTGCTGCGCAATGTTGTGGAGGATGCAGGAGGCCACCACAGGTTGGGAGACTACCCTAGCGCTATACTGGAGGCCCCGACCTGTTTGGATATTGGGGCCCATTCTCTGCCTGATCGCCGATTATGATATCGGTGTCGGGCAACGGAGAATTCCGCCCAATATGTTGGAACGCATGGAGCCAAAGGAGATGGCCAATTTGTCACCTATGATGTGTCATGGATTTACACCTACTCAAGACAATTAATGCTCCCAAACTCCATTCAATCAACAGAGAGGACGTTTTATTAAGCAGTTATCTGAAATAAATTGCTAACTTGTTGCAAAAACAATGTCCTTGTGAAGGGTCATTGATTTGAAACATTAACCGTGGGCACAATCAAACAAAATGGGAACTATGTCCCATTGTGCATGCATTTAGCTGCATGTTTCCTGCTGTTTGCAGCGCCATGAAACATAATGCTATCGTACATGGCTCTGGTTACAGGGCTTCAGCGGGAAAAGCGTGGCCGAGGTCGCACTTAATCCCATTTCCTGCACTGAGGAGCCCTATTCGTTGAAACTCTTCAGTGCAGGCAGAAATCTGGACACCTTTTAAAAATGGCTTCCCGATTTCTCAAGCCCCTGATGCGACCTCCGAGCCCCAACTCACTGTAATTGCGTCCCCGAGTACCTCCCCCCCAAACCCGCGCAGAGCGCCCTCCTGGCCCAATCACCACTGCACAACAAACGCCAGCTTGACACTGCCAGCCTGTCACCCTGGCAGTGCCCCTGTCAGTGGCACCTGGGCACCTTGGCAATGCCAGACTGGTGGTGCCAGGTTGTCTAGGTGACACCAGCAGTGCCTGGGTACCACCTTGCATGCACCTGGAGGCCTCCAATCCCCAGGGAGACCCCATGAGTACTGTTCCATCTGGCCCCCGTCTGTAGAGACGAGTACTGAACGGCGCTCGCCCGAGGCCTCCAAGGCAAAGGGAATAGATCCTCAACGCCTTGGTTACCTCAGGAAGCTGGATATTAGAGTGAGACGAGCTCTCTGACTCTAATATGCAGAATTGCCAAAAGGTGGTCCCGTCCAATAGCGACATTTCGTGTGATTGCGTTAGATGCCGTGAGGTGTGGCAAGCCAGCTGGATCCAGGAGGTCTCCCGGCAGTTCCCGGCCTCTTTTTCTTTCCAAGCTTGCGGACTGACCTGTGAAGTATTTCCAGTATTTTTTTCATTGCATGCTAGCTTGCTGTGCTAAAGAATGCCCAAATACAACAATGTTTTTATTTTGGTTGCATAAGCTGCCTCAAAGCTACCAATGAATAATTAAACATTGCTTCATTGAAAGCATTTAATAATTAAAGTAGGTACTGACATAATTAAACAAATGCCCTCACTGTAGATATGAGGAACCTTCACTCCCACTACTTTTTATGGATAGGACTGACTTTTCTATGGGGTTCCTGGTTAAATTGAAATGTTTGTATTGTCCGAGGAAAACAATCTCCCTCACTAGATAGTTCAGATCGTGTATTATTTCCAAGTTCAAATTTGCATGCTGTTGCTAGGGAAGGTGCACATATTCTTGCATGGACTTATGTTTAGCAAAATCCTTGGCAATGCAGCAGACATTTTAACAACCAGCCTCTATAAATAATCCTATGAGAGTAATTTTGGAGGATGTTCCCCATTACATAAAGTGCTAACAATCTGTGTACCCATTAAAAATGTAGAACCCTATGAATGGACTATCAAACCAAGTTTCTAATCATGGCCGCCAAATCATTCTGTGCCTGTAATATGAGATTATGCACCCACCTCTCCCAGTACATTTTACAGCTGACCTTAGTTAGCCGTGGTCGCATTTGGGCCTTGATATGCTATAGCTTTTTGTTCAATATATTACAAAAGAAAATCTTACATTCACCCACTATGGGTCTGCTTTTCATCTCACCACCATGTCCATTTGAGGAGCATTAGCAGGGTTAATATGCTGAACTACCAAGATTTATATACACATCATATCGTATGACAAGGTTACCAGCTATTGGGAGCAGCATGGTGGCGCAGTGGTTAGCATTGCTGCCCACGGCGCTGAGCACCCGGATATGATCCCAGCCCCGGATCACTGTCCGTATGGGGTTTGCACACCCTCTCTGTGCCTGCGTGGGTCTCACCCCCACAACCAAAAGATGTGCAAGTTAGGTGGATTGGTCACGCTAAATTGCCTCTTAATTGGGAAAATAATAATTGGGCACTCTAAATTTATTCAAAGAAAGGTTACCAGCTATTGCAGTTTTCCTCAACACACAAAGATTCAAAAAGATCTGTCATTTTATTGGTTTATACAAATGTCTACACATTAAATATCACCCAGCAATGTGTCCATTGTGTCTAACTGTTCCCTTCTTACCCTGGTGCTGTATGAGGTGTCCCAGCTCTGTCCGCGGGGTTGCATGGTCAGAATAACTTGAAGTATCTGGAGAAAAGGCAGTTGGGCAAGGGTCATCACAGCAAGGGGAGGCACAACAGAGGAGCAAAAATGCAGTGCAGCCCCTGATTGTCATGTTGTGTGTTTGTACTCTGGTGAGTTGGGGAAAGATGTGAAAAAGTTAGAATTGGTTGGATCATTTTGGAGAGAGTAAGGTCAATGGCCAGACGGGCCCTTCATCCAAGCTGCAGAATAAAAAGTGAAACCAAAATGGAATGTTGTGGCTCTGATAACAATCCAGTGAGATAATATCCAATCATCACCCAATACCGGGCCTTCTGGAAACTTCTGTTTGAATTAAAGGCACAGGCCACCGCTTCGTTCTGTTTGGATTAAAGGCACAGGCCACCGCTTCCTTCTGTTTGAATTAAAGGCACATGCTGCCTTAAAGACATATGTCCATAAATCATCCATGGATCAAAAATGTAACAACAAAACTAAAAGGGGAAATAAGGGAATAAAAAGAGAATAAACAAGAACTAACAGGAAGGACCCTTACACAGTCATCTCCAAAAATGTCAATGGCCACACAGGCCATTGGAGTAAAGTTTGAACTTTGATCAGAACGTCTCTTGTCCTGAAGTTTCTCTCCAATTTCCATGCAAGAGTGTGAATAGAGTATTATGTGCATTGCTGAAATGTTCTGAAGATGTATGAGAAAATTTATTTTTCTATGGATGCTTAGAGAATAAAAGCACCAAGTGTGTGCAATGTTTAGGAATCACCACAATCCATCATTTCCACCAGCCCCATTCTCCTAAATTTGTTGGTTATGCCTGCCTTTCAAAGAACTGGTTTGTTTTTTCTGGAAAGGATAGTAAACAGTGGCAATTCACATTACATCACATTAAGCTACAAACACAACCCAGAGGACAGATTTGGCACTGTAAGATCATTGAACCTATCAACACAGAGTGCTGAAGTGGTAAAGAGAGCAACTGAGATCTTAGATAAAGTGGCCAGAGGAACAGAACACAAATCTTTGAAAATAATTCTGCAGAACACTGGTCTGGCTCCATCTGGAAAACTGTGTACAATTCTTGTTGATATTTTATGAGGAAGACATCCAGGCATTTGAAGGAGGCAAAGACCCTCTTCGAGGCCTCACATCCTTCCTAAATAGAACAAACATAACTACATGCAGTGCAATGATTTTTCTGGGGGACCTGCTTTTGTATGTTTTGCCACCCCAGATCAAAGCAAGGCTCAGTTTGCTATCACACATAGAAACATAGAAATAGAAGAAGGAGAAGGCCTTTTAAGTCTGCTCTATCATTCATTTTGAAAATGGCTGATCATCCAACTCAATAGCCTAATCCCGCTTCACTCCCCCCATAATCTTTGATCCCCTTTCATCCTAAATGCTTTATCTAACTGTTTCATGGAAACATACAGGGGGGATTCTCTGTTTCTGAGTGTTAACGCCAGCATAGAAATTGTGGTGTTCACGACAGCAAAACTGGCGCTGCACCTGGACCAATTCTGCTACTGTTGAGGGGCTAGCACTGGCGCTACATGGAACACAATTGATTCCAATGAGAAACGGTGCGGGATTCGTCGTTTCTGGCCCTGGCATCCGTTCCTGCCGGCAGGGATATTGGTAGCTGGTCCTACCCATGTCAGTGGTACGCTCTATAGCCACAGCACAGTGCTCTCCTGTAGGGGCTACTGTGGGTGCTGCCCTTGGGTGGGGCTGTATGATACCCCGTCGGCGCTCGGTTGTTTGGAGGAGGAGGTTGTTGATGGGGTGGATGGACGGGTGGAGTGCAGGGGTGATAGGGTGTGAGCATCCATATGACCAGTGTGACTCTGCGCAATCACGGGCCATCGTGGGCAGCCAGTGGGGTGCTCAGCAAGATAGCTTAGTTGCAGGCTGTGGCAATGGTGAACCATGCCTGGACACCCCGGTCCCTGGGGGGGGGGGGGGGAGGGGGGGGGTTACCCAGACCCTACGGTAGCACAGTGGTTAGCACTGGTGCTTCACAGCATCAGGGACCCGGGTTCGAATCCCGGCTTGGGTCACTGTATGTGCGGAGTCTGCACGTTCTCCCTGTGTCTGCATGGGTTTCCTCCGGGTGCTCCGAGTTTCCTCCCACAAGCCCCGAATGACGTGCTTGTTATGGGAATTGTACATTCTGAATTCTCCCTCTGTGTACCCAAACAGGCGCCAGAATGTGGCGACCAGGGGATTTTGACAGTAACATCATTGGTGTTAATGTAAACCTACTTGTGACAATAATAAAGATTATTATTATTATTCTCCACCCAATGGCGTTTTGTGATTCGCTGGATGGAGAATCCCAGCCACAGATCTTCACAATTTATTTATTTATTTTTGTTGCCTTTTCACGCAATATCTGAACTATACTGTGGGCTCTGAACTTAGTTTCTTACTTTCTATTAATTATCTTAACCTTACTTGTGACTAGATGTGATTTAGAGAAACATTGGGGTGCGATTTAACCACTACCTTGCACCTGGCACGGATCTGGGCCCGCTCGTTAAAAAGCGGGAAAGAGCAAAATCGAGATTTGTGTCAGAAGCGAATCAGTATGCAATTCACCGACCCATCTCGCGATGGTGAGTTGCAGATCACACCCCAAAATGGTGAGCATGCCAATAACCCTAATTTTCATTAATTTCAATCTCATTAGCTTGATTTAAGTCAGACACAGCAGCTTCCTGGGAATTAACCAACTTCCCGGCGAGAAATCACAAGGGCACCGATTAGTATTCCTTTTTAAAAGTGTGAAGCTGGCACAATGGCAACTGAGGGGAAGTGAGGAGGTGAGTAGTAATTTCCATTTTCCGGCATGTAGCTCAAGAGCACTGGAGCTGTTGCCCCAGTGATCGGGGTGGGGTGGGGTGGGGGACTGCTCAGTGGGGTTCAGCTTCGTCGGAGGGCTGAAGCGTTCTAGGTCGGGGGTCGCAAAGGGCAGGGGGTATTAAGGGGCTTTGCATCTGTGAGGCCTTCAAACCATCTATGAATATTGTGGAGACCCCTAACAGTGGCTTGCTGCAGCTTTCGCCCATCTGTCCTACTAAACACCTCCAAGACAGAGCTTGCTATACCTTCAATGTTGAAAATCAATAATACTCCCTTTCACTGTCTCCAGCCGCTAGCTGCACAGCTAAAGGCTATTGGAAATGACAAATTAGCCTTGTTAGTTTTGAGAGCACTTCCCAGCTGAAGGTTGTGTTTGCTTATTGGTCCTGCTGGTGACTTGCAAATGCCTGGAGGCAGCTGTAGCTGAGAATTGTTTGCTGGTTGCTGCTGCCTTTCCTGCTTGCCTGTCGACTCTTCCCCTTGGGCTTACTTGCTGCTTTCGGTTTCTTCTACCTGGTGTGCGGCAATGAGAGGGTTTTGACGGGCCTGCTGCCGGGCTGAGGATGTAGGAGGATTTGCTCAAGCAGTCTGTGGATGTTTTTGTAGTTCTGTTTTGGGTATATTCTGTTCGAGACCTATGGGTCACCTGTTAATTCCCCCTGTCCCCTCGAACAGGGTGTTGACGGAAGATCAGTTGCCAACACTGCAGGAAAGGAGGGACAGTCATTGCAGTTGTGGCTGATGACATGTATCCGGAGGCCCCAGACTGATGCATAAACCGTTATACGATGCCCATGCAGTGACCAGGGACGCCATCATGCGGTGCATCGGAATCTTAAGGTGCAGTTCAGGTGCTTGGACCGCTCTGGTTGGCCCTCCAACACAGCCCTAGGAGGATCTCCCACATCCTGCTGGCCTGCTGCGTCCTACATAATATCATGCAGCAGAGGAGGGAAAATGCTGGAAGAGTAGGTGGAGGAACGACATGCCACATCCAATGAGGAGGATGCAAAGGAGATGCAGGGTGGGCAGGCTATGGGGCCCGGGCAGGCAATGTGTGCGCCAGAGTCACGATGCACGGGACAACCTGATTGCCTCCAGATTTGCCGACTAGAGAGCCTTGCCACTGGCAGCTCCACCATTCCACCTCACACCCACAACGCCACCACATGCCCCCACAACCCCGGTAACCTCCCACCCCCCTCTTCACACACAAGGCCTCCACTGTAGATGCTGTTCCATGAATTAACCAGTAATTCTTGCATAAATTCCCAACGTTTTTGGTCCTTGGCTGCCCAATAACTACAGTCACCAGGTTTGTAACTTGAAACACAATCACTGTTTATTTATGGTAATTAATGATCAATTATGCTGTAAGCACAACTGGATAACAACAAGCTTACCTGTTACCCTCTAACTGCCCCACCCTCTACTCACACACAAGACAAACAAACACAGAAGGGGGAAGGCGTGAAGGTCTTTCCTTCGAATGGTGGTTCCTTAGCATACTTTCCTCAAGCATGCTGGTTGATCAAGGCCTCCAGTTTACAGCTGGTAATGGTCTTCCTTGCAGAGCTGTTCATTCAGGGTACCCGAAGACTAGAAAATTCAGAGTTCATTTAATTTACAGTGCAGAAGGAGGCTATTCGGCCCATAAAGTCTGCACCGGCTCTTGGAAAGAGCACCCTACCCAAGATTAACACCTCCACCCCATCCCCATAACCCAGTAACCCCACTCAACACTAAGGGCAATTTTGGACACTAAGGGCAATTTAGCACAGCCAATCCACCTAACCTGCACATCTTTGGACTGTGGGAGGAAACCGGAGCACCCGGAGGAAACCCTCGCACACACGGGGAGGATGTGCAGACTCCACACAAACAGTGACTCAAGTCGGAATCGAACCTGGGACCCTGGAGCTGTGAAGCGATTGTGTTATCAACAATGCTACCGTGCTGCCCACTTCACAGGCAGAAGGCCTTTTGGAGAGTCACTTTAGTTCTTACCAAACTGGGCCATCAGCTCCAGGTTCACATTCAGGCCTATTTCTTTCTTGAGACACTTATTTCCCACCAAACCCTGCTCCCAGCTCAATATTTGACTTCGACCCTGCAGTGTTGAGAGAACAGCACTCCGACTTGCTGGGGAGAGAATCAGCACCCACAGTGCCGTTCTAAAGAAAGTTTAGCTTGATTTTTTGGGAGAGACTGGGCAAAAGCTCTCTGGAGAGCATTTAGCTGGAACTCCCACCTCCCTGTTGCCAAAATTAAACAGAAAGCTCCTTAGGTCTCTGAACGATTTCAGTGGGATAAGATCCAAACACCACCCATCACCAGGCAGAGCACAACCTTTTGGACCAATTCATTGGCCACCAGCTAAATCGATCACTGATGTAAGACAATCGCCAATCACCAGCCTAGAACAGCATAGCCTTCTGGATCCTTCTGTGTGAATTAAAGGCACAGGCTGCTTTAAAGGCACATGTCCATAAATCATCCATGGATCAAAAAATATAACAGCAAAAAAAAAGAAAGGTAACAAACAGGAACAAACGGTAAAGACCATTACATTTTATTGTCCTTTGCTGAATTCTAAACTGCTCCTAATCATTGGGTCTGCTGTTTGTACTGGCCAATTTGTCTGCCTCCTCCTTGAATCTAATACTATCTCTAATTTCCCTTGTAAACCATGGTTTGGCCACCTTTCCTATTTTATTTTTGTCAAGACAGCAATGAACACTTGCTGCAGTTCACCAATGCATTCCTTGAATGTTTGACATTGCCTATCCACCATAATCGCTTGAAGCAATGTTGCCCAAACCATCATAGCCAACTCGCGCTTAATACCATTGCAGTTTCCTTAATTTAGATTCAGGACCCTCGTCTCAGAATGAACTACATCACTCTCCACCTTGATGAATAATTCTATCATATAATGGTCGTCATCCCCAAGTGGTCTCACATATCTAGACTGCCAATTAATCTTTTCTCATCACACGGTACCCAGTCTTGGGTGGCCTGTTCTCTTGTTGGTTCCTCAAAGTATTGCTCCAGAAAACCACCTGTCTGCAATCCAGAAATTCCCCCTCTCTGGTATTGTTATCAGTTTGATTTGCCAATCTCTATGCAGATTAAAGTCACTCATAATTACAGATATTCTTTTTTCACAGGCCACTCTAATTTCCTGTTTAATGCTATTCCCAACATCACCACTACAGTCTCGAGGTCTATATCCAACTGGTTCTAACGTTTTTGCCCTTTGGTTTTTCTCAGCTCTACCCATAGATATTCCACATCATCAAAACTAATATCCTCCCTCACTATTGCACTAATTTCCTCTTTAACCAGCAATGCAATCCAGTTTTCCATTTTGTCTGTCCTTCCTAATACTGTAAGAAGTCTTACAACACCAGGTTAAAGTCCAACAGGTTTGATTCAAACACGAGCTTTTGGAGCGCAGCTCCTTCCTCAGGTGAAGGAAGGAGCTGCGCTCCGAAAGCTCGTGTTTGAATCAAACCTGTTGGACTTTAACCTGGTGTTGTAAGACTTCTTACTGTGCTCACCCCAATCCAACGCCGGCATCTCCACATCATGTCCTATAAAGAGACATTTAGGAAACTAGGCCTACATTCTCGAGAGTTTCAAAGAATGAGAAGTGACCCCATTGAAAGCTACAAAATATTCAAATAGATACACAGAGTAGATGCAGGTAAGATATTTACCCTGGTCGGGAAGTCTTCTTACTGTGCTCACCCCAGTCCAACGCCGGCATCTCCACATCATGGCTTCCTAATACTGAATACCACTGGATGTTCAGTTCGCATCCCTGGTCAGGATGCAGCCATGTCTCCAGTATCCTGATTATTTCATACCCATTTACATTTATTTGCTGCAAATGCTCCACGCATTAAGGCACACTGTCTTAAAACATTTTTTAAAACATTCTTTGTCCCATTCCTATTATTTTTCACCACGGCCTTGTTTGATTCTGGCCCTTGATTTCTCTGCCTATCACTTTTTTAAATTACCTTTTCTGTCTTTTGTTCTTGTCCATGTTTCCTCATCCTCTGACTCCTCACATAGGTTCCCATCCCCCTGCAATTTTAGTTTAAACCCTCCTCAACCACTCGTGTAAATATTCACCATGAGGACATCAGTCCCAGTCCTGCCCAGGTGTAACCGATACTGTTTGTACTGATCCCACTTTGCTCAGAACTGGTCCTAATGTCCCAGGAATCTGAAACCTCCCCCTTGCACTATCTCTTCAGTCACATATCCACCTGGTATGAAATGAAATGAAAATTGCTTATTGTCACATGTAGGCTTCAAATGAAGTTACTGTGAAAAGCCCCTATCCCCCTATTTCTGCTCTGACTCGCCCATGGCACTTGTAGTAATCCTGAAATCATTACTTTTTAGGTATAACTTCTTATCTTTCATCCTAAGTCCCTATATTCTGCTTTTGAGGCCTCATCCTATTTATACCTATGTTGTTTGTACCAATGTGTACCACAAACCACTGGCTGTTCGCCCTCCCCCTCCAGAATGTCCTGTAACTGCTCCAAAATATACTTCACCCTAGCACCAGGGAGGCAAGATACGTTCTTGTTTGTGGCCACAGAAATGCCTATTTATTCTCCTTACAATTGAATCCCTATAACTATTGCATTCCCACACATTTTACTCCTCACCTGTGCAGCAGGGCCAACCATTGTTCAAAACAATTGGCTGCTGCTTTTCTCTGAGAAGCCATTCCCCTCAACAGTATCCAAAGCTGTATATCAGGGGCTGGTTTAGCACACTGGGCTAAATTGCGGGCTTTTAAAGCAGACCAAGGCAGGCCAGCAGCACGGTCAATTCCCATACCAGCCTTCCCGAACAGGCACCGGAATGTGGTGACTAGGAGCTTTTCACAGTAACTTAATTTGAAGCCTACTTGTGACAATAAGTGATTTTCATTTCATCTGTTTTGTAGAGGAATGGTCCACAGTAGATTCCTGCACTGCCTGCCCAGTCCTCTTGCTCTGATGGTCACCCATTCCCTTCCTGCATCTGGAGTCTTAGCCTATGGTGTGATCACCTCTCTATACGTGGTATCCATGATACTCTCTGTTTCATGCGTACTCCACAGTGTCCCCAGCCACTGCTCCAGCTCCGAAACCTGAGCTTCCACGAGCTGTAGCTGGAGACATCTCCTGCACAGATGCTGTCATCCAACACTGGAAATATTCCTGGCTTCCCACATAGGGTAAGAGGAGCACACCACGGCTTTGAGCTATCTTGCCATGGCTTACACCTTTAAATTAAACCTACTGGAAGATACTTAAAATCAAATAATATCAATTACTCTAAAGCCCTCTTCCCTGGTCTTCATTACTACAGATTATAGCCCTTACAAACAATAGACCACAAAATACACACCTTACAAACTATACTGACAAAAGTAGCAAATACCTGCCCGACCATACTCACCCAATCAGCTGCTTCCACTTTCCCGTGTCACTTAGAATCCTGATGTCACCTCAGGAACTCCAAACTCCAAACTTGCACTTCACTCAGTCTGACCTTTTCTCATTCCTCTATCCGCCCAGATTTGCAACCAGTCTCGCACTTCCTCACACTCTTTATCTCTCCATCTCCATTCTCAGTCTGGCTCTTACTGAGCACTAACTGAGGGTGAGATAGTGAGTACCCTGAGATTGGAAATGAGCCGGACACACACACTCTCACCCTTTCACACTCTAATGCTCATCTTGATTTATTACTGACTGTATTTTAATTATCAATTTATTGTTCCTTTCTTTTGCCCAGAAACTTGTTTCTTTTCATATGTCAGCCTTTTTGTTCTGAAATTGTTGTGTCAAGTCTTATCTTTCAAAAATGTTCTCATTGACCCCATCCCCCACCCCAAGTCGGAGCAAATTTGACCCTGCACATTCTCCCTTTCGAAAGAAGCGGTACAACCTTCAGAAAGTTTGGAAACACAACTCCAATAGCATTTCCTTTCTCTGTGCAGTCTATTTCCTCACGATCTCTACTAGAGTTGTCAGAGTTGACTTCTATTTTACATATCTGTGCAGACAACCCTGAATTAAGGTAGGGCTGAAATTCTTCCAACATTTCAGTTGAATAGCCGCAAAACCGGCTAACACTTGAGTTTACCAGTCGTCGGTTTTCAGCCGAGGTTTCTCCAATAGCCTTGTCGGGGCAGTGTCCCTATTGTCTCTGACAAACCATCAAAAAACAGGGGGAAATGTTCATTCTGAGCCCAAATTCAGAGAATCAGCATAAATGTGCCCATCACAATAAGTTCAACATGACAGAAGCGGAATCCACAAGAGGCAGGAGTCAAGGGGGGCAGTTTTTATTTTTGAAGCATGGGACACATGTGACAAGATATGCTTTTCAGGGGAGGGGTTGAGATTCTGATCCTGGCCAGCTTTTCAGTCATTTTGGTTGGTAGGAAATGACAGATATCTCCTGAACTCACTGAAGACCGACTTCTTTTGATCCCTATCACTGATCATGCAAACTTTGGTGGAATCAATGGTGGGCATGCAATACTTATGCAACAGCTGGAATCATTCCCCCACCGCACCCCACTCCCACACTGACCAAGAAACGTCCAAGTCCTGTCTTTCCAAATGAGCTTTTTCACACGTTATCATCTCGAGAAGCTTGCCAATAACCGATATTAGACATTTATCTACGTTCTTTTTAAACAGAGCTAGTTCCTTTGTCAATGACCTCCAGATGTATTTCGGGTCCAGTGTCTTTTCCATTTTGAGTGCAATGTTTCTACATATATAGTCATCTAATGTAATTGCTCTGTCCTGTCTTTCTACTCTTTCATTCCACTGTCACTATCCATTGTGAAAACTAAGATTTAATATCCCCTACATTGCTTCAGCTCTTGAAGATTTATTTTTCCATAGCTAGCATAGGTGAACTATAATTTTAACAAAAAAGACATCACTTTATACACTATTCCCTCTCTCAGAATTGCTCAGTATAGTAATAATAATAATCACTTATTGTCACAAGTAGGCTTTAGTGAAGTTATTGTGAAAAGCCCCTAGTCACCACATTCTGGCAGCTGTTTGGGGAGGTCGGTATGGGAATTGAACCCGCGCTGCTGGTCTTGTTCTACATTACAAGCAAGCTGTTTAACCCACTGTGCTAAACCAGCTCCTGATAGTAATATAGTGTTCAGACAATATTAGGCTGAGTGTGCTGAGAATGATGGTATTTTTAAGAGACATTTAGCAGAGGCTTACGGCCAGTCGATCCAGGCCTTTATGGACTTCAGAGAATTAGTATTACTTTATTACTTCCCGTTATTAGCTTCTCAACAAATTGGAGTCAAAAAAATGCCCCCATAAGAATCATCAACACCCGATGAGCAATTTATAATTCACATTTCCTTATTATTGTGCTGTTGAAATAACGACTATAAGAGATAACATCGTAAGAAGAAAGATAAGTAAATTAGGTTTTTATATTACACTGAATGTTTTCCCATCTCGAGGAGTGCCTTCATTACTGTATTATAAATCAAATTACAATATCCTACCCTCTCGAAATATGTATTCAGAGTCTAACAATTGATCTGAATAATCAAAACTTTCAATTATTTCCAAATATACAGTGAACGGGCAATAATAATACAAATTTATGGATTAATTATATATTGTTGGCCTTTGATAATGTAACAAGAGAGCAAGTGTAATATCAGTGACTCAGAGTTCTTCATTTATTTTTCAATTCAATTCTGTGTCCAGGATTTTTTATAATCTTAAAGATCATAAAAATCATCATCAACAAGAGTGATAGAAAATACATCTTAAGGAAAATGTTGATTGTAATGTGAGATACGGAACAAAGTTGACAAATGTCAAACTTGTGAACAAAGACAATGATTTTACGGAAATAATTAAGATGATTTCTGATAAGGCAAGATAGTTTGATTGGAACATAAACTCTGAGAGCAAAATGCTAATAATCTGACATCTGACATCCAATTAAAGTAGCTGGATGTGAACTTTTTATATCAGACATTGCAAATCTTTCTCATATTACCCTTAATTTTTCGTTGACTTATCCTCATCTTTGGTTTGTCTTTCATTTTCAGAACAGAACTTGTTTAATGCATCATTCACAGTAAAAACCTTCTGTCGTTGAGTAGCATTTGTTCAGTTCATAGTAAAATCTCTTTTAAAATTCCATATATAATATATTTTAATACATTTGGAATTTACAGATTAATATTCATTTAATTTCACTATTTTCATTTTCTTTACTATGGATGAAAAATTGATAGAAATTGAACCATTTAAAATCTAGTCAAAATTAATAATCTGCTCAATATAAAGTGAATAATGCACCACCTACTGCAAAATTACAATGCAAGAATCTACTGGCTATATAAATGCTAATTGGTAATTGAAACTGTACCAGTAGTGTGTTATGGTAATTTAAATACAATTTAATTAAGTTTTCAAGCCTAGAAGTGTCATCATTAGCAGGAAAGTGTGAATCCCTATTAGCTGGATTTTAAACCTTCTCCATATATATGTAATATTAAATTCGGAGAACATTGATAGTTGTAGTGTTTGGTGATACTTTCACGACATGTTCCCTCCAATGTGTAATCGCAATTCAGTATCTGAATGGTGTCGCATTGAACAAATTCTCCTTTAACTGGTCTCATTTCCTCTAAATAAAAGGTGTGGTCAACAGTACCGGCATGAGTCCTATAGTTATGCCTGTCTTTTGGTGTGGTAGATGGAGCAATCCTGGTTCCAAACCTACTCAGGCTGCCTCCAATTCTTTTCCTGGTACACCAATGACTATATCAGTGTCACTTCCCGCTCTTACCTAAAACTGGAAAAATATAATCAATCTTACTACCAATTTTCACCCATCTCTCACCTTCACATGGTCTATTTCTGACACTTCCCTTCCTTTCCTTGACCTCTCTACCACCATTTAATAAGTAAGAAGTCTTACAACACCAGACTCACCTGATGAAGGAGCTGCACTCTGAAATCTAGTGACGCCAAACAAACGTGTTGGACTTTAACCTGGTGTTGTAAGACTTCTTACTATGCCCACCCCAGTCCAACGCTGGCATCTCCACATCATTTAATAAGTGGGAAGTGATGCACTTGGCAGGACAAACAAGGCAAGGGAATACATGACAAAGCACTGAGGATCAGAGAGATCTTGGTGTACATGTACACTGGTCTCATAAAGTAGCAGGGCAGGCAGATACAGTGGTTAAGAAGGCACGTGGTATACTTGCCTTTATTAGTTGAGGCATAGAGTTTAAGAGCAGGGAGGTTATGCTGGAACTGTATAAAACATTGGTTAGGCCACGGTGGGAATACTGTGTGCAGTCTTGAATCCACATTATAGGAGGATGTGATAGCACTGGAAAGGTTGCAGGTGAGATTTGTGAGGATGTTGCCTGGGCTGGAAAGCTTTGGCTGTGAAGAGAGATTGGAAGGATGGGGTTGTTTTCCTTGGAGCAGAGGACACTGAGTGTGGACATGATCGAGATGCATGAAATTATGCGGGGCATAGATAGGAAGAAACTTTCCCCCTTGGTGGCCGGCGTTGACGCGATAGGCCTTTTCTGTGCTGTAGAACCCTGTGATTCTATGACTCTTATGACGAAGGCAGGAGTTTAAATAAATTGGATGAAAAAGATTTGACAATTTGATTTTAGATACAGTGGATGAAAAGCATTTGGCAATTTAAGGGTTAAAAGCCTGGAATTAGAATGTGTTTGACTGCAGTAGTCATGGTTTTAAAGGGTATCTTGTTTTGCAAGACCATAAACGTTTAGGAGCTAGAGGTGAAATTGACCAGAATAATGTGCTTTTAGCTTGGGCTAATGCAATGTTGTTTGACAAGGGGGAGTTCCTGGGGGCGGGGAAGTTACTGTGTTTTCAACCTGGAGAGTTAATTTGTTTCCGGTTTGGGGAGATGATGTCATTGCTGGGTGGAGCTAAGGTATTCAGACATTTTGAGAAAGCTTTTGGTATAGAGTCCTGATCTGATTAACCCTTTACACCTCAGTAGGATAGTTAAAAAAGAGTAATAGGATTTAAAGCAAAGCAGAATTGTCTGAGGGAAAGGGGGAAGTTGAAATAAACCAGTGAAAACAGATTTTTGAAGACATGCAGGTCAAGGGTTCTCACAAGAGCTGAATCTGTCTTGGAAAGCAAGTATTATTCTGTGCTATTGGGGTATGGGATGAATTGAGAGTGATATGTTTTCTTTTCTTTCTAGTTGTTTAATTGGGAATAGGGATAATAATTAAAGGTATTATATTATGGGCGGCATGGTAGCACAGTGGTTAGCACTGTTGCTTCACAGCGACAGGTCCCAGGTTTGATTTCCGGCTTGGGTCACTGTCTGGGCGGAGCCTGCACGTTCTCCCCGTGTCTGCGTGGGTTTCCTCCGGGTGCTCCGGTTTCTTTCCACTAGTTTGGACATTCTGAATTCCCCCTCTGTGTAGCTGAACAGGCAGCGGAGTGTGGTGACTAGGGGCTTTTCACAGTAACTTCATTGTAGTGTTACTGGAAGCCTACATGTGACAATAAAGATTATTATTATTATTTACTGTATTGAGTAGTATTATTTAAGGGGTAATTGTGAGCTACTTTTGGTGTGTTGTTAAACAGTTCAATATTGTATTAATAATAATGTTTTGTTCAAAATACTGAATTGCCAACCTCGGATCACCTCCTACCAGTCACCCCAGCCTCCGCAGCCACCACGCGAGGTTGATGAAAACACAGAGTACACGCATCCCACGCCATCAAGATCTCGGCTCATCGGGGGTGGAGCATCAGGGTAGGGCCTTCATGTGACATCCTGAGGCCGTCCCAATGGCGTATGGTGTACTCCACAGCACCGGTCCCAATTCGGTCGCAAACGGGAATTCTCCGCCTGATCGCCGAATAAGATTTCAGGATCGGGCAACGGAGAATCCCGCCCATTATCTTCCTCTCACAGTCTCACTTGTCTGTCCTTGACCTGCTGCAATGTTCCACTGAAACCCATCAGAAGCTTCCTTATCTTCCGATTAGGCACTTTATAGACTTCTGGACTCAAATTGAATTCAACAACTTCTGGCCATGAACTCCGCCCTCCATTTTGTATATTTTTCCCCTGGTGCCAGTCAGTATCTTGTTCTCATGTTTCGACCCAGGATTTTCTAGTCCCGCTTGCAGCGAGCATCATGGCGATCGGGAGCAGAAATTATCGTGATAGCAAAACACTTAGTTTCACGTCGGCAGGAAAACAGGTTGCAATGGTCTGCTCCTAACTTCAATGGCAGCACAGGATTCCTGACGTGCCATGTCGGAAACGTCATTTTAATACATCTGAATATAATGCATATTCAATATAATGGCTGCTCATCAGAATCTCCTCCCCCAAGCAAGATGGAGACTGGATTAATTGCTGCCTGCATAATTGCATACAGGCAGGAGAGAAGACAGTAGAAACAAACTCACTAAAGGGTGGAGCTCCACCCTTATGAGCAAGGGGCAGCAGGGCCCCTCTGGACTCAGAGGATGAGGCTCAAGAAGTATCATGCATTGACGGCTCTCAAGAGCGAAGACATACATTACACATATGTCTTTTCTGCAGATCTAAAGAGACATTGTCGCCGATGCCTGCACATGTCCAGAGATCTGGTGGCTCACAAGTGCGAAACTCTGAAGGAGCTAACGCCACAGGGAGTGGGAGGACATCAATTGCCAGTGGCTTGGAAAGTCACCACCACTCTTAACTTCTACAAGATCTGGTCTTTCCATGGCTCCACTGGGGACCTCTGCAGGGTCTCTCCTCATTCCACGCACAAATGCATACAGGAGGTAGTAGATGCCCTTTGTACCAAGGCCCGCGATTATATTGACTTTGCTTCAGCTCAGAGCACTGTGACTTTTGGATTCCTGGAGGTGCTAGGTGCCAATAACTGCAATCATGGGTCTCCAAATCTCCCTGACTATAGGCAATCCAATACATCAAAACAAAAGGCTTCCACTCACTCAAAGATGGTGTGCAACTGCAAAAAACAAATTATGCAGTTTTGCACGAGATACCCAGGAAGCTGCAATACAACTTGAGAAGATTGTAGATCCATGGACATCTTTGAGGGACCACAAAGGATCCAAAGTTTGTTCCTCAGTGACAAGGGGTATCAGCAAAGTGTGTAGTTGATAGAGCCCATGCAGTGACCATGGAATCCTGCAGAGAGAACGTGCGTGGATGCTCATACCGCTACCAGAACATTGATGGAGCACACCATTGGCATCTTGAAGATGCAAGTCAGATGCCTTGACGAAATAGCGGAACACTCTAGCACATTTCCTTAGATCATCGTGGATTGCTGCCCACTGAACAACTTGGCACTGCTAATTAAGGGAGATGTTAACATGGAGGAACAGTACACCTCCTCTAATGAGGAAGAAATTGAAAGGGATGAGAGCAATGAGATCCAGGAGGCTGAGGCTGTGGGAAAAGAGGGAAAAGCACAACCAGACAAGGCGAACATACACATGAGGACCTTACAGTACCAGATTCCACAAACAGGACAATGAGTTGTCGTGAGTATCCTTTTGGACAAGTGCTCTCCATTATGGTCTTACATGAACATCAGCATTGCTATCCCTCTCATTTCAACCATGTACTTCAATCTGAGAGTCAGTACTTACACACCATGCTCACATTGGCTTGATCCTTTGGAGGATGATAAAGCCTCAGTAATACATGTCCTTTCTGAGGTAAGGTACTAACTGGTGGAATGTGGTCCAGTATCAGATGTCAAAAGGTACTGCATCTTTAAGAGTCTCTCCAGCATCCCGGTCACTATGGCAGCCCAGTAGAGGTAAGAGTTGCTCTACAATCCTCAGTGTATTTGTAGCTATATGTTTTCATTCAGACAAAGCTCTTCAAGGAGATCCATCTCCAGCAATAGCACAACACATTCTGTGCAACCCTGAAGGTGATACTAGTATTTCACTCTTGGACCAAAGCAGCCGAGGACATTTCTGATGTGACCATCAATTCACTTGAGATACGAGTAGAAGTAAACCGTGGCTTTAATCAACTTAGAACAGTGCCTGCCTGCGACTGAACCAATGCTGAGAACTGCCTGCAGGTCGACTGCTCTTTATACCTCCCTTCAAGGGGGAGGAGCCATGGGCAGAGCCCATACATGCCCCAACATGTTCCCCTATGGATAATGCCATACAATGGCCCATAGGAGAAGCCCACAAGGGCAACAGTATGGTTCAGATACAAATATACAAATACAAGTGCGACAGCACAGATACAAATACACTGGTGGATTATTAGTATAATACATTCACCACAATTTTGCAGGTGTTAATCCATTTTAAATCACTCAGTCCTCTATGTCACCTTCTTTTTCATCACACTGACACCCGACACACTGAGTCAGGAATGCTGGCTGCATTCATCTTCACCTTTCTATGGTTATGGACCACCTGAGGATGACGATGTTCACACACTTGGCTGCCAGATATTTAATTGCCTCCTCTTTAATACAGACAGTCTTTCCTCATGGACAGCCCTGGTCCTTGCGAACTCCGAAATGCTAAGACAGTATGAGGCTTTTCAAGGAGTGCTTCATTGATAATTAAGAGCACATTTCAACTCTTCAATTTCAGCACATCATCCTATCCCAGTGCTCCCCTCAGAGTTTTCCAAAACTTTCATATGCACTTTCCAGACATCAAAACTTTATCACCACTGACCTCAGTGAGTGTTAGGGGAGGGGATGTTACACAGAAAGTATGACACGGCACTGCATTCCTACATTGTGATGAGAGCCTTCTTTATTTTTTATTTGTTCATGGGACATGGTCATTTCAGGCTGGGCCTGCATTTATTACCCATTCCTAATTGCCCTTAATGGGGCAGATAAGTGTCGACCATATTGCTGGATCTGGAGTCACATGTTGACCAGACCAGGTAAGGATGGCAGATTTACTTCCCTAAAGGACATCAGGGTAGCAGATTTGTTTTTACAACAATTGACAATGGTTTGACACTATCGTCACCATTTATTGAATTCAAATTTCACTATCTGCAGTGGCGGGATTTGCAACTGGTTTGCCAGAGCATTTACTAGTCCACTGACAATACCATTATGCCACAACCTCCCTTCTGCCACAACAGTCAACTGCAAAGTGAGAAACACTCAAGTTTATAGGTTCGAGCACCAGGACAATAATGTGGCTGTGACGGGCAGAGGTCTGGCACCTTGAGGTGGCAAGCTGTTAACACTTATTGGTGAGCTTAGCAGATGTGTACTCAGAGCGTTGGCAATGCACAAGGCAGACAGGAGCGCACAGGAGCTCTGAGTTTGGCTCATTAATTGAAAATTCTGCTGAGTAACAGAGAGTAAATGGAGTTCCAGGATATATGACTGGTATGTATGAGAGTAACACTATTGGCTGTTGCGTGTTATAGAATCATAGAATAGAATCATAGAATCCCTACAGTGCAGAAGGAGGCCATTCAGTCCATCAAGTCTGCACCGACCCTTCGAATGAACACTCTACTCATTTACACTCCCCCGCCCACTCCACCCTGTCCCTGTAACCCAGTACCTCGACACTAAGGGGCAATTTATCATGACCAATCCACTGAACCTGCACATCTTTGAACTGTGGGAGGAAACCGGAGCGCCCAGAGGAAATCCACAAACTCCACACAGTTACAAACTCCACACAGACAGATGCCGGGATTGAACCGGGTCCCTAGTGGTGTGAGGCAGCAGTGCTAACCACTGTGCCACCGTGCCACCTATACTGAAGAGTCACTGAGTACCAAAGTGTCAAGTCAGCTTAAGGAATTTAAGCTTGTCGTTTTAGCACTACACGAAGACTAGCAACGAGTCTGGGTCTATCCAAAATTAAACGGGGACACTATTAATATGGAAGTGGATAGGCGCTGCAGTTGCACTTGTACCTGAATCGATATACCATCAGAAATTGAAGTATCTGCCATTGCAACCATCTGATGTTGGCTTGAGGAGGGCATGGTGCTGAAGGGCTTCATCAAGGTGACTACACGTTAATGAGCAGAATGTGGAGTTGCCTCTTCACATTCGGTAGCATTGTGGACAGCATAATTGCTTCACAGCTCCAGGGTCCCAGGTTCGATTCCGGCTTGGGTCACTGTCTGTGCGGAGTCTACACACCCTCCCCGTGTGTGCGTGGGTTTCCTCCGGGTGCTCCGGTTTCCTCCCACAGTCCAAAGATGTGCAGGTTAGGTGCATTGGCCATGATAAATTGCCCTTAGTGTCCAAAATTGCCCTTAGTGTTAGGTGGGGTTACTGGGTTATGGGGATAGGGTGGAGGTGTTGACCTTGGGTAGGGTGCTCTTTCCAAGAGCCGGTGCAGACTCGATGGGCCGAATGGCCTCCTTCTGCACTGTAAATTCTATGTAATTCACGTTGTTCAAGGAATCTTTCCAGCATTGTTTGGGAGATCTTGGTTAAGGAAGATTAAGCTAATCTGGGCTGTCATGAACCAAATTGTTGATTCTACGAATGATCTTCAACCACTTCTGAGAAAGTGTCTGAAGGTATTCGAGGAGTCACTTGGATCCATGACTGGGACTGAAGTGAAACCCAAGATAAAGGTGAACAATGTGCCTTTGTGTTTGGAAGCATGTAACGTACCCTATGCTATTTGATCTAAAGTGGAAGAAGAACTCAAGAGGTTACTGAAGATATGAATCATTGAGCCTGTTACCACCAGTGACTGGACAACCCAATTGTCGCAGTCTTAAAGAAGGATGGTTCAGTATGAATATGCAGGGATTTCAAAATGACTCTCAACCCTTCACCATTTATCGAAGATCTTTTTGCAGGCCTCTGAGGCGGCCAAAAGTTTAGCAAAATTGATCTCTCCCAAGCCGATCTACAAATGAACATAGTTATTGAGTCTCAACTATTACTGACCATAGAAACACACAAGGGTGTGCTTCAGCATCGGAGGCTTCTGTTTTGGATAACGTCAGCACTGGCTCTCTTTCAACGATCTATGGATCAAATCTTGAGTGGGCTATTGGGTGTGCAATGCTACCTGGTTGACAGTTTGATTACAGGTTTGAATAATGCACAGCATGTAAAGAATCTAGAAGCTAAACTTGCAAGGCTGCAACGACATAATCGCAAGGTCAAGAAAGAGAAGTGCGAATTTTTTGAATCTTCTATTCACTATCTCGGACACATCATCGACCAAGACAGTCTGCACAAAGAACCTAAGAAGATGTTGAAGATTTTGAATGCTGCATGACTGCAGATCGTGACTCAGTTAAGGTTGTTTCTAGAATTATTACGTTACTATGGAAGGTTCGTACTATACTTAGCAACAAGGCTGTAGCCTTTACACGCATTGTTTTGTAACAAACAAGTTTGGCTCCGCACAAAATATTGTGAGGATGCTTACCAAAAGAGAAACTACAGTAAACGGAGTTATTGGTCCATTATAACCCCAAACTGAAGCTGCTGCTTAATTGCGACGTATCACCCTATGGGGTTGGAGCTGTCAACTCGCTTCAGGTGAAGAGCGACAAATAGCATTTGCTTCTAGGACGTTGACTAGCGCTGAGTCCAACTATGCTCAATTTCAGAAAGAAGCTCTCAGCATTATTCTTGTTATTCGAAGGTTCCACCATTATTTATTTGGCCATCAATTTACTCTGTGGACTGACCATCATCTCTTAACAACAATTTTTGTGCCGCGTAAGGGATTCCTTTCACTCATTCCGAGTCGATTATAACATTTGGCATTAATCTTATCGATACGAGAGGCGACTTAATAGAGGTGTATAAGATGTTGAGGAGGATAGATAGAGTGGACGTTCAGAGACTATTTCCTTGGGTGGATGTAGCTGTTACAAGGGGGCATAACTATAAGGTTCAGGGTGGGAGATATAGGAGGGATGTCAGAGGTAGGTTCTTTACTCAGAGAGTGGTTAGGGTGTGAAATGGAATGCCTGTGTGATAGTGGAGTTGGACACTTTAGGAACTTTCAAGCAATTATTGGATAGGCACATGGAGCACACCACAATGACAGGGAGTGGGATAACTTGATCTTGGTTTCGGACAAAGCTCAGCACAACATTGAGGGCCGAAGGTCTTGTTCTGTGCTGTACTATTCTATGTTCGATGTTCTATGTTCTATGTTCTATGATTTGTAATCGAATATCATAGATCTGAACAGCACACGGACGCTTTGTCTAGACTGCTGTTGCAAGATCAACAAGACTGAAAAGTTAAGCACAAATCTGATGATCACTTCAATGACATTTTCTATCTCATGTGGAAAATGTTTGAATGTTCTCAGGTGTGCAAATTTACCCAAACAGAACCGATATTGGGGAAGGTATTGAACATGATTCAAAAAGGCATTCTAACATAGGGCACAGAAAGAATCCAGACCTTAAACCTTGGGCTGGATTCCCCACCACACCGCACCACATTTCTGTTTCAGTACACCGGCGGGATGCTCCGTTCCGCCGGCTGGCTGTTCAATGAGGTTTCCCATTGTGGGGAAGCCCTACGCTGTCGGGATACCCCCAGGCTGCCGACAAAATGGAGTATCCTGCCGGCGGAGAATCTAGCCCCTTATCTTACCAGGCATCTTGAGTTGACAGTACAAAATGGAGTATTGTTGTGGAGTATTAGAGTAATCATTCTGCTGAGTCTACAGCTGCATGAGGGCCATCCCGGTATAGTTAGAGTGAAGGAGTTGGTGAGAAGCTACTTCTGGTGGCCCGGGTTGGATGTCCAAATAGAGGAGAAGGTGGGGTTATGCCAATCCTGCGTCACATTGAAAACTGTACCTCCACTCCAACATTTGCATGTCAATTATGGCGGAGTCGTCGGAGGACACATGTTTTTGGTCATGGTTGGTGCACATTCAAAGTGGCCGGAGGTTGCCATCATGAAATCGATAACTATGGAACCGACCATAGAAAGGTTTGACAAGATATTTGCAATATTCGGGCAACCTGAACAAGTCATGAGCAATAACGGTATTCAGTTCGCATCAGCTGAAATTGAGGATTACCTGAAGGGGTGTGGCATCCACCATATCAAACTGCCCCCTACTATTCAGCTACCAATGGCTTAGCTGAACATTTCATACAATCACTCAAGCATGCAGTGAAGATTTTGAGGGATAAAGGCTCTCTACCTATAAGTGTCAATAGTTCTCTGATGGCATACAGAAACACTGCGCACTCAACAACACAAAGTTTACCAGCTATACTGATATTCAAAAGGAAACTATGCACCCAGTTTGACTATTTGACCCTCCCCCATCAACTTCAGAGATGGTCAGGCAACAACATCTGAGGCAGTGACTAGAAGGGAACAACATTCTAAAAGCAGAGTCTTTGACCATGGGGAATGTGTCAGGTGGAAATTGGACTCCAGCAATTGTATCAGCCGAAACGGGTCCGATTTAATATACTGTACAATCTGAAGATGAAAGAATTTGGCGTGGGCATGTTGACCAATTATTGTCTGCACGTAGTTAGAGTACAGAATCTGTACCAAATGTTTTCACCCCAGAAAGTATGGACAGTTACATGCCCGACTTGAGGACTACAACTGCTGAAATTACGGAATCTGTTATGACAGAATCATCCACACGGGCGGCACATGGCACAGTAGTGAGCACTGGGACTACGGCGCTGAGGACCCGGGTTCGAATCCCGACCGTGTGGAGTTTGCACATTCCCCCTGTGTCTGCGTGGATTTCACCCCCACAAGCCAAAGATGTGCAGGGTAGGTGGACTGGCCACGCTAAATTGCCACTTAATTGGAAAAAAATAATAATTGGGTACTCTAAATTTATAAAACAAAAAGAATCATCCACCCAATCAGGGACAGATCCTGAGTTGGGTTTTGCCAGATGTAACGTTGATCAGTGTACAGGAAGTCATTCCCAGTAACCGTAAGAGCCAATGTCATATTCTGCCAAAACAAGACAGACGTGCACCCAAGAGACTGTCTTACTAATGTACATACGTATCCGTAACGTAACAACATTAGTTATGGCACAATGTGTTGGATCTGTGTTAAAGTGTTTGATTCAGTAAAAATTCCAGGACACTAAAGGAGTAAAGAGGGAGGGGCGTTATGTATCATTGACTGGTGTAATGTCACGAGTTATGCAATGACATCATCGGAGCTTTTGTGGAGTTCACCATTGTAACGTGAGAGAGCAGCATCTTGTAATAAACCCCTTTCACTATGTTTTATGATCTCGATGTGTGCCACCTCTGATTCGTTCTCTTTGCAGCAACAAAGACCCTTCTTCATGTATTGAAACGTCTCCCTTTCTACACTACACCTTCACCGTTGAATAACTCAGACGAGATGGGTGAACATCTCAGTTTCAATCTTACACAGACAGCCAAGAATGGACATGACATGACCCAGAAAAGCATGTGAAGGAGACTCCTTTCAAAAGCACACCTCATATTAAGGAAGAGGCATCACTGATTTTGGAAATAACTTGAGAATAAGCAGGCCCTGTGGTGATGTGGAAGCTGATAACATCGATCAGAGGCATCAGAGAGTGATATCTGCAATAAGTGCGGGGAGAGATCATGGTGTCTCAAGCCAGAGCAGTGAGATTGATGAAACTTCTCTGGTTATGATGTGGGTAGAAGACCTCCCAGCAGGCCCCAATGGTGTTGAGCAGGTGGCCCGAAGGGGCATCATTACACTCTGGGAATGTCTCCATGGAACAGTCATGGGCTACAGACAGTGAGAAGGTTGTGGATTAAATATAGCCCCTGGAATGCTGAAGTCATGGCAGAGCAGATGGAATCAGAGGCCGCCTATGTTTCCTGCTGATGTATAATTAATGAGGTGGGAAGGAGACAATACAGCACGCAAACCAGCCATTGCGCGTTGAGGGAATAAACCTCTCACGTTCACCACCGCACTTAGTGCACGGAAGGCAAAATCCTGCCCTTTCAGTCAGCACTGACCTTTATTCTTCCATTAACCACAAATCTGCATCAATGTTTTATTTCTTTACTACTGCTATTCCCAACCCCTTTGCCTTTTGTTCCATGACACCTTTGTCATTTATAATCCCTTGCCCTCCAACCTATCGCTGACCTTCCCTTTTGCTTCACCTGACCCTCACTCCTTTTTCAACAGCATAAAACATTTCAGAAAACATCTCGACCTGCACCTTCAGTTCCAAAGAAGAGCCATGTTGGACTTGAAATGTTAACCCTGCTTCTCTTTCCACAGGTTCTGCCAGACCTGCTGAGTTTTTCCAACACTTTCTTTTTTTATTTCAGATCTCCAGCAGACGGAGTATTTTGCTGTCACTCACTAATGTGTATCGTTTCTACTGTTTCTAAACAAAACAAATGCAATAATTGAAATATTAGAAACATCAGTTTCTGAGACTAAGTGTTGACGTCAATGCAGATTTTGTGTACCTTCACGACAGCAAACCTGCCGCCGTATCTGGACCGATTCCATTGCTGTTAAGGGGCTGGCACCGGTGCCATGTGGAACACTATAGATTTTAATGGGAAACAGGTTCTGGATTCGCCAGTTTCGCGATTGACATTCGGGAGGCTGACAAGCTGCAGCCACATATACACACTTCACTCCCCACACACATCATCCCAGCCAACAAGATGGCAGCAAGGAGAGCAGCTCCACGCTTCACCGATGCCGAGCTGGAGACCCTCCTGGACGCTGTGGAGGAGAGGAGGATGACCCTGTACCCTGGTCCGGGAAGGAGGCTGCCAGCTGCCACCGTTCATTGTGCCTGGGTGCAGGTGGCAGAGGCAATCAGCGCCACTGACAACACTGTGCGGACCGGCCAGCAGTGCCGGCAGAAACTGTACGACCTCCTCAGGGTGGCCAGGGTGAGTAGGCAGCACTGTGCCCCTGGCACTAACCTCCGTCCCACAGACCCATAACCTTATTCCCCCAAACCATAGGGCGGCTGAACCACCACCCTGCCCCACATGCTGGTACCCATACCGGCCGCCATGGTGGGGTGCCCTGGCCGCTGAGGACACCAGCTGGGCTGCATGAGTTGGCCTGTATAACACTGTCTTCTGTCATCCCACCGCCCCCCCCCCCCCCATCCCCGGAGAAGGCCTCGCACAACCACCATGAGCAGGAGAAGACAGGAGGGGAACGCCGGACCTCCGGCCCCTCACCGTGGATGAGCAGAGGCTCCGGATGTGGTCGGTGGCCTGGAGGAATGAGAGGTCGCCAAGGTAGAGGTCACCCTCACGCCAAACCACCCTCCCCCACACTACTGTCACCCCAACATCACCCAAACACTACCCTCACCCACACACCAGCCTCACCCACACACCCTCCTGACCCAGCCACCCCCCCCCCCCCCCACCACCCACATGCTGACCCTCACTCCCCCCCTCCCCCGGCCCGGCCTGCGGTCTAATCAGGCTTCTTAACTTGCATTTTACAGGTCCTGCTGGGGGTGGGGCAAATCCATGAGGCGTCTCCCGTCCCCAGCCAGTGCACAGCCAGGCCCCTCGTGAACCGAGCAGTGATGAGAGCAGCTCGGACACCAGCCCTCTACCCCAGACTCAGGACACCCCGGAGCTCAGGTCGGAGGATGACACTGACTTCCCGTCACAGCTATCTCCAACACCCTCCACCATCCCAGAGACACCTTGGTTGGGCACTTTAGTGAAGAGGCTCCGGGATACTCTCTGGTGCTGACCACCACGCGGGTGGAGGCAGGAACACTTGAAGAGACAGATGGTATCTGCGGTGGAGGCATTGGGGGTGACGGTTTCGGCTATAGATCAGCAGGTTCAAGGCCTGGGGCTTTCTGTGCTGGCTGAGGCCCAGGACAGCTTTACCGCCTCACAGGCAACCATGTCCCAGAGCCACCTGGAAATCACAGTAGAATTCCTGAGCGTGGCCCAGTCACAGCAGGCCACTGCTGGGAACGTCGGCGGCATTGCCCAGGTGCTGTCCGATCTGGCACAGACACAGAAGGAGGTGGCTTAGTCCCAGAGGGAGATGTCGCAATCACTGGCTGATGTGCCACAAACCCAGAAGGTGGTGATACAGTCACATCGTGATGTGGTGCAATTCCAGACGGAGATGGTCCACTCCCTGTGCTCCATGGCCACGAGTATGCAGACCCTGGTCGAGACCAGAGCAGGCCTGCAGGATTGGCAGGCCCGCAGACTCAACGCCAGATGGCGGAGGAGCCTCAGGGGTCAGCTCCATCCACACCCCCGCCCCATGAAGTAGCCCGGGGGCCATCGGGCACCCTGAGGGAGAATAAGCTGATGGACACGTGCCAGAAAATCCCACAGGGGAGGTGCTAAAACACCACAGCAACACGGACTCCCCACCTTCTATCCCTGGCACATCTGGTGGGCAGAATGGGTTGACAGCATGTCACCCGGGACACCCGAGCAGCAGCCAGGTGCATCCAGGCCCGGTCTCCCCAGAAGAAGCCCGCCTACGGGGACCCAGGTCGCAGGGCAGGAATCACAGCAGGCCGCCTCAACTCCTGCTGTACCATTTGGGAAACCACCTAGATGTGGCGTTAGGGCCCATAAGGCCAGGAAGTTAGACACTAGTTAAGTTGGCACAGGTGCAGGGCACAATTTCGTTATAGGGGCTAGGGCACAAACCTGTAAATATTTGTTCACATTAAACAACCGTTCACATTGTTACAACCTGTCTCGGTACTCTGTCAGACAGGTGTGAGGGGTCGGTTGTTCTAGGCTTGGGATGGGGGGGAGGGGGGAATGGGTGGACTTTGGGGGCAGGAATGGGTCACAGGGATCCGATGGGACCGTGTGATGGAATGGGCAGCTCGCATGCGGGTGGTGGACGGTGGAAAGTGCTACTGTGGGCAGGAATTAGACATTGTCAAACGATGTGGATCACTGGAACTCAACGCAGAGCGGGTTCTCATCATCCTCCATCGCAAGGACCAGACCTGCTGTTACTGCCAAACCAGGGCCCACACCCTGTAGTGTGGCAGGTATGTATCACGGATGGAGTTGCCGACGGGGGGGCAGCCAGGTGGGAGGAGTGAGGGGGTGTACAGTTGGGATGTATTGTCCGTGCCCTGGCCAGTCCCCTCCACTTCACACCCCAATAGTCGGTGAACCTGTAGGTGATCAGAGCGTCTTGTGTACGTTGGCTCTGGCGCATACGTTGTGTGGCCTCCCATGCCTGCCCGGGCCCCATGTCCTACTCTTCCTCATCCTCCCCCGTGTCCTCCATGTCGGACTGGCGTTCCTCCTCCGACACATCGCCCCTCTGCTGCACGATGTTGTGGAGGATGCAGCAGGCTGCCACAATGCAGGCGACCCTCTCAGCTTCATACCGGGAACCACTCCCGTGAGGTCCAGGCACCTGAACCGCATCTTCAGGAGGCCAAAGCTCCGCTCGATCATGCTCCTGTTGCTGTATGGGTGAAGTTGTAGTAGGTCTCTGCATCGGTCTGCGGCCTCCAGATAGGTGTCATCAGCCACGACCGCAGTGGATAACTCCTGTCACCTAGGAGCCAAACCCCCAGCTGGAGCGGGGGTGGGCGGGGGGGGGAGTGGAGTGGCATCTCAAACATGTCAGGAGTCGTCAAGTGTGCCAGGATGAAGGCATCATGCACACTGCCCATGTATCAGGCACAGATGTGCATGATGCGCAGCTGATGGTCAGCTGCACGTTCATCGAGTGGAACCCGTTTTGGTTTGTGGAGTGCGGCCTGTCATCTGCAAGGGAATGTGCACCCCGTCGATCAACACCTAGACCCGGGGCTTCCTGGCGATGGCGGCACATTTCCCTGCCCAGGCATCTTGGTGGGCTCGGCCACATTGAAGTGGATGTATTGAGCTGCCTGGGCATACAGGGCCTCCATGCTGGCGCGGATGCACCTGTGCACCAAGGTCTGTGAGATCCCGGACAGGTCCCACTCGGCATCTGGATGGACACCGTCGCGTAAAAGTTCGACCAACTTGACGGCCACCGGGAGTGGGTGTCCACGGCCTGTTGGTCGGCCGGCTCTCCAACCTGGGCGGCTGCCACCTGTCCCTCTGCGGCATGCTTCCCTGCTGCACTCTCTGGTGCTGCAGCTCCCTCCTCCTCCTTGGGCAGCACCCGTTCGTACATCTGCGGGCATCCACGAGGCTGCAGTGACCAGCAGGAATTCCCCCATTACTGGTTGAATTACAATATCCTTTGTTTGCAGGGGGTGAAAGCTTGACATGTTAGCATGGTGCGTACCCCCGTGCCCAACCAGGTCCACTGGGCTACATGGTGGCCCCAGATAGCACCGCGGACTCAGTCCCCACATGTTCCTCCCCCCACTTCCTATCCCCGCACCCCTGGCCACATGGGTGCGCAGCAAGATGGCCACCGTAAAGGTGGTCCGTGCCTGGGCACTGCCCAATGTCTGGCCCGGTAGCCCGCAGTTTCTCCTCTCCATGTCCTACCTCCTCTCTCTTTCCCTCAGCAGCCATCACGCCGGTTTCACGATTTTTGACAGCAGAAGTGAACCGCGCTGTCGGGAACTTGGCCCATCGGAGAAGGGGAATCACGGAGGCCCTGGAGAATACCGGGTCAGGCCCCATAATGGTACGCAAACGGTGTTTACTGTACATGCGTTCCGGTACGCATTGACACCGCTGTCGAGGTGATGGAGAATCGCAATTTGGTGTCAAACCGATGCCTGCCGCTATTTTGGCATCGGAATCTATTTCCGCCCAATCGTGTTATGCAATTTTGGTGCTGGCAAACGGAGAATCCTGCCCAAGAGCTTTTTTGGACAGGTTTAATTAGCTGCAACAAATCAGCTGCCTGCCTCCTAGCCATTATTACCTGGATAAGTGCAGTTCTAACAACAATCAAGAAGCTTGACACCATCCAGGACAATGCAACCCACTTGATTGGCACCCTATTCATGCCACCACTGACTGACAGTAGCATGAGTGTGTTCCATCTACAAGATGTACTGTAGGAACTTGCCAGTGCTCCGAGACAGCACCTTCCAAACCCACAACCACCACTAACTGGAAGGACAAAGGCATCAGGTGTCTGGGAACTCCACCACCTGGAAGCTGCCCTCCAAGCCACTCATCATTCTGACTTATATCGCCGTTCCTTCACTGTCACTGGGTCATAATCCTGGAACTCTCTTCCTAACAGCACTGTGGGACCTTCGCTACATTGATTGTAGCACTTCAAGTAGGCAGTTCACCACCACACTCCCAAGGGCAATTCGGGATGGGCAATAAATGACAATCTGGCCAGTGATGCCCACATAAAAAAAATTGAATAATATTAAAATCGCTTATTGTCACAAGTAAGGTTCAAATGAAGTTACTGTGAAAAGCCCCTAGTCGCCACATCCGGCGCCTGTTCGGGGAGGCTGGTACAGGAACATCCCATGAACTATGTTTTAAAAATCCAACGCTACACCGGCGAACATGGGCAAGATTCTCCATTCAGAGCGAGATTTTCCATTTCCCCACACCAAATTCATTTTTAAAATAAATTTAGAGTGCCCAATTAATTTTTTCCAATTAAGGGGCAATTTAGCATGGCCAATTCACCTACCTTGCACATCATTGGGTATGGGGGTGAAACACACGCAAACACGGGGAGAATGTGCAAACTCCACACGGACAGTGACCCAGAGCCAGGATCGAACCTGGGACCTCGGCACCGTGAGGCAACAGGGCTAACCCACTGAGCCACCATGCTGCCTGACACACCGATTTCATAATCGTCGATCAGGCAGAGAATCCAATTTAACGATGGAATGGGGGCGACGCCTGTTTTACGCAGCTTTTGCATGCTCCGCCCGTGTTGAGATGGCCTCAGGATGTCGCCTGAAGGCCCTCCACTGATGTTCCACTGCCGATGGGCCAAATTCACGATGGCACGCGGACGTGTGGTCCCAGCCATGCGAGAGCCCGGCGTGCTGGCTGCGGACTGTGTCCAGCATCGCCACAGTGGGGTGGGAGCCCCGCTGCTGGCCGGAGGTGCTTCCCCGAGGGCTGGGGAGATTGGTGGGGGTGGCCGGGGGGGGGGGGGGGGGGGGGGTGAGGGTTGCCCACGGCGGCACTATCTGGCAGATCGGGTCCGCGCACGGCCGGCGCCATGTTGTATGGTGCAACCGCAGCGGATCGTCGCCGTGTGCATCCGCAGCCATGGACCCGGCAATTCTTTGGCCATTTACTTCGTGGAGCCTGGGCATTTTACATGGCATGGCTGCTCGCCACTCACCGGTTTCAGCATCAGTGAGGGAGCGCCGCCGATTTTTTCCACGTAAAACGCCACAGATGCTCCGCACTTTGCCTCAGAATCAGAGAATCTAGCCCAAAGTGTTGATGCCAATGCAGAATTCGTGGACTTTCATGAAAGAAACTGGCACTGAACCTGGATCGACTCTGCTACTATTAAGAGGCTAGCACTGGTGCCGCGTGAAACACAATGAAAAACGGTGCAGGATTCGCCGGGTCTGTGATCAACACTCGCGAGGCTGACAAGCAGCAGCTGTATACACATTACACTCCCCACACACACTTATCCCAACCAACAAGGTGTCACTGGTTCTGCTGGAGCACACCCACACAGCTGATGGGTTGGCTGGGGCCAGAGGGCATCAAGTGGGGGGTGGCTGGGGGGACTCATATTGGATCCATCGCCCTAAGTTCAAAGTGTGCTGTTAGCGGTGTGTGCAGCTGCATGGCTGCGGCAATGTTATTTCATGCCCGTCCATCCCGCCCCCACAGCCCACCTCCTGGCCACCCACCACTTCTCCCCCCAGCCTTGGCACATGCCCCTCCCAGCCAGCAGCACAACTGTCAGCAAACTATGACAATGTTGTACACTTTCCAAACTACATTTACAAACTACAAGTGAACCACACCATCGGGAACTCAGCCCATCGAAGGTGGAGAATCGAAGAGGCCCCAGAGAATATCAGGTTGGGCCCGTCAATAATATGCAAACGGTGTCCACTGTGTGTGCAGAGTGAAACGCATTTACGCCGTTTTCAAGGTGACTGTGGTGTTCTTTGTGATTCTTGTTAACAGGGTGGATGTTGCTGTGTTCACAAAGACCACAGAAGCTAAGTTCAGAAAAAAGGCTAACATTTATTTACACTACGTTAACAACTAAGCTCGACCACTTACTCCTAAAGTAAACGATAATCTAATCTATAATCTAATCAATAATCTAATCTAATCTATAACTATACTCAACTACACTCGTCTAGGGGCAGCACGGTGGCACAATGGTTAGCATTGCTGCCTACGGCGCTGAGGACCCAGGTTCGAATCCCGGCCCTGGGTCACTGTCCGTGTGGAGTTTGCACATTCTCCCCGTGTCTGCGTGGGTTTCGCCCCCACAACCCAAAGATGTGCAGGTTAGGTGAATTGGCCACGTTACATTGCCCCTTAATTGGAAAAAATAATTGGGTACTCTAAATTAAAAAAAAAAACTACACTCGTCTCAACACTCTATTGTTACGGGCCAGGGTTTAGAGAACCCCAAAGTGCATCATGGAGTTCACCTGACCCACAACTTTTACTGGATTGTGGTATGGGGAGCACACGGCCCATTCTACAGGTGTGTACAGCAGAAATGGAAAAGTTTTTTTTAAAGCAAAACAATGTTTATTCTGTGAACTCAAGTTAACCTCTTTAAAGCGTACAGTGAACATCTTAGCAACCATCAATTCAAATATAACCCCCAAAGAATACAACACTAAGTAATCCTTAAGCTGTCCTTTTAAAATCCATAAGACTTAAAAAAAAACCTTGAAACAGAAGCACATCAGGTTAAAGTCACTACTGAGAGCAGTTATTAGTTTTAAGTCACAAAAGGATTGATTTACAGTCTTTAGATTACAGAGAGAGAGACTCACATACCTTCAGGCTGTGACTGCAGCTATCCAGCTGAGAAAACGAAACTAAAACCCACCCTGCAGCAAACAGCCTAAAACTATAGTAAAAACCTGACAAATAGCCCAGCTCCACCCACTCTCTGACATCACTGCAGTAGTAAAAACCCACTTCTTAAAGGTACTCTCACTGCAGATATTTATATACATACCCATTTATAAACAACCATTTCTTAAAGGTTCTCACATGACGCTATCTAATACTGTACTGTATGCTCTATCACTCTCTCTCTAGCTCTCCTCTCCAACTCTCTCCCAGAGATCTGTGAGTCACTGCTTAATATAGTTCTGCATCCAACTCCAGCTCATGGTCATCTACGACATTACATTAACCCTTTGTCATCTGTACGGAGAAGTGGCATCAAATCGGCACCTGCAACGATTTTGGAGCCCCCAACCTGGCATGGCTTTCCCATGCACCCGCAGCCATGGTGGGGACCCTGCCCACTGCACCCCTCAACCTGTACACCAGACACCCACACTTAATGTTACCTGGACCGGGCGCTGGCCGCCACCCCGGTGCACACACCCACCCTCTGGACGCAGAAATGTCCCCGGTGCTGGGGACTGGATTTTGGCTGCTCTGTCCTAGGTGTTTTCTCCTGTAGTGTTCAGGCACAGTGTTCAGGCATCACGGTTTGATTGGGATGCCAGACAATAACTCCCAAATACTACACGACACGCCTACACATGGTGATCCACTTGGGAGGTGTGAAGTGCTCACTTAACTACGATTGCCAATTCCCTATTAGCGATAGACTTCAGCCGTGTGGCCAGAGGCCTCCACGGTCAGTGGGACGCAGGCAAGGGCTGAGGTTTCCCTTGGAACAGGACCACATGACCCAGGCATTGGCCTGGTGGACCCGCAGGTGCTGAGACACCCATCTCCCGCCCCCACCCCCCCGCCAGCCCAGCCCAAGCCACGGGTGTCCACCCCCCTGCTGCACGCCCCAACAATCAATGGAAGCTAAAGTTTATGTTAGGTTCCATACAGAAGCTAAGGGATCGTAAAATGGATTTTTTTGCACAGGCAAGACTAGATGGAAAATTATGTAATTTCCTATTATAAATTTGTGGACAGTGAGGGCTATTTGTCAGGAATTAATTTCCCAAAGACATTACCTCAATATTGCCCTATCTCCAACATTTCTACTATCACAGTCTTCCAGTTCTAAAAAGCTACGTTAGGCTAATAGGGGACTTCTGTAGACTTTGGTAGGTAATTTACTGTGGGCATATGCTGCAGATGGAATTTTGGAGCAAATTCTATTTATAATCACTTTTACAATTGTCATCCAATGTCTGATGTGGCATTTAGACTCTCTAATAAAAAGTATAATCTTTAACAGTTTATTTGGAGGGGAAGAATATCTGATGGACATTATGTGATCTTCTGAAATCAAAATCACTTATTGTCACAAGTCGGCTTCAAATGAAGTTACTGTGAAAAGCCACTAGTCACCACATTCCGGCACCTGTTCGGTTGGCTGGTACAGGAATTGAACCGTGCTGCTGGCCTGCCTTTGTCTGCTTTCAAAGCCAGCGATTTAGCCTTGTGCTAAGCCAAATCCCTATCCATCCAGATTCTTCACCAAACTGTTACCCAGTCGCCTAATGTCTGGTTGTCTAGTTGGGCTGATAAATTTACATTCCCTGGTGGAACATGGATGGATGCATCTTTGCCACCTACTGAGCTATTTTTCAGTATGTGTCAGTGGTTGTCTGCGTGTTACTTAGAAGAAGTGATAATACTGTTTTAATATGTTTGCTCTCATACTAGAGGACAAAATCTGCTCAGAGACATTTTATGAATATGTAATAATCAATTATATATTAAATTTCTCATAACAAGACAAAGTGAAAACTCGGGTGCATATAAGGAAGTTCTATACTTTAAATGAATGCATCACTGGGAGAATTACAGTGCCTTTCCCAAAGCCATGTACATTGAAACATTGTAATATTTATTTTATTATTATTTTTGTTGGGATGTAGGCATCACTGGCAAGGCCAGCATTTGTTGCCTCGCCCTCATTGTCCTTGTGAAGATAGCGGTGAACTGCCTATTTAAACCGCTGAACTCCATGTGGTGTAGGCACACCAACAGTGCTGTTAGGTAGAGAGTTCCAAGATTTTGACCCAATGACAGTGAAGGAATGGTGATACAGTTCCAAGGCAGAATAGTTTGTGTTGTGAAGAGTAAAATGCAGGTGGTGGGGTCCCATGCTTCTGCTGCCCTTGTCCTTCTAGATGGTAGAGATCACAGGTTTGGATGGTGCTGTCAATGCAAATTTGGGAAATTGCTGCAGTGCATCTTGCAAATGGTACACACTGCTGCCACTGTCCAATGGTGGTGGAGGAAGTGAGTGTTTAACTTGGTGGATGAGGTGCCGATCAAGAAGGTTGTTTTTTCTTGGATGATGTAGAGCTTCTTGGTGTTACTGGGATTGCACTCATTCAGACAATTGCAGAATATGCAACCATGCTTCTGACCTGTGCATTGTAGATGGTGGGAGGCAGCGGGTGAGTTAATTGCCATAACATTCCCAGCATCTGACTTGCTTTTGTAGCCATAATATTTATATGGCTAGTCCAGTTCAGTTCCTGGTCAATTTAACTCCCAGAATGTTGATAGTGGGGGAATTTAATGATGGCAATACCATTGAATTTCAAGGGCAGGTGGTTAGATGCTCCCCTGTTTGAGATGGTCAATACAGTATTATGTGGCATGAATGTAACTTACCACTTACAGTGTACTATTGGTGAAACAAAAGCCCCTTCAAATTTGGGTTAAGCAGAGCTTCAATATAGCCAAGGGGTCCCAATTTGCCATGGTAATGCATTTCTATGTAACCCAATATGCTTACAAACACTTCTAATACTTTCTGTATTACATACTGATTTTTTAGATTCAAATAAAGAATAAAAAAACACAGTAAAACACAGTAGGAGATTGAAAAAAAATCATTGCTCCTCTTGTTCCTATGTAGTTTAATTGTGTTTGTCTTGAAAAAGATGGGGGCTAATTTTGAGAAATACGGGAAACCTCGGTCATCTTCTTCTGCTGAGTATGTTGATTTTGGATGCGTGCAATACAATCCGCCATGTTGTCAATACAATCAAACACATTTTCAGTGTTTTCATGTGCAGTGTGATATTCCAGAGCATCTCTACAGGCTTCATAGCAGCGGTCAGGGAAACGGGCAGGCCAGCTGGTGGGCATTAATCGAAATTCTCAGAGTCATCGGCCTCCTCGACTGAAGAATGTACTGCATCTATGATGGCATAATCTATCAATTCTGTCATGCATCGTATGGTGCTGTCCACTTCCACTTAAGTTTCCATGGTTGTCACTACCAGAATCTACACACTGAGCTCTCGTAGAAGAGTGAAAAGTGTCTCATTATTGGGTTGATTGTCCTGTGCAGACGTAACCCATTTGAACTCAGCATGGTTGAAGCAGTTTTCGATTGCGATTTCCTAAGCCAACATATGCATCTTTTTCAGCATCAACGTGGCCTCCTGCTTCTTATTGATAAGCTGAGAAATCAGCTGCAGTTGGTAGTAGGTTTTAAAGTTACTCATCAACCCAATCCATTAGCTGGATCTTGGCCGTTGAAGGGGGTGCCCAGCAATGAGACCTCTTAAAACTGAATAGCTAGGATGCCACTAGAGTAGTTATATGTAAGTTAGTTTATTAAGGATTGAGATTAATTATAGAACGTATACCCGGTAATCATTATTAACCATAAACCTGTATTTTAGGTCATAGCAGTGATAATTTTATATAGAATTATAGAATTTACAGTGCAGACTCATGTGGGCTCTGGCTACTATCAGTGGCCACAATGCATGATGGGACTTAGGCTCGCTAACTTGTCCATGTGTTTGAG
Source organism: Scyliorhinus canicula (assembly GCF_902713615.1). Lineage (NCBI taxonomy): Eukaryota > Metazoa > Chordata > Chondrichthyes > Carcharhiniformes > Scyliorhinidae > Scyliorhinus > Scyliorhinus canicula. The sequence goes on from NC_052150.1 coordinate 134,185,827, forward strand.
ACACACGAGATGTGTGGTCAGCAGATTACATAGTGGACTGAGTAAACAAGTTTTATCAGTGGCCCCCAATATCCTCTGAAACAATCCATGAAATAAAGAGGAAGCCAGTTCTAACATCCTGTCCCTAGCTGGACAATGGGTGGACAGGTTGACTGCAATATTAAGATGGGAAAAACAACTTAAAATGGACACAGAACGTTGGTATACAACAGACGATAGGACAAGGTTAAATCATGGGTTGTTCACAATTTTACTGGATAGTTTGAACAAGACAACTTCAAGGATTGGATCACGTCGAACTGGATTGGGGCTATTGATTTTTGGAAATCGTGTAATTGATGTGTTTTTATCAGTGTTCAGCAGATCGATTTTGGCATTATCCAGGTCCATATCTCGTGTACACGAAACCAAGCTTGGGATAATAAAAGCCGTCTTATCCAAGGTTGTTGTGTGTCTGCTCTGTTTATTAGCTAAGGCCCAACAATGAGGGACGAACCCCACGTTAAGGCTGGCTCAATACTCAGGCCTTGGAAAACGCTCCTTCAGCTATGGTGTTGGGAGGCGAGAATGCTCTTCAGGCCAGTGATGTTGGGGTGATGCAGGGACACTTGTCTGTAATGATGGAAATCTACCTTTTCTTCTATTGATCCATTTTGTCCACTTTCCTAACCCATGCCTCAGAAATGCTGGAAGTCAGTTAGGTGATTTGATTTGCCTCATACTGTGTAGGTAGTGTCTTGACTTTTGTGAAGTACCTTGGATCTTTAATGCCCTTATCCTGATCACGGGAAATTTTGTGCTGCCATCCATGTTGATGCAGATGAGAGTAGTGGCACGTTCCTTACATTGCTTTCCACCATGACACATGTTTTGCGTGAACATCAAAGAGCAGTCTGGCAGAAAATGATAAAACAGCCTGGTTACATCAAGGTTAAAAACGGCTATTGTGCATATTTAGATGAGATCACTTTGGGGCCAAGCATCTGTCATTGCTCTTGTAACGGCAGTGCCCTCGCCATGTACAATGTCGTGGCTTGTATTGAAATGGTACAGTCATCTATCGATTCAGGTGAACTCCAAGTGTCCCGATTTCTTTGGCATGGCAACTCCCCTTCTTTGCTGGATTAAGGGAGAGATGGGCACTTTCTCTGGTTTTGCACAGCTCCAACATAACCTCTCTGCTCTTATAATCTGTGCCATGACTGATAAAGGCAAGTATTCCATATGCCTTTTTAACTTCCCTATTAACTTGTCCTGACACTTTCAGGGATCTGTGGACAAGCACCCAAGATCCCTTTGTTTCTCTGAGCCTCCTAGTGTCCTGCGATTCATTGAGTAATATGATAACTTGATGGTGGCATTGCCCAATCTTTTGCAATGTCCACTTCTGATTCATGCCACAGTTTTCCACTTGGTTTATCAATTTTACTTTCTTGATCATCGATAATACTTTTAACTTTCTCACAGGTTTCATCATAGCTGCACACTTTGCAAGTTGCTTCGCAGAGAAAGTTGAGCATGCTTTAGTCCAACCACTCTGCTCTGATTGGTTGGTGCAGTCACATTGCTTTTTTTTTGGCATTATTTCTCTCGCCAGCGCTCAATCAATCTGCAGAATTTCGGAAAATTTCATAATTCCTACAGAAGGGGGGAATTCTGCCCATTGAGCATCCTACCTGGACCCACTCCCTCACCCTGGGCTGGATTCTCTGCCCCGCCGCGCCACATTTCAGCCCCGACCCGCTGCCGGGATTATTTGTTATGCCAGCCGGTCAATGGGGTTTTCCATTGTAGGGCAGCCCACGCCGTCGGGAAACTCCCGCGCGCTAGCAAAATGGAGAGTCCCGCCGGTGGAGAATCCCATCCCTGATCCCCGTAACCCACCTAACCTACACATCCTTGGATGCTAAGGGGCAATTTAGAATGGCCAATCCACCTAACCTGCACTTTTTTAGACTGTGGGGAAAACCAGAGCACCCGGAGGAAACCCGCACAGACATGGGAGAAATGCAAACTCCACTCAGTCACCCAAGGCTGGAATTGAACTTGAGCCCCTTGTGCTGTGATGCAGCAGTGCTAACGACTGTGCCACTCTCAATCACAGGATTTGTTCTGTAGCTTTTGCTGTTCTGTCGACATGTTTGATAATTTCAGCACAAGTGCAATTTTGTGTTTGAATTTAACTCGTCAAGGTTCCATTGTTGAGGGATCTCTTTGCTTTGTCTATCACTTCCAGCTTCTCTGCTTGGCATGCAAGTAGTCTTAATGTAGCTTCACCAAGTTGCCACCTCATGCCTGGTCTTGCCCCTAGTTAGCTCCTTTCCACCCTCCAAATAACCAGGGTTGATCCCTTGGCTTGATGATCATGGTAGAGTGAGAGATATGCCAGGCCATAATTATACCATAGATTATGATTAAATACAATACTGCTGATGGCCCACAGTGTCTTATGTATGTCCAGTTTTGATTTGCTAGATCCGTTCTGAAGCTATCCCTTGAATACAGTGATAGCATCATGATGGAAGGTATCGTCATTGTGAAGATTGGACTTCTTCACAAGGACTGTGTGGTGGTCACACCTATCAATATAGTCATGGATATATGTATCAGTGGCAGGTAGATTGGTGAGGCAAGATCCGGTAGGTGTATCCTTCTTGATGATTCCCACATCACCTGCCTCAGGCCCAGTCTGGCAGATATGTTCTTCAGTACTGACTTAGTGGTGGTACTACAGACCCCATCCAGAGTACATTCTGTACCTTTGCCAGTGTCAGAAGTGGTATTCAACATGGAGTACTGATTCATCAGCTGAGGGAGGACAATAGACGGCAGCATGTGGTTGAAGAGATGGTGTGAGGGGGGTGGGTTTCAGATTCCTGGGGCATCGGGACCAGTTCTGGGGGAGGTGGGACCTGTATAAACTGGACTGGTTACACCCTGACATGACCAGGACTGATGTCCTTGGAGGGGTACTTGCTGGAGCAGAGGGTTTAAACTAATATGGCATGGGGATGGGAACCTATGTGAGGATTCAGAGCAGGGAAATCAAGAACAAGAGATAAAGACAGAAAGGAAAATAAGACATAACATAGGCAGAGAAATCAAAGGCCGGAATCAGATAGGGACACAGTATAAAATAGTAGGAACAGGACAAGGAATGTTAAAATAACTCCTCCTGCTTCTATTCTCTATGTTCCTACAATCAGCAGCAGGTTTTCTTGCCTATGTTTGACTTGATGCCATGAGACTTCATGGAGTTCAAAGTTAATGTTGAGGACTGCCAGGACAACTCTCTCCTGATTGTATAGCACTGTGCTGCACTTTGATGGGTCTGTCCTGCCTTTGGGACAGGAATGGTGACAGTGGTGTTTAGGACATTGTCTGTAAGGTATGATTCTGTGAGTATGATTGCATCAAGCTGTTTCTTGACTAATCTGTGATACAGCTCTCCCAATTTTCCAGATGTTAGTAAGGGTGAGCTAAAATATTACATTTAATATATATATTACACACAGATGTAAGCTTAGCACTGCAGCCTCACAGCACCAGAGACTTGGGTTCGATTCCAGCCTTGGGTGACTGTCTCTGTGGATTTTGTATGTCCTGTCAGTTTCTATGCCGGTTTCCTTCGGGTGCTCCGGTTTCCTCACAGCGTCCAAAGATGTGCAGATTCGGTGGATTGGCCATGAACAATGCATGGGGTCACAGGGATAGAATGGGGGAGTGGGCCTAGGTAGAGTGTACTTTTGGAGTGTCAGTGTAGATTCAATGGGCCAAATGGCCTCCTTCTGCACTGTATTATTCTATGTATTTAAAATCAGATAGGGCAGCACAGTGGCGCAGTGGTTAGCACTCTGCCTCACGGCATCGAGGTCCCAGGTTCGATCCCGGCTCTGGGTCACTGTCGGTGTGGAGTTTGCACATTCTGCTCATGTTTGCATGGGTTTCGCCCCCACAACTCAAAGATATGCAGGGTAGGTGGATTGGCCACGCTAAATTGCCCCTTAATTGGAAAAAATTAATTGGGTACTCTAAATGTTTTTTAAAAATCAGGTATTTAATTTCACCACTCTGGATCCTGTCAGTAATATTTACCCTGAACAGCTGACAGCAATAATTGTCATTTTCTCTCTTCCTGCTACCCCCAGCTAATATTCCAGATATCAGTAATGGGACTTATAAATTATCTTTATTACTTTATCAACAAGGGTTCAAAAAATCAACGATTTGAATAATCATTAATTTCCGATTAAACTGGGGCAATGCACTAAAAAGCAACCTCTGGTCTAACCAAACTATCGAATGGGTTCTAAATAAGTCTATGCCAATGTGCACTTACAAATAGCAATGTGTGGAATTTCCTATTGATCTGCTATTGGGATGGAACATAAATCAAATACGCAGCCACGAAGAATGCAGAACTTTTGAGTTCATGTACAATGCTCCCAAATCCCCTTGATATATAATGAATGTCCTCCTGCCCGAACACATCTCTGCGATAATAACGGTCCCAGCCCCAAAGCCTTAGGCACCAGTCTCCTGCAATTGTACTTACTCAGAGACTCTCTACAGATTACAACCAGATTTTTAGGCACAGCAGGAACAGCAATTTTATTGCAATGTCTTGAGCTTTCATTAAAATATGTCTGCTCACTGAGACTTGCACTCTCGTGTTTGCTTCTTTTAATGCATAAATGTGGCATAAGCCACCTTTAAAAAAAATCAAAAGTTTCCCAATTTCAGATTTTAAAATATGATCTGCCAACTGTGCATTAATTGAGTTAATTTTTGCACTCAAGAGTTTCCAGCGCTTTCCTTGGGCCCCGATTATTTACATTGAATTGTCGCATTGTTTTCAAGCCCATTCTGAAAATGAAATGAAATGAAAATCGCTTATTGTCACAAGTAGGCTTCAAATGAAGTTACCGTGAAAAACCCATAGTCGCCACATTTCAGCGCCTGTTCGAGGAGGTTGGTACAGAAATTGAACCGTGCTGCTGGCCTGCCTTGAAAGCCAGCAATTTAACCCTATGTTAAACCAACCCCTTCTAATGAAGTTCACATGAAACTTTGCACTGACAGAATGGACGCGGGAAGGTGTGCACTTTCAGACTAACTTGCAGATTGCGCCCAAGGAAAAGAAGATCCAGGCCCATTTTTGAAATACGACCTTGAGGAGCTTGTCTTTTGGTACCTTCGGAGAAGCTATATAATATAAAACAAGCCACAGACAAAACAAACAGGTGATTCAGATACAGCTCCTTCCGTGAAGTACTTTGCACGCTTCCCATTGTTCAATCTTCACGAGGAGCTGAGTGCACCGTTCAACCTTCTCCCTTCTCAATCATCAAAGTGCAGGTTCGAAGTGGACATTTCAAAGTAACGGGAACGACCCTACCCCGATTCAACTGAAGCAACGTTTTGATCACAGTGTCACCCCAGCCCCCGCATCCCCCTCTGTAACTTTTCCCTTCCGTTTACCAGGTTTGCATTTCGATTGCAGCTCTTGCATTGCGCTGACTTTTAACTTCCTTTCTTTTAAACGTAGCATTTCCCACCTGCGCTTTCTATTTAAGCAGCTCTGCGTGCTTCGTTGCGGAGGAAGCAAAATGCACACCTTTTGAACATATTCATAATTTGGCCTGATTAGTTGGAGACTGGCCACTCACGCTCGGCGGAGAACATGTATTCCGCAAAACCCAGATTTGTTTGGAAAGCGGGGCAGAATCTTGGGAAACAGAGCCTGATATATATATTTTTTTCCGTCGTTGATTTTCTCCAACAGGGGTGAGTTTGCCTGTGGCTGCGGGTCCATTGCGAGTGTGAGGTGTTTACAGGTCCCTCAGTAGATGGAGTGAGACGGAGAAGCACACACACACACACACCACATACATTTCCCCCTGGACCATCTCTCTTTGCCGCAGCTGCTTGTTGCTGTGGCTTGGAATTCATTTCGGGGAGTTACATTATTTCGGGTCAGCGGTGCTCATCCTCTAATGTGAGGCTCCAGCGGCCACATCCTGAGCGGGATCGGCCAGGCAACACGTTCCCCGCGTCGGCAGCTGCCAGCTTTCCCCCCACTCCCTCCTCCCCGCCAAAAGTCCCTTCAAATAGCGGCGGCTCTTCAGGTACCGAAAACACTCTTGGGTTTCCCTCAATCGTCGTGACCCGACCGTCACAAAATGTTGACAAAAAACGCAATGACTTAAGATCACGCAGGTAACTAGTTCTGACTTTTATTAGTTGTTGTCGCTGAGTTAAAATCGCCGGACTGTCTGAAAAAGTGTCATTGCTAAATCTCACGGGCGAGCGTATTGTTGTTTATTTTATGTAAAGTTTGTGGCGGCTCTGTGTTTTGACGGTGCCCGTGTGTCGCTGTCTGGATTGTCTGTAACAACAGCAGCAGCAGCAGCAACAGCTGCATTACAGGCGATCTCGCTTTCGCAGCGGTGATCTTATCCTTTGCAAACAGGGCACGTCAGATAATAAAAATAAAATCCCAGGGTCTGGTCGGCGTTGCTTGCTCCGGGGAACTTGCTCGGTCTCCCGCTGCCTGGTTGCTGCTCGCTGTGCGCGCCTCACCATCTATCGCCTGGGTGCAATACAATGCCATCTTTTGATTGGATTATCCCCCTCCTTTTGTTTTTAATCAGTGTATTGAGACCTTCAATAAATAGGCCACCCCATTTTATGGGCGCTGCAATTATTGGGCCCTGACATATTGTCTTCTGTTCTGCTTCACCTCATGCTAAAAGTGCATGTCAACCGAAAACATTAGCGACGCGGTGCAATTCGCCCTGCTTTTAAGAAGCATTAAGCACGGCGGGTGAACAGGTTGGGTTTCTCATCTCTCCACAATGCCCTGTGTGTGGTATTGACTTCCTGTTGTTCTTGTGAAGTTGAAGGTGCAGTGAGTGCTCTTCAGTTGCAGAAGTTGTCAGTACCAAAGAAAGTGACTGATGGAAAGATTTTATTCCCCCAGAGGTTAAGGGATTTTGTCATTGAACAAAAATGAAATTCAACTTCCAAACTCAGTTCATTGTATTTTCAAGACTTCCCGTCTCACCTGAAAACAAAATCATTGAAGTGAGTTTGACGCGCGACTTTGTGCTCAAACACGTATGTCACCATCAAATCATCAACCTCGACACAGATGTCAAGCGGATTTCAAATTCTTTTGAAGTGTTATTCAAACAAAGATTAGAACACTTCTAATTGTTAAAGGAGCATTGCTACATCACTGGGGAATTTTCCTGGAACCAGCCAAAACAGTTTGCTCCAGATTCAGAGGAAATACTTCCATTTCAGTTCGTTTAAATTCAGAGATAAATTTAAGTCTGTTATACCCTAACCAGTGATTTGTCTAATTTGCTATTTTAATTTTAAATCTTAAAATTATGAAAACAGGTAGAGTGACACTCGTGAAACCATTGTGACGAGAAGTGTCTTTCCAGGTGTTTTATCAGATGACAATGCTCCTTTAAGGCTGGGACCCGAAGTGACTGTGTTCTTTTTGTCCTAGTTGGAGAAGCTGTGGCGGTGAGGAATGCCCTTAACAAATCCCTGTCATGGCCCCTGGGATTGTCTACTCACCACTCTTCACTTGGTGCCTACTTTTCGCCATCATCTGCTTTCCCTGTTCTGTGTCCCAGAAAGACACCACCAATGCGCCTAAGTCACTGCCCATGGTCACTGGTGCTGCCTCCACCTCTGAATATTCATACCCTGATTACAGGGGCAAAGGTTGTGTGGACGAGAATGGGTTTGTGTACGAAATTGGAGAGGAATTCACACCAGGTCCAGCTGCCTGCCCATGTGTCTGTACTGAAGATGGTCCGCTGTGTGTCAAACCTGAGTGCCCTAGTCTGCACCCTCGCTGTATCCGAGTGGACACCAGCCGGTGCTGCCCTGAGTGTAAGGAAATGAAGAATTACTGTGAATTTCGAGAAATGAAATATAAACAATTGGAGGAATTCACGGTAAGAAAAAAGCTTTGTCTTTTGTCCTTTCAATCATAAAATTATTTTATCCTGTAATATGCCACTTTTGTTCATCTACACTTCTTCATTTCAAATATTTATTATTTAATCTTCATCTATTTTGTCCAATTGTTGCCTGTAGGGTATCTAAAACTGAGATATGGGTGTTGGCCAATGTTTGGAACCTTGAACAAGCAGCCATTACTCAGATATGAACATTGACAACAACTGCTAGTAGGCTGTTCAATTATGGGGCACATTGTAGCTGCTACAGTCTATTTTCAGTCAACATCCCAAATGTTATTTGCAGGTATTGATTGGGCTGAACCTTGGATAATGTTTCTGTTTGCTTCAAGAGGGGCAAAAATTTGCCAAGTGCCATGTGTCTATCATTGCTCTATTTCAGCATATTAATTTGCAGCAATAAACATTAAGAAATGCTTTGGAATCAAATGAACCAATAATGACAGTTGGTTTCCTTTCTGAAGCAGTCACAGGAACTAGGAATAAATAAAACGTGCATAGAGAACACATACTTTTTGGTCAGTAAAAATTGTTTAGTTTCCACATTTCATACATTACTTATGTTTAAATAGTTTAATATAATATCACCTTGGCTATAATCGTTACTTGTTTTTCAACAGCTGTCATTTTATTGTGTGTTACTGTACACATTATCAAAAAGAATCGTATTGTGCCCTGTTATGATTATGTTAATCCTACTGTTACGCCAAAGTGATTTTTTCTGGCTTAGACAAGAGCAGTTAACAAAGCAAATAAGGATGTGATTCCAAATAGCTACACAATCAGGATCTGAATGAGGCGACAAAAATGAATTTACAGGTGTTGGCTACACAGTTTCATTTAACCTGTCAGTTGTTAAATATCATAGTTGAAGTGATACTTAGTGGTTAAGCTTTGTACCTTTTATTTCTCCCTCTAGGATGCCCTCTGAATATTTAGAATAGGAACCAGCAAATATAATTTCCTTTTGCATTGGTATGATGTTTAGAGCCACACAGTAATTGATGTACAATTATGTACAAATAGCACATAATTTTCTTGGATGAGATTCTGGGCTAATGTAGCATGAGTATCAAATTGGAATGGTTGATGGCCTTTGCTTTATGAGTAATCATGCCAACGAGCATAGTCACAAGAAGCACATCTCTGGCGAGGAAGTCTGGACTGTCTCACTGCCAATAGAATAGAATTGACCATGAATGATGTGATCAGTGATACTCTTATTGCTGTGACCAAATCCAGAAAAAAGTTGAAGCTAAAGTCCATATTCTATTTAAGTGAAATTTTAAAACATGTCTCTTCGATGTTGCTTTCAGCCATCATCCCTATCCATCTGCTCAACTTTTGTCTTTGGTTATTACTTAAGTGTAACCTATTATTGATCTGTTGAAATAGGTCATTGATAAACCAGTGAAGATGTCTGTCAGATATGGAGAGAGTAATATATTGACCCAATGAGGTGTTGTCGAAACAGGGAACAATCTGTACTCATGTTGAAAGAAGAAGCAGTGCGTGCTGCACATACATTTATGAAGCACTTTTTATTATTCATTCATTGGATGTGGGCATCATTGGTTAGGCCAGCATTTACTACTGCCCATCTCTAATTGCCCTTGAGAAGTTGGTTGCATGCTAGCTTCTTGAACCGCTGCTGTCCACGTGTTGTGGGAACATCCACAGTACTGTTCGAAACAGAGTTCCAGGATTTTGAACCAATGACAGTGAAGGAACGGCAATATAGTTCCAAGTCAGGATGGTGTGGGATCTGGAGGGAAACCTGTAGTTTTCCCTGTATCAGCTGTCCTTGTCCTTCTAGGTGGTAGGTGTTATGTATTTTGAAGGTGCTGTCGAAGGAGCCTTGGTGAGTTGCTGTAGTTTATTGGTGCATCAGTGGTGGAGGGAGTGGATGTTTGTTGTAGTGGATTGGGTCCTCTTCAGGTGGGCTGCTGTGTCATGGATGGTGTTGAGCTTCTTGAGTATTGTTGAAGCTGCATTCATTCAGTGGAGAGCATTCCATCACATTCCTGACTTGTGTCTGGTAGATGGTGGACAAAATTTGGGGAGTCGGGCGGTGATATACTTCTGACAGAATTCCCAGCCTCAAATCTGCTCTTGTAGTCATTGTATTTATATGGCTGGTCCAGTTCAATTTCTGGTCAATGTTCACTTCAGGATGTTAATAGTGGGAGATTCAGCAATGGTAATTCCCTTAAAGGTCAAGAGAGTTGATTAGAATATCTCTTGTTGAAAATTGTCTTTGGCAATTGTGTGGCACCAATTTTACTTGCCATGTATATGCTCAAACCTGAATATTGTCAAGGCCTTGTTGTATCTGGACATGGACTGCTTCAGTAGTTGAAGAGTTGTGAATGGCATGAACATGTGAAATCATCCTTGAACATCCCTATTTCGGATCTTATGATGAAGGGAAGATCATTGCTGAACCAGCTGAAGATAGTTGGGCCTAGGACATTACCCGAGGAACTCCTGCAGCAATGTCCTGGAACTAAGATGATTGACACCCAACAATCACAACCATCTACATTTGTGCCAGGTATGACTCCAACCAGTGGAGAGTTTCGCCCTAATTCCCATTGACTCCAGTTTTGCTCGGTCTCCTTGATGCTACTTTCAGCAAAATGCGGCCTTGATATGCAGCACGGTAGCACATGTGATTAGCACTGTGGCTTCACAGCGCCAGGGTCCCAGGTTCGATTCCCTGTTGGGTCACTGTCTGTGCGGAGTCTGCACGTTCTCCCTGTGTCTGCGTGGGTTTCCTCTGGGTGTTCCGGTTTCCTCCCACAGTCCAAAGATGTGCAGATTAGGTGGATTGGCCATGATAAATTGCCCTTGGTGACCAAAAAAAGGTTAGGAGGGGTTAGTGGGTTACGGGAATAGGATGGGTGAGGGCTTAAATGGGTTGGTGCAGACTCGATGGGCCGAATGGCCTCCTTCTGCACTGTATGTTCTATGTTCTATAATGATATTAAGTGCAATCACTCTCACCTCACCTTTAAAGTTCAGTTCTTTTGTCCATGTTTGACCAAGGCTGTAATGAGGGCAGGAGCTGAGTGATCCTGGCATAACATAAACTGAGTGTCAGTGAACAGGTTATTGCTCGGCAAGTGCCTCTTGATTGCACTGTTGACGACCCCTTCCATCAATTTACTGATGATTGAAAGTGGACTGATGGGGCATTATTTGGCAGAGTTAGATTTGTCCTGCTTTTTATGTACAGAACATACCTCGGCAATTTTCCACATTGCCAGGTAGATGCCAATGTTATTCCTGTACTTGAATAGCTTGGCTAGTGACATAGCAAGTGCTGGAGCACAGGTCTTCAATACTATTGCCGGAATGTTATCAGAGCTCATAGCCGTTGCAATATCCAATGTCTTCTTGATATTGTGTGGAATGAATCAAATTGGCTGAAGACTGGCATCTGTGATGCTGGGAATCACTGGAGAAGGCTGAGTATTTTCTTTGGCACTTGTGTGGTGCCATTGTTAATTGCCACTTATCAGCTCAAGCCTGAATAGTGTCCAGGTCTTGCTGCATATGGTCATCGATTGCTTCAGTATCTGAGGAGTTGCAAATGGTCTTGAACATTGTAAAATCCACCATAAATATCCCACTTCCCACCTTATGATGAAGAAAAGATCATTTTTGAAACAGCTGAAGATAGTTGGGTCTCGGACATTATATCATGAAGCACGCTGATGTTATCTGAGATGGTTTCCAAACTTGGAACATTGGTTTGTGGGGTTTATAGTTTTGTTTTGGGTTCTGGAGACAAGTGAAACCCCAGTGAAAATGAACATAAGAACATAAGAACTAGGAGCAGGAGTAGGCCATCTGGCCCCTCGAGCCTGCTCCACCATTCAATGAGATCATGGCTGATCTTTTGTGGATCAGCTCCACTTTCCAGCCCGAACACCATAACCCTTAATCCCTTTATTCTTCAAAAAACTATCTATCTTTACCTTAAAAACATTTAATGAAGGAGCCTCTACTGCTTCACTGGGAAAGGAATTCCATAGATTCACAACCCTTTGGGTGAAGAAGTTCCTCCTAAACTCAGTCCTAAATCTACTTTCCCTTATTTTGAGGCAATGCCCCCTAGTTCTGCTTTCACCCGCCAGTGGAAACAACCTGCCCGCATCTATCCTATCTATTCCCTTCATAATTTTATATGTTTCTACAAGATCCCCCCTCATCCTTCTAAATTCCAACGAGTACAGTCCAAGTCTACTCAACCTCTCCTCATAATCCAATCCCTTCAGCTCTGGAATTAACCTAGTGAATCTCCTCTGCACACCCTCCAGCGCCAGTACGTCCTTTCTCAAGTAAGGAGACCAAAACTGAACACAATACTCCAGGTGTGGCCTCACTAACACCTTATACAATTGCAGCATAACCTCCCTAGTCTTAAACTCCATCCCTCTAGAAATGAAGGACAAAATTCCATTTGCCTTCTTAATCACCTGTTGCACCTATAAACCAACTTTTTGTGACTCATGCACACCCAGGTCTCTCTGCACAGCAGCATGCTTTAATATTTTATCATTTAAATAATAATCTCGTTTGCTGTTATTCCTACCAAAATGGATAACCTCACATTTGTCAACATTGTATTCCATCTGCCAGACCCTAGCCCATTCACTTAACCTATCCAAATCCCTCTGCAGACTTCCAGTATCCTCTGCACTTTTCGCTTTACCACTCACCTTAGTGTCATCTGCAAACTTGGACACATTGCCCTTGGTCCCCAACTCCAAATCATCTATGTAAATTGTGAACAATTGTGGGCCCAACACGGATCCCTGAGGGGTACCACTAGCTACTGATTGCCAACCAGAGAAATACCCATTAATCCCCACTCTTTGCTTTCTATTAATTAACCAATCCTCTATCCATGCTACTACTTTACCCTTAATGCCATGCATCGTTATCTTATGCAGCAACCTTTTGTGAACAGTTATCATGTAACAAATATGAAAGACTATTTAAATAAAGAAATGACAAATACACACGATCAGGACTTTTCTACTTTCATGCAATTATGATGTATGAATTACTAAACACGCACAGTTTATATAGAACCACTCATGTTGCTGCAACAGTGAAGAAAGCCCAATGTCTCTACTTCTTACGGAAGCTAAAGTTTGGCATGTCTGCATCGACTCTCACAAACTTCTACAGATGTGCATTAGAGAGCATCCTATCCAGCTACATCACAGCTTAGTATGGCATCTGCTCGGCCCAAGATCGCAAGAAACTGAGTGTGCTGAACTCAGCCCAACGCATCACACAAGCTTGCCACCCTCACATTGATTCTGTCTGGACCTCTCGCTGCCTCAGGAAGGCAGACAGCATTATCAGAGACCCCTCCCACCCAGGCTTTGCCTTCTTCTAGACCCTTCCATCGGGCAGAAGATACAGAAGTCTGAAGACCGCACATCCAGACAAAGGGACAGCTTCTTCCCCACAGCTACTGGACTCCTCAATGACTCTCCCTCAGACTGATCTGTTCCTTGTAAGAACACTATTCACGACACCCTCTGCTGCTCTTGCTCATGTATTTGCTTTGTTTTGCCCCTTGTTCTGCACTGTAACTAATCACTGTTTGTCGATGTGCCATTTGTCAATGTACTCTGTCGATTATTATTTTTGTCCACTACGTACGTACTGTGTACGCTCCGTTGGTCGCAGAAAAGTACTTTTCACTATACATGTGACAGTAAATCAAATCAAATATCTATGGGCGACACGGTAGCATAGTGGTTAGCACAATTGCTTCACACCTCAGGGTCCCAGGTTCGATTCCCGGCTTGGGTCACTGTCTGCGCGGAATCTGCACGTTCTCCTCATGTATGCGTGGGTTTCCTTCGGGTGCTCCGGTTTCCTCCCACAGTCCAAAGATGTGCAGGTTAGGTGGATTGGCCATGTTAAATTGCCCTTAGTGCCCATAAAAGTTAGATGTGGTTACTGGGTTACGGGGATAGAGTGGAGGAGTGGGCTTAGGTAGGGTGCCCATTCCAAGGGCCGGTGCAGACTCGATGGGCCGCATGGCCTCCTTCTGCACTGTAAATTCTATGAATCTACGATATCTGAACTAATTAAGACTCCCCCATTTCCACAAACAACATCCAAATTAAATAACCAGCTTATAGTTACTGCACAATACATGGATGATACTCAAGTCTGGGAAACATCATTTCCTGGTCCAGCAAATATATTTAAAACTGCTGTTGCAATGGCTTTTTGCACTGCCTTGGCTCTAACACACTTGTTTCTTGTAAACTTGACCTCTGGGTTCCTAGCTGGAAAACTAACTTTCAGGCTTGGTGGCTAAAAACTGGCTTGTCTGCTTTCTGAGACTGCTGGATGTTGACTGCCTCTTAGTTTTCTGATCATCTGGTCAATTATACCTTTGTTCCTCTCTGATTATGCTTTTTGTGTATTCAGCTGTCTACCCCTATCAACGTTTTGACTACACATTAACATATGTAAACCTTATTGATCTTCCCATTCGCCTATGAGCTGTTTATCCTCACAAGCTATTCACACCTGATTATTATCTAAACTGCCTTCTGATCTCATTGTTGGGAGGGATGCATATCAATGGGGCCTTTTGATTATTGTGTACTGCTGTCTCCAGGCAGATTTCTACCTGTTGCTGGACATCTCACATCCTATTATGTCTAGTTCACTTTGTTTTCTTGCTATTGCTAGGCAAATTCATGACAATTATCCTGAGGAACTCCTGAATATATATCCTGGGACTGAGATAATTGGCCGCCAAGAACCACACGCATCTTATTTTGTGCTAGTTATGACTAACCAGTGGAAAATTTTCCCCCAGTCCCTTCAATTTTGCCAAGTATCCTTGTTTCCATACTCAGTGAAATGGTGCCTTAATGTCAAGGGCAGTCACTCTCATCTTTTATTCTTTTATGTGATATGGGAACTGCTAGTAAGGCAAGCATGATTGATCTCCAACCGCAACCATCTTCCTTTGTGCAAGGTATGACTCAAACCAATGGAGAGTTTTGCCTCTGATTCCCATTGACTTCAGTTTTGCCACATTCAGTCAAATGCTGCCTTGATGTCAAGGGCAGTCACTCACACCTCATCTCTTCACTTCAGCTCCCTTGTCCATGTTCAGACCAAGGCTTTACTGAGGTCAGGAGCTGAGTAGCCCTGGCGGAATCCAATCTGCGCATCAGTAAACAGGTTATTGCTGAGTTAATGCAACTTGGTAGCATTGTTGACAACACTTTCCATCACTTTGCTAATGATTGAGTGCAGACTGATGTGACGGTATTTGGCTGCGTTGGATTTGTCCTGCCTTTTGTGGACAGGAGATACCTGAGCAATTTTTCATCTTGCTGGCTAAATGCCAGTGTTGTAGCTGGATTGGCAAGGCTTGGCTAGAGATCTAGCTAGTTCTGGTGCACAAGCCTTCAGTACTATTGCAACAAAATTGGTCGGGCCCATCGCCTTTGCAGAATCCAGTGTCTTCAGACATTTCTTGATATCACACGGGGTGAATTGAATTAGTGGGAGACTGGCATCCTTGATGCTTAGTACTTCAGGAGGAGGCGGAGATGGATACTCCATATGGCATTTCTGGCTGAAGACGGCAAATGCTTCAGCCTTGTCTTCTGCACTGACGTGTTGGGTTCCCGAAACACTGAAAATGGGGATATTTCTGGCGAGTGCTCCTCCTGTCAATGATTTAATTGTCCACAGCCAGTCATGACTGGATGTGGCAGGACTGAGAGCTTGATATTATCCATTAGTTATGGGACCGCTTAGTTCTGTGTATCAGATGCTGCTTCTGCTTTTGGCATGCAAGTGGTCCTGTGTTGTAGCTTCACCAGGTTGACACCTCATTTTTAGGTATGCCTGGTGAGCAGCAGGAGGTTTTCTTTCCCATGTTTAACCTGAGGCCATGAGAATTCATGGGGCCCATAGTTGACATTAAAGACTCTCACCTGACTGCGTGCCATTGTGTTGCTGCCATCTCAGGGATGGTGATAGTGGTGTCTAGGACATTATCTGCAGGGTATGATTCCATGAGTATGACTGTGTCAAGCTGTTGCTTGACTAATTTTTGAGACAACTCTCCCAGTTTTCGCACAAGCCCGCAATTGTTAACAAGGAGGATTTTGTAGGGTTTCTAGGGCTGGGTGTGCCATTGTCATTTCCAGTGCTTAGGTCCAATTCTGGATGGTCTGTCTGATTCTTCCTTGTAGACTTTGTAGCGGTTTTATACAGTTTAGTGGCTTTCCTGGCCATTTAAGAGCCAATCACCTTGCTGTGGGCCAGGATTCATATGTAGGCCAGACCAGGTAAGGATAGCAGATTTCCTTCCCTAAAGGGCATCAATGAACCAAATGGGTTTTTAACATCAATAAACAATGGTTTTGAGGTCACCATTAGATTGGTTGTTAATTGCGGATTTATTAATTGAATTTAAATTCCACCAGTTACCATGATGGAATTGAAACCTTTGGCTCCAGAACATTAGCCTGGGTCCCAGAATATCAGTCCAAGCCAAATTGCCACCACCACCTTATATTTGCTGAGAGAAAGCATATTTCACAATGGATTGCTCAGCTAATGATATGCTGATATATGTAAATCATATTTATACAAAAAACATTGTTATGCACAAGATTCCTGAACAGTTCTTCATCATGGTTTGGAGCATTTGCCAAGGATATGTCTATAGTTGTTTTCAAAATTGAAAACAGTCAATAAAGTGAAGGTTCTTACCTGCATAACACTTTTGCTCAGGACATTGTAAGTGGAATGGGCTTTATGTATGGATGTCTTTTTATGGATAGGTAAGATGGCCTTGACAGTGCAAACAGTGGGAAACTTACCATAACCTGAAATTGATCAATTATACAGTCTTGGTAATTAAACTCTGCTGCATACATTTTGGTGCCCGAAGGCTTAACCTTTGAAATTTGGCACTTTCATTCTCCAACTTTAGGTAAAAAAGACATATTTCCTTGGAGAAGGTATAAAGTATAACCTCTTACAAGGGTTAGACAGTTGATGATAAGTAATGTTGGTGGTGATACATCAAACACATCAAGGTGGCTGACCTTCCACTATGCTCAAGGCTGTTTGCCATCATATTGGTTGATCAAGAAACTTTCCTGCTGACATAAACATGGACTTACATATTCAGGGTATAGAGCCTAATATTATTGGATGCCCAGCTTCAGGAGGTTGCTATCGAAGCTCCAAAACACGAACTGGTGGATCCAGTGTTCGGAGGTTTCTGGTGGTTATCTATTATGTAGTCAATGCATGGTAGAAATAGATTGTCACATTCAGCATCCAACGTGCTGCTTACCACATTGCTCATGAGGTGATCTTGGAATCTACTGTTATCTTAGTGAGGGTTTAGATCCATGTTGTTGTCTAATGACTAATTATTGACTCATTTTATCAGAGGATCTCTTTGGCTTAAATTGGCTGCAAGCTTTCAAACCTACTGATGAGAGACAATTTGATGAACTATATCAGATTTAGTAATCTGATAGCTGAGTTATTTCTTCAAACAATTGCATGGATAGGTGAGATGGCCTTTACAGTGCAAACAGCGGAAAACTTACCATAACCTGAAATTGATCAATATACAGTCTTGGTAATTAAACTCTGCTGCATACATTTTGGTGCCCGAAGGCTTAACCTTTGAAATATGGCACTTTCATTCTCCAACTTTAGGTAAAAAAGACATATTTCCTTGGAGAAAGTATAAAGTGTAACCTATATTGAACAACCAGAAACTCCACTTACATATGGCCTTTTTTCCAGTTTGATTGAGAGTAAAATACCTTGCATGCAATTTACTGGTGTATTGGTTGAATGTTAACACTTTGAGTATTTTTTTTTAGAAATGTATTGAGAGACAATGAGTGGCCTGCTTGGGGTTTGCCCACATAACAATAGTTTTTCAGAAATAATTTGTCTTTCACGATGAACTTTGTAATGTATTTTCAAGGTCCTTTCTATGCCATACGTTTGCCTGTGATAAAGGACGAGTTACATTTACACATTGCTTTGCATTGTAGTTGTGTTTCTGAAAAGTGCAACTGTAAATGAAACAACATTAAGCAAATTGGGTTTTCCCATTATAACCAACATAAAAGTTGTAGTTGGGCTCTGTAGAACTTTTTAAATTTGAAAACAACATTAAAACATTATAGTCTATAAATTTGCATTGCTAAATTCCAATATTTATAAATTAAATCATTTTTCAAATAAAATAAATTTTAACACACACACCGGAGTCTTAAGAATCCTACGATATCTGCAGGGAAGGAGGGTACCGGACTCTCTTTCCATCAGGCTGGGCAGTGCACATGAGGTGCCGGATCGGGCTACGTGAATCTGGATGGCGAACGCCGCTTTCGACTGTAACTCCATGGCGGATGCTCTGCCGGAGGCTGCTGTACGGTTGATTCCCCTCTGGTGATTTCCGATGCTTGAGTTTTCCATCTATGTCCATGAATTCTCTCATAATGGTGTCTTGACCCCCTTTGAGCTCCGCCATGGCCTGTTCTGGTATCAGAGTCAGCGAGATGAAACTTTACGCTCACGAAGAAACTTTCGAAGAATTGGTCGCTTGGACCAAATGTGATCAAGGTGCTTTGGCGTGATCCGACCTTGGACTTGTACTTGACAGGAAATCACCCCGTCTGGTGGAGAATAGACCCAGAGATCCACTAGGCACTCTGTCAGTCACCTGAGGCCTGTTTAGGGGCACAAAGGTGCACATTGTATTCTTCTCTTTGAAGCTTAAGTAGTGTGAGTCACCCTGGTTAGCTGAGGTCTGTATAAAAGACAGACAGAAAGCGCACTCAGTAAGCTTTGCGCAAGTCGAGGAGACACAGCCGGAGTGAGACACATCCAGAGTGGGAATTTGGAACTTGGTAATATGGTGCAGTGAGGTAATTCAGTGCAGAGTGGGAGAAGGTGCTTTTTACCTACTGTTTTGTTCTCTCTCTTTCTTCTGGCCTGTAACTTTTAATCTGCAGGGAGAGTACCAGTGAGCATCTGAGAACCTGGGATGGTAAGTGATTTTTATTTATTTTTTATTACCTTTTGAAATTGTGTGTAGTGGGGGGGGGGGGGGGGGGGACACTGAAGTGACATCACAGTAAAGCTGTGACCTGATTGGCTGGTTGGGAAGCTACACTAAACTTAAAAATTAAGCATTGTCAAACTAATTAAACATAATTACTTATTACTTAATTATAATTTAGAGGGGTATCTAAGCCAGAGATCGGAGAGTACTGTATTTAGCTTTCACATTTATAGTAGAAATCTAGTGCTAGGAAACATATAGTTAACAGTAACTTTTTAAAAAACTTTTAAATTTAATTTACTAATTAATTGACGCAATGCCAATTAGAGGGGTGCAGTGCTCTGACTGTGAGATGTGGCAGGTCCAGGAGGCTTCCAGCATCCCGGATGGCTTCACCTGCAGAAAGTGCACCCATATGGAGCTCCTCACAGACCGCATGGCTCGGTTGGAGCAGCAGTTGGATGCAGTTAGGAGCATGCAGGTGGGAAAGCGTCATAGATAGCAGTTATATAAATGTGGTCACACCCAAGGTGCAGGCAGAGAAATGGGTTACCACCAGAAAGGGCAGTCAGTCAGTGCAGGAACCCCCTGTGGTTGACCCCCTCTCGAACAGGTATACCCCTTTGAATACTGTCGGGGGAAATAGCCTATCAGGGGTAAACAGCAGCAGCCAGAGCAGTGGCACCACGGTTGGCTCTGATGTTCAGAAAGAAGGGTCAAAGCGCAGAAGAGCAATAGTCATAGGGGACTCTATAGTCAGGAGCACAGGTAGGCGCTTCTGTGGACGTGAAAGAGACTCCAGGATGGTATGCTGCCTCCCTGGTGCCAGGGTCCAGGATGTCTCTGAACGGGTAGCGGGCATCCTGAAGGGGGAGGGCAAACAGGCAGACGTCGTTGTACATATTGGTACTAACGACATAGGCAGGAAGGGGCATGAGGTCCTGCAGCAGGAGTTCAGGGAGCTAGGCAGAAAGTTAAAAGACAGGACCTCTAGGGTTGTAATCTCGGGATTACACCCTGTGCCACGTGCCAGTGAGGCTATAAATAGGAAGATAGAGCAGCTAAATACGTGGCTAAACAACTGGTGTGGGAGGGAGGGTTTCCGTTATCTGGACCACTGGGAGCTCTTCTGGGGCAGGTGTGACCTGTATAAGAAGGACGGGTTGCATCTAGACTGGAGAGGCATAAATATCCTGGCCGCGAGGTTTGCTAGTGTCACACAGGAGGGTTTAAACTAGTATGGCAGGGGGGTGGGCACCGGAGCAATAGGTCAGAAGGTGAAAGCATTGAGGGAGAACTAGGGAATAGGGCCAGTATGGCTCTGAGGCAGAGCAGACAGGGAGATGTTGCTGAACACAACGGGTCTGGTGGCCTGAAGTGAGTATGTTTTAATGCAAGAAGTATAACAGGTCAGGCAGATGAAATTAGAGTTTGAATTAGTACTTGGAACTATGATGTTGTTGCCATGACAGAGACATGGTTGAGGGAAGGACAGGATTGGCAGCTAAACGTTCCAGGATTTAGATGTTTCAGGCAGGATAGAGGGGGATGTAAAAGGGGTGGTGGAGTTGCGTTACTGGTTAGGGAGAATATCACAGCTGTACTACGGGAGGACACCTCAGAGGGCAGTGAGGCTATATGGGTAGAGATCAGGAATAAGAAGGGTGGAGTCACAATGTTGGAGGTTTACTACAGACCTCCCAACAACCAGTGGGAGATAGAGGAGCAGATAGGTAGACAGATTTTGGAAAAGAGTAAAAACAACAGGGTTGTTGTGATGGGAGACTTCAACTTCCTCAATATTGACTGGGACTCACTTAGTGCTAGGGGCTTAGACGGGGCAGAGTTTGTAAGGAGCATCCAGGAGGGCTTCTTAAATCAATATGTGCTGGTGGACAAGGATAAGAGAGGTCCTAGGGTGAATGTGCTAAATTGGGGGAAGGCTAATTATCACAATATTAGGCAGGAACTGAAGAACCTTGATTGGGGGCAGATGTTTGAGGGTAAATCAACATCTGACATGTGGGAGGCTTTCAAGTGTCAGTTGAAAGAAATTCAGGACCGGCATGTTCCTGTGAGGAAGAAGAATAAATACGGCAAATTTCAGGAACCTTGGATAACGAGAGATATTGTAGGCCTCGTCAAAAAGAAAAAGCAGGCATTTGTCAGGACCAGAAGGCTGGGGGCGGACGAAGCCTGTGTGGAATATTAGGAAAGTAGGAAGGAACTTCAGCAAGGAGTCAGGAGGGCTAGAAGGGGTCACGAAAAGTCATTGGCACATAGCGTTAAGGAAAATCCCAAGGCTTTTTACACGTACATAAAAAGCAAGAGGGTAGCCAGGGAAAGGGTTGGCCCACTGAAGGATAGGCAAGGGAATCTATGTGTGGAGCCAGAGGAAATGGCTGAGGTACTAAATGAATACTTTGCATCAGTATTCACCAAAGAGAAGGAATTGGTGGATGTTGAGTCTGGAGAAGGGTGTGTAGATAGCCTGGGTCACATTGAGATCCAAAAAGATGAGGTGTTGGGTGTCTTGAAAAATATTAAGGTAGCTAAGTCCCCAGGGCCTGATGGGATCTACCCCAGAATACTGAAGGAGGCTAGAGAGGAAATTGCTGAGGCCTTGACAGAAATCTTTGGATCCTCACTGTCTTCAGGTGATGTCCCGGAGGACTGGAGAATTGCCAATGTTGTTCCTTTGTTTAAGAAGGGTAGCAAGGATAATCAAAGGAACTACAGGCCGGTGAGCCTTACATCAGTGGTAGGGAAATTACTGGAAAGAATTCTTCGAGACAGGATCTACTCCCATTTGGAAGCAAATGGACGTATTAGTGAGAGGCAGCATGGTTTTGTGAAGGGGAGGTTGTGTCTGTTCCTGTGCTGTACTTTTCTTTGTTCTTTGTTTGTTCTGTCTGCAAAGTTTCGATTATACACCGTGTTACTTGGTACAAAGCTTCTGGATGGTTGACGTCGAACAGGGCAATGCCCTTGTAGCTCCTGGTTGTGGTGCAATGTGGCACCTATGTCAGGGAGACCTGGACAGTTATGATGAAAACGCCCGTAATTCGCCTGCCAGGTGTATGCTGACCTCCATGTTACACAACATGCTGAACCTTTGCGAGAATTGGGTCTGTCTGAGTCCATTCACAGATCCGAGATGCCATGAATCCATGAAGTTTAGAATGGCGATCTCTTGGTCCGCCCTGGGAGGAGGAGGGGTCGGGGGAACGATGTGGAGCTAGTCGGAAAACGCAAATGGCTCAGCGCATTAGCGTTTGCTATCTGGGCCCACACAGATGCTTGAACGAATATTCGTGGATGCCCAGCATTGGATCCTCCCAGAGGCAATGGCCAGGATCACCTTGTCCTCTTTAAAAAGACTAAGTAAAGGTTTATGATCCGTAATAATAGTCAAGTCACATTCTGGTGAAACAATTTCACTGCGTAGATCACCGCGAGACGCTCCTTCTCTATCTGCAGCAGCCAGCATCTGAGAGGCGAAAGCGATCAGCCATTCCCTGGCATTCTCTATCCCACGTGACAGGACGGCCCCAATACTGGAAGGTGATGCATCGCATGTGACAGGTAAGGGTTTGGTGGGATCGTAGTGGGTCAGTAACCTTGAAGACGATAACTGTTTCTTCACCTGCAGAAAAGCCGCATCGTACAGATTTTTAAAAAAAAGGATATGGAAGGGGGCCAGCAGGGTTGCAAGTTTCAGAATGAACTTACCATAATTATTAACAATTTTCAAAAACGAACAAAGCTCAGTAACGTCCATCGAGGTGGAGGCCTGCTGAATGGCACACACCTTTTCTGCGACTGGGTGTAAACCTTTGCGGTCCACCCAGTAACCGAGGTAGACCACCTCCCTTGCATAGAAGACACATTTTGCCAGCAGCAAACGGGCACCCAGACTCAGGGGCCTGTTTCTGTACTGCCTCAATGTTTACCTGATGCTCTTGTTTGGTCGCTCCTCTGATCAGCATGTTATTTAAGTAGACCGCAGTGCGCAGCAACCCTCTCAGGATTTTCTCCATTACTCTTTGAAATATAGAGCAGGCAGAGAACACATCAAAAGGCAACCGGGAGTATTCGTCAAGTCCACTGTGCGTATTGATTGTAACGTATTTCCGGGAGGCCATGTCCAACTTGAGCTGTAAATACACGTGGTTCATATTGAGTTTAGTGAGTTTAGTTAGCAGCACGGTAGCATAGTGGTTAGCACAGCTCCAGGGTCCCAGATTCGATTCCCCGCTGGGTCACTGTCTATGTGGAGTCTGCACATTCTCCCTGTGTGTGCGTGGGTTTCCTCCGGGTGCTCCGGTTTCCTCCCACAGCCCAAAGATGTGTAGGTTAGGTGGATTGGTCATGCTAAATTGCCCTTAGCGTCCAAAATTGCCCTTAGTGTTGGGTGGGGTTACTGGGTTATTAGGATAGGGTGGAGATGTGCGGTTGGGAAGGGTGCGCTTTCCAAGAGCCAGTGCAGACTCAATGGGCCGAATGGCCTCCTTCTGCACTGTAAAGTCTGTGAATTCTATGAACGCGCATCCACCCGTCAACTTCACGTAATGAGGCGCACCAATTGGTGACTATAAATCACCGGAGTCATGGTAGTATATGCAATGTTCAATGGCTCACTAGTGTATGTGGCCAATCTAGCCTTGGTATCTGTCAGGTCCAAATCCTGTATTCCCTGCTTAATACAGTCAACGTACTCTGTCCCACAATGGAATCCACAGCACCAGTGTCCAGTTCCATGCCCAACAAATGCCCATCTTACTGCACCGTAATCTTTATGTGGGCCACCCGGGGCGCCCAAGAAGATGAATGCCAAAGTGGACCCAGGTCACAGGGCTGAAATCATGGCAGGCCGCCTCCACTCCTGATGTACCATCTGGGGGTTCAGCTCAGCGTAGCGTTGGGGCCTGTCAGACCAGAAAAATAGACACTAGTTAAGTTTGCACGGACGCAGGGCACAGTATAGCGATAGGGGCTAGGGCACAAACCTGTATATATTTGTTCATATTCAACACCTGTGCACAATGTTACTACCTGCCTCGGTGTTCTATCAGAAGGCGATGCAGGGTGTGCTGGTCTGGGCTGGCTGCAGAGGAGGCACAGGAGGTCGGGGGGGTGGTGGGATGGGTGGATGTTGGGGGTAGGCTTGGCCCAGGGAGTGCAGCTCCGGTGTCCCACCCCCCACTGTCCCCACCACCGTCTCCTGTGCCTGCCCATGCCCCATGTCCTGCCCATCTTTGCTCTCCCCCTGCATCCTCCTCATCAGATGAGGCCTGGCTCATCCTCCTCCAGCCCCTCTGCTGTGAGATGTTGTGGAGAACGCAGAAGGGCACCACGTTGTGGGTGATCCTCTCAGCGCTATACTGGAGGGGCCCTCCAGAGTGGTCCAGGCACCTGAACCGCATCTTCAGGATGCCGAACCTTCGCTCCATCACACCTCTGGTCGCTGCATGGGCGACGTTGTAGCGGGTCAACACATCGGTTTGTGATCTCCAGATAGGCGTCATTATCCACGACCGCAGTGGATAACCCCTGTCGCCCAGGACCCAACCCCTCAGCTGGGGATGCGCCTCGAAGAGGCCAGGAACCGTTGGGTGTGCCAGGATGAAGGTGTCATGCACACTGCCTGGGTATCAGATGCAGACGTGCATAATGCGCACCTGACGGTCACACACCAGTTGCACGTTCATCGAGTGGAACCCCTTTCTGATTTGTGAAAATCGGCATGTCATCCGGAGGTGCTCAGAGGATGACATGCATCCTGTCAATCACTGGATCATTCCATGGACCGGGGCCTCTCGGTGATGGCGGCGAACCCTGCTGCTCGGGCATCCTGGTGGGCTTGGTCCACATTGAAATGTATGTATTCTGCCGACGGGGTATTTAGAACCTCCATCACAGCATGGATATACCTGTGCACTGAGCTTTGTGAGATCCTGGCCAGGTCTCCAGTCGGCGCCTGGAAGGATCCCTTGGGCAGCACGGTAGCACAAGTGGATAGCACTGTGGCTTCACAGCGCCAGGGTCCCAGGTTCGATTCCCCGCTGGGTCACTGTCTGTGTGGAGTATGCACGTTCTCCCCGTGTCTGCGTGGGTTTCCTCCAGGTGCTCCGGTTTCGCCCCACAGTCCAAAGACGTTCCGGGTAGGTGGATTGGCCATGCTAAATCGCCCTCAGTGACCAAAAAGGTTGGGTTGCGGAAGGGTGGAAGTGAGTGCTTAAGTGGGTCGGTGCAGACTCGATGGGCTGAATGGCCTCCTTTTGCACTGTATGTTCTGGGATCCCGTGGCATAGAGGTTCAGGGCGATCTTCACCTTGATGGCCACTGGGAGCAGGTGTCCTCCCCCATTCCCCTGCGGTGCCAGGTGCACTATGATCTGGCAGATATAGAACATAGAACAGTACAGCACAGAACAGGCCCTTCGGCCCTCGATGTTGTGCCGAGCAATGATCACCCTACTCAAACCCACGTATCCACCCTATACCCAACAACCCCCCCCCATTAACCTTACTTTTAGGACACTACGGGCAATTTAGCATTGCCAATCCACCTAACCCACACATCTTTGGACTGTGGGAGGAAACCAGAGCACCCGGAGGAAACCCACGCACACACGGGGAGGACGTGCAGACTCCGCACAAACAGTGACCCAGCCGGGAATCGAACCTGGGACCCTGGAGTTGTGAAGCATTTATGCTAACCACCATGCTACCGTGCTGCCCAAATGTTGTACTGTCCCCCACTCAGCCGGAGTCTTTGACGGCATGCGGGTCTGGCAGATCCTTAAATGACAGGCGCTGCCGGTACACGCGAGGCCACATGCAGCACCCCTTTTCCACCACTTCCACCTCAGCAGGTCGGGTAGCTGGTTCTCCATCCTCAGTGGCTTCATCCTGTTCCTCTGAGGCAGGCGTCACTGCTGCAGCTTCCTCTTCCTCGAGCAGCTCCACGTCGCACAAACTCATTGCATTTCCCAGGACTGCGGCGACTAGGAGGAAGGCTACCATTGCTGGTTGTATTCTAATACAATTGTCTGTAGGGGGTCAAAGGCAGATATGTTAGCATGGTGTGTACACCCATGCCCAACCAGGACCAACAGGCTACGTGGTGGGCCCGGATTGCACTATAGACCGGCCTCTGCATGTTCCCCCCTCCCCCATCCCCGCACCCCAAGCCCCATCGGTGCCCGGCACTCTGGAGGCCTCTGGCCCTGGCGCCCGTCCCTGCTGCTAGGGTTCCCATCAGCTGCCGCTGCCCTGCCACCGGTACGCTCCGCGGCCCCCCATCCGGCAGCTTCCTGTCGGGGCTAATATGGCCGTTGCCTTTGGGTGGGCTGCTTGGTGCCTCAGCGGCCAGTTGGGGGGGCTGTTTTGGTGTTGGTGGGGCCTTGGTGCAGGGGTGATGAGGCGGTGTGTGGGGGCTGAAGTGCAGGGGGTGGTGGGGTGGAGAGTGAAGGCTGGGGTGCGGAGGTGGTTAGGTGGGTGCAACTATGCGACCAGTGGCACTCTACAGACTCACAGGCCAAGTCGGGTGGTCAGTGGGGCGCACAGCAAGATGGCTCAATTGCAGACCGCGGCAATGGCGGTCCGTGACTAGATACCGTCCCAGTTCCATGGCTCGTCTCCCCGTCAGTCCTGCCGCCCCCCACCCCGAAACCAGCCCGGCCAGTGTCAGGACCAGCAGCCCACGGTCATGCCTCCATGTCCTACCTCCACTCCCTCCCTCATCAGCCATGGCACCTGTTTCCTGAATGAACCTCACGGTAAGAAATTCTTTCCGGTGGAGATGGAGAGTCACAGAGGGCCCAGAGAATATCGGGGCAGGCTCACTAATGATATGCAAATGGTGTTTACTGTAAGTGCGTACTGGAAGCATTGACGCCCCTGTCAAGGTGCCGGAGAAATGCGATTTGAAGTGAACCCAGCTCCCCGCTGCGGTTTCGGCGTCAAAACCGATTCTCCACCCAATCGCCTTTCCTGATTGCGGCGCCGGCCGACGAAGAATCCGACCCTTACTTTTCTGCACAGTATAGGGGATATATAGAGCATACTGTGGTAAACCACTGATCATACACTACATGTATTACGGTACACTGCCATTGTACTCCAGTCATTACAGTAAATCCCGGCCTGCTGGCTCCACCCAGCAGGCTCTGTATAAAAGTGTACTCCCCATCTGCCCGGAGGATCGCCAATACACTTCATTCGAAGCAGATGGCCGCCTCTACCATTTCCTTAGGGTTCCCTTCGCCGTCACCAATGGGGTCTCGGTCTTCCAGTGAGAGATGGACCGAAGGTTGACCAGTACGGGTTGCGGGCCACGTTCCCGTATCTGGATAACGTTACCATCTGCGGCTACGACCAGCAGGACCACGACGCAAATCTCCTCCACACCGCTAAACTCCTTAACCTTACCTATAATAAGGAGAAATGCATTTTCCGCACAAACCGCTTAGGCATTCTTGGCTACGTTGTGGAAAATGGAGTTCTAGAGCCCGACCCCAACCGCATGCGCCACCTCCTGGAACTCCCCCTCCCTCACTGTTCCAAGGCTCTGAAACGATACCTGGGATTTTTCTCATATTACGCCCAGTGGGTCCCTAATTATGCAGACAAGGCCCGCCCACTCATCAAGTCCACCATTTTCCCCCTGATGGCTGACGCCCGCCAGGCCTTCAACCACATCAAGGTAGACATTGCCAAAGTCATGATGCACGCAGTCGACAAGTCCTTTTCATGTTAGGTGGAGAGCGACGCATCGGACGTGGCTCTAGCCGCCACCCTCAACCAGGCGGGCAGACCCGTGGCTTTCTTCTCCCGTACCCTCCATGCCTCCGAAATTCGGCACTCCTCTGTCGAAAAGGAAGCCCAAGCCATTGTGGAAGCTGTGCGACATTGGAGGCATTACCTGACTGGCAGGCGATTCACTCTCCTCACTGACCAACGGTCGGTTGCCTTCATGTTTAGTAACACACAGCGGGGCAAGATTAAGAACGACAAGATCTTGAGGTGGAGGATCGAACTCTCCACATAGAACTACGAGATCTTGTATCGCCCTGGGAAGTTCAATGAGCCCCCAGATGCCCTGACCTCTGTTACCCGGGGGTCACCCGGTTCTTCCACTTTATCAAGCCCCACAACCTGCCTTACTCCATTGAGGAGGTCAGGACCATGACCAGGGGCTGCCAGGTCTGCGTGGAGTGCAAACCGCACTTCTACCGGCCGGACAGAGCACATCTGGTGAAGGCCTCCCGCCCCTTTGAGCGCCTCAGCATCAATTTCAAAGGGCCCCTCCCCTCCACTGACTGCAACGTGTACTTTCCCAATATCATTGATGAGTACTCCCATTTCCCTTTCGCCATCCCATGTCCTGACATGACTTCTGCCACTGTCAGCAAGGCCCGACACAGTCTCTTCACCTTGTTCAGTTTCCCCATCTACATCCACAGCGATCGGGACTTCTCGTTCATGAGTGACAAGCTGCATCAGTTCCTGCTCAGCAAAGGCATCGTCTTGAGCAGGACGTCCAGTTACAACCCCCGGGGAAACGGACAGGTGGAGAGGGAGAACGCAACGGTCTGGAAGGCCGCCCTGATGGCCCTTCGGTCAAGGAGTCTCCCAGTCTCCCGTTGGCAGGAGATCCTCCCCGATGCGTTCCACTCCATCCGGTCGCTCCTGTGGACTGCTACCAATGAGACCCCTCATGAACGTGCTTGGCTTCCTCAGGAAGTCCACCTCCGGGGTCTCGCTCCCAACCTGGCTGACAGTTCCTGGGCCCGTACTCCTCTGGAAGCATGTGAGGAGCCATAAATCAGGCCCCCTCATCGAAAAAGTCCTCCTCCTCCATGCGAACCTACAGTATGCCTATGTGGCACACCATGACGGGTGGCAGGACACAGTCTCCCTCCGGGACCTGGCACCCGCTGGTTCCCCATCCACCATCCCCGACCTGGTACCGTCTCCTCCCTTCCGGTCACACCCCCGCCCCTGCACCACCCCCCACCAGAGACTATCACCGCCACCCGCGCTCCGACAGCGCCCCTCCCCCCACCGGCTCCACTACTGGGTGAAGAAGGAGAGGACAACAAACTTCCGGAGTCGCAGGTACCCACATCGCCGCCCATGCCACAGCCGGGGCTGAGGCGATCGCGGTGGAAGGTCAAATCCCCTGACGGACTCGACCTGTAACGTCGCTTCACCCCCGCTGGACTCTTTTTTAAACAGGGGGTGAATGTGGTAAACCACTGATCAGACACTACATATATTATGATACACTGCCATTGTATTCCAGTCATTACGGTAAATCCCGGCCTGCTGGCTCCACCCAGCAGGCTCTGTATAAAAGTGTTCGCCCTCCTGCATTGCCCCCATTCTTGGGTCCAGTTGCAGGAGGCTTAACATCTAGCACAATAAAGCCACAATAATTCACTATTCGTCACGTAGTCGTTGATGGTACATCACATACAATCATTCTCCATTAACTAACATTGAGGAAAAAATGATTTGAAACAGAATAGGTTTAGACTACAATGTTTAAATGTTGAACAGGAACTGAGATTCCTGGGGAATACTGAGGAAAGGACAGCAAGTGGCGGCTGAAAAGCATGATACACTGTAAATCCCTGTTTTATGTTGTTCCATTTCAATGTCAGTCTGTTAATAAGGCTTCTATCTGCTTTTAGGGTTCGGAGTTTCATTTCAACATTCCCTGCCGGCTCTGATGTGGGGTCATGTGCCCCAATGGGTGCCATTTTGGATTGCCTTTCCTTCTCCCTCACTATCAGGCTGCTGCTGATCTTCCCTTTTTTGTGACCTTCCGTCTTATCGACCCTTTCAATTCCTGACGATCTTTTCAGTCACTGCTGATCATCCTGGTGACTCCCCCCCCACTCCCTCACGCCGATACCCTGGTGGCTGTCAACTGTTTCTCTCACCAACCCTCCTCAGCGACTCTCCAGCTTGTGGCTTGTCTCTCTCTGATCAGCTCACAAACCCTCACACACAGTGAGGGTCCCAGAAAGTGAAGCGACAAGGGGGTGAGGCAGTGAGAGGGCATTTCAGTGCGAGCGAGTGACAGCAAAAGGGGGTTCAGTGTGAGGAAGGGTCAGTGAGAGGGAAGTTCAATGGAAGGAGGTTCAGTAAGTGGAGGTTCAGTGAGGTGGAGGTTCAGTGAGGTGGAGGTTCAGTGAGGTGGAGGTTCAGTAAGGGGAGGTTCAGTGAGGTGGAGGTTCAGTGAGGTGGAGGTTCAGTAAGGGGAGGTTCAGTAAGGGGAGGTTCAGTGAGGTGGAGGTTCAGTGAGGTGGAGGTTCAGTGAGGGGGAGGTTCAGTGAGGGGGAGGTTCAGTGAGGGGGAGGTTCAGTGAGGGGGAGGGTCAGCGAGGGGGAGGGTCAGTGAGGGGGAGGGTCAGCGAGGGGGAGGGTCAGTGAGGGGGAGGGTCAGTGAGGGGGAGGGTCAGTGAGGGGGAGGGTCAGCGAGGGGGAGGTTCAGTGAGGGAGAGGGTCAGTGAGGGGGAGGGTCAGTGAGGGGGAGGTTCAGTGAAATGGAGGGTCAGTAAGGTGGAGGTTCAGTGAGGTGGAGAGTCAGTGAAAGGAGGTTCAGTTAGAAGAAGGTCAGTGTGAGGAAGGGTCAGTGAGTCGGAGGTTCAATGGAGGGAGGTTCAGTGAGGTGGAGGTTTAGTGAGTGGGTGGGTCAGTGAGAGGGAGGTTGGTGAGGGGGAATTTCAATGAGAGGGACGTTCAGTGTGGGGAAGGGTCAATGAAGGGTTGCCCATGAAATGCACCAGGGACAGGGGGGAGCAGTTGAAGTCTGAGGTGCTGCCGCATTCTAACACCTCCCCTGTAGTTGTCACTGGAACAGGCCCCATCACCTCCTCCTCCCTCCGGGTGCCCAGTGGGCATGGGCTACTCCATGGGACGGAGGTGCAAATGGAGATAGCCCTTGAGGCTCCCAACACCTGAAGCTACCAGTCCTGGAGGCCCTTTCTCGTCTCGACCAGTGTCTGCATGCTTGCGGCAGGGAGTAGACCGCCTCTGTCCGGGACGGAGTCACATCACGCTGCGACTGTGCCATCTCCTTCTGGGACTGCGCCACCTCCCTCTGTGTCTGTGCCACTTCAGCCAGCGCCTGGGGCAATGCCGCCGATTCTCTCAGCCATGACCTGCTGTGACTGGGCCACGCTCAGGAGAGCAGCTGCAATGTCCAGGTGGCTCTGGCACATGGCAGCCTGTGAGAGGGCAGCCCTGATCCTGGGCCTCAGCCACCGACTGCACAGATTGCCCACAAGGCCTCCACCGCTCACGCCACCCTTGCGGTGTTGGCATGCATAGTTGTCACCACCTCCTGCTCCCACACGCGGTAGGGCTCCTCCAACTGCACCTACAGGTGCTGGATGCACACCGACAACCCCTCATGTAGTCCCTGACTCTGCAACTGCATCTCCACGATCGATGGGACCATCCGATCTAAAGCCCAAAACCCATCTCGACAGCAGCTAGTCCCAGGGGTCGGCCCACCCTCCGACTGTCCACCCCCTTGGGTGTTCCTACCTCCACCTGCTGTGCAGGAGCATGTATGTGGTACGCACCAGATAGTGTCCCAGTTGCCTCTTCACTAACGTGCCCAACCGAGCTGAGTTCCTCTGGGTTGGTGGAAGTTGTTGAAAACAGCTGCAATGGGAAGTCAGTGTCATCCCCGGACTCGAGCTCTCGGGTGTCCCGGGATGCAGGTAGAGCCTCCCGTCCATGCCGGTTTCATCTTCGTCGCTGGTCGACACCTGGGGTTCTGGCTGTGGCTGGAGTTGGGGGCGGGGAACACCAGAAGGGCCTGTCCCATCGCCAGCAGCTCCTGAAAGACACAGGACAAGATGCATGATAGCGTTGCAGGCTGGAGTGGGGGGGGGGGGGGGGGGGGGGCTGGAGGTGCTGGGGGCTGTTGGGGAAGTGGGTGTAGGGATGGTGGTGGAGCAGGGGTGTGGGAATAGTATGGGTTGGGGGTGGTGTGGGGGTGGTGTGGGGCTGGAGCGGGGTCGTGGAGGTGGTGTGGGAGTGGGTGTGCTGTGGAGGTGGATGGAGGGGTGGTGCTGGGGGTGGTGGTGGTCGGGTGTCACATGTGCCATGGGGAACTGCAATCCAGTGGGAACTCACTTCCTCACACGCTGCCGACCTACATCCCGGTGACTGCTCTTTCTTTGGCCTCCCGCCCTCATCCAGGGCCCTGTGCTCTGTTGTGATGATGGGCCCCCTCCAGTCTTCTCCCGCTCCCGACAGTGATGAGCGGCCTTCTCCAGGGGGCGGGGGGCACAGAAAATGCACCGTGACAGATAGCGCGATGCATACAGCCCAGGGGATGGGCAGCTGATGGCTTCAGTGGCCAGGACACCTGGCCATGGTGGCTGGTATGCCGGCATGTGGTGCAGGGTGGGGGTCCGGCTGTCCTCCAGGTGGGGAGGGCTGAATTACAAATTTAGTGGACGGGGGTTATTGCCAGGGGCACAGTGTTGCCTACTCAACATGGCTGCCCTGAGGAACAAAGAACAAAAAAAATACAAAATAGGAACAGGCCCTTCGGCCCTCCAAGCCTGCGCATCACGTGTCCTATCTGGACCAACCGCCTGTATCCTTTTATACCGCGTCTGTTCATGTGCCTATCCAGATAAATCTGAAAGGTCGCTAACGTATCTGCCTCAACCACCTCACTTGGCAGCGCATTCATGGCCATCACCACCACCTTCTCTGTAAAAAGCCTCCCCCGCACATCTCCACTGAACTTTTCCCCCCTCACCTTGAACTAGTGCCCCCTTGTAATTGTCACTTCCACCTTGGGAAAAGCCTCCAACTGTTCCCCCTATCTATACCCCTAATAATTTTCTAAACTTCTATCAGGTCGCCCCTCAGCCTCCGTCTCTCTATGGAGAACAATCCCAGTTTATTTAATCTCTCCTCGTAGCTGAACAGGCACTGTTGGCCTGTCTGGATGGTATTACCCACTGCACTGACCACCTCTGCCACCTGTGCCCAGGCCCAGCCAATGGCGGCAGCTGGCAGCCTCCTTCCCACCCTGGGTACAGGGTCGCCCGCCTCTCCTCCATGGCGTCCAACAGCGTCTCCAGTTCCGTGTTGGTGAATCTTGGGGCGGCACGTCTTGCTGCCATCTTGTTGGCTGGGATGGTGTGTGTGGGGAGTGAAATATGTATATGTATATATGGCTGCAGCTGATCAGCCTCCTGAGTGTCAATCCTGAGCCTGGTGAATCCAGCACAGTTTCCCATTGGAATTGATCATGTTCCACGTGGTGCCGGTGTGAGCCCTTAACGGCCGTTGAATCGGTCCAGGTGCGGCGTCAGTTTTGTTGTTGTAGAACTCCACTAATCCTGACCTGGCATCAACACTTTATGCTCAAGAACGGAGAATCCTGACCAAGATATTTTAATCTCCGGACCAATTTTCAATCTCTTCTAATTTTGTAGTCACAGTCCAAATTAAACACCTGATTTAATCCATAGCAATTCAACATTTTCAAGAGCCAGATAACATCGCTCTTCAATCTGAGTTTTAATGAAAGCAATTTCAGGTCTGCCAGTCATTCTTCATGATTTAAAGCCACAATGCCAAAATCATTTTCGTCACTCTCCTCTGGGCCTCACTGATTCATCAATGTCCTTGGGTGACTACACATGAGAGTCCAAAAATGGCCTCAGCAGTCAACAGTACAAAGCTAAAGTAATTTATTTCAACTTACATTGAAAATCTATAAAGATGTGTTCTCCTGTTCAATTGTGTTCTCTTTTATTAATTGGAGATGTTCATTCAATGGTTAATAATGCAATTAAAATGATTTCCCCCCACATTTTTTATCAGGCTCATGCTAATATTCCAACGTATTTATCAGGTATGCACATCTTGTTTCTTTTCCCATTATACATTACCTTCAGTAATAAGTAATTGAAAGCTATCCTTCATTGCTAGTCCATCAGCTTCATGAATTAGGATCTATTTTTATTTAGCTCCCTTGTATTTTTCAGTTGACCACTGTTGCACGTTTTACTATGGGCGTAAAACGCGTTTATTGGAGTGTATTAACACGCCTCCGAGTTCGACGTGTGCTTAACACTGCTAGGCTCTGTTCTATGTAATTATTTAGCTCTGGAGTCGCCAGTTGCCGTATAGGCAACGTCACAAGTATTCCAAGGTCAAATTCAAAGTAATAAAGACGATACACCGATTAGTCAAGTTCAAACGATCAATATTTATTATACAGTTAATAATAAATACTCATGCACACACTAAGAGACTAAGCTACAACTAAACATAAGCAAACAGAATACTTATCTAACAGGAACAGGCAAGGTCAGAGAACGAGGCCTTCGTCCTGGTTTTGTCTGCAGCCTTCAGCAAGCGTTCTGGCACTTGGGAGTCTAGCGGGCTTGGATCGCGTAGCGAGCGTTGAACTTACGGTTTCGGCGGCTGGTGCTCAACGGCTGGAGTCAGGATACCAGGTGTCAGTCGGGGCCGGAGCACGGGTTTAACAGACCGGACAACACGAGGTCCCTATCTTTTATAGGGGTTCCGTTGTCCTTCCCTCTTCTCGGGCGGGCTCTACCTATTGGATCAATTTCTTATCGATACTGGATTAATTCCCCAATGCGAGGGGGTCTCCGTGATGGAGGGGGCGTTTCTTATGTCCTTTTGTTCGGAGGTTTCTGGTGCCTCGATGTCTGGGTCTTGATTGGAATGTGTCCATTCAGAACCAAATGTATCTATTGTGTGGGTGTTCAAGTCTGATGGCCTCATTAGCATGCAAAGCGTTTTGCCATTTGCACCTAGCTAAGGTCTTTTCACCTGAGCCCAAACTGGTTTCTGCTGCTGCAGAATGCAAACTGCTCTTTGCAGACTGCTGTTCTGGCTGAACTGTCTGTTTCCCAGCAGCCTTCCATTTTAGTTTGGCTCAGTGTCCATTTTGCGTGGCCAGCATGGCTACATTCCCTCCTTGTGATCCTCACAATCATACTATTGTGAAGGATCACCTATGTACTTTGCCTCCTTGTGTTCTGACCTCTTGCCAGTTCCTGTTCTACTCTGTTCTAAACTATGGGAAGAAGAGAAAAAATTTTTTAACTAACATCTCTACTTGGCCCTATGTCAAAAGGGACATGCATTACTACAATTGGGAACCTCTACCTATCACTATTAACCTTAACCTTAACTTAAACATTTAATCACTCTAAACCTTAACCATTCACACCACAACATCACACTTCCCAACTCGGCAGTCGAGTATGGAACAATATAATACATGGCTGAATTTTATTTACAGAGTGTTGTAATCAGTGAGGGGTTGAGGGGTTTGGTGGAATCCGAAGATGGGGGATTGCACTCTATAGATGGGTGAGGTGCTGGAACGAGAGGCTCTCCTCTTCCATTTCCTCAACCTGAGGGTCTGCACTAGGATGATGAGGATCGCAATCACCAACAGTGATTCGATTATGTAGGACATGGAGTACCACGTCATGAATTTAGTACACCAGGTCTGAACCTCGCTGATCAGAGCTGAGCACTGGGGGTTTGTTGTACTAACATTTACGGTGGGGTTGTGGGGGAAACGTGTCTTGTTTCCACACATATACATATGACATTAAATAGTAATAAGTGGGCTTCCATCATTTTGCTGTTCTTCTTCTTTCTCTTCCTTCTTCCTCCGGTATTGACAATCCTGGCTTCGACCTCTGTCTCGTCCTTTGAAACCTTTGGGATCAAGCACAGTATCTGTCAATACACAGTTTAAGACCTTTACTTGTTAGTGCATCTGTCTTTCAAAACCCAATTGACCCTTTAAAATGACTGGCTAAGTCACACCCTGTGACTCCCCTCATTTTTTTTCAAAAAGCGAATTTAAAGACCAGCATACACCTAACAATCCTTCCTTCTGCGAGCCGTCTCGCAGGCTTTGCTGATTTACCATCCGAATGTTCCCGGATGTAAATAGCATGTGGGATGGTGGCCGAAGGGCTACCTAACGTAAAATGAAAACAAACTTGGAAATAAACATCCGAATGAGTTGCGTATGGGCCGCTACGGGTACGAGTTGGATGGGATCCCCGGGTAGGGCGTGCTGTGCCATACCCGAGCTTGGCTGACCAAGGGTTGGTTCTCAGACAGGGCGGGTCCTCAGTGCCGTTTGTCCACTGCCTGAGTAACCTGGAAAGAAACGGGTACGAATGTGTTTACCATGACTTGCAGCCTCTATTTCGCCGAATAGAGGGGCACCTAAAAAAACCAAGGGAGCCAAGATGCTCCAACTGAGGACATCACTGAAGTTCTCAGAGATATCTGCAGATAAACTATTTGGCGTGTGGCCTTACAACTTTGGAAAAGATCTCCAATCAAACCGAAGTTCTCAAAAGTTTCGGCAGACAAGCTAACGTGTATGTGAGGTGGTCACAATCTTTTCAGCTGAAAAGAAGATGTCCATCCTCCAGCTGAACAATGTACATTCCTGAAAACAAACAAACATAAAACGAAGACAAACATACGTGCAGGTTCCATCAGAAAGGACATCGTTTCCCTCAAACGATTCCTATCTTACATCATCTGGACACCTCACTTTGATTCTGCCTCTGTGAACAGGGTCACAAAGGGGTTGCCGTGTCGGGAGTCAGACACCGTGTCGTCCTGCTCTCCCGGATCCCACACCCTTGTGTGGATCAGGCATGCTATTTTGGAGTTGTGTGACCGGGGGTCACTCTCGTCATTGCGGACAAGTCTGTAGGAATTGTCCCTGTGCCATTGTGTAGCGTCGAGTGTGTCGTCGGGGTAGTCGGGGTCGGGTGGTGGTTCGGGGTTTTTGAGGTAAGTGACTTCCATGGGGTCACTGGAGTCGGGGTCGTAGTTGGTGCAGTGTGGGCTGTATGGCTGTGTGGTGTCGCTGTCTTCAGAGTCAGTGTCAGTCCTGCTGTCTCTGCTGTGGCAGCTTGTGGGCGTGTCGGGGCGTGGTCTGTAGTGGTCTGTGGGCGGAGTCGTGGGCGAGTCCGTGGATGAACTGGTCTGTGAGGGGGATGGTGGAAAAGTGTCTCTGGTGGGCGGGGTGAAGTGTTCTGCTGCATCCAGCAGGACATGGTGAGCATGGTTGGCCTGTGTTCCATATGCCTTTAACTGGTTTATATGGAACCACGCGGTCTTCCCATTAGGATACTTTATCCTGTAAACGGAGGGGCTAATTTTGTCCGAAATTGAGTAGGGACCGGAATATTTTGGAGCCAAAAAACTGCTGGGGTTATAAACAGATAACATTACCTGTTGCCCAACCTGGAATTCTGTGGTGTGTACGGTCTTGTTGAAACAGGCAGTACGTTGCTGTCGGCGTTTCCCTAGCTGGACTGCGGCTGCGAGCTGTGCAGACCTCACAGTCTCAACTAGATCTTTAACTGCCTTTTCGTGGGTGAGGGCCGTCACTTCGGGGCTTGTCATGTCCAGTCCTAAAAGGAATTCTGTACCTTTCATAGGGCGTCCGGTCATGAGTGTGTGTGGTGTGTATCCTGTCGATGTGGAGACAGTGTTCCTTATGAACATAAGTGCAAATGGGAGCACTGAATCCCATGTGGAATTGTTCTGTTGAACCATTTTCCTAAGGGTAGTTTTTAGGGTCCGATTCATGCGCTCCACAATCCCGCTGGACTGTGGATGATACGCAATGTGGAAGTTCTGTTTGATTCCGAATATTGTCAGGACGTTC
This sequence comes from Scyliorhinus canicula, assembly GCF_902713615.1. NCBI lineage: Eukaryota > Metazoa > Chordata > Chondrichthyes > Carcharhiniformes > Scyliorhinidae > Scyliorhinus > Scyliorhinus canicula. The sequence goes on from NC_052150.1 coordinate 134,223,689, forward strand.
CTCATGACCCGTCCTGTAAAGTGAGATCCCTGGTCCGAATCGATACTTCGGGGTAAACCCCATCGCGTGAAGATGTGGTGGGTCAGGATCTTTGCAGCTGTCTTTGCTGTATTTGTTCGTGAGGGAAATGCCTCTACCCACTTGGTAAAGGTATCTATCACCACCAGAACGTATTTATAGCCATTCCTGCAAGGGGGCAATGGACCTATAAAGTCGATCTGGAGGTTTGTCCAAGGGCCGTTAACTGGGCGAGTATGCCGAAGTTGTGCTTTCTTAGAATACCGCTCCGGGTTATTCTGAGCACAAATCAGGCAATTCTCTATGTAGTGCGTTACATCATTCCTGAGATTAGGCCACCAACAGAGTTGCCTGAGGTGCCTCGTTGTTGCATCAATTCCCTGATGCCCGTGTCCGTCATGGAACAAGGCAATCATCTGATTCCTGTCCTGCTGTGGGACCACATAAAGTCGGTCCTTAATGATCACACCCTCATGTGTGGTCAGTGCGTGTTTAAAGTGCTCGTAAGCAGGCACAAAGTTTCCCTGGAAAACCTCCCTGAGGTCTCCGTCCTGTTTTTGTGCTGCCACGAGATCTTTAATATCAGTCTGTGAGACTTGGACTGCGCTCACAGGGGCGCTAGCTGGTGCGCTAGCTGGGGGGGTCCATAAGTGTCCTCTTCTGGAACCTGCCTTAGCCAATGCGTCGGCCTTTACATTCCCAGGGGGTGATGACCTATGGTGGCTTCTTACTTTTATTATGCCGAAGGTCCTGTCCTTCGCTTTTGCTAAAATATGCTGGAGTAAGGGGGCTGATGGAAGGGGTTTTCCGTCTGCGGAGACAAAACCTCGTGTCCTCCACAGGGGCAGAAAATCGGTTAAACTGTTACAGACATATAAGCTGTCTGAATATATGTCTGCTGGGCTGGGGAAAGAATCGGGGTGGTCCACTATGTACGCTATGGCTGCTAGCTCTGCTGCCTGCGCGCCTAAGTGACCTGGTAACTTAAGAGCTATCTCTTCGAGAGCGCGCCCCTGCGCGTCCTCTACATAGATGCCGCATCCTGTGATACGCTCACCATTTAAAACTGTGGAGGAACCGTCTACATAAATCCTCAAGGGTCCACACGTGTCTGTGGGCTGGGGGCTTTGTTTCGGGTTCCCTATCTTCCTGGGGGGTGTTTTTGCTAAAAAGGGTCCTGTGTTATGCAGGGGAGCTACAATTTCACAGTCATGGGGCTGTCCGGGGTATTGGAGGTTGTCGGCTAAGTATGTGTGTGTGCGTGTCCGTTTCACTGTAATGTCCCGTCCTTGTAAAAGTAGGGTCCACCTAGCTGCCCTAATCTGGCTAACTGAACCGTCCTTCAGTCGACCGTCTAGTAGTAGCTGTGTGGGTGTGTGTTCGGTCAGAATAGTAATGGGGTTGAGTCCGGTGATGTATGAGAAATACTGCACTGCCCAGAAGACAGCAAGGAGGTGCCTCTCACAGGCCGAAAATCCTTGTTCTACTGGGTCTAACAGTCGGGAGGCATAAGCCACTGGTCTTAGCTGCTCGTGCCGTTCCTGAAGCAACACGGCCGAGAGGGTTAGATCGGTGCTCGCTACCTCGATTGCGTACGGTGAAAGTTGGTCGGGGACTAGCAGCGCGGGTGCTGCACTAAGGGCTCGTTTCAACTCTTCCACAGCGCCTGTATGCTGCGGAAGCCATTCCCAGGGGGCTCCTCTCTTAAGGAGGTCTGAAAGTGGGGCGGCTTTTGTCGCGAATCCGTCGATGTGGTTCCGACAATAGCCAACCAGTCCTAAAAACGACCGGAGGGCTGAAACATTCTGGGGAAGGGGCAATTTGACGATCGAATCAATTCTTTTGAATTCGATCTCGCGTTTGCCGTGCGTGATGACTGATCCCAAATACATCACTTTACTTTCCAATATTTGGGCCTTTTTCGGGTTAACTTTACAGCCAATTTCAGTTAAGAGTTCCAGGAGTTCGGCCAGAAGCGAAATGTGCTCTGCCTTTGTGTCTGTCTGCAGTAGTAGGTCGTCTACATACTGTACCAGACATTCGGGTCGGGAAAATTTGTCTAATCCACTTGCCAGCTGTCGGTGGAAAATGGAGGGTGAATTGTGGAATCCTTGTGGGAGGCATGTCCACGTGTACTGCTGTGTTTTAAAAGTGAATGCGAATTTGTATTGGCACGCTTTTGCCAATGGTATTGACCAGAATCCATTACTGATGTCCAATACCGTGAAGTACTTGGCGTTGAGACCCTGCTTGAGCATGGTCTCGGGACTAGTAGCTACCGTTGGGGCTACTGCGGGGGTTACTTTATTGAGTTCCCGATAATCGATGGTCAGACGCCATGATCCATCGGGCTTCCTCACTGGCCAAATAGGGGCATTGTTGGTGGAGGCTACCGTCCTCAGTACACCTTGGTCCAACAAGCTACCTATAACCTTTTCTATTTCCACCTCTGCCTCGAGGGGAAATCTATACTGCTTTTGCGGTCGGGGGTCCTGTCCGGTAACATGAACTTGTCCAGTCATTCTGCCACAGTCATGACGGTGACTTGCAAATGCTGTCCTGTGTTTGTTTAGTAGGGCCTTAATTTGTCGGTCGGTGTGGAGCGTAGTCAGGTCGAATGAGTACTCTCCCACTGCGCTAATCCGATTAGCGTAGTCTCCTACTGTGAGGGTGGCTGGGGCTCTGTCTGATCTAGCCATTCGCCAGACACACTGGTTCACTGGGTCGAACGACAAGCTGTGAGCGTTCATAAAATCTATCCCCAGGATGTGTTCTGCTGTCCGGGGAAGATTTACTAGAACTACGGGGTGCCTTGTGCTAATGTTCCCTAGCTGGATCGCTACGGGTGCTGTGATATGTCCCTGCTGCGAGTGTCCGGTGAACCCGCTAAGTGTGATGGTGGAGGTGGTCGGCCACGTGTCTGCGTGTGCCGTGGTTGTGGAGTTAATGGTGGTGCGGGATCCTCCTGTGTCCCACAGTAACTCTATGGGCTTCCCTTTGACTTTTGCCGTGACTACGGGCCTCCCTGATGAGTCCCATAGTGTGTCACAGACCCAAGTGGGGGAGCCCGAACACCGTCAGTTCGTCTCGTCCACATTGGTGGGTCCTGACTGTACTGCTACATTGTGGATGGGTTTTGCCTTGTTGCGGTTCAGAGTGCCTGTCTGCTGGCCTCTCTGAGATCGCTGGGGTGCATTACACTCTTTTGCCCAATGCCCTAACTGTCCACAGTTATAGCATTCCTGTCCTTTCTGTTGAGGGCTGCTCTTGCCTTCATTTACCCATGCGGGCTTCTGGTGCTCTCTGACTGCTTGGATGTCTGCAGCAGCCTGAGCCTCTTCTGGGGATCTAACCTTTGCTTTTGCCTGAAGCGATTGCTCCCAAGCGCGGGACAATCTTTTGAGGACCCATTTTTCGTTATGGGCCTCTTCTGAGGGGTCGTAACTATTGCAAGCGCTCTGTCCTGCTTCTGTTGCGTGTGAGATAATTGTGCGCGTCCACTTAACCATGTTTTCGCGGGTTAAATGCGCTCTATCTAGCTGTCCGAAAACTGCGCTGAAGTGAATCCACAGCCTTCCTGCGAATGCTGTGGGGTGTTCGGATCTCTTCTGCCTGCACTTATTCAAGCCTTCTACGGGGTCACCTCTATTGTACCCGATGGCATCTAAAATGGCAGTGTGCATCTCCTCTAGGCTGCCTCCTGCCACGTTCTGTGGGTCGGGGAGGGCTGCCACTACACTCTGGTCTAAGCTCAGCACGGTGAGCTTAACCTGCTCTCTCTCATCCAGGCCGTACATGGTAGCCTGCTGTTTTACTTTAGCGAAGAACTGGTGGGGGTCTGCGGTGGGGAGGAACGGAGTGATCTTTTCACAAGCGTCCCTTAGCTGGGTTACTGTTAAAGGGGTGGTGTAAGTTATGTCTGGGGCGCCTTCTGATTCGGCTTTCCTCTGTGTGGTTACGGGATTCATGGGTGCGGTTATGATCTGAGCTGTGGGGGGTTGGGGTGCCTGTCGTTTCTGCTGAGCTGCGGGCGCACATGTTCCCTGAACATAACGCTGCGCTGTCTCGCTTAATTCCTGCCAATCTGGGGCATTTTCCCCATCTAACTGTGCTCCAAAGGTGCTTTGGAAGCCATTCTGCACCGAAAGCAGAGATTGCAGTTCCGCAATCTGTTTCCTGCATTTCGCGTGGTCAACTGTGCTTTGTCTTTGTTCGGTTGTTGCAGCATGGAGTGCTCTCAAAGCTGCTTTGAGATCGGAACATTGCCTCTGCAATGCCTCCACCTGCTTTTCCGATTCCTGTCTTATCAGAACGGCACGTTGCACGTCCTGATAGGCTTTCTCATACTGGGTCTGGGAACTGTTCAGATGAGCTAGACAAGACTGGTGAGCCCTCTTGGCATCATCCACCTCTCTACCCTTCTCTGCCAACTTCCCTTTAAGATCCAGGTTTTCTTTCTCGATGTCCCTGACATCGACCTTACTCATTCGGTTCCTTTCCTCTAAATCTGCCCGGAGCGTCCTGATGACCTCCTCTGCGCCTCGCAACTGTGCCAAGCAGGACACAATCGCCATCGGCTTGCGTGCTTTACTTAAACTCTTTTTGTGTATCTGAGAGAGGTTCTCCCACCAAGTATGACCTATACTTCCGGGACCTGTCTCCTCATTTGCACAAAACTCTTTCCAAAGGGGCCATCCCTTTCCTTGTAAATATTTGCGGAGTTCCAGCTCCCACGTGGGACACTGGCCTACCCTGCTACTGCTGCTGGTCGCTGCGACCACAAACTTTGCTGGATCCATCAGACGTTCCATTGCCTGCATGGCCATTTCCTCTGACTCTCTTTTTATAATTTGGAACAGGGGGTTGCTGGGGTGGTGTTTCGTAAAAAGGGTACGGCTTACGCTATTTTCCGATCACAAAACTACCGAAAGTTTGTCGCAACAAAAAGCTTTCAGTTTTACCTTACAGCCCTGTTAGTACGCATGCACTAAAACACACTTCCGAATTTCGCTTATTATTTTGAACACCTTGAATACTTGTGATCTCTTTCTTTCTCTGCAATTTGGAGTTCCAATTCAAATTTCAGGGTCCTGGACACTGTGGTGTTTCCACTTACAACAGGGTCCCGGCGGATGTCGCCACTAAATGTTGCACGTTTTACTATGGGCGTAAAACGCGTTTATTGGAGTGTATTAACACGCCTCCGAGTTCGACGTGTGCTTAACACTGCTAGGCTCTGTTCTATGTAATTATTTAGCTCTGGAGTCGCCAGTTGCCGTATAGGCAACGTCACAAGTATTCCAAGGTCAAATTCAAAGTAATAAAGACGATACACCGATTAGTCAAGTTCAAACGATCAATATTTATTATACAGTTAATAATAAATACTCATGCACACACTAAGAGACTAAGCTACAACTAAACATAAGCAAACAGAATACTTATCTAACAGGAACAGGCAAGGTCAGAGAACGAGGCCTTCGTCCTGGTTTTGTCTGCAGCCTTCAGCAAGCGTTCTGGCACTTGGGAGTCTAGCGGGCTTGGATCGCGTAGCGAGCGTTGAACTTACGGTTTCGGCGGCTGGTGCTCAACGGCTGGAGTCAGGATACCAGGTGTCAGTCGGGGCCGGAGCACGGGTTTAACAGACCGGACAACACGAGGTCCCTATCTTTTATAGGGGTTCCGTTGTCCTTCCCTCTTCTCGGGCGGGCTCTACCTATTGGATCAATTTCTTATCGATACTGGATTAATTCCCCAATGCGAGGGGGTCTCCGTGATGGAGGGGGCGTTTCTTATGTCCTTTTGTTCGGAGGTTTCTGGTGCCTCGATGTCTGGGTCTTGATTGGAATGTGTCCATTCAGAACCAAATGTATCTATTGTGTGGGTGTTCAAGTCTGATGGCCTCATTAGCATGCAAAGCGTTTTGCCATTTGCACCTAGCTAAGGTCTTTTCACCTGAGCCCAAACTGGTTTCTGCTGCTGCAGAATGCAAACTGCTCTTTGCAGACTGCTGTTCTGGCTGAACTGTCTGTTTCCCAGCAGCCTTCCATTTTAGTTTGGCTCAGTGTCCATTTTGCGTGGCCAGCATGGCTACACCACATAGTTTGGAATAATCAGCAACTTTTATATTATATTTACTAATCTCCAAATCAGTCTTGAATATGGTGAACTGCAAGAAATTCTGAATGGATTTCTGTGCCACTGGAGAAATATTTTTTTTTGTTATAATGATCTTTTGCTTCCTGTTGTCAAGTCATTGGTCAATTTAATTAACCAGTTTCCCATTAATTTCATGCACCTTAAATATCTTTTAAAAGCTTCCGTGGGAACTTTTATCAAATGCCTTCTGAAAATCAAAGCAAATTGTATCCAGTGATCACCATCATTAATTAGTTTATTTGTATCTTAAACAAATACTAGCAAAGTAATGAAGGATGACCTATTACTTCTAAATTAATGTCTGTGTTCATTAGGCAAGTATTGAAAGAATCCCATATGATGCTCTGAAGCATTTAATTCAATATTGATATTAAACTAACTGGCCTATAATTTTCATTTATTTTCAAGTAACAGGATTGGATTGAGATTAATTTTGCATATTGTAAATTTGGCAGGTTCAGCCCTGATATGGTAAATAAGAAATGAGAAGAATGATTTGTAGAAACTTCTGCTATCTGTTTTTATATTCTGAGCGAGTTTACTCTCATAATCTATTTTACTTTTCTTTATAGCTTTTTTCATGGCTTTCAGTTGACTTTTAAAGATTTCCAAATCCTCTAGTTTCCCACTAATGTTTGCCATATTGTATGTATTTTCTTTCAACTTGATACCCTCCTTTATTTCCTTAAATATCCATGGCTGATTTTCCTACAGTGCTTCCTTTTCACTGGTATATACTTTTGCTGAGCACTGTCAAAAATCACTTTGAAAGTCCTCCACTGTTCCTCAATTGCCCCACCATAAAGTCTTTGCTCCAGCCTACCTTAGCCAACTCCTCCCTCATTCCATTGTACTCTCCTTTGTTTAAGCACAAGTCACTTGTGTAGGATTTTACCTTCTCACCCTCCATCTGTATTTTAAATTCAAACCATACTGTGATCACTCCTTCCGAGAGGATCCCTAACTATGAGATCATTCATTATTCCTGCCTCATTACACAGGACCAGATCCAGGGTAGCTTGCTGCCTCGCAGGTTCCATTACATACTGTTCGAGGAAACCATCATGGCTACATTCTATGAACTCCTCAATGCTTCCCTGACCGACCTGGCTTGACCAATCAACATGTAGATTAAAATCCTTCATGATAATTGCCGTACCATTTTGACATGCGTCAGTTATTTCTTGGTTTATTGCCCGCCCCATCGTAATGTTATTATTTGGTGGCCTATAGATTACGTCTATCAGTGACCTTTTCTCCTTACTATTTCTAATTTCCACCCACATGGATTCAACCTTTTTCTCCATTGACCCTATATCATCTCTCATTACCGCCCTGATGCCATCCTTAAATATCAGTGCTACACCCCTCCCCCCTTACCTTTCTGTCTGTCTTTCCGAATAGTCTGATATCCCTGGCTATTTAACTTCCAATCATGACCACCCTGCAACTATGTCTCTGTAATGGCCACAAATCATACTTATGTCATGTGAGAGTACCTTTAAGAAATGGGTGTTTAAGAAATGTACCTTTAAGAAATAGGTGTTCATCAGTGATGTCAGAGTGTGGGTGGAGTTGGGCTGTCACCTTTTTACTTTCGTTTTAGACTGTTTGCTGCAGGGTGTGTTTTAGTTTTGTTTCCAGTGTTGGAGCTGCTGGAACAGGTGTACTTCTGTTCTCTCTGCCATCAAAAGACTATCTCTTGATCATTTGGTGAATTCAGAATTATAAATGTTCTCAGTGGTGAATGTAAACCTGATGAGCTTCTGTTAAAAAGGTGTTTCTTTTGTCTACTGGATGTTGTTTGGGAATTTATTAAGGATTACTTAGTGTTGTATTTGAATTCATGGTTGCTAAGATGTTCACTGTATGTTTTAAAAGGTTCACTTGAGTTCATAGAATAAACATTGTTTTGCTTTAAAAAATATATTTCCATTTCTGCTGTACCACACCTGTAGACTGAGCCGTGTGCTCCCCATACCACAATCTAGTAAAAGTTGTGGGTCAGGTGAATTCCATGGTACACTTTGGGGTTCTCTAAACCCTGGCCCATAACACTTATCCGCGATGATTTGTGCCATCAACTCATTTACCTTAATTCAAATGCTTTGAGCTGTCAAGAAAAGTGCCCTTATGCTAATTTTTAAAAACCGTTTGAATCCTAACACCTCCATTCGTAATATCTCCTGAGTTGTTCTTCCTTTAACTTTTAAAATAATTTTCCATGTAGTTAAACCCATCGCCCCACATGCTAACCTGCTGCTTTGCCTCCCATTAACCATTATACTTCCTGTCGTTTTACCCTTTCCTTCCCATCTTCTATCCTCACTGGGGTTTCTGACCCCCCACTCTGCTAAGGTCTCCCATCCAACTGCGAACAGATTCTGCCCAACCATCCGGCTCCCCCCTAGCCTGTGCCCACCCAAAATCACCACCTCGTCCATCCTCTCCAAAACTCAACTAGAAAGTCACCTGAGTCACTAGCATCCCCCCCCCCCCCCCATCCCCCTGTCATACCCCATCCCGCCACAACCTCCTCTCCTACCCACTCACCTCTGCCCTCGGGCTACTCGCCGCTGCCCCCTCCCCAACACTGCTTCCATTTACTAGCATTCCCTGCTAGCATGGTGACTCCCACCTGGAGATCAACACAAAGGACCACAGCAAAAAACATCTAAACTACACATCCCTCATTTTGTTTCCCCTGCCTTATTCTTTAAAAATGCCTGCAGCCAGGCCCCTGCCTGCCATTTGGCCAGCTCGGCACCTATGTCTTGGTAAATCTGGATCCGATTCTCCTCCCAGCTACAGTCTTGAGATGCCTTTATCCACCTCAGAATCTTCTCGTGGAACCGCGCAGTCACCAGCTCTTGGCCTCTGTCATTGTGCAATGGGCACGATCCATCTCTGAAGCTTCTTGAAGATCCCAACCTTGACCAGCTTCACGAACATCTTTGAAACATAACCCGTGCACTTGTTCTCTCCACACCCTCTAGCAGACCTACAATTCGCAAATTCTGCCTCGACTGATTCTCCTGGTCATCCGCCTTCACCCTCAGCACCTTGCAGGCCTTCCCCAACATTTCCATCTCTGCTTCTAATGACATGATCCGGTCGCCAAGACCCAACACTGCCCGTTTCACCTGTCGGATCATCGCACCTGGTGACTCCAGGCACTTCTGCACCTGATTGAAAGTCCTGCAAAGAGGGGCTAGTGCTCCCTCAATTGCCCTGGATCAGTCCTCCTGCATCTATTTCCCCCCTGATAAAGTCCACCAACTGTTCCACAGGTAGTGTGGCAGACAACGACGACGCTTCCCCCAATTTCTCCACAGTGCTGCGCCACGCGTGTCCTCCAACTCCTGAAACCAACACCCTCCACTCACTTCCCACTTTTTGTATAAACATCGCCTATTAATGGGTAGAAAGGACAAAAAACAACTCCTCCAAGCAGGAGGCACCTTGTGTGTGACCAATCTGCTCATGGCCACCATTGGAATCAGAAGGTTAGGTTCAATAGGTTTCCATGAAAACAAGCCAGCTGGTCCAAATGGCCTCCTTCATTCATACTTATCTTTGTAATTACAAGCGGCAGGAGAGAAACGCAACACATATGGTGCGGGATTCTCCATCAGCTGAATCCACAATCGGAAGACACATTTGTGCGGAGAATCGGTTTTGCCGCCAAAATCGTGGCGGGCGCCTGTTTCACGCCAAATTGCAATTCTCCAGTCCATCAAGAGCAATGTCAATGAGTTCCACTCCGCACATATAGTAAACACCGTTGGCATATCATTAGCGGGCCCAACACGATATTCTCCGAGGCCTCCGCGATTCTCTGCCTCCAGCAGGGCGAATCCCGACGGCATGGTTCATTTGTGCATTTAAGAATTGAGAAACATGCCGTGGCTGATGAGGGAGAGAGAGGAGGTAGGGCATGGAGAGGTGTGACTGTTGGCTGCTGGTCCTGACACTGACCAGGCTGGTTGGGGTTTGGGGGGGAAATAGGGAACGGGCGTGATAGGGGGGCATGGAGTGTACCGCTGGCATGGGCAGCGCCAGCCGACAGTGCCCCTGGCAAAAGGAACAGGCGTCTAGGCCAGAGTCCCCCACAATGCCAGGCACCGAACGGGCCATGGGTACGGGGATGAGGGAGGGGGAGGGACATGCCGGGCATGTCCGCAGTGTTAACCGGGGCCACCGTGAAGCCCATTGGACCTGGTTGAGCACAGGGGTGCACACTAAGCTACAATGTTGGCCTTTCACTCCCTGCAGACAATGGATATTGGAATACAACCAGCTATGGTGGCCTTTCTGGGAGGGCACAGGTGAGGGGGGAGCCGGATGGTTGGGCAGAATCTATGCTAGGTGGGGGTGGCAGACCTTAGCTCGATTATGTCTATGGACGCTGCATGGACGCCATTGAAACAGGTCTATACGTCTGTCTGTGGCCTTCATATAGACATCATCATCCACGCGACCGCAGTAGGTAACCCCTGTCGCCCAGGAGCTCACCCCCAGCTGGGTGTGCACCTCGAAAAGGCCGGGAATCAACGAGTATGCGAGGATGAAGGCATCATGCACACTGCCCGTGTATGGGCAAAAAGCATAATGCACATCTGATGGTCACACATCAGCTGCACATTCATCTAGTGGAACCCAAAGAACAAAGAAAAGTACAGCACAGGAACAGGCCCTTCAGCCCTCCAAGCCTGCGCCAACCATGCTGCCCATCTGAACTAAAATCTTCTACACTTCCGGGGTCCATATCCCTCTATTCCCATCCTATTCATGTATTTATCAAGATGCCCCTTAAACCGCAGCGTGTTCCAGGCACCCACTACCCCCTGTGTAAAAATCTTGCCTTGTATATCTCCTCTAAACCTTGCCCCTCACATCTTAAACCTATGCCCCCTAGTAATTGACCCCTCTACCCTGGGAAAAAGCCTCTGACTATCCACTCTGTTTATGCCCCTCATAATTTTGTAGACCTCTATCACGTCGCCCCTCAACCTCCGTCGTCCCAGTGAGAACAAACCGAGTTTATTCAAACTCTCCTCATAGCTAATGCCCTCCATACCAGGCAACATCCTGGTAAATCTCTTCTGCACCGTCTCTAAAGCCTCCACATCCTTCTGGTAGTGTGGCGACCAGAATTGAACACTATACTCCAAGTGTGGCCTAACTAAGGTTCTATACAGCTGCAACATGACTGCCAATTTTTATACTCAATGCCCCGGCCAATGAAGGCAAGCATGCCGTATGCCTTCTTGACTACCTTCTCCACCTGTGTTGCCCCTTTCAGTGATCTGTGGACCTGTACACCTAGATCTCTCAGACTGTCAATCCTCTTGAGAGTTCTACCATTCACTGTTTATTCCCTACCTGTATTAGACCTTCCAAAATGCATTACCTCACATTTTGGTTTGTGTAGAGCAGACTCGTAGAGCAATATGCGAACAGTTGATCATCCCCTGCCACCTGGCGCTGCCAGTCCTATAGTCCCGCAGCTGTGTCAACCAGGCTCTGCATTCTCGCAGACATGGAACACAAAGAGTTGACCATCTCCAACTGGGACTGCGCCACGTAACGCTGTGACTGTGTTGCCACCTTCTAGGTCTCTTCCACATTAGCTAGTGACTGTACCATCTCCTTCTTGGACTGGGCTATCTCCCTCTACCATGTAAACCAGCGCCCGGGCAATGCCGTCAACGCTCTCAGCCATGGCTCACTGTGACTGGACCATGCTCAGGAGCGCCGCTGCAATTTCCAGGTGGCCCTGGCTCATGGCTGCCTGTGAGAGGGTTGCCCTGCCCTGGGCCTTGGCCATCGCTTACACAGAATTCCCCAGGCCTTGGACACGCTGATTCATGGCCGAAAGCCTCACTTGCAAGGCCTCCACATTGGGCATTGCCGAGACACTGCAGAGCATGGCCCAATCACTGAGGAGCATCGCTGAAGGCATCAACACAACTGTGCAGACAGCGGGGAAACAACAGGTCTGACAAAGCCAGATGATGCAGGAGAAGCCGGGGCTCAAACCAGCTGACCACCTTGTCCCAAGGTGAATCCCGGGGTTCTATAGGCACCGAGCGGGTGGAGATGTGAAGCCCGTCCCCTCCCATGGAGTGGCGACTGTAGCCACCAGCTCCCCCAAGTTCCACTACTTTGATGAGACTGCGTCTCGCTGCCAGCACATGGGACAGGGCAGCATGGCTGTACATGTGCCACCGACAATTGAGGCACCCTCCAGCCCCAGACGATGCCTGCCATGGGGCATCGAAGACAGGATGTTCTGAGCAGCTGGCTGCCTCCACCTCAGATGTGTATCCTGGGGAGTCACCTAGAAGCAGTTGGAGAGGTTGGAAGGCCAAGCACATCGAGGATCACTGAGGGCACTGGGGGAGGGGGGAAGAGGTTGGGGGGATGTGGGGGAGGTGGGGCGGCGCCATCAGGAGACTAGGGAATTATTACACGCAATAAATACCTTTGTGCACAACTAGTATGATGCCTGGCACTTTCTTTTGCAAGGCGGGCTGAACTCCGAATCCTTGGCCCATCTCTCCAGGCATCGTCCCTTCCCCACAGCACTCACCCACCCTCCAGCTGTGAGCATGCCCGCAGAGTGTGTCTAATCTCCTGGGTATTCGGATGTTGGATGCTGCATGTATGGCATTGCCTCCCGCAGTGTTCAAGCACAGTGCCAGGCATCAAGGTGTGATTGGATGGTTGGCAATGGCTCCCACATGCTGCATGGCCTGCCTACCCACGGGAATGCACTTGGGTTGTGTTAAATGTTCACTTAACCATGATTGCCAATTGCTTATTAGCAGCCTTCAGCCTCACAGAGGCCTCGGCAGTTGGTGGGGGTTATGGGTGGTCAGTGGGGCAGACGGCAGGGACAAGGGTTTCCCCCAGGAATGGGTACACAGGTCCAGGAGCTGGCACGCTGGTGCTGTGCATGGTTGCCCCCTTTTGCCTCCTCCAATGCACTCCACCCCTCCATGGCGGTCTATCCCTGCAGAGGGTCCCCCACCCCCAGCCAAGGGTCCCTCATCCCTCACCGAGCACTGAAGTGGCAATCCCAGCACCCGCAGTCTCTTTGCCTGTGGGCAAAGATGGCTACTCACCTCCTCGGATGCCCACAGAAGGCCTTTCCCAGGTTCACGTTTTTAAAAAGGTGTACTAACCGGCGCCAGCATGAGCACTTTCTGGGGAGACGCTGGATGATGGGAGGCTGTTGGATATGGGGTGGCTCTTGTTAAATGTACGGAAATAGGGCTTAAGTGGTGATAATTGGTTTTCCGTCCTGCTACAGCGAGATCCCGATTTTCCCACTACGGGAGCGGGCCTGTCGCGGTTCTCGTTTTTGGCTCTCCCGCTATTCACCGGCCTCGCTTCGCTCGAGTAAGAACACAACGAGAATCACGCATCATTTTGTAACTTTGTAATTGGCTCTAATTGATACATGACTGTGGATGATAAGGACTTTTAACATTTAGACAGAGTTTAGAGGTATTCAGGTTTCATTTGTGCAAATAGTATTGTAATGTGATTGGAACAGATGCCAAAGCTAATGTGAGATGGTGAGGAATTTCTAACACACAGTTGACAAGAAATGAAAATGTAGGTAATCTGAATTGAATCTTTTTTGAACACCACTTAGGATTTGATTGGTCTTGGCCCATTTCATTGGAGCTGATCCTTTGGATTTGGTTGGTAATGAGGTATTCTCCACTGGTTAGTCTCATTAAGAAATACAAATTAGGTACGATTCAACAGAAAAATTTCTAATTTCATTTGTGGCGGATTGTTCAGAGAGTTTCCCATCGGCTCTGCTGCCAAGTTCCCCACCGTTATCTGATGCACTATCAATTACAACGAGACGAGAGTAGAATGTAATCGAGGCTTTATCACCCAGAGATGTGTGGCCTCCTACAGCAGCTGATGAAGTGGCTGCTGTTCGGAGAGCACACACATTTATACTCCGCCTACTGGGCGGAGCCAGCAGGCAGGGAACTACCACCGTACCTGTAGTACCGGGGCCTTACCATAAAACCCATATATATAATATACATCCGTGGTGACTACCACATTCACCCCCTGTTAAAAATGAGTCCAGTGGGGTTGGTGGAAAACTATGTACATACAGATTGGCTTTAAAAATGACAGAGAAGGTTACAAATTTAGACGGTCCGGTGCCTTGATCTGTCGTCGAGAGCGCCACAGTGGTGGTGGCGACTCGGGCGTCAGCTTGGTCTTCGGTGACTCCAGGAGCGTGTCGAAATCCTCTTCATCCCCGGGTCGGAGCAAGGCGAGGACGGATTGTCCTGGAGCGGGGGCTGCGGTGGAGTGCTCCGGGGGAAGGGAGGGTGGTGCCGGGGCAGAGGGGGGTTGTGTGGGGAACCAGCTGGTGCCAGGTCCCTGAGGGAGACTGTGTCTTGGCGGCCGTCGGGTACGCTACGTAAGCTTACTGTGAGTTGGCATGGAGTAGCTGTACCCTCTCAACCAACTGGTCTGCCTTGTGGAGTCGCACATGTTTAAGGAGGAGAACGGGTCCTGAAGCTGCCAGCCATGTTGGGAGCGAAACCCCGGAGGTAGACTTCTTGGGGAAGGCAAAGAGACGTTCATGGGGGGTTTCGTTCATCGTGGTACACAGGAGCGACCAATTGGAGTGAAGTGCGTCGGGGAGGACCTCCTGCCAACGGGAGGCCGCGAGATGTCTGGACCGCAGGGCCAGCTGGGAAGCCCTCCAGACTGTCCCATTCTCCTGCTCCACCTGCCCATTTCCCTGGGGGTTGTAACTGGTCGTCCAACTCGAGGCAATGCCCCTGTAGAGCAGGAACTGGCGCAGTGTATGGGAGGTCTGCCTTACGGATGGAGAGCTGGTGGTAGGCAGATTTCAGGTCCATTGTTGAAACGATCTGGTATTGTGCAATCAGATTGACCATATCAGATATGCGTGGGAGGGGACGTAGTGTCGAGCTGCGTATACCGGTTCATGGTCTGACTGTAGTCAACGGCCATTCTTTTTTTCACCTCTATCTTCACCACTGCCACTTGGGCTCTCCAGGGGTTGCTGCTGGCCTCGATAATACCTTCCCGCAGCAGCTTCTGGACTTCAGACCTGATGAAGGTCCTGTCCTGGGCGCTGTACCGTCTGCTCCTGGTAGCCACGGGTTAGGTTTGCAAAAAGGGAAGGTGGGTCGACATTAAGGGTCACGAGGCCGCAAACAGTAAGGGGTGGTAGGGGCCCGCCAAATTTCAGGGTTAGGCTCTGGAGGTTGCACTGGAAGTCCAGGCCGAGTAGCAAGGCAGCGCTGAGGTTGGGGAGGACGTAGAGGCGGATGCCGCTGAACTCCATGTCCTGGACGGTGAGGGTGGCGATATAGTATCCCCGGTTCGCCACGGAGTGGGATCCGGAGGCCAGGGAGATTCTCTGGTTAGTGGGGCGTACCGTGATGGAGCAGCGCCTTACCGTATCAATGTGGATGAAGCTCTCAGTGCTCCCGGAGTCCAGAGGCAGGATATCTCGTGCCCATCGACCTTCACCTTTGTCGAAGCGGACGCGAGGTTGTGCGGTCGAGACTGGTCAACCGTCAACTGGTCGTTGGTGGTTGCAGGTGATGAGCGGCCTGATGAGGTGCCCAACGGGCAGGGGTCCTGAGGTTGGTAAGATGGCGGCGCCCACGGGCTGTACGTGTCCTGGGGCAGGCAAGATGGCGGCGCCCTCGGGCCGCACGTGTTGTGAGTACAGCAAGATGTCAACGCCCACGGGCTGCACGTGGTCCGAGGAGGGGAAGATGGCAGCACCCACTGGCTGTACGTGGGGGGTGCCGGGACAATAGCGGCGATTGAGTGGGCCTGACACCCTGGAGCCTGACACCCTTAAAGATAATTTATTTGGAGTAATTGATTAATATCTAATTAGCCAATTGCCTGTTAAGTGACTGACACTTTCCTGAATTAATCAAGGGGGCCACAGCTGAGAAGTAGGACCAATAAAATGAAGTAAGGGGCTAAACCCAGATAAGGGGCTGGATTCGCCGTTCTGGAGACTATGGGCTGGATTCTCTGCTCCCCGACACCAAAATCACGTCGGCGAGGGAACGAAGAATCCCCAATGACACCAGAATTGGGGGTGGAGCCACGTTCGCGATACTCCGCCCCCTGAAAAGTGGTGTGCTCCGTGCTACATATCCATGGCTTCAGGCCACAGCCTGAGGCCGCCCCGCGATGCTCCGTCCCAGACCGGCCTAGTTCCTGATGGCGTGCAGCATCTGAGGTCTCACCCGTCGTGAACTGAGCGTGGTGGTTGCGGACTCAGTCTGGCGCCGCCACAGTTGGGTGAGGTCCAATACAGGGGGGGCTTTATTTGGGGCTGGGGAAACTGTGGGTGTGCGGTCCAGAGCGCACAAGCGGCCGAAGCGGGTGCTATTTTTGCGGTCGGGATCCACAGGCTGAGTCCGTCATGAGGCACGGTGCGGCCGCTGCAGGCCGCCGCCGTGCACATGCGCGGCAACGGACCCAGAAATGCTCAGGGACGTATTGGGAGCGAGAGCTGGGAGCTCTATGCTGCCTCCCTGCTCGCACCGGCAAATTGATGGCCGTCGTGCACCAGTTTTCCTGGCGTAAAACACCACAGTTTTCACGCCAGCTTGGTGACTTAGTCTCCCAAACGGAGAATCCAGCCCTAACTCTTCCCGCTGGGGGCAAAAATTGTCGTGAAACAACCACCAATTCTCTGTTCCGGGGGTGGGGAGTGAGGGGGGGCGGCTAACAGCCAGGCAACATAGAGCTCCCAGCTCTAGCTGCCGATACAGCTGCAGAATTGCCGGTCCGTGGCCGCGAATGCGCACAGCCTGCCATATAGTGGCCCCTTGTAGACCTCCTCACCGCCCCCAGACTACCCCCCATTAGTGCCCCCAGCTCGTGCCCATGTTCCCCCCTGCCCGTGGATCGACCCTCCACCCGACTGTGGCGGCGCTGGACTGAGTCCGCAGCCACCACGCTGAGTTCCCGACTAAAAATAGCTTTTCAGGGGATGGAGCATCGCAAAAACAGCGATGCCCCTGATTTCGGCGTCATGGGGGATTCTCCGTCCCATTGCAGAACCCGATTTTGTCATCGGGGATCGGAGAATCCAGTCCATGGTCTCAGTCCATTACCTGAGGCCCTCTTCCCAGTGCTCCGCCCCCAACCGGCCGAGTTCCCGATGGCGTGGATCTCTCACGCTATTTCTTGTCGGGAACTCGGCGTGGAGGCTGCGGACTGAGTCCAGCGCCGCCACAGTCGGGGGAAAGCCAACCTGGGGGCAGGGGGAATTTCGGCAGGGGCTGGGGGCACTGTTTGGGGGGTGGTCTGGGGGTCACAATCCTGGCCCATAGGGGTACCATTTGGCAGGCCGGTAATGCGCGCGGTAGTTGCAGGCCTCCACCGTGCACATGTGCGGCTACAGACCTGGCAATTCTCTGAGCCATATCGGCAGCTAGAGCTGGGTGCCCTACGCTGTCTGCCTATTAGCCCCCCACCAAAAGGAGGATCTGTGGCCGTTTTGCGATGCATTTTCGGTCGTAAAACGCCATAGTTCCCATGCCAGCGTCAGGACGTAACCTGAAAATCGGAGAATCCAGCCCCTTATCACTGAGCGAGAGTTAAGGGGAATCTTACTGTCGCCCACATTATGGCTGCCTGTTGCATCCTCCACAACATCGTGCACCAGAGGGGCTATGTGCCGGAGGAAGATGAACACCAGTCCTTGTCTGACGAGGTGAATGTGGGGTAGGATGTGCAGGACATGGGGCCGAGGCAGCACAGGAGAATGCACGATATGTGCGCCAGGGCCAGTGCGCATGGGATGCTCTGATCGCCTCCCTTTTCACCGATTGGGGTGGGGGAGGGGAACAGGCCAGGGGCACTGACACCACATCCTACTCCCACACCCCATAACCTCTCCCCCTTGGCCCCTTCCCCTTCTTGCAACCTTTCCACATAGTGCCTACTGGGTTGGCAGTAACACCGGGTCTGGTCAATGAAATGGAGAATGATGAGAATCTGCTCTGCGATGAGACCTGGTGCTCCACATTGTATGACAATGTTTGACTTCTGTACATGGTGGCACTTCCCACCATCTGCCTGGGTGATCCCTGCATGCGAATTGGTCATTGCATCCCCGGTCCCAGCAGATCCCTCCAGTGACGCTGGTGGGGATGGTTGGGTGGGGTGAAGGGAGCGGAGCCCATTCCCCCAGCAACCCCTCTCTGGTCAGCCCAGACCAGCCCACCGCTCACACCCATCTGACAGAGCACTGAGGCAGGTTGTAACAGTGTTAACAGGTATTTGATGTGAAAATATATACAGGTACGTGCCCTAGACCCTATAATAAAACTGTGCCCTGCACCCGTGCCGACTTAACTCCTGTCTGGCTTTCTGACCTTACGGTCCCGAACACTAAATCTAGGTGGATCCGCAGATGGTACACCTGCTGCCCATCTTTTGTGACAAGGAAAGGAGGAGAGTGGGGGAGTCCAAGGTGCTTCAGTGTTTCGGCACCTCCCCTGCAGGAGTTACCAGCACGGGCTCCCTTGGGGAACCCGATGGCCCCCGGGCTACTCCATGGGGCAGAGGTGTGAGTGCAGCTATCGCCTGAGGTACCCTTGCCATCTGACGCAGCCATTTCTGGAGATCCGCTGTGGTCTCGACCAGGGACTGCATGCTCGCAACCCTGGAGTACAGGGAGTGGACCATCAGCATCTGGGACTACGTCACATCACCCATTTAGCGTGGTGCCGGTGAATCAGCTGGTGAGCCTTTATTTGTGTCGAGAAGCCCCCGAGGACTCGTTAAATGGACCAATTAACGTTGAATAACGTTGCCAGCCTCTTTGGGCTGAGTGCCGGGAAGCCAACGGCAGTTCCTGCTCGCTACAACACTTAAAAATCTTTTCTGAGAATCGCGCCCAATATTGTAGTAGGAATAAATAAAATATTAAATCAGGTCTGATATGGACTGCCAATTTTCAGGCAAAAGGAAGAACCCATGTAATTGTGGGGATAATATTAAATTTTAGAAGTCTGGGCTGTATGGTTAAAGACAAACAAAAGCTGTGACTGTAAGACAACTAAGTATAACAAGGAGGAATAGATTTAAATTTTAATCAGTAAAAATCATGGATTTGAAGAATAATTCCTTGATTGAGGTTATTTTCTAACTTCATGGTGACTTTGAATATTTAAATTACAAAAAAGGAATTATGTACTAACCCTTTGAGGATTACAATAGTATTTTGTACAGCTTACAACATGAAAAATGAGAAGCAATTTCATTTTATCCGAATGCTCAGCAGTAAGCAGAACTATGTGGCTGGATTCTATTGTGTCCGATAATATGTGGGTATTGTTCTGTAAATCTTGGGCGCGATCTACCGGAATGGGGACAGCGTCCCGTAGCGCACCCGATAACCGCGTGTTTCCCAAGGCTCAGAGCGCCGGGAAACACCCGTTGACTAATGCCCATCCAGGTAGATCAGGGCCCTCAGCAGGGGACGCATGGCAAAGGCCGTACTTAGCTCCGTTCCCTGCACTGAGAAGCTCCGCCTGGATCCCACGTCTTAGATCCCAGGCCTTGGTTAGATCTCGGGGATGCATATTAGAGTAAGGCTAGCTGTATCACTCCAACGTGCAGATTTGCCAGAAATGTATCCCATCCACCCAAAATGGCCGGGTTTCAGATCACAACCACTCGCAAGATTGCGTTATACCTCACGAGGTGTGGTGAGCTGGGTAGATTCCAGAAGTGATTGATGTGTTATCTGTGTTGGTCTAACATCGACTGCAACTGGATGCAGTAAAATGAGAAACAGGCGTCCGACACAGGAGATGGTCCAACACTGTTTTATTGAACCTGTTGATTGCTGTACATAATCTGCTGTGGGTTCACACTCTATTAACCTAACTGATAACCTCCTACTGGCTTGACCAGACTAGCTCTCTATCACATGGTGATGATGTTCATTGGCCTGTGCACTGCGACTATCTCCCTAGCCGTGTCCTGTGAGAGAGGGAGAGCCTTAATGCCCTGTGGGCTTTATAGTGATGGTGTCCCGTCTGGTGATTGGTTGTTATGTGTCGTGTGTGTTCATTGGTTATCCTGTGTGTCAATCACTGCCTGTCTGCATCTCATGATATACATGAGTGGATATTATGACAGTGATCTCCCGGGATCTACTGGTTGCGTTGCACCGCGCTGCTTTTCGGGCGCAATGCGACTGGTAGATCTTGCCCCTTATTTCAGGAAAGAAAATAAAAATTAAGTAAATATGTTTCTGAAAAAGAAGAGCTTAATCTTTTAACAGTTAAAATTTGTTATGGTAGATCTGTAGATCACCAAAATTCCCGGCCACTACACAATAGACCAGGCTCATGCTCTGAATTTTATGATGTCCATGTAGCCCTGGTGAATTATTTCTAGAATCTCTGGTCGGAGTGATACAGGAATTATCAACTGCTCCTCGTATACCAGCAGATCATCAATTACGGAGAAGTGTTTCAAATGTTCTAAATGTATTTTTATTACTGTTGCACCAAAACACTGCGTGGCACATCTTGCATGCACTATTGACATTTGCTCTTGGTATATTTATTGTTACTTTTTTGAGCTCACTGGAAATTATGCTGCCAATAATTGTGAATAGGACTCAAGCTTATGGATTAGGTTAATAACGTGTGATGTGGGATGGTGCACTGTGACCCTGGAGAATGTATCTGCAGTTGTTTGTAACTTGCCCTGTCTCATAAGTGAAGCTCTTTTGGACACTTTCAACTGAAGCCTGACTGAAGTCTTCAGTTGGGGGCCCTTTTTCAGGTCCGACTTGCAAACTTCTTAAAAGTTGCTGTTCAGAGGTTTTGGGGTGATGCTCTGCTGCCACTATGCTGTAAAATTCCACCTCGGGGGCCATGTTGGGTGTTGGTTATGACTGGCTATGAATGATTGCGTAGACATGGGAATGTCTGAACAATAACTGGTTTATTGGATGAACATAATAATAATAAGTTACTATGAAAATCCCCTAGTCGCCACATTCTGGCGCCTGTTCGAGTATGCTGAGGGAGACTTCAGAATGTCCAATTCACCGAACAGGCACGTCTTTCGGAACTTGTGGGAGGAAACCGGAGCATCCGGAGGAAACCCACACAGACATGGGGAGAATGTGCAGACTCCACACAGACAGTGACCCAAGCCGGGAATCGACCCTGGGACCCTGGAGCTGTGAAGCCATAGCGCGAACCACTGTGTTACCGTGCAATACATGTAGAGAGACAATACTGTAGGTGTAAGTCATGAAAAGTCTACTTCTTGACTTTTGGACATTTATACCTCATATGGCGGTAGTTTCTTCAGTCCCTCACATAACCCTTTCAACCCTGAATACCCTAATACTACAGTTAGTGAGTTAGTATCCGAGGCTCAATCATCTTCTGTTGCTTCATTCATGCTTTCCTTCTGCAATAAGTGGGGATGTTTGCACAATGTTCAGTACCAAGGAGTACAATTTGGAGTTGGGGACCAAGGGCAATGTGTCCAAGTTTGCAGATGACACTAAGATGAGTGGTAAAGCGAAAAGTGCAGAGGATACTGGAAGTCTGCAGAGGGATTTGGCTAGGTTAAGTGAATGGGCTAGGGTCTGGCAGATGGAATACAATGTTGACAAATGTGAGGTTATCCATTTTGGTAGGAATAACAGCAAACGGGATTATTATTTAAACAATAAAATATTAAAGCATGCTGCTGTGCAGAGAGACTTGGGTGTGCTAGTGCATGAGTTACAGAAAGTTGATTTACAGGTGCAACAGGTGATTAAGAAGGCAAATGGAATTTTGTCCTTCATTGCTAGAGGAATGGAGTTTAAGACTAGGGAGGTTATGCTGCAATTGTATAAGGTGTTAGTGAGGCCACACCTGGAGTATTGTGTTCAGTTTTGGTCTCCTTACGTGAGAAAGGACGTACTGGCACTGGAGGGTGTGCAGAGGAGATTCACGAGGTTAATCCCAGAGCTGAAGGGGTTGGATTATGAGGAGAGGTTGAGTAGACTGGGACTGTACTCGTTGGAATTTAGAAGGATGAGGGGGGATCTTATAGAAACATTTAAAATTATGAAGGGAATAGATAGGATAGATGCGGGCAGGTTGTTTCCACTGGCGGGTGAAAGCAGAACTAGGGGGCATAGCCTCAAAATAAGGGGAAGTAGATTTAGGACTGAGTTTAGGAGGAACGTCTTCACCCAAAGGGTTGTGAATCTATGGAATTCCTTGCCCAGTGAAGCAGTTGAGGGTCCTTCATTAAATGTTTTTAAGGTAAAGATAGATAGTTTTTTGAAGAAAAAAGGGATTAAGGGTTATAGTGTTCGGGCCGTAAAATGGAGCTGAGTCCACAAAAGACCAGCCATGATCTCATTGAATGGCGGAGCAGGCTCGAGGGGCCAGATGGCCTACTCCTGCTCCTAGTTCTTATGTTCTTATGTTCTTATGTACCAATTGCAACTCCTCAGATAATGAAGCAATTTGAGTCCATGTGATGCAAGCCGATGGACAACATTGAGCCTACGGCTGATAAGCTGCAAATAACATTTGTATGCCACAAGGGTGCGTCAATGACCATCTCCAATGAGACAGAATGTTAAGCAGCTCTCCTTTGTCATAATATGTACTCATGTACATCATGAGGTAAAGACAGGCAGTGAAAGACACCCAGGTTAGCCAATCAACACACAGGACAGAACACAACCAATCACTAGACAGAACACTAGAGGGGGGGTTTCCTACTATAAAACACACGAGGCATCAGCACTCCGTCTCTTTCCACTGGTGACAACTGTAGTGACAGTCAGGGTGTATATATCAGTTAGCACCTTCTACACGTGGCTCAGAGCTAGTCTGGTCTAGTTGGTTAGAGTTAGCACAGTTAGAGTAGTAGAGTCAACCCACAGCAAGCTGTGTGCACTGTTACAGAAGTTCAATAAATGGTATTGAACCAACATCTAAGTTTGGTGTCTGCTTTCCAGTCGAACTGCATCCAGTTGCAGTCTGTGTTACCCCAGGGTCAATAACACAACACCCTTAACATCCAAAGGCATTCCCATTGCTGAATCCTTCGCTATTAACATCTTGAGAGCTACCATTGTCCAGAAACTGAATGGGACCAGCCATATAAAAACTGCGTTTCCAAAAGAGTGCAGATGCTGGGGATTCAAAGGTGAGGAACTCACCTCCTGACTCCCCAAAGCCTGTCCACCATCAAGAAGGCTCATTCAGGAGTTTGATGGAACACTGTCCACATGGACAGATGACGACTCCAACAAAACTCAAGAAGCTCGACACTATCCAGGACAAAACTGTCCACTTGAACGGCAGCCCATCCATCAACTTAAACATCACTCCCTCCACCATTGAAGCACAATGGCTGTAGTGTATAACATATATAAGATGCACTGCAGCAACTCACTAAGGTTCCTTCAATACCATTGACCACATAGTAGGGCAAAGGCAGCACATACATGGGAACATCACCACCTGCAAGGGCCCCCTCCAGATTATACGCGATCCTGACTTGGAACTTTATCACCATTCTTTCGCTGTTGCTGGATCAAAATCCTGGAACTCCCTTCCTAATTGCACTGCGGGAGTACTTGCACCATATTGACTGCTGTAGTTGAAGAAGGCGGCGGTGGGCAGTTAAGGATGGGCAATAAATGCTGGCCTTGCCGGTGTAGGCCAGATCCCATACAAGAACAAAAAAAAATCACAAATAATGACCAAAACACTATTTGCCGATAATCTCAATTGTTATGGGCCAGGGCTTAGAAAATACCAAAGTATGTTATTGAGTTCACCTGACCTATAACTGTTTATTGATTTTGTTTACGATGAGCACAAGAGGCTGCCTTTCAGGTGTTATTCAACAGAGTGCTTAGGTGCTTTTAATCCAAAAACGAGCTTTATTCTATGAATTTAATGAAAATGTTTATAAACACACACAGTAAGCATTTTTATCAATTAAAAACATAAATATCCCACACAGCTACAGTACTCTGTGTATAACCCTTTACTGTTCCAATTTAATAACAAGATACCATAAACCAGAAACCAATTTTCAAAGGTGTGGCCCCGCACACGGCACTCTTATGTTAGGAGGTGAAGAGACTGATAACAGTCACCTGTGGTCTTACCTTTCCCATCTCCTGTTGCCAAAAGAGAAAATGCTGGAAAATCTCATCAGGTCTGGCAGCATCTGTAGGGAGAGAAAAGAGATAACGTTTCGAGTCCAGATGACCCTTTGTCAAAGGGTCTCCTGTTGGTTGGCTGAAAATATAATTGTCGAAGTAGTTTCGACTCTACATGACTATTGGAGGCCTTGTTAGGCTATTTGGATCACTATGCAAGATAATAAGGTATCAATAATAATGAAAGGAAAGAAGATTGTAAAAAGCCAGACACTAAGAAAGAGAAAAACAGAAAGGCTCAAATACAATGATATTAGTAAAAGGCAACAACGAACACATATGATTTGAGAATCAACGAACCTATGGCATGAATAACAAAAAGTCTTTAAACATTTTAGGCTGCATTGTTTTCTGGCAGCAAGATTAACTGGTACCTCCCTGCTCTGACCTTAAATTTTCCCCCTCCAGGCCAGGGCCACTACTGGCCAACTCTGGCCGCTGCCTCCCCACTTGCTGCTTGAAAGGGCACAGGTTCACAGCTAATTTCCCTTGCATTCACCCTTCTTACCACTGTTCCCAGGAACAGAAGGGAAGCATGGGTAGAGGGAGGGAGTCTAGTTGCAGCCTCCATTTCATGATGATCACTCACCTTTTAGAGGGTTAACCAGTCTTATATGATAATAATAACTTATTGTCACAAGTAGGCTTCACTGAACTTACTGTGAAAAGCCCCTAGTCACCACATTCCGGCGCCTGTTTGGGGAGGCTGGTACAACGCTGCCGGCCTTATTCTGCATTGCAAGCCAGCTGTTTAGCCTACTGTGCTAAACCAGCCCCTTTATTGCCCAAAGTTTTCTAAAAAGTTGTCTTCGGGGTTCTTCTGCCCTTTAAGTGTTATCCTATAGCAGCACTTTCACTGCAGCTCAGAAGAATTTTCTCACCATGCATTGGCTGAATGATAGGAAACAAAGAGTAGTGGTTTCTGGATGTTTTTCAGGTTGGAGGAAGGTTTGTAACAATATTTCCCCAGTGTTGGGACCCTTGCTTATCTTGATATATATTAATGACATAGATCTTGGCATACTGGACACAGTTTCAAAGTTTGTGGAAGATATAAAACTTGGAAATATTATGAACTGGGAGGAGGATAGTGTAGAACTTCAAAGGTACATGTTGGTGAAGTGGGCGGATAGATGAAGTTCAATTCAGAGAAATCTGATTCATTTTGGTCGGAAGAACAAGGAGAGACATTACAAAATAAAGGGTACAATTCTAAAGGGAGTGTAGGAGTAAAGGGACCTGGGTGTACATGTGCATAAGTCATTGGAAGTGGCAGGACAGATTAAGAAAGTGGATAAGGCGGCATATTGTATCTTAGGCTTTCTTAATAGGGGCGTAGAGTATAAGAGCAAGGTTGAACTTGTATAAAGCACTAGTTCAGCCTCAGCTGGAATATTACATTCAGTTCGGGTGCCATACTTTGGGAAGAAGTGAAGGCATTGGAGAAAGTGAAGAAAAGACTCACAAGAATGGTTTCAGAAATGAGAAATTTCAGACATGGAGATAGTTTGGAGAAGTAAGGATGAACTGTTCGCATTCGTGAAAGGATTGAGAACAAGAGTGCACAGATTTTAATTTGCGAAAGAAGCAAAAACGATATGAGAAAAAATGTTTTCATGCAGTGGGTGTTAAGGCCTAAAATGCACTGCTTGAGAGAGTGGCGGAGGCAGGTTCAATTGAAGAATTCAAAAGGGAATTAGATTGTTTCTGGAAAGGAAGAATGTGCAGGATTACAGGAAGAAGGCAGGAGAAAGACATTCGGTGAATTGCCCATACTGAGAGCCAGTGCAGACATGATGGGCTGAACACCGTAACAGTTCTGTGATTCATCGTCGGGCTGCTGCTACTGCTAAAGATTCCACTGGGAGCCCATCCTACGTTTATTATAGCACATCCCCACCCCCAATCTAGAATCATGCTTAAAAATGGTTATGAAGTGAGGAGCGGGGAATCCATGAGTTTGTCTCTTATGCCGTCTGGCTGCGGTGGAAATAGATTTGAATAGCCAGCTGAAATATGCTGTGATGAATTTTCTTTCTCTAATTTCTGCATATTATTGCTGTACTTTGGCAGGTACTTCGCTTCTGGCTCCTATTGCCATTAATTACCTGCACATTTTTTGGTCTAGTTTGTATGTATCAATATTTCTTTTGATGGACTTACAATTGCACAAAATTCGGAAGATCCAATTTATTCCCTTTATTGTAATTTGAGATTCTAATTTTGTCCAAATTTTAAAAAAACTAAAAATTGGGATATATATATTTTTTAAATGGTGGTAGAATGGGTGTCATATTTTTTGTGAGAGACTGGGGGCGGGATTCTCCTGTACCCGGCGGGGCAGGGGGTCCCGGCGCGACAGAGTGGCGTGAACCACTCCGGCGTCGGGCCCCCCCAAATTCTGCACCTTCAAGGGCTAGACCGGCGCCGGAGTGGTTTGTGCCCTGCCGGCCGGCGTGGAAAGCCTTTGGTGCTGCGCCAGCCGGGGACGAAGGGACTCCGCCGGCTGGCGCGGGTCCACGCATGCGCGGGAGTGTCAGCAGCTGCTGACGTCATCCCTGTGCATGCATGGGGGGTGGTTCACCTTAGCGTTGGTCATCACAGACTGCTACACGGTCGGCACGTGGGAAAAGAATGCCCCCACGGCAAAGGCCCGCCCGCGGATCGGTGGGCCCCAATCGCGGGCCAGGCCACCATGGGGGCACCCCCCGGGGTCAGATCGTTCCCCCCCCCAGGACCCTGGACCGCCAGGTCCCGCCAGTAAGGTGACCTTGTCCAATTTACGCCGGAGGGACCTGCATAGAACGAGCGGGACTTCGACCCATCGGGGGCGGGGGGCCTCTGCGAGCGGCCGCCGACTGGCGTGGCACGATTCCCGCTCCCGCCAATTCTCCGGTGGCGGGGTGAGGAGGGGTGGGCAGTTGGAGAATCCCTCCCAAGGAATGTCAGTGCTTGGAAAGTGAGCACTGTTCCACCTTCTGACATTCAATCAAATATCTATCATTCCCTGCTGTAGAACAATAAGCATTTTACTCAGACCAATCTGGAGACATGGGAGAGGGTTTAGGTGTCGCAAGATTAAGGAATTCAAACAGATTTTCAAAAAAATTATTTCACTGTTATTTACTTTTGACTATTTTCTCATCTATATCGTTTATATATATCATGAAAAATAAGGGACCCAGCACTGATCCCTGTGGTTTGGCATTGGACACTGGCCTCCAGTCACAAAAACAGTCTTCTAACACCCCACTTCTGTCTTCTACCACAAAGTCAGTTTTGGATCCAACTTGCCAAGTTACACTGGATTTCAAGTGCTTTTAAGTTCTTTGTCAGGCTTTGCAGAAATCCATACAAACTATGTCAACTGCACAATCCTCACCTCTAAATCTCTAGATTTCAATGCTTGATCACTATGGTGGAGCCCTACAATACCTGCCTGCCAGCATCTCCCAAATGGTTGTCATGTACTGCGTGCTAAACATGGCATAGCAGAGGGCTGTGTCATTTGGAGGCAGAGCTTGAGGAGGAGGATGGAAAGGAAGGACAAAAGTACTTAGGCGGATGAGTCAAAACTGCAGAGTGGACCATTGAGAAAGAGCGTAGGATGGACCCATAGATGTGGTGAGGAATGCAGGGTGCCATTATTGAAGGAAACTACTGATCCAGCAGGCTGAGTAGCTGACAACAGATTACAGGCCTGGCACTAGACGATGCTTGAGCCTTCTCATCATGGACAGCAACCAAGCGAACATCGCTCCTAGTGCAACAGTTACATAAAGATATTCTACTGGCTGTAATCTCCACAGGCATCATCAGAACCTTATGAATACTGTTGTCATGGGCCAGCATGTCGAGAACCCCAAAGTGTATCATGGAGTTCACCTGACCCACGACTTTTACTAGAATGTGGTATGGGGAGCACATGGTCCACTCTACAGGCGTGGTACAGCAGAAATTGAAAAGTATTTTTTAAAGCAAAACAATGTTTATTCTATGAATTCAGTTAACCTTTTTAACACATTCGGTGAACATCTTAGCAACCATCAATTCAAATACAATCCCTAAAGAATACAACACTAAGTAATGCTTACTTTCCTTTTAACATCCATAAGACATAAAAAAACACTTTCAACAGAAGCACATCAGGTTTAAATTCACTACTGAGAACAGTTATCACTCTGAATTCACCAAATGATCAAGAGATATTCTTTGCATGGCAGCGAGAACAACATTACACCTTCTGTGGCTGACTGCAGCTCCAACACTGAAACAAAACCAAAAAAACAGACACCCAAGCTTTTCTCAAAGTGAAACTAAACAACAGAGCCAGAGTCCAGCTCCACCCACACTCTGACATCACTGCAGTAACTTTAGCAGACTACCATTTCTTAAAGTGACATTCTCGTGACACTATGACTATGATAAACAATCATTGATATCGATCATTGCATAAATCAAGGCCAGTGAGTGAAACAATTTCTGAACTGCATGCATCTCAAACACAGAGTTTGTTCAGTGCTCAGACAATGTGGGGTGCTGTAAACATGGACATTCCTATGCGGTGCAGTGCTCATTGCTTCAGAAGAGGTGAAGGCAGACTACTCATTTCTTTGGCTATGCAGCTGTGAGGACTGTGGTGGTCAGCCTCATTGCGCAGGGACCTATTGGGGAAATTCCTGCAACTGCACAGTCTACACCTCTGCAGGGGCAGCCATCATCAATGGATCATAGAATCAGAGATCATCGACCTTAGAATTTTCAGTGCAGAAAGAGGCCATTCAGGCATCCGAGTCTGCACCGGCCCTTGGAAAGAACACCCCACCTAAGCCCATATAGAACATAGAACATAGAACACTACAGCGCAGTACGGGCCCTTCGGCCCTCGATGTTGCGCCGACCTGTGAAACCATCTGAAGCCTATCTGACCTACACTATTCCATTTTCATCCATATGTCTATCCAGTGACCACTTAAATACCCTTAAAGTTGGCGAGTCTACTACTATTGCAGGCAGGGCATTCCACACCCCTACTACTCTCTGAGTAAAGAAACTGCCTCTGACATCTGTCCTATATCTCTCACCCCTCAATTTAAAGCTATGTCCCCTCGTGTTGGTCATCACCATCCGAGGAAAAAGACTCTCACTGTCCACCCTATCTAACCCTCTGACTATCTTATATGTCTCTATTAAGTCACCTCTCAGCCTTCTCCTCTCTAACGAAAACAACCTCAATTCCCTGAGCCTTTCCTCGTAAGACCTTCCCTCCATACCAGGCAACATCCTAGTAAATCTCCTCTGAACCCTTTCCAAAGCTTATCCACCCTATCCCCGTAACCCAGTAACCTAACCTTTTTGGACACTAAGGGCAATTTAGCATATCAATCCCTCTAACCTGTACATCTTTGGACTGTGAGAGGAAACCGGAGCAACCAGAGAAAATCCACGCAGACACGGGGAGAATGTGCAAACTCCACACAGACAGTGACTCAAGCGGGAATTGAACCTATGACCCTGGAGCTGTGAAGAAATGGTGCTAACCACTGTCCTACCGTGCTGCCTACTGGGGGGGCAACTTACAGCATGCCAGGTAGAGGATGTTATTCCTGCACCAGGATTTCCAATTTGTAGCCAATGAAGCATGGAGCTGCCATGTCCCAGCACTCCCAACTGCTTCCTGGCTGTGACTTTGTGATATTGGAGTAAATAAAGTATATTGGTCAGTCTTGTATCTTCGACATGTGTGTGATACATTTTTGGCTTGGCATTATGACATGATTTTAAGGGATGGCGTTTTAGAACATAAGAACATAAGAACATATGTCTGAACACCAGTGTTGGGGTTCACTGTCAGATGTGGTGACATCAGCATTGCTGAGTGAGTGCCAGTGTGGCAAGTGTGAATACCCTGAGGTTGTAAGGAGAGGGATAGTATGAGGGACTGTGGAGTTAATCCATAGAATCCCTACAGCACAGAAGGAGGCCATTCAGCCCATAGAGTCTGCACCAACCTTCCGAAAGAGCACCTTACCGAGGCCCGCACCCTGCTTTATCCCAGTAATCCTGCACATTGATCATGGTCAATCCACCTAACCTGCACATCTTTTGGACATTAAGGGGCAATTTAGCATGGCCAATCCACCTAACCTGCACATCTTTGGAGTATGGGAGGAAACCGGGGCACCTGGAGGAAACCCATGCGCACATAGAGAGAACCTGCATACTCTGCACAGACAGTGACCCAAGCCGGGAATCAAACCCGGGTTTCTGGTATGGTAATGCAGCAGTGCTCAGAACTATGCCACCGGGTGGTCCTAAGTTAAGGTTGGATTGTAGGGATCTTCCCCTGATCTGTATCACATTTATAGCGCTGTGCTGAGACCTGTTGCACGTTTACTTGGCAGAATGTAGCCACTTGCAGGGAAGAGCAGAGAAATGCTGAGTTGTCAGACTCCTCCAAGTCAAGTCTTTTCAGGCATCAGATCATGACAACAATGGATCATGCAATGGATTGGAGTTCACAGCCGTTCTTTTAATGCTTGGCCAACTTTCACAAGGACAACAACCTATTAGTTGGCAATGATATCGGCAATGATGGTTAGAATTCACAGGTTGAAGTTCTGTCAGCAGTTCCAGTGCTATTTCAGAGTTCTTTGTAGACCACCTTCTATTTCCTGCAGTATGAAGATGACAGTGGAGCTGGACAGTCCATTGGGCCAGAGATAGGATAGACCCGCCTTTGCGCCCGACTCCATTCCCACTGCCAATTGCACCTCAGTGCTGCCTGACTCCACCTGTCCCCATTTCCCCACCTTGTAAATAGTATCGGGGACACGGCTGGTTAGGAGGCAGGATTGCAATGTCAGGGAACCTACTGACTACTGATTCCCGCCTCAAGGATGAAAATCCAACCAAGTGATGTATTAGTTACGATGCTCCAAATTCCCTTGATTATAGAATAGATTGAAAGTCAGCAATGTAACTCCACTATTCAAGAAAGGAAGAAGGGAGTAAAAAATGGAACTGCAGGCCAGTTAACTTGACCATAGTCATTGGGAAAGAGCTTGAAACTATTATTAAGGGAGTATTAACAGTACACTTAGAAAATTATGATATGACCAGGCAAAGTCAACATCATTTCACGAAAGGGTTGATAAATTTATTGGAGTTTTCTGAGGCTGGAACCAGGAATTGAGGGTAAAGGAGATTTAAAAAAATAATCATTCCTGGGATGTGGGTGCAGCTGGCTGGACCAGCTTTTATTACCCATCCCTAATTGCCCTTCAACGGAGTGTCTTGCTTGGCCATTTCAGGAGGCAGTTACAAGTCAACCACATTGCTGTGGGTCTGGAGTCACATGTAGGCCAGGACAGGTAAGAGTGGCAGATGCAGATTTCCTTTCCTAAAGGACATTAGTGAACCAGGCAGGTGTTTTATAACAATCAACAATGGTTTCATGGTCATCATTAGACTTTTAAGTTTTTATTTAACTTAAATTCCACCACCTGCTGTGGTGGGATTCGAACCTGGGCCCCCAGAGCATTACCCTCGGTTTCTAGCCCAGTGACACAACCATTATGCCACTGCCTCCCCAAATTGTAGTATAGTTGGATTTTCAAAAAGCATTCAATACTGTGCCATAAAGGCTCATGGAGTTCGGGGCAATACATTAGCATGGATCGAAGATTTGTTACCAGACAGGAAACAAAGAGTAAGGAGAAACAGGGTATTTTCAAGTCAGCAGGTAATGTGTGACGTGACACTTGGTTAGCACTTCAGCCTTAGTTATTTACAATCTGTATTAATGATATAGGCAAAGAAACAGGAAGCAATATATCTATTGATAGACAAATCTTCGATCCATGCTAATGTATTGCCCCGAACTCCATGAGCCTTTATCTTGTATACTAACCTCTTGAGTGGCGCAGTATTGAGTGCTTTTTGAAAATCCAGTTAGACTACAATTTGGGGAGGCCATGGCATAATGGTTGTGTCACTGGGCTAGAAACCGAGGGTTTGAATCCCACCACAGCAGGTGGTGGAATTTAAGTTCAATAAAAACTTAAAAGTCTAATGATGACACAAAGCTAGGTGGGTATGTAAGCTGTGAGGATGATACAAAAAGGATGCAAGGAGATATAGATGGGGTCAGGTGAGGGGCAAGATGATGGCAGATGCATTATAATGTGAGAAGTGTGAGGTTATTCGCTTTGGTCGGATATGAGAATTAGGAGAAGGAGTGGGACATTCGTCCCCTTGAGCTTGTTCTGCCAGTCAATAAGATCATGGCTGATCTGACATGTTCTTAATTCTGTTTTCTTACCTGCCCACCATAATCCTTTACTCCCTTGTCAATCAAATATTTGTCAAACTCAGATTTGTCAGTCAGAAGGTAACCCAGAGGCATGAAGCATTCCACAGAAACTGCTAGAACAAGAAGGACAGTGTACCGGGACAGAAAATCAGCCCAAATCTAAAGAACAGAAAATCTAAAGAACAGGGGTGATGGTCTGGTAATTGATGAGAAATCTGCAGAAGTTGTATTGAGTAGCATCTGTCACTTGGTTTCTGAGTGTGTGGTGCCTGACCACATTTTGTCTATTTGTTCACATGGGCTCTTTACTTTCTGAGAACAATAAAGAATAAGATAGATTTCATAACTTGTGCTATTCTTATGAATCTACATATATTTGTAAAGGTAAAGCTGGGGTGTGTAGTTTTTACCTCACCACTATTCTTAGAATTCCCCCTATACCAAAGAGGGTCAATTTATTCTAAATGGTGAGCAGGGATTCTCACTCCCTGACTCCTATGCAGACTTAGGCGGGTGCTATTCGGATCAAACTAGTATTTCAAGTTATTCCCGGCATAACCAGTATCTTCATAGAAGAATTTTATTTACTTACCACTTAGTAACTTACACACGGGTCCGGCTTGTTAACTGAAGTAAAGTAAACTTTCTAAAGAAAATAATAACCACTCTTTCAGGTTATCAATTTGAACTTAACTTTATTTTCAAGTTAAAAAGAGAATAACTACTTTTACAGAAAGGTAAAAAGATCTTTTCTTGTTCGGACCAGTTGCAGACTTTCAAGTCTCTCTTGACAATCAGTTTTCTTTAACTTTTGGTCTTCTGCTCGCTTCTCTAGGCTGCTCGGTCTTCCGATGGTGCGTGTCCCATCACCGTGGAAGATTCTCTGCTTATCTGCTCATTTTCCCTAGTTTTAATAGCAATTTGGGGCCCCTTAACCTCTGCACCTGGTACCCTTCAGACTGCCTGCTTGACAGTTTGAAAGCTAAGTTTGATTGGTTTAGAAGCGTGGCGCTACTTTCACAGCGACAGCATGGCTTCATCCTAACCAGCTCGCTATTCCTTACTGGAATTTTCTCGTTTTGCTTGACATGTAATTAATTTGTCTGTGTCTTAGTTAGCACTCATTTGGATTTATGTCTTTTTAAATGAGTTTTCTCAAATTCGACCCGGGTAATCTTTGGGTTAAGCTAATGTCATATTAGGGTTATCCCCTCTGACTCTAACATTATCTGCTTTGGCCATCTTCTAAAAGGTTTTAATGTCAAAAATAGTGTATGTTATAATATAACCTTGTCACCTTCTAGTTTTCATAATTTGTAAATCAGTTGTTTCACTTTATTACTGGTGTCAGCAAGTTTTCACACTTAACAGTTGTTGCTCATTATGCTTTCTCTTTAATTGCTCTGTTTTAATAACCTTTGCTCCAGAGTCGCCAGGTATCTTTCTGATACCACCATGAGGTTCAAGGCCAAGTGCTGATCAATAACTCAATACACCTGTTAGTAGGTTTCAAATCAATATACATTTATTGTACACACAGTCAATCACTACTCATGCATAAACTCTACTTACTAAACTATCACTGCTACTAAAGGCCTATACTTAGCTTTCGAATGGCCCACCAGGTCAGAGGAACAATGGCCTTTGTCCGGTTCTGAATCTGCTGGCTTCAAACTGGTACGGAATAGTAGCTAGGAGCGTCTATCTCGTAGCGTGCGTTGACTTGAGACTTATTTGGTTGATGCAGCTGCAAGGCAGGTCTCTCCTCGCTGAGAGTCACAGTCAAGAGTTCTTTGAGAGTTGCCAAGAGAGCGAACTGAACTTCAGGACGCTATCTTATAGGTCCTAGGGGTTTCGCGCCCTTTTGGGCGGGCCCGGTACTTGGTCTCAATTAATTGGATCAGGTCTCAATCGTTCTCATCGATTTTCTCCAATACTGGAGTTGTTCCCTGATTGTTGGGCGGGCCCTATGTGTTCATTGGCCTGCCTTTGTCCTAGCTCCCGCTGGCGCCGGGGAGTCTGTCTTGGTCCCGATTGTTTCAATGTTTCTGATTGTTTCTGGGGATCGCTCATTAGTATGTAAATGGCTATTGGTTTCGGTTCTGTCTGGGTTCTGCAAACATTAATACACAGGAAATCTTGCTCGGGTTCCCTGTGGCTGGCCAATTTTCCCTGCACTCTTTGCGGGCATCCATTTTGTAATCAGGATGTGGCCACCCCAGGTGGCTACACTCCCTCGTGATCCTCACCGCGAAGCGTGAAGGATCACATTACTGCAGTGTCTTCATTCCCTGATCCAGCGGGCACTCATGCATTCGCTCTACTCTGACCCTAACTATGCAATAAATTTTTAACTAACAATTTTACATACACATCATCAAAACTCTATGGGGGCGCTATGTCATTAAGGACATGCATTACAAAATAAAAACTGGAACCTTTAACTATCCTCAATAAACTACTCTCACTTAAATTTTTCAAACCTACTAACTTCCTAACTGTACAAATAGCAGCATTCAAATCTTCCTCTGGTTTGGCAGTCAAACACAGAGTTTTACAATCCTTTAGCCACAAATGAACACATTTCTTTATTTACAAATGAAGACGCACAAACAAAACAAATGTTCTTTATTCCATGTCAAGAGGTTCGGGGGCCTGGTGGAAACCAAAAATAGGGGATCTTATCCTGTATACCGGATGCGAGAGCGGTAGGCTCTCCTTCGTCATTTCTTCATGTGAATAGTCTGCACGATGCTGCAGTGTATCGCCAGTGCTAGAAGTGCTTCGACAACATACGAAAGGGAATACCATGTGATAAACTTATCACACCATGTTGGGGTACTGTTAATTGTTACTGGGCTCTGTGCTATGGGGGAGTGAATCATTGACGGCCTGTGGAGTGGGGGTGAGGGGGTTCGCGTTCGCGCACAACCAAATGCATCTTATAATTACAACAACAAAGATGGAGGTCGTCTTCATCTTGTCTTCTCTCTTCTTTCTTCTCTTCTTGTCCTGGAGCTTCTGGAATGCTGTGAATACAAGCATAACATCTGTTATTATCTTGCTTAAGATCTCGTGTGTTAGTCTGTCTGTCCTTCAGTGCCAATTACCCTTTATAATTGGTCACAATCTGTGACCCCGCCATTTTTTTTTAAACCGAATTTCAGGACAAGACACACTTAAAAAAATACTGAAACAGTGCGAACCGTCTAGCAGCCTGTGCGATTTACCATCCCAATGTTTGATGATGTAAGTAGCATGAGGGGAAGCAACTGAAGGGTTACTATAAAACAAAACAAAAACTTTTAAAATGAAAGAGCCGAAATGAGGTGCGTATGGGCCGCGGCGGGTAAGAATTGGATGGAATCCCTGGGTAGGGTGGGCTGTGCTCTACCCGTGCTTAGCTGACCAGAGGCGGGGAGGGGGGGGTCCTCAGACAGGGCAAGGGTTAGTGCCGTTTCTCCACTGCCTGAGTAACCGGCAAGAATGTAGTTATCGTGGGGGTTGCAGTAATGCCTCTACCGTCGAATCGGAAGAGCAGTTACGAACTGGGTTCTGGCAAGGTCTCAGCGGTTTCGGCTGATAAGCCTGCTGGCAAGTTCTCATAGGCTTCTGCGGACAAATTTGGCGTGGTGCTGTGGAAGGCTGTTTAAATTTAAACAAAGAACATTTGACAAACACAAACAAACAAACATGCAACGAATATCATGCAGGTTCCATCAGATAGGACACCATTTCTCTCAAGCGGTTCCTTTTTAAAACATCATCTGGACACCTCAGTTATCTGTTGCAAACAGGGTCGCAAAGGGATTCGCGTGTTGGGAGTCAGGCTCAATGTCATCCTCTTCTCCCGGCTGTCATACTCTGGTATGGATAAGTTTCGCCAAAGCTGTGTGGTGTGACCTGGTGTTCATCTCATTGTTCCGGATGAGCCTGAATGAATTGTCGCGGTGCCATATACGTGTGTCGAGTTCGGAGGTAATGGAGTTGGGGTCGTCATCGTAGGGCGGTGGTTCTGGGTCAGGGGCTTTAAGGGATCATGAAGGGATCACTCAAATTGTGTTCAGAGTCGCTGGGAGTGGGGCCTGTTGCAGGGGGATGGTAGCGAGGTGTGCTGTGGCTGTCGTCAGTGTTTTCGCAGTCACTGTCGCTGTTGCTGAAGTCGGTGGGCGTGGAGGGGCGGGGGAGGGTAGGGATGCGTTTTCTGTGGGCGGGGTGAGTTTGTCTGCTGCGGCGAGCAGGATGTGGTGTGCGTGGTTGAACTGCGAGCCATAAGCCTTGAGCTGGTTTATATGAAGCCACGCAGTCTTTCCGGTGGGGTACTTTATCTTGTAGACAGAGGGGCTTACTTTGTCCGAAATGGAGTGCGGACCTGAGTACTTGGGTGACAGGAATGTGCTAGGGTTGTAAAGGGATAGCATAACCTGCTGCCCTACTGCAAACTCAGTCGCATGCACTGTCTTGTCGAAACAAGCCCTGCTCTGTTGCTTCCTGGTGCCTAATCTTATTGCGGCTGCTAGCTGAGCCGTTTTAACGTTATCTACAAGCTGTCGCACAGTGTTCTCATGTGTGAGGGCTGTCACTTCGGAGCTGGTCAAGTCTAAACCTAATAAATATTCCTTTCATGGTGCGTCCGGTCATGAGAGTGTGGGGGGTGTATCCTGTGGACGTGGAAACCGTGTCTCTTAAAAACATCAATGCAAATGGGAGAACTGAGTCCCAAGTGCTGTTGTTCTGTTGAACCATCTTTCTGAGGGTGGCTTTTAGTGTCCAATTCATCCTCTCGACAATACCACTTGACTGGCGGTGGTACGCTATGTGAAATTTTTGAGTAATGCCGAATATTGTCAGGACGTTTTTCATGACTCGTCCTCTAAAATGGGAGCCTTGATCAGACTCTATGCTGCGGGGGAGTCCCCATCTCGTAAAGATGTGGTGGGTCAGAATTTTGGCTGTGGTCTTTGCCGTATTAGTTCTTGATGGGAATGCCTCTACCCATTTTGTAAATGTGTCGATGACCACCAACACATATTTGTAACCATTTCTCCAAGGGGGTAAGGGTCCGATAAAGTCGATCTGGAGGTTAGTCCATGGGCCATTAACAGGGCAGGTGTGGCTAAGTTGAGCCTTCTTTGCATATCTGTCCTGATTGTTCTGGGCACAGATCAAGCAATTATCAATGTAGTGGGTGATGTCTGCTTTTAAATTTGGCCACCAACAGAGCTGTCTGAGGTGGGCTACCGTGGGCTCAATTCCCAGGTGTCCATGACTGTCATGGAACAAACAAATGAGTTGGTTCCTGCCCGGCTCAGGAACCACATAGAGACTATCTTTAAGGATCACACCGTCATGTGTGGTCAGAGAATTCCTACATTTGTCGTAAGGGACTGGGAAGTTTCCCTTTAAAACTTCCCTGAGCTTCTCGTCCTGTTGCTGGGCCTGTGCTAAATCTTGTATGTTGGTCTGTGAGACCTGAACTGCGTGTACTGGGATGCTTTCGGGGGAGTTCCAAAAATAACCATGCCTGGAACCTGCTTTAGCTAGGGCATCTGCTTTTACATTTCCAGGTGGGGAAGAATGGTGGTGACTTCGAACTTTTATAATGCCATATTTCCTGTCCTTTGCCTGTTTCAAAATATGGCGGAGTAATGGGGCTGATGGTAGGGGTTTTCCATCTGCGGAAATAAATCCTCTTGCTTCCCACAGGGGTAGGAATTCTGTCAAGCTGTTGCAAACATACAGGCTGTCCGAGTAGATGTCTGCTGGGCTGGGGAACGAATTGGGGTGATCTACTATGTACGCAATTGCTGCCAGTTCTGCTGTCTGAGAGCCTAAGTGTCCTGGCAACTTTAAGGAGATTTCTTCTAGGGCGCGTCCCTGCGCGTCCTCTACATGAATTCCTGTTATGCGTTTACCATCTAGTACTGTGGAAGAGCCATCCACATATATCTTCGGGGTGCGCAGGTGTCTGTGGGCTGGGGTCTCTGGGGTGAACTACCTATCTTCTTGGGAGGTGTTTTTGCGATGAAGGGGCCTGTGTTGTGGTGTGGGGAGATAATCTCACATTCATGAGGGGTGCCTGGGTACTGTAAATTGTCTGTAAGGAAAGTGTGGGTTTTTGTCCTTTTCACGGTGATGTCCCGTCCCTATAAAAGAAGGGCTGCTCGGATTTGGCTGACTGTGCCATCTTTAAGTCGGGGGTCTACCAATAGTTGTGTCGGGGTGTGTTCTGTGAGGATGGTAATGGGGTTGAGTCCTGTTATGTACGAAAAATACTGAAATGCCCAAAAGAGTGCGAGCAGGTGCCTTTCACAGGCAGAAAATCCTTGCTCCAGAGGGTCTAAAACTCTTGAGGCGTATGCCACGGGTTTTAACTGTTCATGCCGTTCCTGGAGGAGCACAGCCGAAAGGGTCCGGTCGGTGCTTGCTACTTCTATAGCATAGGGGGAAAGTGGGTCTGGAACTTGTAGTGCGGAGGCTGCAGTGTTAAAGCATCCACGGCATGCTGCGGAAGCCATTCCCAAGGTGCCTTTTTCTTGAGAAGGTTGGATAGGGGCGTTGCTTTAGTGGCGATACCGTCTATGTTGGCTTGGCAGCAGCCAACCAGTCCTAAAAACGACCGGAGGGCTGAGACATTTTGGGGAAGGGGCAATTTGACAATCGAGTCAATCCTTTTATGCTCGATCTCGCGTTTACCATGCGTGATAATTGTTCCCAAATATATCACCTTGTCTTCCAAAATTTGGGCCTTTCTGGGGTTAACTTTACATCCGATTTCTTTCAGGAGTCCTAGGAGTTCTGCTAGAAGCGAGATGTGCTCTGCCTTTGTGTCTGTCTGCAGTAACAGGTCGTCTATGTACTGTACCGGACTGGCTGCACTGAGCCAGCCATACTGCCACAGTCGTGCTTATGATGTGCAAATGCTGCTCTGTGTTCCTGCAGAACTGCCCTAACCTGCTTGTCTGTGCTAATTGTACTCGGGTCAAACCAGTATTCGCCTACTGCGCTGATCCTATTAGCATAATCTCCTACTGTGAGCGTGGCGGGGGCTCTTGCTGTTTTTGCCATTCTCCAGACACATTTCTTTACTGGATTGAATGAAAGGTTGTGGGAGCTCATAAAATCAATTCCCAAAATGTGTTCTGCTGTGTGGGGTAGATCAACTAAAACTATGGGGTGTTTGGTCGTTATATTGCCAATCTGAATGGAGACAGGGGCTATGATGTGTCCCTGCTGTGAGTGGCTTGTGAAGCCGCTGAGGGTGATGGTGTCTGTAGTGGGCCACGTGTCTTTCTGAAACATGGTGGAGGAATTGAATGTGGTGCGGTACCCTCCTGTGTCCCAAAGAAATTCAACGGGCTGACCCCGTACTTTTGCTGCAACGACCGGTCGGCCGGACCTAGCCAAAGGGTGTCGCAGACCCAAGTTGGGGAGCCCGAACACCGTCAGTCTGTGCCGTTCATGTCTCCCTGGTCTGAACGGGCGCTAACACTGTGAATAGGCTTTGCCCTATTCCTGTTGGGC
The DNA here is from genome assembly GCF_902713615.1 of Scyliorhinus canicula. Taxonomy (NCBI): domain Eukaryota; kingdom Metazoa; phylum Chordata; class Chondrichthyes; order Carcharhiniformes; family Scyliorhinidae; genus Scyliorhinus; species Scyliorhinus canicula. The sequence goes on from NC_052150.1 coordinate 134,263,981, forward strand.
TCTCTGTGCTTTTTGCGGGGCATTGCACTCTCGTGCAAAGTGTCCAAATTGACCACAGTTGTAACATTCTTGCGATTTCTGGGGTGGGCTGTTCCTACCTTCATTTACCCATGCGGGGTTCTGGTGCGTTTTTACTGCATGCATGTCTGCATCTGACTGCTCTTCATCGGGTTTCCTAAATGCAGGTTTATTGTGCACGGATTGCTCCCAAGCGTGGGACAACCTTGTTAAAACCCATTTCTCGTTGTGGGCCTCATCTGAGGGGTCATAATTCGCACAAGCTCTCTGTCCTGTCTCTGTTGCATGGGAGATCAGGATTCAAGTCCATTTGGCCATGTTATCTGAGGACAAATGGGCGCGGGCTAAGTCTCCGAAAACTGCCGTGAAATGAATCCACAAGCGTCCAGCAAACGCTGTGGGGTGCTCTGTTTTCTTTTGCCTGCATTTATTCAGGCCTTCTACTGGGTCCCCTCGGTTATAGCCGATCGCATCAAGGATCGCTGTGTGCATCTCTGCTAGGGTGCCTCCTCCTACATTCTGTGGGTCGGGAACGGCTGCTACTACGGGAGGGTCGAGGCTCAAAACTGTGAGCTTCACTTGCTCTCGCTCGTCCAGGCCGTACATGGTGGCCTGCTGCTTAACTTTTGCAAAGAATTGGTGGGGGTCTGAAGTGGGGAGGAACGGTGTGATTTTCTCGCACGCGTCCCGTAATTGGGTCACGGTTAAGGGGGTTGTATAAAGGAACTCTGTATCACCGTCTGCTGCGGCTCTGCGGTGGGTGGTTACTGGATTCATGGGAGTGTGTTCTACCTGTTCTGTGGGGGGTTGGGGTGCTCTTCCTTTCTGGGGCTTCTCCTGCGTACATGCTCCGTGTACGTACCTCTGGGCTGTTTCATTTAATTCTTGCCAATCGGGGCCATTTTCCTGATCTAGTTGGGATCAGAATGTGCTTTGAAGTCCGTTCTGAACTGAAAGCAAAAATTGCAACTCTGCAATCTGCTACCGGCACTTTGCATGGTCTACCGAGCTTTGCCTTTGTTCCGTTGTGGAAGCATGGTGCGCTCGTAGGGCTGCCTTTAAATCGGTGCACTGCCTCTGCAGTGCCTCTACCTGCTGTTCTGTTTCTTGTCGTACCAGGACTGCACGTTGTGTGTCCTGGTAGGCCTTGTCGTACTGGGTCTGGAAGCTGTTTAAGTGCGCCAGACAAGACTGGTGTGCCCTCTTGGCATCATCCACCTCTCTGTCTTTTGCTGCCATCCTCCATTTTAACTCTCTGTTCTCCTTCTCTATGTTGCTTACATCGACTTTACTCATCCTATTTCTCTCCTCTATCTCTTTACAAAACGTCGTAACGACCTCCTCTGTGCCTCGCAATTGTGCCAGACAGGACACGATTGCCATCGGCTTGCGAGCTTTTCCCAAGCTCTTCTTGCGGATCTCTGTCAGGTTCTCCCACCAAGTATGTCCTATACTCCCGGGACCTGTTTCTTCATTCACGCAAAATTTGCTCCAAAGGGGCCATCCTTTCCCTTTGAGGTACTTCCTTATCTCATCTTCCCAAACGGGACACTGTCCTACTCCGCTGGTCGCTGCGACCACAAATTCTTGTGGGTGCATAAGGCGTTCCATTGCCTTCATTGCCATTTTTCCAATCTGAGTTCTCTTTAAATTTGAAACAGGGGGTAATAAAGCGGTGCTGCAAACACAGGTACGGCTTTAGCTAATTTCCGGAATACAAACTCCCGACAGTTTTTGCGACAAAATCTATCAGGTTTACCTTATATTCCTGTTAGTACTTCTGAATTCTGGAGGATTGATCAGAACTGCTTGAACACTTGTGGTTATTTCTGTTCCCAATTGGATTCTGATTCAAAATTTTGGGTTCTCTCGGACTGGGGGGGCCACTTCTAAGTCGTGTCTTGTCAGAGTTCGCCAGTAAATGTTGCTCGTTATGCGTTCTCTTTAATTGCTCTGTTTTAATAACCTTTGCTCTAGAGTCATAGAATACATAGATTTTACAGTGCAGAAGGAGGCCATTCGGCCCATCGAGTCTGCACAGGCTCTTGGAAAGAGCACCCTACCCAAGCCCACACCTCCACCCTATCCCCATAACCCAGCCACCCCACCCAACACTAAGGGCATTTTTGGACACTAAGGGCAATTTATCATGGCCAATCCACCTAACCTGCACATCTTTGGACTGTGGGAGGAAACCGGAGCACCCGGAGGAAACCCACGCACACACAGGGAGGATGTGCAGACTCCGCACAGACAGTGACCCAGCGGGGAATCGAACCTGGGACCCTGGAGCTGTGAAGCAATTGTCCTATCCACAATGCTACCGTGCTGCCAGGTATCTTGCTGATACCACCACAAGGTTCAAGGCCAAGTGCTGATCAATAACTCAATACACCAGTTAGTAAGTTTTAAATCAATACACATTTATTATACACACAGTCAATCACTACTCATGCATAAGCTCTACTTACTAAACTATCACTACAACTAAAGGCCTATACTGAGCTTTCGAATGGCCCACCAGGTCAGAGGAACAATGGCCTTTGTCCGGTTCTGAATCTGCTGGCTTCAAACTGGTACGGAATAGTAGCTAGGAGCGTCTATCTCGTAGCGTGCGTTGACTTGAGACTTACTTGGTTGATGCAGCTGCTAGGCAGGTCTCTCCTCGCTGAGAGTCACAGTCAAGAGTTCTTTGAGAGTTGCCAAGAGAGCGAACGGAACTTCGGGACGCTATCTTATAGGTCCTAGGGGTTTTGCGCCCTTTTGGGCGGACCCCGGACTTGGTCCCAATTAATTGGACCAGGTCTCAATCGTTCTCATCGATTTTCTCCAATACTGGAGTTGTTCCCTGATTGTTGGGTGGGCCCTATGTGTTCGTTGGCCTGCCTTTGTCCTAACTGCCACTGGCGCCGGGGAGTCTGTCTTGGTCCCGATCGTTTCAATGTTTCTGATTGTTTCTGGGGATCTCTCATTAGTATGTAAATGGCTATTGGTTTCGGTTCTGTCTGGGTTCTGCAAATCCTAATACACAGGAAACCTTGCACCTGCTTGTGTTCCCTGTGGCTGGCCAATTTTCCCTGCACTCTTTGCGGGCATCCATTTTGGAATCGGGACGTGGCCACCCCAGGTGGCTACACAGTTGTTCCTTATTTTAAACTTTAGATTCTGTCTGCTTTTCTTAAATGTTCAATAAATAATTCTTTGCTTAAAGATTTGTGAAATACTGTTCCCTTTCATATACCTTTAAAAGTTTAAGTCAATCAAATGACTTTTCTAATTTGTAAATTAAAATCAAGCTTTTATCTGTTTTCTTCCCTGTCTGTGAAGTTGTCTGCTTTCGAAACATGCTTCTGCTGTTAACCCCTTGTGGGACTTCTCCTTTTTATTAAAGAGTTTCAGGCATTCTCAGTGTTACTTTCATGTTTCAAATGTCATATTCTTCCGATTTTTCACAACAGGTGACGGAGTAGTATATTATAGTTCATCTTTTTTTGTATAATAAATGTTTTTTTGTTGTTCAAAGTTCACCTGCGTCCTGTACCTCTGTCTCTAAACAAATAATAAAAGCTATGGGTGGGATTCACCGTTTGCCAACGCTGAAATCGCGAACCGCAATTGGGCGGAGAGTAGGTTCCAACGCTAAAATCGCAGCGGCCGCTGATTTGAAGCCAAATCACAGTTCACCGTCACCTCGATAGTGGCGTCAATGCGAACCAGAACGCACGTAAAGTAAACACCATTTACATATCATTAACAGACCCGGCCCGGTATTCTCCTGGCCCTCTGCGATTCTCTGCCACCAATGGGTCAAGTTCCCGGCGGCGCGGTTCACTTGTGCATTTAAAAATCGTGAAACCGGCGTCGTGGCTGGTGAGGGAGAGAGAGAGGAGATTGGACACAAAGAGGCGCGACTGGCCGGACACTGGCCGGGCCGGCTGTGCTGGGTGTAGGAGGCCTTGCCAGGGCTGGGAGAGGAGGAATATGATGGGGGAATCAGGCGGAGTGGCCAGGTTGACCCCCCACGGGACTGGGACGATGTCCAGGCACGGACCGCCATTACCACGGCCTGCAAGGCAGCCATCTTGCTGCACGCCCCACTGACAACCCACCTTGGCCCCTGGTTCTGCAGAGTGACACAGGCTGAATGGGTGCCCCCAACCCCCACACTCTACCCATACCTTCCCCCTACCTGGTCACCACTCGCCGGCAGCCCAGCCAGGGCAATGCCCACTGTGACCCCTATGGAGGCGTCGTGAGGACCACGGAGCTGGCAAGGGCAGTGTCAGCCAATGGTACCCCTGAAATCAGGGACAAGTGCCAGGGCCGGGGGCACCAATGGGGTCAGAGGTGCGGAGATGGGGTGGGGGGATATGTGGGGACGGAGCCAGATTCACCATGAACTTCATTGCAGTGTTAATGTAAGCCCTTGTAATAATAAGATTACTATTATAATTATGATGTAGCCTGTTGGACCTGGATGAGAGAGGGGGGGGCTGCACCATGCTAACATGTCGGTCATTCAACCCCTGCAGACAATGGATATTGGAATTCAACCAGCAATGGTGCAATGGTGGCCTTCCTGTTAGTCGCCAGAGCCCCTGGGGGATGCCCTGTGGCTGTACGAGCTGTAGCTGCTTGAGGAGGAGGACGAAGCTGCTGCAGCGGAGCGTGCAGAAGCAGAGCGTGCAGCAGCAGAATATGAGACAGCATCTGGCACCGCGGGGTTATGAGGGAGGACACTTGCTCCTGGTGGCCATCAAGGTAACGGTTGTCCTGAACGTTTACGCCAAGGGTCCTTCCACACGCCAAGTGGGGACCTGGCTGGGGGGTTGGCTCCTGGGTGACAGGTCGTGGCTACCCGGAGGCCACAGACCGGCACGGAGATGTGCTACAATGGTGCCCATACAGCAGCCAGGAGCGTGAACAAGCAGTGCTTTGGCCTCCTGAAGATGTGGTTCAGGTGCCTGGACTGCTCTGGAGGGGCCCTCCAGTATGGTGCAGAGAGGGTCGCCCGCATCCAAGCGGCCTGCTGTACCTTCCACAACATCGCACAGCAGAGAGGCAATGTGCTGGAGCAGGAAGAGGAAGACCAGGCCTCATCCGATGAGGAGGATGATGGGCAGGACATGTAGCCCAGGCAGGCAAGGGAAGCCGCATGATGTGTGCGCTCGGGAAAAAGCATGCAGGACGTTCTGATCACCTCCAGGTTCATCAACTGGGGGGGTGGGAACTGGCCAGGGGCACGGCCACCACATGCCATCTGCACACACCTCCACCCCACGCCTGGTCACCCCCTCGCCCCAACCCCCTCTGTGATACATACCTGATCAGAGGGTTAGATAGGGTGGACAGTGAGAGCCTTCTCCCGCGGATGGAGGTGGCTAGCACGAGGGGACATAGCCTTAAATTGAGGGGTAATAGATATAGGACGTCAGAGGTAGGTTTTTTATGCAAAGAGTGGTGAGGCCGTGGAATGCCCTACCTGCAACAGTAGTGAACTCGCCAACATTGAGGGCATTTAAAAGTTTATTGGATAAGCATATGGATGATAATGGCATAGTGTAGGTTAGATGGCCTTTAGTTTTTGACTTCCCATGTCGGTGCAACATCGTGGGCCGAAGGGCCTGTACTGCGCTGTATCGTTCTATGTTCTATGTTCTATGGTCTGCCACACTAAGGGGTGTGGGCCCTGGGTTGGCAGTAACACCGGGACTGGTCCATAGGATGGAGGATGATGACAACCTGCTGTGTGGTGAGCTCTGGTGCACCACATTGTTTCGCAACGTCTGACTCAGCATGGCAGCACTTTCCGCCGACCACCTGGATGATCCCTGAATGCGAATTGACCATTCCATCACACGGTCTCATTGAATCCCAAGGGTGACGGTGGTGTGGATGGTGAGGTGGGAGAGGAGGGGGGAAGGGTTGGGAGCCCAGGCCAATCACAATGTCTGTCATTCCTCCAGCCACACAACGCCCCCCACAGCACCCTCTCCTTGGCCAGCCCAGACCCACCCCTCACACCCATTTGACAGAGCACCGAGGCAGGTTGTAACAGTGTGAACAGGTGTTTAATGTGACAATGTATATACAGATTTGTGCTCTAGCCCCTGTAACTAAACTGTGCCCTGCACCTATGCCAACTTAACTAGTGTCTAACTTTCTGGCCTTATGGGCCCTAATGCTAGGTCTTGGTGGATCCCCAAATGGAACAGCAGGAGTGGAGGCGGACTGCTGTGATTCCCGCTCTGCGACCTGGGTCCCCGTCGACGGTCATGTTCTGAGGTGCCCGGGCCTAGATGTTCGGGCATCCCAAATGGCGTGGTGCCACCCTGTTCTGCCCTCTGTCCAACAGATTCACCAGGAACAGGAGGGGATGGTGTGGGAGGGGTAAGGAAGGGAGTCCAATGTGCTGCGGTGTTCCGGCACCTCCCCTGCAGGAGTCACCGGCATGGGCCCCATCACCTCCTCCTCACTCGGGATGCCCGATGGCCCCCGGCTACTCCAAGGGACGGGGGTTCGAGCGGAGCTATCCAGTGAGGCTTTCCCGCCACCTGGCACTGCCAGTCCTGCAGGCCCAGTCTGGTCTTGAAAACGGTCTGCATGCTCATGGCCATGGAGCTCAGGGAATGGACCATCTCTACCTGGGACTGCGCCACATGACGCTGTGACTGTGTCGCCACCTTCTGGGTTTGTGTCAGCTCAGCCAGTGACTGCGCCATCTATCTCTGGGTCTGGGCCACCTCCCTCTGTGTTTGCGCCACATTGGTCAGCGCCTGGGCAATGCTGCAATGTTCCCAGCTGTGGCTCGCTGTGACTGGGCCACGCTCAGAATCGCCACTGCGATTTGCAGGTGGCACAGCGTGTGAGGCGGCAACCTGTTCTGGGCCTCAGCCAATGCCTGCACAGAATGCCCCAAGCCTTGGACATGCTGACCATAGACAAAACCGTTGGCCCCAATGCTTCCATCGAGGATGCCACTGTGCAGTTTTGGCCTGGGTGGCACGGATGACCAGCACAACCTCCTTCTCCTGCACACATTTGGACTCCTCCAACTGCACCTGCAGGTACTGGATGCTCGCTGAGAACCCCTCGTGTAGTCTCTGGCTCTGCGACTGCATCTCCATGATCAATGGGACTGTCCGTTCCAGAAGCCCGAAACCCATCTGAATGGCAGCTAGTCCCTGGGATCGGTCTGCCCTCTGACTGCCCGCCCCCTCGGGTGTTCCTACCTCCACCTGCTGTACTAGATCAGCTATGTGGTGCGCACCAGATAGTGACCCTGGATGCTCTTCACTGAAGTGCCCAACCGAGGTGAGAGTCTCTGGGTTGGTGGAGGGTGAGTGCTGGCGGTGGGGGTGAACCGCACTCAGCAGTGTCTCACTTTCTCATCCATGGCGGAACTTCACCCCAACGACCTCCCTTTCCTCCAGGCCACTGACCACGTCCAGGGCCCTCTGCTCTGCCATGGTGAGGGGCCACTTGTCCGGCAGACCCCTTCCAGTCTTCTCTGGCTCCTGGTGTTTGTGGGCGGCCTTCTCTTGGGGGAGTGCGGGGGGAGGGGTGTAACAGAAAATGACAGTGTTAGACAGTCCAGGGGGTTGGCAGCCTCATTGGCCAGGGCACCCGGCCAAGGCGGCATGTGGTGCAGGGAGGGATTCTGCTGCCTTTCGGGTTGGGGGTTAGGGTTACAGGTGTGCAGGTGGGGATAATGCCAGGGGCACAGTGCCACCTTGTCACCCTGACTGCCCTGAGGAGGTTGTGCAGTCTCTTCCTGCACTGTGGGCCAGCCTGGATGGTGCTGCCCACGGCGCTCACCATCTCTGCCATCTGTGCCCTGGTATGGTGAATGGCGGCGGCTGGCAGCCTCCTTCCTAGGCCACCTAGGGTCTTCCGCTTCTCCTCCACCGTGTCCAGGAGGATCTTGAGCTTGGCATCAGTGAAGCATGGTGTTGTTTTCCTCACTACCACCTTGTTGGCTGGGATGGTGTGTGTGGGGAGTGAAGTGTGTATATGCGGCTGCAGCTTGTCAGCCTCCTGAGTATCAATCGTGAAACTGGCGAATCCGGCACCATTTCTCATTGGAATCAATTGTGTTCCACGTGGCGCCGGTGCGAACCCCTTAACAGTAGAAGAATTGGTCCAGGTGCGCCAGTTTTGCTGTCATGGAACTCAACGAATTACGAAACCAAAGAGAAAATGGTGGAAAATCTCAGCAGTTCTGGCCACATCTGTAAGGAGAGAAAAGAGCTAACGTTTTCAGTCCAGATGACTCTTTGTCAAAGCTAAAAGTTAAAGAAAGTGAGGAATATTTATATTGTGGAGTGAGAATGAAAGATGAGTCATAGCCACAGAAACCCAGGGAAACGGGGTGCTAATAGCCACAGAAACCAAGAGGAAAAGAGTGATAATGGCAGTCCCCAGAGAGCACAAAAGGTGTGAAAGGCCAAACAGCAGAGAAACTAACATCAGAGGGAAAACTGTGACAGATGTAGATGTGGCGCAAGGGGAAGGGAGAAGCAAAAGGGAGAAAGGATAAGGAAAGGTGGATAAGATGGCGGGTTAAATATATGTAAAGAAAGACAAGAAAGAAAGAAATGGTAAAAGACAGTTAAAATGAAATGGGATGAAATGGATCGAGGTGGGGTAGAGCCAATCACAGCTCCAGGGTCCCAGGTTCGATTCCCTGCTGGGTCACTGTCTGTGCGGAGTCTGCATGTTCTCCCTGTGTCGGCGTGGGTTTCCTCTGGGTGCTCCAGTTTCCTCCCACAGTCCAAGGACGTGCAGGTTAGGTGGATTGGCCATGCTAAATTGCCCCTAGTGACCAAAAAGGTGAGGAGGGGTTATTGGGTTGCGGGGATAGGGGGGAAGTGAGGGTTTAAGTGGGTCGGTGTAGACTCGATGGGCCGAATGGCCTCCTTATGCACTGTATTTTTTATGCTTTGTTTTATCTAAAGTTGTCGAATTCGATGTTGAGACCGGAAGGCTATAGCGTGCTTAACCGATAGATGAGATGTTGTTCCTCCAGTTTGCGTTGAGCTTCACTGCAACATTGCAGCAGGCCAAGGACAGACCTGTGGGCAGTGTCTTGTGTTAAAATGGCAAGCAACGGGAAGGTCAGGGTGTCCACGAATTCTGCGCCGGCGTTAACACTTAGTCTCAGAAACAGACAATCCTGCCCAGGATCTATCAAGTTGGGTTCCATCTTGGGATCTGACTTGTCCAGAAGTAACGTCAGCTGGGGTTATAACAATTGCAAGAAGATTGGAGTACAAGAATAAAGAAATCTTGCTGAAATTGTACAGGACGATGATGAAATCAATCCTTGAATAATGTGCGTAGTTTTGGTTTCCATATTTCAGGAAGAAATACTTGCATTGGGCGCAGAACTGGAAAGGTTTACTAGTGTTGCACGTTTTACGATGGGCGTAAAACGCGTTTATTGGAGTGTATTAACACGCCTCCGAGTTCGACGTGTGCTTAACACTGCTAGGCTCTGTTCTATGTAATTATTTAAGCTCTGGAGTCGCCAGCTGCCGTATAGGCAACGTCACAAGTATTCCAAGGTCAAATTCAAAGTAATAAAGACGATACACCGATTAGTCAAGTTCAAACGATCAATATTTATTATACAGTTAATAAAGCTACAACTAAACATAAGCAAACAGAATACTTATCTAACAGGAACAGGCAAGGTCAGAGAACGAGGCCTTCGTCCTGGTTTTGTCTGCAGCCTTCAGCAAGCGTTCTGGCACTTGGGAGTCTAGCGGGCTTGGATCGCGTAGCGAGCGTTGAACTTACGGTTTCGGCGGCTGGTGCTCAACGGCTGGAGTCAGGATACCAGGTGTCAGTCGGGGCCGGAGCACAGGTTTAACAGACCGGACAACACGAGGTCCCTATCTTTTATAGGGGTTCCGTTGTCCTTCCCTCTTCTCGGGCGGGCTCTACCTATTGGATCAATTTCTTATCGATACTGGATTAATTCCCCAATGCGAGGGGGTCTCCGTGATGGAGGGGGCGTTTCTTATGTCCTTTTGTTCGGAGGTTTCTGGTGCCTCGATGTCTGGGTCTTGATTGGAATGTGTCCATTCAGAACCAAATGTATCTATTGTGTGGGTGTTCAAGTCTGATGGCCTCATTAGCATGCAAAGCGTTTTGCCATTTGCACCTAGCTAAGGTCTCTTCACCTGAGCCCAAACTGGTTTCTGCTGCTGCAGAATGCAAACTGCTCTTTGCAGACTGCTGTTCTGGCTGAACTGTCTGTTTCCCAGCAGCCTTCCATTTTAGTTTGGCTCAGTGTCCATTTTGCGTGGCCAGCATGGCTACATTCCCTCCTTGTGATCCTCACAATCATACTATTGTGAAGGATCACCTATGTACTTTGCCTCCTTGTGTTCTGACCTCTTGCCAGTTCCTGTTCTACTCTGTTCTAAACTATGGGAAGAAGAGAAAAAAAAATTTTAACTAACATTTCTACTTGGCCCTATGTCAAAGGGACATGCATTACTACAATTGGGAACCTCTACCTATCACTATTAACCTTAACCTTAACTTAAACATTTAATCACTCTAAAATCTTAACCATTCACACCACAACATAACACTTCCCAACTCGGCAGTCGAGTATGGAACAATATAATACATGGCTGAATTTTATTTACAGAGTGTTGTAATCAGTGAGGGGTTGAGGGGGAAACGTGTCTTGTTTCCACACATATACATATGACATTAAATAGTAATAAGTGGGCTTCCATCATTTTGCTGTTCTTCTTCTTTCTCTTCCTTCTTCCTCCGGTATTGACAATCCTGGCTTCGACCTCTGTCTCGTCCTTTGAAACCTTTGGGATCAAGCACAGTATCTGTCAATACACAGTTTAAGACCTTTACTTGTTAGTGCATCTGTCTTTCAAAACCCAATTGACCCTTAAAAATGACTGGCTAAGTCACACCCTGTGACTCCCCTCATTTTTTTTTCAAAAAGCGAATTTAAAGACCAGCATACACCTAACAATCCTTCCTTCTGCGAGCCGTCTCGCAGGCTTTGCTGATTTACCATCCGAATGTTTCCGGATGTAAATAGCATGTGGGATGGCGGCCGAAGGGCTACCTAACCTAAAATGAAAACAAATTTGGAAAGAAACATCCGAATGAGTTGCGTATGGGCCGCTTACGGGTACGAGTTGGATGGGATCCCCGGGTAGGGCGTGCTGTGCCATACCCGAGCTTGGCTGACCAAGGGTTGGTTCTCAGACAGGGCGGGTCCTCAGTGCCGTTTGTCCACTGCCTGAGTAACCTGGAAAAACGGGTACGAATGTGTTTACCATGACTTGCAGCCTCTATTTCGCCGAATAGAGGGGCACCTAAAAAAACCAAGGGAGCCAAGATGCTCCAACTGAGGACATCCCTGAAGTTCTCAGAGATATCTGCGGACAAACTATTTGGCGTGTGGCCTTACAACTTTGGAAAAGATCTCCAATCAAACCGAAGTTCTCAGAAGTATCTGCGGACAAGCTAACGTGTATGTGAGGTGGTCACAATCTTTTCAGCTGAAAAGAAGATGTCCATCCTCCAACTGAAACATTGTACAATCCGGAGACAAACAAACATAAAACGAAGACAAACATACGTGCAGGTTCCATCAGAAAGGACATCGTTTCCCTCAAACGATTCCTATCTTACATCATCTGGACACCTCACTTTGATTCTGCCTCTGTGAACAGGGTCACAAAGGGGTTGCCGTGTCGGGAGTCAGACACCGTGTCGTCCTGCTCTCCCGGATCCCACACCCTTGTGTGGATCAGGCATGCAATTTTGGAGTTGTGTGACCGGGGGTCACTCTCGTCATTGCGGACAAGTCTGTAGGAATTGTCCCTGTGCCATTGTGTAGCGTCGAGTGTGTTGTCGGGGTAGTCGGGGTCGGGTGGTGGTTCGGGGTTTTTGAGGTAAGTGACTTCCATGGGGTCACTGGAGTCGGGGTCGTAGTTGGTGCAATGTGGGCTGTATGGCTGTGTGGTGTCGCTGTCTTCAGAGTCAGTGTCTGTCCTACTGTCTCTGCTGTGGCAGCTTGTGGGCGTGTCGGGGCGTGGTCTGTAGTGGTCTGTGGGCGGAGTCGTGGGCGAGTCCGTTGATGTACTGGTCTGTGAGGGGGATGGTGGAAAAGTGTCTCTGGTGGGCGGGGTGAAGTGTTCTGCTGCGTCTAGCAGGACATGGTGGGCATGGTTGGCCTGTGTTCCATATGCCTTTAACTGGTTTATATGGAACCACGCGGTCTTCCCATTAGGATACTTTATCCTGTAAACGGAGGGGCTAATTTTGTCCGAAATTGAGTAGGGACCGGAATATTTTGGAGCCAAAAAACTGCTGGGGTTATAAACAGATAACATTACCTGTTGCCCAACCTGAAATTCTGTGGTGTGTACGGTCTTATTGAAACAGGCAGTCCGTTGCTGTCGGCGTTTCCCTAGCTGGACTGCGGCTGCGAGCTGTGCAGACCTCACAGTCTCAACTAGTTCTTTAACTGCCTTTTCATGTGTGAGGGCCGTCACTTCGGGGCTTGTCATGTCCAGTCCTAAAAGGAATTCTGTACCTTTCATAGGGCGTCCGGTCATGAGTGTGTGTGGTGTGTATCCTGTCGATGTGGAGACAGTGTTCCTTATGAACATAAGTGCAAAGGGGAGCACTGAATCCCATGTGGAATTGTTGTGTTGAACCATTTTCCTAAGGGTAGTTTTTAGGGTCCGATTCATGCGCTCCACAATCCCGCTGGACTGTGGATGATACGCAATGTGGAAGTTCTGTTTGATTCCGAATATTGTCAGGACGTTCCTCATGACCCGTCCTGTAAAGTGAGATCCCTGGTCCGAATCGATACTTCGGGGTAAACCCCATCTCGTGAAGATGTGGTGGGTCAGGATCTTTGCAGCTGTCTTAGCTGTGTTTGTTCGTGAGGGAAATGCCTCTACCCATTTGGTAAAGGTATCTATCACCACCAGAACGTATTTATAGCCATTCCGACAAGGGGGCAATGGACCTATAAAGTCGATCTGGAGGTTTGTCCAAGGGCCGTTAACTGGGCGAGTATGCCGAAGTTGTGCCTTCTTAGAATACCTGTCCGGGTTATTCTGAGCACAAATCAGGCAATTCTCAATGTAGTGCGTTACATCATTCCTGAGATCAGGCCACCAACAGAGTTGCCTGAGGTGCCTCGTTGTTGCATCAATTCCCTGATGCCCGTGTCCGTCATGGAACAAGGCAATCATCTGATTCCTGTCCTGCTGTGGGACCACATAAAGTCGGTCCTTAATGATCACACCCTCATGTGTGGTCAGTGCGTGTTTAAAGTGCTCGTAAGCAGGCACAAAGTTTCCCTTGAAAACCTCCCTGAGGTCTCCGTCCTGTTTTTGTGCTGCCACGAGATCTTTAATATCAGTCTGTGAGACTTGGACTGCGCTCACAGGGGCGCTAGCTGGTGCACTAGCTGGGGGGGTCCATAAGTGTCCTCTCCTGGAACCTGCCTTAGCCAACGCGTCGGCTTTTACATTCCCAGGGGGTGATGACCTATGGTGGCTGCGAACTTTTATAATGCCGAAGGTCCTGTCCTTCGCTTTCGCTAAAATATGCTGGAGTAGAGGGGCTGATGGAAGGGGTTTCCCGTCTGCGGAGACAAAACCTCGTGTCCTCCACAGGGGCAGAAAATCGGTTAAACTGTTACAGACATATAAGCTGTCTGAATATATGTCTGCTGGGCTGGGGAAAGAATCGGGGTGGTCCACTATGTACGCTATGGCTGCTAGCTCTGCTGCCTGCGCACCTAAGTGACCTGGTAACTTAAGAGCTATCTCTTCGAGAGCGCGCCCCTGCGCGTCCTCTACATAGATGCCGCATCCTGTGATACGCTCACCATTTAAAACTGTGGAGGAACCGTCTACATAAATCCTCAAGGGTCCACACGTGTCTGTGGGCTGGGGGCTTTGTTTCGGGTTCCCTATCTTCCTGGGGGGTGTTTTTGCTAAAAAGGGTCCTGTGTTATGCAGGGGAGCTACAATTTCACAGTCATGGGGCTGTCCGGGGTATTGGAGGTTGTCGGCTAAGTATGTGTGTGTGCGTGTCCGTTTCACTGTAATGTCCCGTCCTTGTAAAAGTAGGGTCCACCTAGCTGCCCTAATCTGGCTAACTGAACCGTCCTTCAGTCGACCGTCTAGTAGTAGCTGTGTGGGTGTGTGTTCGGTCAGAATAGTAATGGGGTTGAGTCCGGTGATGTATGAGAAATACTGCACTGCCCAGAAGACAGCAAGGAGGTGCCTCTCACAGGCTGAAAATCCTTGTTCTACCGGGTCTAACAGTCGGGAGGCATAAGCCACTGGTCTTAGCTGCTCGTGCCGTTCCTGAAGCAACACGGCCGAGAGGGTTAGATCTGTGCTAGCTACCTCGATTGCGTACGGTGAAAGTTGGTCGGGGACTAGCAGCGCGGGTGCTGCACTAAGGGCTCGTTTCAACTCTTCCACAGCGCCTGTATGCTGCGGAAGCCATTCCCAGGGGGCTCCTTTCTTAAGGAGGTCTGAAAGTGGGGCGGCTTTTGTCGCGAATCCGTCTATGTGGTTCCGACAATAGCCAACCAGTCCTAAAAACGACCGGAGGGCTGATACATTCTGGGGAAGGGGCAATTTGACAATCGAATCAATTCTTTTGAATTCGATCTCGCGTTTGCCGTGCGTGATGACTGATCCCAAATACATCACTTTACTTTCCAATATTTGGGCCTTTTTCGGGTTAACTTTACAGCCAATTTCAGTTAAGAGTTCCAGGAGTTCGGCCAGAAGCGAAATGTGCTCTGCCTTTGTGTCTGTCTGCAGTAGTAGGTCGTCTACATACTGTACCAGACAATCGGGTCGGGAAAATTTCTCTAATCCACTTGCCAGCTGTCGGTGGAAAATGGAGGGGGAATTGTGGAATCCTTGTGGGAGGCATGTCCACGTGTACTGCTGAGTTTTGAAAGTGAATGCGAATTTGTATTGGCACGCTTTTGCCAATGGTATTGACCAGAATCCATTACTGATGTCCAATACCGTGAAGTACTTGGCGTTGAGACCCTGCTTGAGCATGGTCTCGGGACTAGTAGCTACCGTTGGGGCTACTGCGGGGGTTACTTTGTTGAGTTCCCGATAATCGATGGTCAGACGCCATGATCCATCGGGCTTCCTCACTGGCCAAATAGGGGCATTGTTGGTGGAGGCTACCGTTCTCAGTACACCTTGGTCCAACAAGCTGCCTATAACTTTTTCTATTTCCACCTCTGCCTCGAGGGGAAATCTATACTGCTTTTGCGGTCGGGGGTCCTGTCCGGTAACATGAACTTGTCCAGTCATTCTGCCACAGTCATGACGGTGACTTGCAAATGCTGTCCTGTGTTTGTTTAGTAGGGCCTTAATTTGTCTGTCGGTGTGGAGTGTAGTCAGGTCGAATGAGTACTCTCCCACTGCGCTAATCCGATTAGCGTAGTCTCCTACTGTGAGGGTGGCTGGGGCTCTGTCTGATCTCGCCATTCGCCAGACACACTGGTTCACTGGGTCGAACGACAAGCTGTGGGCGTTCATAAAATCTATCCCCAGGATGTGCTCTGCTGTCCGGGGAAGATTTACTAAAACTACGGGGTGCCTTGTGCTAATGTTCCCTAGCTGGATCGCTACGGGTGCTGTGATATGTCCCTGCTGCGAGTGTCCGGTGAACCCGCTAAGTGTGATGGTGGAGGTGGTCGGCCACGTGTCTGCGTGTGCCGTGGTTGTGGAGTTAATGGTGGTGCGGGATCCTCCTGTGTCCCACAATAACTCTATGGGCTTCCCTTTGACTTTTGCCGTGACTACGGGCCTCCCTGATGAGTCCCATAGTGTGTCACAGACCCAAGTGGGGGAGCCCGAACACCGTCAGTTCGTCTCGTCCACATTGGTGGGTCCTGACTGTACTGCTACATTGTGGATGGGTTTTGCTTTGTTGCGGTTCAGAGTGCCTGTCTGCTGGCCTCTCTGAGATCGCTGGGGTGCTTGGCACTCTTTTGCCCAATGCCCTAACTGTCCACAGTTATAGCATTCCTGTCCTTTCTGTTGAGGGCTGCTCTTGCCTTCATTTACCCATGCGGGCTTCTGGTGCTCTCTGACTGCTTGGATATCTGCAGCAGCCTGAGCCTCTTCTGGGGATCTAACCTTTGCTTTTGCCTGAAGCGATTGCTCCCAAGCGCGGGACAATCTTTTGAGGACCCATTTCTCGTTATGGGCCTCTTCTGAGGGGTCGTAATTATTGCAAGCGCTCTGTCCTGCCTCTGTTGCGTGTGAGATAATTGTGCGCGTCCACTTAACCATGTTTTCGCGGGTTAAATGCGCTCTATCTAGCTGTCCGAAAACTGCGCTGAAGTGAATCCACAGCCTTCCGGCGAATGCTGTGGGGTGTTCAGATCTCTTCTGCCTGCACTTATTCAAGCCTTCTACGGGGTCACCTCTATTGTACCCGATGGCATCTAAAATAGCAGTGTGCATCTCCTCTAGGCTGCCTCCTGCCACGTTTTGTGGGTCGGGGAGGGCTGCCACTACACTCTGGTCTAAGCTCAGCACGGTGAGCTTAACCTGCTCTCTCTCATCCAGGCCGTACATGGTAGCCTGCTGTTTTACTTTCGCAAAGAACTGGTGGGGGTCTGCGGTGGGGAGGAACGGAGTGATCTTTTCACAAGCGTCCCTTAGCTGGGTTACTGTTAAAGGGGTGGTGTAAGTTATGTCTGGGGCGCCTTCTGATTCGGCTTTCCTCTGTGTGGTTACGGGATTCATGGGTGCGGTTATGATCTGAGCTGTGGGGGGTTGGGGTGCCTGTCGTTTCTGGTGAGCTGCGGGCGCACATGTTCCCTGAACATAACGCTGCGCTGTCTCGCTTAATTCCTGCCAATCTGGGGCGTTTTCCCCATCTAACTGAGCTCCAAAGGTGCTTTGGAAGCCATTCTGCACCGAAAGCAGAGATTGCAGTTCCGCAATCTGTTTTCTGCATTTCGCGTGGTCAACTGTGCTTTGTCTTTGTTCGGTCGTTGCAGCGTGGAGTGCTCTCAAAGCTGCTTTGAGATCCGAACATTGCCTCTGCAATGCCTCCACCTGCTTCTCCGATTCCTGTCTTATCAGAACGGCACGTTGCACGTCCTGATAGGCTTTCTCATACTGGGTCTGGGAACTGTTCAGATGAGCTAGACAAGACTGGTGAGCCCTCTTGGCATCATCCACCTCTCTACCCTTCTCTGCCAACTTCCCTTTTAATTCCAGGTTTTCTTTCTCGATGTCCCTGACATCGACCTTACTCATTCGGTTCCTTTCCTCTAAATCTGCCCGGAGCGTCCTGATGACCTCCTCTGCGCCTCGCAACTGTGCCAAGCAGGACACAATCGCCATCGGCTTGCGTGCTTTACCTAAACTCTTTTTGTGTATCTGAGAGAGGTTCTCCCACCAAGTATGACCTATACTTCCGGGACCTGTCTCCTCATTTGCACAAAACTCTTTCCAAAGGGGCCATCCCTTTCCTTGTAAATATTTGCGGAGTTCCAGCTCCCACGTGGGACACTGGCCTACTCTGCTACTGCTGCTGGTCGCTGCGACCACAAACTTTGCTGGATCCATCAGACGTTCCATTGCCTGCATGGCCATTTCCTCTGACTCTCTTTTTATAATTTGGAACAGGGGGTTGCTGGGGTGGTGTTTTGAGAAAAGGGTACGGCTTACGCTATTTTCCGATTACAAAACTACCGAAAGTTTGTCGCAACAAAAAGCTTTCAGTTTTACCTTACAGCCCTGTTAGTACGCATGCACTAAAACACACTTCCGAATTTCGCTTATTATTTTGAACACCTTGAATACTTGTGATCTCTTTCTTTCTCTGCAATTTGGAGTTCTAATTCAAATTTCAGGGTCCTGGACACTGTGGTGTTTCCACTTACAACAGGGTCCCGGCGGATGTCGCCACTAAATGTTGCACGTTTTACTATGGGCGTAAAACGCGTTTATTGGAGTGTATTAACACGCCTCCGAGTTCGACGTGTGCTTAACACTGCTAGGCTCTGTTCTATGTAATTATTTAAGCTCTGGAGTCGCCAGCTGCCGTATAGGCAACGTCACAAGTATTCCAAGGTCAAATTCAAAGTAATAAAGACGATACACCGATTAGTCAAGTTCAAACGATCAATATTTATTATACAGTTAATAATAAATACTCATGCACACACACACTAAGAGACTAAGCTACAACTAAACATAAGCAAACAGAATACTTATCTAACAGGAACAGGCAAGGTCAGAGAACGAGGCCTTCGTCCTGGTTTTGTCTGCAGCCTTCAGCAAGCGTTCTGGCACTTGGGAGTCTAGCGGGCTTGGATCGCGTAGCGAGCGTTGAACTTACGGTTTCGGCGGCTGGTGCTCAACGGCTGGAGTCAGGATACCAGGTGTCAGTCGGGGCCGGAGCACAGGTTTAACAGACCGGACAACACGAGGTCCCTATCTTTTATAGGGGTTCCGTTGTCCTTCCCTCTTCTCGGGCGGGCTCTACCTATTGGATCAATTTCTTATCGATACTGGATTAATTCCCCAATGCGAGGGGGTCTCCGTGATGGAGGGGGCGTTTCTTATGTCCTTTTGTTCGGAGGTTTCTGGTGCCTCGATGTCTGGGTCTTGATTGGAATGTGTCCATTCAGAACCAAATGTATCTATTGTGTGGGTGTTCAAGTCTGATGGCCTCATTAGCATGCAAAGCGTTTTGCCATTTGCACCTAGCTAAGGTCTCTTCACCTGAGCCCAAACTGGTTTCTGCTGCTGCAGAATGCAAACTGCTCTTTGCAGACTGCTGTTCTGGCTGAACTGTCTGTTTCCCAGCAGCCTTCCATTTTAGTTTGGCTCAGTGTCCATTTTGCGTGGCCAGCATGGCTACACTAGACTGTTCCATGGGGTTAACTGAGTAAATTGGGCCTATACTCTCTGAAGTTTAGAAGATTGATCTCATCTCGGTGGCACAGTGGTTAGCCCTGCTGCCTCACAGCTCCAGGATCCCAGGTTCAATTACGGCCTCAGGTGACTGCATGGGGTTTGCATTTTATCCCCGTGTCTGCGTTGGTTTCCTTTGGATGCTCCGGTTTCCTCCCACAGTCCAAAGATGTGCAGGTTAGGTGCATTGGCTATGCTAAATTGCCACTTAGTGTCCAACGGTTAGGTGGAGTTACGGGGATGGGGTGGAGGCATGGGCTCTTTCCAAAGGCTGGTGCAGACTTGATGGGCTGAATGGCCTCCTTCTACACTGAAAATTCTATGATTCTATGATTCTGAAGAGGCTTCTCAGAGTAGACACTGGGAGGTTGTTTCCCTAGGCTGTGGAATGAAAAACGTAGAGCATTATGAATCGTTGAAGTAGATAGATTTTTGGTCATTCAGGGAATCAAAGGATATTGGGAGTGGATGGAAGTCGAATTGAAGCTGAAGATCAGTCACAATTTATTTTGAATGGTCAAATAAGCTTGATGAGCCTTTTGGTCTACTCCTGCCCCCAATGCCTATGTACTTATGTTTTAAGAGGGTCCTTTAAACTTGTCCTTAGACGACAACCAATATTTTTTATACTCATCTTTTGATCTGACCATGCATGAGCTGTCTTGGTAAGATGGGTGAATTAAAATACATTTGTGTTGAATTGTTATTAGTTTTTTATGATGGACCAATGCTGATGAAGCTGTCCAATACTCCGCTCACGTAAATCCCTCCAGTTGGCAGATAGAAAATATTTTTGTCTTATCCAGTTCAGCCTGGATTGTTGCCAGGTCCCAAAGGCCAAAGGTACTGTGCCAATCCTTGAAAGAAGACAGTATGTTCGCTGTTATAACCTGCGCGGATCCTATTGTCTGGGGACAATTGGTTGCCCCATGTTCTTTCGGGAATATGAGCTCCCCCAATGGTGGGGGGGTGGGGTGCAATCATTAGCTTTGCAGCTGTATAAATGGAGGTGGCCAGTGTGGTACCGGCTAGAGAGGGAATCACTGGCCCTGTGTACATATTGTAAATACAGTTACTTTCTGTTTCACTCTACAAACCCATGCTGGATTCTTCGTGGCACTCACAAAATTCACAAAGAATGCAAGAAGTGACAACCTTAGTTTTAGCGAATCTGTTAAGGTGTGCTGCCGTAGTGGTTATGGTATAAGACTGGTCCCAAGAATTATGAACTTAAATTGCAACATGGCAAGTTACAGAATGAATTGAATAAATTTTGTGGCTTGTTTCCTGGAAATTTAGAATAGAAATCACTAGAGCCACACACAGGTCATTCTGCAGTGACGTATACATTTTTGGATTTAGCCTTTGAAGATCATCAGAACTTTGAATGTTATCAAAACTCAACTGGTTTCCTCTTTTTTCTATTCATTCATGGGATGTGGGCATCACTGGCTGGGCCAGCATTTATTGCCCATCTCTAATTGCTCTTGAACGAGAATGTATTTCAGAGTCAACCACATTGCTGTGGTTGTCGGTCTGGAATCACATGTAGGAATCACATGTAGGTCAAAGCAGGTAAGAATGGCAGATTTCCTTCCCTAAAGGACATTACTGAAGCAGATAGGTCTTTACAACAGTGGACAATGGTTTCATGGTCATCATCAGACATTTAATTCCAGATTTTTATTGTATTCAAATTTCACCATCTGCCGTGGCGAGATTTGAACTTGGGTGCCTAGAACATTACCCTGGGTCTCTGGACCACTGCCTCCCCTATGTCCTTCAAGGAAGGGAATCTGCCACTTTTTACCTGGTCTGCCCTGCATATAGCACTTGGTCACTCTGTAAGTTGATTTATACTGCTCTCTGAAGTGGCCTAACCATCTACAAAAATGTGCAAATATTTGGTAATTAGGGGAAAGGCCTACGATCTTCGCAGGTCAACTAGGATGGGGAAAAAATTGACCTTGCCATTGTTGCCCATATCCTGAGAACAAAGTAAAAAATATCTATTTCTAAACAGAAAACACAACCTTTATCCAAAATTGTGATATCCGAGTCCAGGTTATCCAGCTCTTTGACATTATTCACTATCATATTCACTTATCATTTGTTTGTACTATTTGAGTTACACTTAAATGTGTAGAACAACATTGTCTTCAGAGTTAATGTTACCAATCATGTGTACTTACAGTGCAATAGTTATTTTGGCCATTGCTTTGCTGGAGTTCAAGTTTATATTTGTCACAGTTTATCAAGTGGAATTGTATAGGCATGTAAATTTTAAAAAGAACAGATTTTAGTGCTTGCCTCAAATCATGAAAAAAAATCACACAATGCTAACACCCCCCTTCGTTATTTGAGAAGCCACAGAACGTTGAGACTCTCAGATGTGCTCACATTCTCACTTGCTTCCCTAGCCTTCCCCCGTCCCCCTGTTCCCTGCAGCCCCCAACTCAGTGTTTGAAGGAACTTAGAATTGTTGATTCAATCATGTGTTCTTTCAATTAGGTTATTCATGAAGGCTCTGCATCTCAATTTTGCCCCTAACCTGAGGTGCGGTAATCCTCAGTTTAAATTACCACCAGTCAGCAGGGGAACGCAGCCTATTGTCATCTAGGTGACTTTTACCTTACCTTTATTGAAATTAGATGATGCGTCTTATCACATTTTATCGTGAAGACTGCTTTCCTTTGAATTTTTTTTGAAGTAATGTTCATATTACTAACATTCTAAACACATGATGGAAAATCGAATAACTAGCACTCTCCATGCCTCTGCTTACAGTGTAACTAATATGGAAAATAATATTGTACATTAAACATACCTTCTTTTCATCTCTTTACATTTTTCTTTGTCATTCAAATTTTGCATGTAATTCAATCACAATGCAGAGCTAAGACACCAGGGATCTTTAAGGCCCATTCATTCATTTATGAGCCATAAATCCCATCCCAAAGATCATCATAAAGTGCTCTTAATGTCCGGTTCTGTAATTCGTATAAAGTGAGCTTCGTCCTGTCACTTTCAAATGCTGTTTCCGTTTTAGGTTTCTCCCTGCGAAAAGTGCCGCTGTGAGCCCAATGGGGAAGTGCACTGTTCCGTAGCAGAATGTGCTCAGGTTGAATGTGTGGATCCAGTGTATGAACCTGATCAGTGCTGCCCTATCTGCAAGGATGGTATGTGCTTTCCAAAAATAACACGTTCTGTTTTCATTCTTTCTGTGGCAAGCTGGCAATTTACAGATCAAGTATTCGATATAAACTAATTGTAAATAAGGAGTTAATTTGACAGAAATTCATTGTTATATTTTAAGCATATATCTTGTCATCTTGTGGTAATATTACTTATTTACTACAATGCAGGCTTTCTCACAACAGCTTATTCCCATTCACATCAAAAGATAACATTTGCAGAATGCACACACGTCCTACAATCCAGTACTTATGTTGCAATTCATGGAGTGATCAGGTTAGCATACCAAATGTGGTCCTTTTACCAAGTTACTTCAAGAAGTCTTGCAACACCAGGTTAATGTCCAACAGGTTTGTTTCAAATTACTAGCTTTCGAGGCGCAGCTCCTTCATCAGGTGAGTGAAGAGGTGGGTTCCACAACCACAAAGTCAATGATACAAGATGATCTTACGAAACAAACCTGTTGGACTTTAACCTGGTGGTGTAAGACTTCTTACTATGCCCACCCCAGTCCAACGCTGCCATCTTCACATCAAAGTGACTTTACATAGAAGTTTCACGTGACCTGCCAACTATGCATGCACCCTCTTTGATAGGCAAAAGAATATCAAGCTGTCAGACAGGCTCAACTATAAATTGAATTTACTGCAAGAAGCAACATGCAAGTTCAGCAGAACAAGGTTAAATCTAGGCATAACCGATAGGGCGCCTGGAAGAAAAAACTAAACTTCCGAGAATAAAAGTATCTTCAACCTGAATTCTTTGATGAGCTTTGATGTGTGTCAAGTCTCTTTCTCACCAACAAATCGTGAGAATATGGTTGAACTGAATGAGCTGGGAGACAGGAGAGCTGCTAACCATAAGAAAAAAAAACCTTGCATTTACTGAAAACCTTTCACAACCTCAAGATGTTCCAAAAGCACTTTACAGCCATTTAAATACTTATTTCTGGAACTGTAGTCACTGTTCCAGTGTTCTATGCAGAATCTCTCACATTAGATCAAAGCAGACCTTTTCCAGTTGACAGATTTCTCTCCCAATTATTTCTCAATATGTGCATAATCAATATTAAGTATACCCCCCCAGAAGGATGGTCAGCTGATTTTTATTTTCTGGAAAGGATTTATTAAGTCAGTCTTCAGGCAAAGCTTACTGAAATTTCATATGTAGTATGGTTGATGCTTTAATAGTCACCATGATCAGAGACAAATCATTCCAATCTAGCCTTAGACAGTATTGTAATTTCACTTTATTCACAGTTCCCAAGACAAATAACACAGGAAATCCTAGCAGCTAAAGTTCTCTCTTAAGGCTGCCTTGCAATGACCTAGTTAAACTTCAAATGAAATTAGATGATACAGAAATATTGTAAAACATGGTGCAGGATGGAGTTCACATTCTCTACATATATTTTTCCATAAGAAATATATCTTAAAAAATGAAGAGAGTGACCTGGATTCATTGTTATTATAATTTAATTCTTATTGTATTTTGCCATCTAGAAACATTAATAGTACTCAAACTTCAGTAAGAATACACAAACAATTGATTAGCTTGTGATTGAGGTATCGGTGCTAAATTTTGGATGAATATTTTGGGATGATACCTTGGGAATGCATAATCACAGTATCATTCTTGAAATGATTTTAAAAAAAATAACCATAAACATTGTTCAAAGGGATTTTTAACACATCTCCAAGTGTAGATATCAATAAATTGCCAAAACATACTGCATTGGCTGAACTATCCCACGCTTTCAGCAATAGTGACAATGTGGATTGAAGGTAAAGGGTAAATAGGGACTGACAACAGTTCTTTATTTTTTTGTAAGGAAATGCATTGTTGATCACTAAATTGGAGGATTGAAACGATGATTGGTTTGTTTGTCCTATTTGTTTCATTTCATCTACTCCTCCAGTGCCATGCCTCCTATTCAACATTATTCATCAGAGTAACTTCTTTACATCACTGTGCTAGGCTCAAATTCCTTAAAAACAAGTCCATATTCTTCCCTTATGCTTTCCTTGATAATCTCTGCTTTACCTACCTTTCCTGGGCTAGTAACCCAATTTTTTCTCCTATTCACCCATTATTAATAAATAGAACTGAAATGAACTTGTCTTATGGACAGCGATTCTTCCTCTTCAATAAAGCTTTCTCTTCAATATAGTGCTAATATCACTACACTAGTAATCTAAAGACCCAGTAATCTGGGGACCTGGGTTCAAATCCCACAATGGTAGATAGTGAAATTTGAATTCAATTTTTTTAAAACCTGGCATTAAAAGTCTAACCATGGCCGGGATTCTCCTCTACCCGGCGGGGCACCTTTAGGGGCTAGGCCCACGCCGGAGTGGCTCCTGCTCTGCTGACCGGCGCAAACGGCCTTTGGCGTCCCGCCAGCCGGGGCTGAAAACGTCCGCGCATGCGCCAGTGCGTCAGCGGCTGCTGACGTCATACCGGCACATGCGCAGGGGAGGGAGTCTCTTCCGCCCCCGCATGGTGAAGGCCATGGCGGGGCGGAAGAAAAAGAGTGCCCCCACGGCACAGGCCACCCCGCCGATTGGTGGGCCCCGATCGCGGGCCAGGCCACCAGGCCCCGCGTCCCCCCCAGGACCCCGGCGCCCGCCCGCGCCGCCAATCCTGCCGGCACCAGACGTGCTTTGATTCCCGCCGGCGGGACAGTCCTGTCAGCGGCGGGACTTCGGCCCATCGCGGGCCGGAGTATCGCCGCGGGGGGCCCGCCGACCGGCACGGCGCGATTCCCGCCCATGCCGATTTCCGGGTGGCGGAGAATTCGGGCCACGGCGGAGGCGGGATTGACGCCGGCCCCGGGTGATAAAGTGGTCGGAGAATTTCGCCCCTCGAATGTATTGTTGTAAAAATCCATCTGGTTCACCAATTTCTTGAAGAAAGAAAATCTTCTGTCCTTACCATGTCTGGGTCCAGAGCAATGTTGTTGACTCTTAAACAAGGGCAATTAGGGATGGACATTAAAGCAGGCCTAGCCAACGATGTCCACATCCCATGAAGTAATTAGAAGAGAGAATAGATATTATTGTTTATTGCAAGGGGAATTTAATATAAAGGTTGGGAGGTTATGCTTCAGTTATATAGAGTGGCAGGAAGATCACATCTGTACTGGATACATATTGATTTCCTTAATTATGAAAGGCTGTAAATGTGTTAGAAGTAGTTCAGGGTTACTAGGCTAATACCTGGAATAGGCAGGTCACCTTATGAGAAAAGATTGAACAGGCTAGGATTATATCTGCTGGAGTTTAGAAGAGTAAGGTGACTTGATTGAATCATACAAGATCCTGACAGGTGTTGACGGGTTTTGAATGGACCTGCCTCGTATTAAGTTGATCTTTTCTCTGCACCTTGCTATAACTGTAACATTATATTTTGCAGTCTCTCCTTCCTTCTCTATGTACAGTATGCATTGTTTGTACAGCATACAAGAAACAATACTTTTCACTGTATACTAATACATGTGACAATAATAAATCAAATCAAATCAAAAAACGTGAATGTGGAGAAGATGTTTCCTCTCGTGGGAGTATTTAGAACTATGGGTCACTGTTTAAATATGAGAGGTTGCCATTTAAACTCGGGATGAGGAGAAATGTTTCCTCTCAGAGGGCCGTGACTCTTCGGAACTCTTCCTGACAAGGTGATGGAAACAGAGTCTTTGAATATTTTTCAGGCAAATGTAGATAGATTCTTGGTAAACCAGGGGAGGAAGGTTACTACCAGATCACCCATGATCTTACTGGGTGGAGCAGCTCAAGGGGCTGAGTGGCCTACTCCTTCTCCTGATTCATATGTCCACATATATGTTCTCATCCTGCTCTTGCCCCTATGAGTGGAAGGGAATGGCAGACCGCCACTGACAAAAACTGACAAGAAAATGGCTCAGGATAAAGCATCAGCAGACAATGAGCCAGGCACCTGTCTGGGACAGAACACCTACTATACAATAGCTCCCAGGTAAGGTGATTAAACATAGTTTACAAAGGACCATTAGCATTTCGCTCCATTAGAAAGAGACAATTAACTACGTATAACTTACGGGTAGCACTCTGCAAGATGGGGCAAGGTGCGGATGCAGGTCTACCACCGCTAATGTTGGAATTGAAGCCTTCCATTAGCATCACAATTGAGCCAATCTACCTCCTACAATAGCCACTGCATTACCTTAATCACAATCCTTCTGGTGTGCTATCCTTTCAAGCTACAGACCTCATCAAGATCCTCACGACTTCCCCCTCGCTTAGGTTTTTTTTCCACCCTCCCATCTATATTTTCTGTCCTCCTATCTTTATTTAATTTTAATTTTCCCATGGTACCCATGATTATCTTTGACCCCATCATGTTTGATCCCTTGTCATCTCTGCTGCCAAAATATTGGGCACTAACATTCTAACTCACCACTTGCTTATCATTTTGCATTCCACGTCCTCATAGTTTCACAGGTGGATGTTGAGAGTACTAGTGCTGGAGGAAAGTAAGTCCTCTCTCAACTCCCTCGCTAATTTTCCTCTCTTCAGCCAAAATTGCCCAATTTAGGATGCTAGAGATTAACTTTAACCTAAGAACACCTTTTTCGGCCCCCTTTCCTCAACTCTGTCAATCTCATATACCAAGTGCAAAGGGTGCATGGATTTCTTTGCCTCTAAGATTGAGGCCAAGTAGCCACCTCTGCAGCCAACTCTTATTTTTCCCTTGCTCCTAAATGTCCATCTAGCCTACTCCACCCAATCTTGTAATATTCTGCAGCTTTCCTTCCACCTCCTTTATCATCTTCAATTGCCATTTCTTCCATGAGACCCATCAGTCCCCTCAAACTCTTCCTCACTAAACACTTGACAGATTTACCGGTCCTGTTAGTTCACATGCAAGCCGACACTTCCTCAGATACACTCTTTCAAAATTTCCATCACCACCCCTTCTTCAACAACAAACCTTCAGCCACACTATCACATCTGTAGCCTTCTATTCCTGTCTGAACTGTTTGAGATCTTCAGATATTTGATCACTTAACTCGATGACCTTCTCTCAAAATTCCCTAATTCAGTCTTCCCAAATTTGGTTTTGCTCTGCTCACAATATCATGAATGCTCTGACCAATGTCGTAAATCACATACTCTATGCCTCGGATATATCACACCTGTTCACTCTCCTTGCTACTCCATCAGTTTGATACAACCATCCTTTTTTAATGTCTCCTCTCGTTGCACAATTCAATGAGACTGCCTTTGTGTAGTTCCACAACTATCTATCCAAACACAATCAGCAGATCTCCAGTAAGGGGCAATCTTCCCACCACACCACACTTCAGCCAGTTCAGTCCATAATGGCATTTGGGATCATAGGATCCCAACTTCTCTGTTAAATTAACCTATTGCCCCATTTAGTCACCCCAGCAAAAAAATGTCTTGACTCTAATAAAGGTAGCAATAATTCACTACCATTTTCAGGGTACTACTATCAATTTTCCACCAAACAGAATGGTTGAAAATTGAGCCTCATAACGCATTGCTTGTTTGCTTTCAGCTTATTCCCTCATCTCTTTCCTGAAGGTGAGTCATGGTCAGTGTACTGTTCCATAGGTTCCAATTGAACATTGTTCATGTAAGTGTCAGAACGCATTGGAGTCAAATCTCATCTTCTCCTCATTTTATGTTCACCTGTGTACACTTTCCGGCACAAATCACTGAACAGAGATAGAATTTATAACCAGCTTGGGAACACTGAGGATATAACATCTCTCGCACAACATCAGCTATAATTGGCTAACTTAGGACAGAAGAGAGACTGAGCTGGAGAGATGGCCGTGGGGAGGAGGAGGAGGGGGGGGGGGGGGGGGGGGGAAGAGTGCTGTGGAGTGTGCTGAACAGTGCATTTTTGCAGGTTAATGCCTTGAATGGGAAGAGGTACTGGTTACAGGTTACACCTTTTCAAAGGTCTCATGGAATTTCAGACATTAGGCTGAGGCCCAGAGATACTGGTCTTGGCCTAATTTCTGTCCTTCTTGGTCAGTGAAGGGCATTCTAGGCTAATGAGTGGATTGGGTGAATGGCCCTCCTTCATCTCAGTGGCCACAAGGTTGAAATCGAACATGTGCACTAACCATGACCCCAGGAATAAGATTAAATACATTTAATACACACTAAATATGTCATTATGAGTTACACAAAATGCCAAATCACTCATATCAAACGGTCATCAACTTTAAATGGGAAAAACAAAATAAATATTTACGCATACCTTATGTATTTACTGTGCTTATCAAAGCTAATACCAGCTACAACTAAAAGTTATATATTTCATAATTGCACTGATAAGTGCTTCAGGTATTAATTTTATTTCTATTTATGTTCATTTATCGTTATTATTTGAATTACTAAACCCTACTGCTCCCGATAAGCTTGACTACTGAAGAAAACCTTCCAGTTACCAATAAATTGTAAAAGTATTTAAGGATAAATGAGGAAAACAAATGAAATACTCACCAAATAATCGCTCCACTCTCAGCCTCACACTTTCCTGAGCTCTTTTATCCTTCTAGCTCTGCTCCTGGTCTCGCAAACTCCGCTCTTTCTCAGCAAAATGCTTTGCAGGCTGCGGTCAGAGCCCTGATGGGCTGCATGCGGCCTGGGGGCAGCAGGTTGCCCACCACTACTCTTTGGTGCACTCCCACTGGGTGGACTGATTGGCTGCATGCTTTCAGCCCTAAAATGTGGCCTTCCTAAATCCTGCGTCTTCGAAGCACGGTTATTGGTATGTGTTTATTTCCCTGTTCAAGTGGCTGTGTTAAATTTTATGAAGAAAACAATGCAAGCCTACAAGGGAATTGTGTATCTTGTCTTTCAAGAAGGTAGAATGTATAAAAAGGATTTATTTGAAGTGTTTTGCAGTTCCAAGCCCCAATGTAATGCTGCATGCACCTCGGGGTAGCTTATCTCTACTTTCACAAATGACACAAAACATTTATGTCAAATTATACTTTTGATTGCCGTTTTCGCAATTTGTAATCCGCATGTTTTCAAAACCAATATATCATGACTTTCACACCTTTCTCTCCAGACAGTGCGAATTACTCAACTGAAGTATGCGTACAATTACATAATTATTGACTCAATTAGATGCAGGTATTGAGATGAATGTTACAAAATAGCACAAATGTATTAAATAAATTGCCAATTTTCTGCAGGACAGAAATAAAGTAAAATATTTTGGAAATTATTCCTAATTTCCATTGTGATCTAAGACCGAAAATAATATTTTTTTTAAATCTTAGTACAGCTCTGCATTTGAAAAATATTATGACATTGATTTTGATGCTCCCAGAGAAGGTCAGCTTTATATTGTAAGACTTTTCAAAAAAAAAAATGTTAAGTACTCAATTCTTTATTTTAATCAATTAAGGGGCATATTATCGTGGCCAATTCACCTGCCCTGCACATCTTTAGGTTGTGGGGGTGAAACTTATACACACACAGGGAGAATATGCAAACCCGGGGCCGGGATCGAACCTATGTCTTTGGCGGCGTGAGGCAACAGTGCTAACTACTGCCCACCGTGTCGCCCCTACAATACAAGACTTAAAGAAACCTCTAACAAAATAGCATTCTAGTATGATTGCTGGGTCAGAGCACCAGTTTTGTCGCCTCAGGCCTTTACTATTACTGCTTTTCTGCCTGTCTGCACACCGCTACCCACCCTTCCCTGGGGACTGGACAGGAAGCTTGAGCGACTCTCAGGTAGGCACTTTTGATTGTCCGTTGACAAGTACAGTAATAACTATCACGTGAATGTGAAATCTGGAAGTCTTTAATAAGTCACCCTCTGTTAGAAGCAATTACATGAAGGAAACCATTAATTATTTATGTGGATATTAGAATTCAGAGTGCAAATGATGTAATTGTAGAAAATAATTGGCCAGCTTTTAACAAAGAACAGATGTTAATGATTTCCTTAATTGCAGTAAGATCTCGTAACATCGACCATTATTGTACAGTGCATTGCTTTAATCATTATTCATTTTTAAAAGAATCCAGTCCTAATAAGGAGTATATCTGAATTTATGAAAATGCCAATATTAAAACCATGAACTGTACTCCTGAGATTCAGTTTGGTATGGTTGATATCCATGTTCTCTATTCTTTTGTTCTTGAGAAGACCTCTTCTGCTCCCATCAGATTAACATTTTAAATCAGGAAATTTCTTTTCTCAGATTACATACCAATTTTCAGAAAGTGTTGCTCTTGTTATAGATTCTTTAATGCTATTCTGACTGCACAGTTTAAGAAGAAGACGGTCTTTAGTTGAAACAATCTATTATGTGTATGATTTATATTTTATTTGCAAGACCAAAATCAATTTATCACTACAGGACTTTGATAAAATGAAAATGAAAAGATATTGAAGCAGATTGCTCAAGCATTTGAAATAGTTTATAGATATCTAGATAAACATATGAAAATGACGGATAAGAAAAGGCCAACCTTTAGATCGAATAGGTCCCATATACAAAATAGATCTCGAGCAGCCACTTTGACCCATCTCCTGGAAGATGTGGAAAAAAGGGCAAGTTTTGAAAAATAAATATGATGGTTGTGAATTCATTAGCTAAACTTCTTGTATTATTATAAAAAACAGAACAATGCAGGGCTGACACAAGTGTATTTGGTGCCCTACCCTAGTCTCGCCTCGCTCCTCACCCCCAACGATTAATTTGCAAAATGAATACAGTAAATTGGCACAAACAACTGGCATCAGTTCCACTCTCACCCAACTGCTAAAAATTGTTAAACTCATGGGTACTTGTTATCCACGACTGTTGATCGTTTTACTGGAGTGTGATTAACACGCCTCCGTTTAAAGGCCGTGTGCTTAACACTACTATGGCTCTGTATGTGTAATTATGCTCGGAGTCGCCAGGTGCCGTATTGAGACACCGTCACAAGTATATCAAGGTCAGGTTCAAAGTAATAAATCCGTACACCGATTAGTAAGTCCAAACGATTGGTGTTTATTATAACAAATATAATAAATACACTTGCATACGCTAAAGAGACTAACTTACTTCTAATACTAAACAACTAAATACTTATCTAGACAGGAACAGGCAAGGTCAGGGAGCAAGGCCTTCGTCCCGTTCTTGGTCTGTAACTTTCTGATTCGCAAAGTTGTCAAGGGCTAGCAAGGTCTGGATCACTTGGCGATCGTTGTGTTGGCATTTACAGTTCGATGGCTGAGGCTCAACGGCCGGTGATGAAACTGGAGTCAGGATGCGATGTAACAGGTCTGGGCCGGAGCAAAACAACAGACCTGGGCCGGAGCAAACAACAGACCGAACCATGTGCGGGACCTACTCTTATAGGTCCTAGAAGTCCGTGCCCCTTGGGGCGGGTTCTTTCACCTGCTAGGTATCGATTGGGTCTTTCCCAATCGATATCTTTCAAACTCCCCAATCTTAGGGTCGTTCCTCGATGTTTGGGGCGGTCCCTACGGCTCTTTGTGTTGGTTGCTTTGGCGCCATTCTGTCTGGGCGTCTATGGAAAAGTATCCATTGATACTTAAATGTTTCTATTGTACCTGAGTCTGAGCCGGGATCACCTCATTAATATGCAGATCTGTTTCCCATTTGCACCTTTGGCTGAAACTCTGCAACTCTTTGGAAACTGGTTTCTGTACATGCAGAATGCAAAACAGTCTTCTGCAAGCTGCTTGTCCTCACTATGACTGTTTTTCCCTGCAGTCTTAGCAGTTCTCCATTTTGTAGCCCAGTGTCCATCTTAGATGGCTACATGACCTGTTGCTAAATGTTGCTAAGTGTGCTTTACACTTAATTTGCTCTGTTTAATCACCTTGCTCTAGAGTCGCCAGGTATCTTTATGATACCACCACGAGGTTCAAGTTCAAGTGCTGATCAATAACTCAATACACCAGTTAGTAAGGTTCAAATCAAAACACATTTATTATATACACAGTCAATCGCTATTCATGCATAAAATACTACTCACTAGACTATCACTAATGCTAATAGGCCAATACTTAGCTTTGGAAACTGGCCCACCAGGTCAGGGGAACAAATGGCCTTTCGTTCGCTTCTGAGTCTGCAGGCTTCAAGCTGGTATGGACTAAGGGTTAGGAGCGCCTATCTCGTAGCGTGTGTTGACTGCACACTTACTTGGTTGGTGCAGCTGCTAGGCAGGTCACGGTCAAGGGTTGTTTCAAGCTGCTGAGAGACCCTGCCAAGAAGGACAAATTGAACTTGGGGACTCTACTTTATAGTCCCCAGGGGCTTTGCGCCCTTTTGGGCGGACCCCATACCTGGTTCCAAGTGATTGGACTGAGTTGTGATCACTTGGATCGATTTCTCCAATACTGGAGCTGTTCCCTGATCGCTGGGTGGTTCCTAAGTGTCCGTTGGCCTCCCTTTGTTTTGGCTCCCGCTGGCGCCGAGGAGTCTGGCTTGGCCTCGATTATCTTAACTATTTCAATTGTTCTGGGGGATCGCTCATCAATATGTAGATGGTCGTCAGTTTCAGTGCTGTCTGGATTTCTGCAAGTTCTAATATACAGGAGATTTTGCACCTGCTTGTTTTCCTGCGTTTGGCTATTTCTCCCTGCATTCTTAGCGGATCTCCATTTTAAAGTCGGGAAGTGGCCAACCCAGGTGGCTACAGACCTTCCCCCACTCTGGTCTCAGCCTCCCACTCACTCCATTTGCCAGATGACTTCTTAAAGAGTGCCAAAGTGAAACTGGCAAGTTGGCACCAGGTTTGTGACCCAGTGTCACCACGCCTGATTTTACATATGCAGTCCTGATTTGCAAATGTATAATCCGGCCCGTGGTGTCTTATGCATCTACCCGAGAGGGCATTTGTAGCTTTAATTTAACATCGTACTTGCGGTGATGGCCATGAGCACAAAGTGTTTCCCATCTGGAAACTCGATTTTGGACCTTTTAACCCGGTAAACAGGCACTGCAATCGGAAAACTCTGAGAAAACTGGTCCTCGTTAATAGCTCTGCCAGTGTTGAATGTTGACAGGTTACCAAACGAGACTTAAAGGGCACAACTGAACAAAACCCCTGTTTTGGACCCAATGGCCCTTTGTGGCAGTGCAAAGTTGAACATAGCAGATCTTGCAGAGTTGTCAACGCCATACCAGTCCTCGACGGAGAGGCTGATAGAGTTCATTGCGAAAGAACTCCAGAAACTCAGAAAGGTGATGAAGGAGGACCTGTCATCAGCAATATGAAATGGC
Organism: Scyliorhinus canicula; assembly: GCF_902713615.1. Classification (NCBI taxonomy): domain Eukaryota; kingdom Metazoa; phylum Chordata; class Chondrichthyes; order Carcharhiniformes; family Scyliorhinidae; genus Scyliorhinus; species Scyliorhinus canicula. Next base: position 134,297,473 of record NC_052150.1, read on the forward strand.
GGTGGCCCCCTCTGTGGATCGTTGCAAAGGGTGGAGCGGCGGCTGGAGTTGCAGGCCGTGATGATTCTGGAAATAGAGAGGACAATCACAGAGCAGGATGAATGAATTGCCTCGTTAGAGGCTGAAATCATGATGTTGGCAGCGATCCCAAAAACCTTGACATTCAGAGCCGATGACCAAGTGAACTGGCCCAGAACCTCTGGATCGTCGGGTTACCAGAGAGCACTGAAGGTAAGAGACCAACCAAGTAGGTTTTGAAGATGCTTAGGAAGTTAGTTGGAGAGGGGACCTTCATTAACCGCCCCCCCCGCAAGGTGCACCGTGCCCACCTGTCACCGTGCCAGAAGCCTCAACCCAGGGAGTCACCGCAGTCAATAATTGTTCGACCCCACAAGTTCCAGGATCAGGAACGTATCTTAAAATGGGCAAAGACCATCCAGACCTGCTACTGGACTCCATCCGTATATATCAAGACATTGGGGCTGACCTGGCAAAGCGACGGTCGGAATTCAATAAGGCCAAAACGGCTATTCAAAAGTAAAATTCGATTTGGCATGTACTTTGGGTTACATTCAAAGACGGGGACCATTTCTTTGATCTGCCGGAGGAGGTAAACGACGATGTACAGAAGGATGGACTGGGAAGAACTGAGCGTGGGGGTGCAAGGCCATGGATGCTTGGGGTTTGGAATTTTCCACATGTGTTTGTGTCTGTTTTGTTATATTTCATATATGTCTCGAAGGTTTTATTGTTAAGGGTTCCAGGTCCAGACCCTACAGACATTGGGGTGAGTTCATCTGGTTGAAGGTTTTCTTCAGGCGTTTGTTTTGTCTCTGATTTGACATGGGCGACATTATTGGAGGACAGAGGGTAAAGGGCAATTGGGGTTCACTCGGGTCAGGGTCATTGGGCTTTGTTCCCAGGTGGGGGGCACCATTCTAGCATCAGCCATGTTAGTAAATGGGAGTAACATGAGGCCGGGGCTGTGACGGGTCAACTGAGAGGGGAGTGACGCCTGGCAGGGTTGGGGGTAAATCAATGTGCTTGAGCTGGCTGATTCCTTGAGTTTCTAGGGGGATGGTGGGAGGGAAGGGAGTGCCCGGAGAGGGATGAACTGATAGTTTGTTCGAGGGGGGATAAGGGGGGGGGGGGAACAGTGGGAAGTATGGGTAATCTATGGGGGAGGGGTGGGGAGGGCGGAGTGTTAAGCAAATGGATGCTGTGGTATGAAGAGACAAAAGTCCAGCTCCTTTTCACAAACACCTTTATTTTACTTTAACAGACTCTGCACTAAACTCAATCATCACATCACAAGATCCAGAGTCCACCTGAAGTCCCTTTACATATCAGTGTCAATCATTGAACACTTAACATAAATGAGACAATCATTGAACATTTAACATAAATGAGACAACTAATTGCAATGTCTCTTAACCCATTACTTAACATGGAGTACTGGTCACACAGGTTTCCTGGCTAGACAATTTGAATGAGGGCTGTGGCCATCTTGGATGGGCCAAGAAAAGAAAAGACATCTGCCTGAGCATGTCAACGAACTGAATTTGGCTGCTCCAAGTAGAGTGGGGTTCAGAGATCCCTGGTCAGGATTGTTATGTGGAATGCAAAGGGGGTTAATGGTCCTGGGTCTTCTCCCATTTGAAAAGCTTGAGGGCTGATGTATTCTTTCTGCAAGAAATGCATATGAGGACCAACGACCAAATGAGGGCAAGGAAAAGCTGGGTGGGACAAATCTGCCAATCAAATTTTGATGTAAGGACGAGAGGGGCGGCCATCTTGTTTAATAAGTGGGGAACTTTCATGGCAACCAACACAGTGATGGACCCGAGAGGACGTTATGTAATGGTGAGCGGGACTTTGCAGGATGCTGTGGTGCTTCTGGTGAATGTGTATGTCCCGCACTTAGATGATGCAGAGTTATCAAGAAAGCACTGGCAGCGATCCCTGACCTCAACTCCCATCAGTTGATCATGTGACTTATAATAATAATCTTTCTTATTGTCACAAGTAGACTTACATTAGCACTGCAATAAATTTACTGTGAAAATCCCCTAGTCGCCACACTCTGGCACCTGTTCAGGTACACAGAAGGAGAATTCAGAATGTCCAATTCACCTAACAAGCACGTCTTTCGGGGCTTCTGGGAGGAATCCGGAGCACCCGGAGGAAATCCATGCGGATATGGGGAGAACGTGCAAACTCAGCGGAGACGGCCCGATGATCACAAGGCGGCACGCCTGCCATCTATTATCCCCTGGACTTGGGCCATCTCGGTGATGGTAGAGAATCCTGCTGCCCAGACATCTTGTTGGGCCTGGTCCATGTCAAAGTTTAGATAGTTCGCTGCCCGGGCAAACAGGGCATCCGTGACTTCACGAATGAATGTGTGGGTTGTAGGTTGTGAGATGTCACACAAGTTCCTGCTCGAGCCCTGGAATAATCCTGAGGTTTACAGTTCAGGGCTGCAGTGACCTTGACGGCCACTGGGAGCAGGTATCCTCCTCTTCCATGTGGTGCCAAGTCCGCGTGGACGTGGCACAGGTGCTGCACCGTCCGCTTGTTGAGGCGGAGCCACCTGCAGCTCAAGCTGGCCGTCATCTGTTTGAAACACCAGCGACACCTGTACACCTTAGGCCAGCGCCGGCCTCTCTCTGGGTCCCTTCTGGCCTGATGGGTGGCCGGGTCCACAGGTTGTAGGGCGGGGCCCTGCACATGGTCGCTGCCTCGAACCTCTGCCGATGCTGCCACTGCTGCCTTCTCTGCCGTCTGGCTGCCTGGCCTACCAGCAGCACCGCGAGGGCAGCTTCTGCAGGGTCCAAGATATCATCCATCCCGTGTAATATCAATAAGGATATTCATCACCTGATAAAGGAGCTGCACTCCGAAAGCTAATGATTCAAAACAAGGCCCAGGCCTTGGATGTTAGGACGTTGGCCTCTGTGTCCATGGTGTTGCTTCCTGCAGTGCTCAGGCACAGTCTCAAGGCATCATGGTCCGATTGAGATGCCAGGCAATAACTGCCGCATACTACATGGCAGGCCGACCCACAGGAATTCACTTCGGTATATTTTATATTTGAATTATAAATTTAGAGTACCCAATTATTTTTTTCCAATTAAGAGGCAATTTAGTGTGACTAATCTACCTACCCTGCAAATTGTTTTGAGTTGTGGGGCAAGACTCACCCAGACACAGGGAGAATGTGCAGACTCCACATGGGCAGTGACCCAGGGCCGGGATCGAACCTGGGTCCACGGCGCCGTGAGGCAGCAGTGCTAACCATTGAGCCACCATGCCGCTCTTACTGAGGTTGATTTTGTTTTAATACCAATTCCTATGACAAAAAAACAGGAAACAGTCAATAATGTTGCGCACTAACAGTAATCAAGCATACAAAAGGATCAAAGGGGATAAGACCAAACCACATACAATATAACAGTGAGATGCCAAGCCACACCCATACAGGAACGTCTGCAGCAGTCCGCAAGGGGCTGGTTTAGCTCACTCAGCTAAATCGCTGGCTTTTAAAGCAGACCAAGCAGGCCAGCAGCACGGTTCGATTCTTGTACCAGCCTCCCCGGACAGGCGCCGGAATGTGGCCACTAGGGGCTTTTCACAGTAACTTCATTGAAGCCTACTCGTAACAATAAAAGCGATTTTCATTTTTTCAAGAGCACATTGCCAAGAATCTGAAAGAAAACATGCCTTTACGCCCTCATCTAGCCACACAGTCCATGCAGGCTTCCTCCAGGGCTGGCAGCAGGTCAGTTCACACTCAGGAAGGTCATGATGTGGTGATATGCCTATGGGCTATATCGTAGATGGATAGTGAGCGACCTCCAACCAGCAGGTGGCAGTGCAGGCACACTATGCGGTCTCTAGACAAAGGTCATGTGACCAGTGACTCCCATATAAAAAGAGACATATCTGGCCATCTTCAGAAGAAGACTGAGGTGGTAATAGGACATACAAGTGAATGGTCAGTGCTGGATGCAGATTATAGAGGAGCAATAAGCAGACTCCATGATAATATGCTCTGTAACAGATTGCTATTTACCACATGAGACTCCATAAAAGATTCTGTTTTGGACAAGTCAAAGTGTTTGGTGGAATACTTTGTGAGATATAGAAGATCAAACACAACAATGAGCATTTCATAAGAGCACATCGCCAGCAATTCGTAGGAGCAAGCCTCCAGTTCCACCATTGATCCGCGCAGTCCAAGTGGACCTTCCCCAGCGCTGACAGCAGGTCGTCCCACACCGTCTGGATCACCCCCACGGCCCTAGAAGCGAAAGAGGAGACAGCAATCAACCAAGCAACTGCTAGGTGTCAATAGCTCCCAGTGTGAGGAGGCGGGAAGGAGGAGCGCAACAACCTACAAAGGAGCGAAAACATTCAACCAAGTAAACAAAAGTAAAGAAAATAAGGGACAAAGGAAAAGGGGCCACCCCTGATAGGGGGACAGCCCAAACTAAAACAAAGATCAACGGAAGCTTGAAAAAGAACTCAAAACAAAACATGGTCAAAGGGATCTATAAAGCACCCCAGACTCTCCGGGACCCACCGAGCACGAAAGACCGTAATGGTGCCAGTGGACACCGCATGCTCCCTCTCCAGGGACACGTGGCCGCAAATGAAGCCATGGAAGTGGGTCAGACAGTCGGGCTGGACGACCCCCTCACTCGCCCACTGCCTGGACCTGTTTATAGCGGATTTTGCCAGGCCCAGGAGCAGGTTCATGAGAAATTCCACCTCCTTGCCCCCTCGTCTCCGCACCGGGTGTCCATAGATTCCGAGTGTGGGACTGCAATGCAAGCTAAACTTTAGTAAAAGGGTTGATAGGAAATTAAAAAGTGGGTGCAGCCTAGAACATTTAACATAGACATGGTCCATGGACTCTGCAAGGCTGCATAAAGGGCAGGCATGAGGGGAGTCCGTGAACCGGTGCAATGACGATTGCATGGTGCTGCTGCATGCAGCACCCTCCACCCCCGGTCCTCAAGATTGAGGGGAAGGACTCCTCCATAGAGGGGCGTCCAGTGGGGACGTCCGCCATCGATGGCAAAAAGGTGTGTCCAGCTGTGCAGCAGCAGCACATACAGGAAACCCTTTCGTGCAGTGCGAAAGGGCACGGAGGGCATTTCCTCGAGGCGACTTAGGTTGTGGGGCTCTGGCTCCTGAGGGAGGCACGGTAGCATGGTAGTTAGCACTGTTGCTTCACAGCGCCATGTTTGATTCTGCGGAGTCTGCACTTTTTCCCTGTGTCTGTGTGGGTTTCCTCCGGGTGCTCCGGTTTCTTCCCACAAGTTCTGAAAACCGTGCTTGTTAGATGAATTGTAAATAAAATAATCTTTGTTGTCACAAGTAGGCTTACATTAACACTGCAATGAAGTTACTGTGAAAAGCCCCTAGTCACCAATTTCCAGCACCTGTTTAGGTTCACAGAGGGAGAACTCAGAATTCTCAGCTGGTATGGGAGTTGAACCTGCGCTGCTCTTGCTTTGTTCTGTATCACAAACCAGCTTTAACCACTGAGCTAAACCAGTCCTTCAGAATTGGATGTTCTGAATTCTCCCTCAGTGTACCCGAACAGGCACTGGAATGTGGCAACTAGGGGCTTTTCACAGTAAATTCATTGGAGTGTTAATGTGAGCCTACTTGTGACAATAATAAAGATTATTATTATTATATTATTGGGGCCAATGTGGAATTTCGCCCCTGAAGGCGTCCGCTCCGACGAGATTCCACTGCACACCTGCGTGTCCATCGAGACTGAGTGCCGTTGGGTCTAAGCACGACCATTATTTTTAAAATATAAATTTAGAGTATCCAATTCCTTTTTTCAAATTAAAGGGCAATTTAGCGTGGCCAATCCACCTACCCTGCACATCTTTTTGTGTCGTGGGAATGAGACCCACGCAGAAACGTGGAGAATGTGCAAGCTGTATGCGATTGTGATCAGGGCCGGAATCGAACCTGGGTCCTCGGCGCGTGAGACAGCGCTGCACGATTGTACTGTCCGAGCGCGATCATTTTAAGGTCACCGAGATGGGAAAATGAGCTGCAGTCCAGAAGCCAGTGTTGAGAGTAGTGAGGTACTGAGGAAGGTATGAAGGTCGCAGGAGTGTACTGGCAGACAGGAAGGTGGGTTGAAGTGTGTCTACTTCAATGCAAGGAGCATCCAAAATAAGGTAGGTGAACTCAGAGCGTGGATTGGTACTTGGGACTACGATGTTGTGGCCGTTACGGAGACATGGTTAGAACAGGGACAGGAATGGTTGTTGGAAGTTCCGGGGTATAGATGTTTCAGTAAGAGTAGGGAAGGTGGTAAAAGAGGCTGGTTTAGCTCACTGGGCTAAATTGCTGGCTTTTAAAGCAGCCAAGCAGGCCAGCAGCACGGTTCGGTTTCTGTACCAGCCTCCCCGGACAGGCGCCAGAATGTGGCCACTAGGGGCTTTTCACAGTAACTTCATTGAAGCCTACTCGTGACAATAAGCGATTTTCTTTTTTTTTTCATTTTTCAAAAGAGGTGGAGGAGTAGCATTATTAATCAATGATAGTTTAAAGGTCGCAGAAAGGCAGTTCAAAGGGGATCTGCCGACTGAAGTTAGAAATAGGAAAGGAGCGGTCACGTTGTTAGGAGTTTTCTATCGACCCCCAAATAATAATAGAGATGTGGAGGAAGAAATTGCAAAACAGATTATGGATAGGTGTGGAGGTCTCAGGACAGTTGTCATGGGTGACTTTAACTTTCCAAATATTGATTGGAACCTCTATAGGTCAAACAGTTCGGATGGGGCAGTTTTTGTACAGTGTGTGTAGGAGGGTTTCCTGACATAATATGTGGATAGGCTGACAAGAGATGGGGCCACATTGGATTTGGTACTGGATAATGAACCGTGCTAAGTGTTAGATTTGTTTGTGGGAGAGCACTTTGGAGATAGTGATCACAATTCGATGTCTTTCACTACTGCAATGGAGAGGGATAGGCCATATGGCAGGGCAAGGTTTATAATTGGGGGAGGGGTAATTAAGATGCGATTAGGCAAGAATTAGGGAGCATAAGATGGGAACAAAAACTGTCAGGGAAAGGCATAAATGAAAAGTGGAGCTTGTTCAAGGAACAAATACTGCATGTCCTTGATAGGTATGTCCCTGTCAGGCAGGGAGGAAATGGCCGTGTGAGGGAATCATGGTTCACAAAAGAGGTTGAATGTCTTGTCAAGAGGAAAAAGGAAGAGTATGTAAGGATGAGAAAACAAGGTTCAGTTGGGTTGCTTGAGGGTTACAAGGTAACAAGGAATGAGCTAAACAAAAAGGGCTTAGGAGAGCTTGGAGGGGGGATGAGAAGTCCTTGATGGGTCGGATCAAGGAAAACCCCAAGGCTTTTTACTCTTATGTGAGAAATAAAAGAATGACCAGGGTGAGGTTAGGGTCGGTCAAGGACAGTAGTGGGAACTTGTGCATGGAGTCAGAAGAGATAGGAGAGGCGTTGAATTAATACTTTTCTTCAGTGTTCACCAAGGAGAGGGGCCATATTTTTGAGGAGGAGAGTGTAATACAGGTCGGTAGGCTGGAGGAGGTTGATGTTCTGATGGAGGATGTATTAGCAATTTTGAAAAATCTTAGGGTCGACAAGTCCCCTGGGCTGGATGGGATATATCCTAGGATTGTTTGGGAGGCAAGGGATGAGATTGCAGAGTCTTTGACTTTGATCTTTGGGTCCTCACTGTCCATGGGGATAGTGCCAGAGTAGTGGAGAGTGGCGAATGTTATTCCTCTGTTCAAGAAAGGGAATAGGAATGACCCTGGTAATTATAGACCAGTTAGTCTCACTTTGGTGGTCAGTAAGTTAATTGAAAAGGTCCTGAAGGATAGTATTTATGACCATTTGGAAAGATGCAGCTTAATCTGGGATAGTCAACACGGATTCGAGAAAGGTAAATCTTGCCTCACAAATTTGATTGAATTATTTGAGGAGGTAACTAAGTGTGTAGATGAAGGTAGAGCAACTGATGTCGTATACATGGATTTTAGTAAGGCGTTTGATAAGGTTCCCCATGGTCGGCTCATGAAAATAAGGAGGTGTGGGATAGAGGGAAATTTGGCCAATTGGATAAGTAATTGGTAGTGGTGGATGTAAAATTTTCAGACTGGAGACCAGTTACCAGCGGTGTACCACAGGGATCAGTGCTGGGCCCTCTGCTATTTGTGATTTTTATCAATGACTTGGAGGAGGGGGCTGAAGAGTGGGTCAGTAAATTTGCCGATGACACCAAGATTGGTGGAGTAGTGGATGAGGTGGAGGGCTGTTGTAGGCTGCAGAGACATTGATTGGATGCAAAGCTGAGCCGAAAAATGGCAAATGGAGTTTAACCCTGATAAGTGTGAGGTGATTCATTTTCGTCAGAAATATTTGAATGTGGTTTACACGGTCAACGGCAGGGTTCTGAGGAATGCGGAGGAACAGAGAGATCTTGGGGTTCATGTCCACAGATCTCTGAAGGTTGCCACTCAAGTGGATAGAGCTGTGAAGAAGGCCTATTGTGTGTTAGCGTTTATTAACAGGGGGCTTGAGTTTAAGAGCCGTGGGGTTATGCTGCAACTGTACATGACCCTGGTGAGACCACACTTGGAATATTGTGTAGTTCTGGTCACCTCACTATAGGAAGGATGTGGAAGCATTGGAAAGGGTGTAAAGGAGATTTACCAGGATGCTGCCTGGATTGGAGGGTAGGTCTTATGAGGAAAGGTTGAGGGAGCTAGGGCTTTTCTCTTTGGAGCGGAGGAGGATGAGAGGCGACTTAATAGAGGTTTATAAGATGATGAGGGGGTAGATAGAGTGGACGTTCAGAGACTATTTCCTCTGGTGGATGTAGCTGTTACAAGGTGACATAACTATAAGGTTCAGGGTGGGAGATATAGGAGGGATATCTGAGGTAGGTTCTTTACTCAGATAGTGGTTAGGGTGTGGATTGGGCTGACTGCTGTGATAGTGGAGTCGGACACTTTAGGAACTTTCAAGTGGTTATTAGATAGGCACATGGAGCACACCAGAATGACAGGGTGTGTGATAGCTTGATCTTGGTTTCGGACAAAGCTCGGCACAACATCGAGGGCCGAAGGGCCTGTTCTGTGCTGTACTGTTCTATGTTCTATGTCACCGATGGCATTGGCCATGAGCTGGACACACACCGCCGCTTGAAGTGCCAAATTGCGGTGTGTCATCCAACCTAGTCCTCCACCACCCGAGCATGTCCACAACCCTGGTCACCTCTGCAGCCACAGCCCTTTGCTCCACCATCCACTCAAAATTGTACTGGTGAAAGTGCAGATTCCTGAGCAGTGGCTCCCTGACGATAACCACCACTCATGATGCGGAGAGCTGTGGTGCGAGGCAACCATGTTACACATTTTGAGCAGGTGCTGGCAAAAGCTGGGCAGCACCTGGAGAGAGTAACAAAAAACCCTCAGGTCTATGGACAGGAGCTGCACGTCGGGGAATCCACTTGGGAGCTGTGTGCTCACTTAGGTATGGCCAGAGGTCTCCACAGTCAGTGGGAGTAATAGATGGTCAGTGGGGCAGATACGCAGGGGCTGGGGTTGCCCTGGTAATGGGGACACATGCTCCAGGCGGTGACATGGCAGACTCATTGGTGCTGAGACGACCCCCATCCCCCACCCCCAGCCAATGCCCCCCCCCCCCCACCGATGTTGTCACACCCCGACTGAAGCTGCCCCCCCTGGGGCTCCTCAACCCTGCACTCCCCAACCCCCCTCCAAGCAACAGGACAGCAACCACAGTGCCCCCCACCCCACCCCCCTGGGCTCATTGCCTGGGAGTGAACATGGCTACTCATCTCCCTGGGTCCCCACAGAAGGCCTTCACTCAGCTTCACAGTTTTAAAAAGGCGTACTAATCTGTGCCCATGTGACCAATTGCAGGGATGGTTGTTAAATCACGGGAGACCATGAGATAGCGGGTCGCTCCTGTTAATTGTTTGGAGATTGGCCTTGAATGGCGATTATTGGTTTCTCCCTACGCAATGGCAGTATCTTGATTCCGCCAATGGGAGCGGGCCGGTGCGATCGCATACCGGTTGGTACCCAGCGCGGTTCTTGACTTTGGCCTCAAAATGCTGTGAAAATGCATTTATGAAGTGACTGCTTCCCAGAACAAAAATGGCCTAAGAATGCTTTTGTTTGAAGCCAAGATTTGCCGATTTAATTGAAGATTTAAATGAAATACAAGGACCGTATTTTTTGCTTTCATCAAATTAGGTGCATCAGTGGCTTAGTCCAGCTTCCGCCTGACAGGTGCACTCCCGCCCCTGCACAATCTACTAGCTTCTGCTTAGAATAAAAGCTGAGTTTTGTCACAGCAAACCACTGAGGCCCTAGAATAGTGAAATGTTCCTGGAGCTGCTGGTAAAAGACAGACACTTCTTTACATTTCAATTGGTCCCCCTGGCTATGCAATCAATTAATCACACTGGTGTGGTGTTCCTTGTGATTCTTGTTATCAGGATGGATGTTGCAGTGTTCACAAAGACCACAAAAGCTAAGTTCATTAACAAAGCTAACTTTTATTTGCACTACTTATTGAAACTCAACCACGTACTCCTATCGTAAACAATAATCTAGTAATCTACAATCTACACTCAACTAACACTAGCCTCTACACTCTATGTACAACTGTACTCTGATCTCTCTCACTGTTCCTATGCTCTCCTCTCCAGCCTTCTCCCAGAAGTCTGTGAGTCAGTGCTTTATATAGTTCTGCATTGAGCGCCATCTGGTGGTTAATTATGATATGACATTAACCTTTTGTATTCTGAACATTTCCCATAATATCACAGCTGGCTTCTAAATTTTTAGATTTTTAACTGTATTGTCCTGATTGGAAACCCAAAAGGGGAAATTTACCCTGTAAAGGGGACTAAGAGGGAGAGGCGTCAGTGCAAGTTAAAGATCCAAAAAATGCAGGTGTCTCAGGTAGCTGGCAGAAACTGCCCCATTTTCCATATTTAGCTTGTACAGTTTTGGAGGCGTGCGGGAAAGCCCTGTGGGAATGTGAGCGCGGTATTTTGATTACATTAAAAAACAATTGACTGGCACTTTAATGTCTCCGAACTCACCTCCCCACTCGGCTTGGCGATGGCAAGGTGCGTGCACAATAAGTATGAATGGGGTGAAAGGGCGCACACCCAGTCAGTAGCAATGCCCAGGTAGCATCAGCTGTGATTTATGTTCGTCTTTCTGTGGAGGACACCGGTTAATTAAAGTTGACTTCTGCTCAGTCTGTCCTAGATGACTGTGTGCAGGAGGCATCCATGTGGCAACATGGTGGACATTTAGGCTACCACCAAAAGTCGTAGTGTATGGTTTTGATAGGTGAGTAACATTAGAAATTATGTGCTTACAGGAGAATAGAGCTCCCAATATGGGTGAATTATTTTTCTAACTCCCATACTGATTGACACAGAAGACCTAAGACCTGGAGAATAGAGTTTGAAAGCTTAAGATCAGGAGAATGGACTTCGAAAGCTTAATGTTGCATTTTAATTATAATGCTAAATTATTCCGTTTGCAAATTCAGAATTAATTCTTGTACTCTGGCAAAATTCAAGCTGTGGGTTGATCCAGTATAAAGAATACTTTGTCAAGGTTTCGAGATTGCGGCTTAGTGTTCTAAATATAATAATTGATTCACAGATGCATAGTTGCCTTCAAAATCCAAACTATTTATGCAATTCATCACTTTGGCAGATTGAATATATCAAACTGAGCTTTCAGTTCCAGTGGACGGTAAAACGATGGCATTTGATTATACATGCCGCTCAAAATTATGAGCACTAAGATTGTGGATTGCAGAGCTGTACTGGCCTGAAGTCTGAGCCAAACTCAGGACTAAACCTCATTTGACCTGCAGTGGTGAGCTTGTGATGGGGCACCAAATGGACATCACAATGTAACTCAGTTGCCGGACTGGTGGTGGGGTGATGTCCAGCAGCGAGCCTGTCCCAGGTACGTTGCAGGGTAGGGGGTAGGGGAACACCAAAGGAGATCAACCCAGCTCAGTATGATTACACAGTAGTATTGTGGAACCAAGAGGAGCACTCTTGTTCCTCCTGGCATCACACAAACTTAAACTTGTAAAGATTATGTGGCTATTTTTAGCAGCTTCTAAGGAATGCCGGTTGAGCATTTGGGCATGCCTTTTGCTTCATGCTCCTATAAGTAGAACAGGAGCTTAACTTGCAATGTTTTATGGCTATTTTAGGTGGCCGATCTCCTTGCCTATTTTCAGATCTATTTAAGCAGTGCATCAGGCATAACTTGGGCATTTAAGGTGCCTCTCTTCCTCTCCAACCAAAAGTCATGACTCATTAGAAGCCACAAAAAACACAGCAGAAACTTTGGAAACCAAACTTCTCATGGGAGTGAAGAACTTAAATGTAATTAATATCAGTACAGTAACTGTACTAGAGAAATTAATGGGACAAAAATCTGACAAATCCCCTGACCTGAAGGTTGACCTCCCAGGTATTTTAAAGTGATGATTGCAGAGGTAGTGAATGCATTAGATTTGAACTTCTAGAATTCAATAGATTCAAGAATGGTTTTCTTGGATTGGAAGAGAACAAATGTACACCCACAGTTCAAGAAAGAACAGTTCAGTCCAAAATTGCGTTCGGCGACCGTCCAGAGAATCCCTGTTGGTGCTGAAATCGGGGCGGCACTGCTTTTGTGATGCTACGCCCCCCCAGAATGGTGTACTTGCAGAGTATGCTGCACGCCGTCAGGATGGCCTCAGGATGCCACCTGAGGTCCTCCCTCGATGTTCCGCCCCAATGGGCCGAGTTCCCGACGGCATGGGGCATATGTATTATTTCTTTTCAGGAACTCAGCGTGACATCTGCGGACTGAGTCCAGCGCCACCACAGTCAGGTGGGAGCCATTCCGCGGGCAGGGGGACTTTGGCAGGGGCTGGGAGCACTGGTGGGGGTGGTTCGGGGGTGGCGAGCAAGGTCAAAGGGGGCACTATCTGGCAGGCCAGGTCCACGCGCGTCCAGCGCCAGGTTTAATGGCTCGGCCGCCGCCGAGCGTGTGCGCGGCTACAGACCTGGCAACTCTGTGGCCGTATACGCAGCTAGCGTCTGGTGCTCCATGCTGTGTGCCTGCTAGCCCCCCACCAGACGGTGCAGCTTTTGCGCCGTTTTTTCGGGCGCAAAACATCACTATTCCCACGCCGGCATCAGCACATAGTCTCCTAAACGGATAGTCCAGCTCATGGTAACTGAGCCAACATGGTTTTACGAAAGGGAAATTGCATTTGATAAATCAATTAGAGTTTTTGATGACGTGACCAGCAGTGTTGATAAGGGAGAACCAGTGGATGCATTATATATATATGTTCAGAAGGGGTTTGACAAGGTGACACACAAGAGATTCTTATTCATGATTAGTGCTCATGGGATTGAGGATTGTTTTAGCATGTATTGAAGAATGGACAGAGAACAGAGGGGCAGCAGGGTAGCATGGTGGTTAGCATCAATGCTTCACAGCTCCAGGGTCCCAGGTTCGATTCCCGGCTGGGTCACTGTCTGTGTGGAGTCTGCACGTCCTCCCCCTGTGTGCGTGGGTTTCCTCCGGGTGCTCCGGTTTCCTCCCACAGTCCAAAGATGTGCGGGTTAGGTGGATTGGCCATGGTAAATTGCCTGTAGTGTCCTAATAAAAGTAAGGTTGTTGGGTTACGGGTATAGGGTGGATACGTGGGTTTGAGTAGGGTGATCATGGCTCGGCACAACATTGAGGGCCGAAGGGCCTGTTCTGTGCTGTACTGTTCTATGTTCTATGTTCTAGAGAGTAGGAATAAATGGGTCATTTTTGGATGGCATGTTATAATGAATTGCATTCCTCATGGATTAGTACTTGGGCATCAGCTATTTACAATCCATATCAATGATTTAGATGAGGTGACCAAATATAATCAATTAAAGCTTGCCGATGATGCAAAGTTAGGTGGGCAAGTAGACTTTGACGAGAATGAAAAGAGGCTACAAAGGAATATAGACTGGTTGTGTGATTGGGCATGAACATGGCAGATAGAGAATAATATAGGAAGGGTGAAATTATCTGCTTTGAAAGGAAGAATTGGAAAGCAGAATATTTTTTGAAAGGTGCAGGGTCCTCCCCAAACAGGCCCAGTGACTCCAGCCTTCATGTGTCTGCAACAACATCCATGGCCATGTAGATAGCAAGTGTAGCTGGCTGTACTCCGAAATTCAATCTCTGCAGGGAGCAAGGTGAATACGCGTTAGCAAGATGAGTATTCCATTGCCCAACCAAATCCAACAAGCCAAATGGTGACTCTGAGTTCACTTCAGCTCCACCCTCCACATATCCCCCCCCAACACATCCATCCACACCCCTCAGCTGTTCTCCCCGTGTGGGCGGCACAGTGGTTAGCACTGTTGTTTCACAAATCCAGGGTCCATGCTAAATTGTCCTTAGTGTCCAAAAAGATTAGGTAGGGTTACTGGGTTATGGGGATAGGGTGGAAGTGTGGGCTTGAGTAGGGTGCTCTTTCCAAGGGCTGGTGCAGACTAGATGTGCCAAATGGCCTCCTTCTGCACTGTAAATTCTATGATACGTTGCCTTTCATACTTCACCTTTGTCCCCATCTGTGAGTGACACTGGGGAGTCTCTATCCTCACCACCCATCCCTGTCAACAGGTGTATCGGTGGTTGCTGCAACCCGTGTCAGCGATAGGCTCCGAGGCCCTGTCCTATTTCCCCAGTGGGGTCTAATGTGGGTGTCCTCATTGGGTGAGGCTTGTGTTATCCCATCAGCAGGGTAGCACCTGGCTATGCAGTGGAGAGGATCATAGTGTGCCACCAATCACCTCCATGTTTAGAGGCTTGTGTATGGGCAGGTCATACAGATGGGGGTGAGGCAGGGAATTGTGCATCTGCTGGGAGTGTAGCTGCGGTGTTATGTGGGTCCTGGGTGTGACACACATGTTTTGACCAGCTGTCCAGGGGCAGGATGGATGTGAGCAGGAGCGCAGTGGACCGGCAGGGCTTGCTGACAGCTGGTGGTCCTGTGGAGTGGGCGAGCTGATAGTGTCACTGGTGAGGCCTGTACCCTGAGTGGTGCAGTGTGCCAGGCAGGGTACCAAAGGCAAGGATATGTGTCCTTTGTTTGGAGTGAGTTCTGCAATTCCCCTGCTTCCAGCCATAAATTCCGATAATTCAATGAAAATCTTAGAAACTTCCTTTGCCATAATGAGTCCTACTTTGGAATGTTGATGATCCTCCTTATATGTAGCAATGATGTAAGTCCATGCTTTAACAAACCTAACGTTGATATTCTTGTGGAAGGTAAATTTATGGGATTTATGAAAATCATTGTAAGTTTATACAATTTGGATGGCCTTTGCAAGCTATCAAACTCAGAATGAACAAGGTGCTCAAATTGTTGTTTAGGTCAAATATTTGTTATGTCATTGTGTTATTCACTGAATACAAACCAAAAACTTTGAAAGATATGTTTGAAATCCCAGTGACTGAAAGGATCACACAAGATTTCAAGTTTTAAGACTTTTGCTGTAACAGATGAACTAAAAGTAATGACGACTAAATATATTTTACAATCTGCTCTCAGCTGAATAACAGTTTTCACAAGAACCAGTCCAACATCACTCCCAGCTTCCAATGGTTTTACTTCTCTGTTTTGCTGAACCAGGGATATCAATAGGTGCTTATCTTAATTCAGGAGAAGTCCCAAACTGACTAACAGGAGTAAGGCCTATTATGCCGATTCTTTTCAATTCCTCCCCCGCTTCCTCTCTGCTGACCAGAAACCAACTGTAGTCTTTTGTCTCTCTGTGAGACTGCCTTCCTCTCTTCTGCCCAAAACCTGTAGACAAGTGCAAACATCTTCTTGCAACTTCTTGTCAGTAAATCGACCTTGGCCATTATGCTCGCCTTCAAGCCTCCAATTTACCTGGAATTGAAGAAGCAGCCCCAAAACATAACAACTTGAGAAACTTCACATTTGTAATAATTGCTTTGTGTGCCGGTAGTGTCATCGAACCATGAGCTATGATATAAGACTTAGGCATAGACCATCCAAAAGACAGATTCTGGAGGCTATCGACATGCTCAGATAAGCAAAGCAAACAAATTTGAGAACTGACAGTCACAGATTAATTTGGCAGTCAAGAAGGAGGTTATTTTCTGGTCACCACAGAGCACATACAAATGGAATGTCTTTACGGTTGACACATGTCATTGGATTGACTAACAATGCCCATATCTCCATACAGTTATATTTAGCAATGGTATTAGATTCCAGACAGTAAGTCAGTTTTTTGCAGTGAAAAGACAAAATACTGTAAATATTCAGCAGGTTAGGCAGTATATGTAGAGTGAGAAAGAGAGTTGATGTTTCAGGTTGGTGACCTTTTGTTAGAATAAAAGGTCATCAACCTGAGATGTTGAGCACAATTCAACTAAAAGTAAAAAAGTCCCATAGCGAACGCATTTAGCTGCATGTTTCCTGGCACTCGCAGCACCGAGAAACACATGGCTATAAAACGCCACCCACGTTAGATAAGGTGCCTAATTGGGGAATACGCGGCCAAGGCCGCACATAGCCCTATTTTGTGCACAGTAGAGGTCCTCAGTGCAGCGAGAAATCGGGATGGCACCCCGAACACCGAGGCCCCCAACATTGCCACTGACCCCCCCCCAAGCCCCAACGCACTATGCAAGGGTCTTCAGCACCCCCTCCCCAACACCCGCGCAGGGTACCCCTGGCCCAATCACTGGCGCACAAAAAAATGCCAGCTTGGCACATTGGCAGTGAAACGTGCCAGAAGGGACATGCACCTGTTGGGCCTCCAAATTCCTGGGAGAACCCAGCAAATGCTGTTCCATCTGGTCCCCATTTGTGGAGACCAGTGCTGAACAGCACTCACCGAGGTTTCGAAGGTGAAGAAGATAGATCCCACGCCTCGGTTAACTCAGGAATCTGCATAATAAAGTGGGGCTAGCTGTCTCGCTCTTATATACAAATTTGCTAAAAAGTGATCCCGCCCACAATGGGCGGGGTTTACATCGCCAAGTCTTGCAAGATCGCGTTAGATCTGGCATTGTGAGCCAGATAAGATCACGAGAGCGGGATCTTTTGGCTTATATCGGTCATGCTGCGCCACGGCGAGCTGCTTTTCAGGTGCAACATGGCGGTTGGATAGCGGCCGTTACCTCTGTTTTTCTCTCAACATATGCCTGCTTCGCATTTTCATTGTTTCCAGTTTATGTATCAACATTCTTTCAAAGTCATCGGGTCAAAATCCTGTCACTCCTTCCCTGACAGCACTGTGTTGTACCCACACCACATGGACTGTAGCAGTTCCAGAAGACAGTGCACCACTAGCTTCTCAAGGGCAATTAGGGAAGAACAATAAATACAGGCTGAGTCACCGACGCCCTCACCCCATGAATTAATTTTAAAAATATTTTAGATTTCCAGCATCCACAATATTTTGTCTTTATATTAATGATTCTTGGACTGCAAGAAGAAATTAAAGAACTGGCCATTCTTCCAGAACAATAGATCAATCAATTGCTCAATTTTCATGAGCACAGTGCCTTGAACAATGTTAGTTCAATTTCCTACTGGTACCTTAAAAAAAATAACTGGCTAAAAATAATAGTAACTGCTGTTACTTCAGTATCTGCCTGCTGCTGAAATCACTAGATATTCAGCTAAACCTGGAGCCAGAACTGCAGAAATCTTTGTAATTACCTCCCTGGTGAGCCTGAACTTGCTAATGCCCTGCACCTCCATTAAACTAGGTACTTCATTCAAGATCTTTGCAGCTTTTCTCCTGGGTAAACCTTTCCTCTTTGCTGGCTTTTTTCATTCTCCTTGCCTCCCCTCAGACAGCACAATCGCTACAAATGATGTAAATGGTGTTCTACAGTTTGTACAGTCTTCATCTTCTGTATTGCTACAGCCCAACCAAACTGGCTCTGGGTCATTTACCATTTAAAATTCCAAATGTCCAGTGTTACTTCAGTTAATTAGATCCATCCATATCCCAATAATTGGCTCGCTTGATGTTTTTATTTCACTCCAGTAATCGTTTATTACTGTAATAAACTGATACTGACGTGCTAACACGGCAAGTGTCAGAATTTCCACACCATCAATTTCCCTGCGAAGAAATTAAACAATACATTTAAAACACCCGAAAGGGTGGGGGAGACGGGAGGATTTCAGCACGTGATGAAAATGGGCAGCAAGTAGGTAGAGTATTTGTTCTGCATTCCAGTCATAAACTTCAGATTAATTCACCATAACACCTTATTTCATAGAATTTACAGTGCTGAAGGAGACCATTCGGCCCATCAAGTCTGCACCGGTCCTTGGAAAGAGCACCCTACCCAAGCCCACACCTCCACCCTATCCCCGTAACCCCACTTAACCTTTTTGAACACTAAGGGCAATTTAGCATGGTCAATCCACCCAATCCGCACATCTTTGGATTGTGGGAGGAAACCGGAGGAAACCCACACAGACACGGGGAGAACGTGCAGACTCCGCACAGCCAGTGACCCAAGCCGGGAATCGAACCTGGGACCCTGGAACTGTGAAGCAATTGTGCTAACCACTCTGCTACCGTGCCGCCATATTTGAACATATGTAGTTAGCTCCTGGCAATAAATGACTGTATCAATGCAGATTACTGGTTGCATATGAGGAATTCCAGCTGGTCTGACAACGAGACACTGTACTTCTGTACCTTCTGCACTGTAAATTCTATGATTCTATGAGACAGCCTAGCTAGTTCTTTCTGAGAATGAATCTTGAGGCTTACAATGGCCCACAATATTTTAGTGGAGCCAGGAGGAGCACTAAAATATGACATTGAAATGGATTTGCAGTCATTTTTTAAACAGCCTCCAATCATTCAGACGACAAAAGGGTTAGCTGGTCAGATGCTCAAGACCTGATACAACTAAATGGAGCTTGCAGATCACAAACATTGCACATTCATATCTGAATTTTGCATCAGAGTCTTGTAGGTATTGGACCGCATTTGTATAGAATCCTTTTTATTCTTTCACGGGATGGGCCAGCATTTGTTGTTTGTGGTTATTGTTTTCCTTCCTGCACCCTGCAGTGCACAAGAGGCACTTTCATCTGTTATTACTTGGAAGAGGTCGCTGGTCTATCGCCAGACATGTATAACTTGAGGGAGCACCATTCCACATCACGCATGGCTGACCAAGAGTTTTTTCCTGCTCTTACCACTTCCCAATGGTATATTGGAAGGACTTGCAGGTTGATACTCAAACTGTGTAGCTGCAAATTTCTTATCCATCATGTCCTGGAGTGGGACTCGGAGGGCGCGATTCTCCGCCCCCCACGACGGGTCGGAGAATAGCGGGAGGGCCTTCCCGACATTTTTCCCGCCCTCCCGCTATTCTCCCACCCCCCCCCCCCCCCCCGCCCAACTCCCGACACGAATCGCTGCCGCCGTTTTTTTACGGGTGGCAGCGATTCACAGCTGATAGATGGGCCGAAGTCCCAGCCCTTTACGCTGTTTTTACGAACGGCAAACAGACCTGGTCTGGCCGTTCGTAAAAACGGCGGGAACAACTCGCTTTTTATAACCATGGCACCGATTGGCACGGCAGTACCACGGCCGTGCCAAGGGTGCCATGGGCCCGCGATCGGTCGGGCCCGATGCCCGCGCACTATTTCTCCTTCCGCCGCCCCGCAGTATCCATTCGCGGGGCGGCTGAGGGGCATCCCGGCCCGCGCATGCGCGGATTTTGCGCAAATACACAATGACGTCATCCGCGCATGCGCGGGTTGGAGTCTTCCAATCCGCGCATGCGCGGCTGACGTCATATGACGCGTCAGCCGGCGCTAACTCCGGCAAGCGGGCTTAACGAAATTCGTTAAGCCCGTGATGCCGGAGCTTACGGCGTCGGGCTGCTAGCCCCGACCAGGGACCAGAATCGGTTCCCGGTCGGGAAGGGGCGCGCTGGCGTCAAACCCGCCCGGGTTTGACGCCAGCCTTACGATTTCTCCCGTTTTGGGAGAATCGCGCCCGGAGCGTCTGGCTCAGAAGCAAGGATGCTACCCATTGCATCGCATCCCTAATTTTGCCTGGAGGTGGTGGTGAGCTGCCTTCTTCAACTGCTGCAGGCCATGTGGTGTCGGCACACCTACAGTGCTGTTTCTGAGGGAGTTACAGGATGTTAACCCAGTGACAGTGAGGCAATAGCAATGTAGTTCCACATCCCTCAGGGATCAGTGTTGGGCGCACAATTGTGCACAATTTACGTAGATGATTTCGAGTTTGGACCAAGTGCAATGTGCCCAAGTTTGCAGATGACACTAAGATGAGTGGTAAAGCAAAAAGTGCAGAGGATACTGGAAGTCTGCAGAGGGATTTGGATAGGTTAAGTGAATGGGCTAGGGTCTGGCAGATGGAACACAATGTTGACAAATGTGAGGTTATCCATTTTGGTAGGAGTAACAACAAAAGGGATTATTATCTAAATGATAAAATATTAAAACATGCTGCTGTGCAGAGGGACCTGAGTGTCCTAGTGCATGAGTCGCAAAAAGCTGATTTACAGATGCAACAGGTGATGAAGAAGTCAAATGGAATTTTGTCCTTCATTGCTAGAGGGATGGAGTTTAAGAGTAGGGAGGTTATGCTGCAATTGTATAAGGTGTTAGTGAGGCCACACATGGACTATTGTGTTCAGTTTTGGTCTCCTTACCTGAGAAAGGATGTACTGGTGCTGGAGGGTGTGCAGAGGAGATTCACTAGGTTAATCCCAGAGTTGAAGGGGTTGGATTACGAGGAGAGGTTGAGTAGACTGGGACTGTACTCGTTGGAATTTAGAAGGATGCGGGGGGGATCTTATAGAAACATATAAAATTATGAAGGGAATAGATAGGATAGATGCGGGCAGGTTGTTTCCACTGGTGGGTGAAAGCAGAACTAGGGGGAATAGCCTCAAAATAAGGGGGAGTAGATTTAGGACTGAGCTCAGGAGGAACTTCTTTACCCAGAGGGTTGTGAATCTATGGAATTCCTTGCCCAGTGAAGCAGTTGAGGCTCCTTCATTGAATGTTTTCAAGATAAAGATAGATAGTTTTTTGAAGAATAAAGGAATAAAGGATTGTGGTGTTCGGGCGGTAAAGTGGAGCTGAGTCCACAAAAGATCAACCATAATCTCATTGAATGGCGGAGCAGGCTCGAAGGGCCAGATGCCCTACTCCTGCTTCTGTTTCTTACGTTCTAACTCAGGATAGCATATGGATTGGAGGAGAATTTGCAGGCTGTAGTGCTTATAAAGTAAAGGGTTATCACCAGAAGCACATGATGCCTATGAAATGATGATGTAACATTAGATGATTGAAGAACAGAGATCTTGAGGCAGAAGAAATTCCAACCTTATGCAGTATACAGTAGCTGTAAATAAAAGTAATGGTTTTAGCAAATTACAGTCTCGAGCAGCTTACTTTGGGAGAAAAGGCAAGACCCAGAAAACCTTTGGCGGGATTCTCCGTTGGCTGACACTGAAATTGAAAAACGCGATTCGCGGAGAATATGTTTCAACGTCAAAATCGTGGCAGGCGCCAATTTGACGGCAAATCACAACTCTCCATCAGCTCGACAGCCGCCTCAAACATAGCATAAACACCATGGGCAGGATTCTCCCATCTGACGGCAGAGTGTTGACTCCGTCGTAAAAACTGGAGAGTTTAACGACGGCGTCATCGGACCATTAAGTGTAGCGATCCTCTGCCTTACAGTGGGCCGGCATGGCACTGGAGTGACCCACTCCGCTCCAGCTGCCGATCCCGGTGTCAAATGGGCGCCACGGGTCTGCGCATGCGCGCTGTGACAAGCGCGAATACGCACGTGTGCGGTAGCTTCCTTCTCTGCGCTGGCTCTGACGCAACATGGCGCAAGGCTACAGTTGCCGGCACGGAGCAAAAGAGGCCCCCACCCGGAGAGGCTGGCCCGCCGATCAGTAGGCCACAATCGCGGGCCAGGCCACGGTGGAACCCCCTGGGGTCGGACCCTCCCTCCCCCAACACCAGGCCATCCCTGACAGGATGGAAACTGAGGTCCCACAGGGTAGACCAGATGTGAACGACGCTGGCAGGACTTGGGCTTTTTTGGGCGGCCACTCGGCCCATCCCAGGCGGAGAATCGATGGACCGGCGCGGGGCGGCGTCGTGCGATTCGCACCCGCCAATTCTCCGCACGGCGTGGGCTGAGAGCATCTCGCCCATTTGCATAGCTTTCGCGGGCCCGACCCGGTATTGTCCGGGACCTCCGCAATTCTCCGCCTCCAATGGGCCGAGTTTCAGATGGCACAGTTCACTTTTGAAAATCGGGAAACAGGCGTTGTGGCTGATTTGATTTGATTTATTGTCACATGTACCGAAGTACAGTGAAAAGTATTTTTCTGCGGGCGAGGGAACGTACACAGTACGTACATAGTAGACAAAACAATAATCAACACAGAACATTGACAAATGGTACATCGACAAACAGTGATTGGTTACAGTGCGGAACAAGGTTCCAAACAAAGCAAATACATGAGCAAGAGCAACATAGGGCGTCGTGAATAGTGTTCTTACAGGGAACGTATCAGTCTGAGGGGGTGTTGTTGAGGAGTCTTGTAACTGTGGCTAAGAAACTGTTCCTATGTCTGGATGTGCGAGTCTTCAGACTTCTGTACCTTCTGCCTGATGGAAGGGTCTGGAAGAAGGCAATGCCTGGGCGGGAGGGGTCTCTGATGATGCTGTCTGCCTTCCTGAGGCAACAGGAGGTGTCTACAGAATCAATGTGGGGGCGGCAAGCTTGTGTGATGCACTGTGCTGAGTTCACCACACTCTGCAGTTTCTTGCGATCTTGGATTGAGCAGTTTCTATACCAGGCTATAATGCAGCAAGATAGGATGCTCTCTGGCATATCTGCAGAAGTTTGTGAGAGTCAATGCAGACATGCCAAATTTCTTTAGCTTCCGTAGGAAGTAGAGATGTTGTTGATAAGGAAGAGAGAGAGGAGGTAGGACACAGAGAGGAGCTGGACAATGGCCGGGCTGGCTGGGGGGGGGGGGGGGGGGGGGGGGGGGGGACCCTGCCAGGGCCCGGGGAGGGGGGCTGATCGGGGAATAGGTCAAGTGGCCGGGACTGAGGCAGTGTCCAGCACCGACCGCTATTACCACAGCCTGCAAGGCAGCCACCTTGCTGCGCATGCACTCACCACCCACCTTGGCCCCTGGTTCTGCAGAGTGACACTGACCATATGGGTTAACCCACCGCACCCTCTGCCACACCCTCCCCCCACCAGCCACCACCTGCTGATGCCCAACCAGGGCAAAGGCCACAGTAGCCCCTAAGGAGGAATGGGGTGGGGCCATAGAATGTACCTCTGGCAAGGGCAGTGCCAGCCTATGGGGAGAGGCCCCCATGGTGCCGGACAGAGATGGGCCAGGGGTGCAGGGATGGGGGGGTCACATGCGGGGCAGAGTGTGATCGAGCGATGGTTGGCCTCCTGAGGATGCGGTACAGGTGCCTGGACCATTTGGAGGGGCCCTCCAGTATGATGCTGAGAAGGTCGCCCTCATCGTGGCGGCCTGCTGCGTCCTCCACAACATCGCGCAGCAGAAGGGAGATGTGCTGGAAGTAGAAAAGGAATGGCAGGCCTCATCCGACGAGGAGGATGTGGGCGAAGGGGAGGATTGGCAGGACATGGGGCCCAGGCAGGCAAGGGAGGCCACACGATATGTGTACCAGGGCCAACGCACAGAGGGTGCTCATATCACCTCCAGGTTCACCAACTAGGGGTGGTGTGGGGAGGCGGGGGGCTGACCAGGGGCATGGACACCGCATCCCACCCCCTTACTACCCCCCCCCCCCCCCCACACCGGCCACCCCCCTGCTTGCAATCCCTCCATGATACATACCTACCGCACTACAGGGTGGTGGCCCTGGGTTGGCTGGTCCATGGGATGGAGGATGATGACAATCCGCTTTATGGTGAGTTCTGGTGCTCCACATTGTATGCCAACGTCTGAGTCCTGCCCAAGGTAGCACTTGTCACTGCCCACCTGGATGATCTTTGCGTGCCAGCTGGCCATTCCATAACACTGTCCCATCGAATTCCAGGGCCTACCCCTCACACTCATCTGACAGAGCACCGAGACAGGTTGCAATAGTGGTAACAGGTGTTTAATGTGAATAAATATATATATATTTGTGCCCTAGGCCTGTAACTAAACTGTCCCGCACCCATGCCAACTTAACTGGAGTCTAACTTCCTGGCTTTACAGCCCTAACGCTACATCTAGGTGGTTCCCCAGATGGTACAGCAGCAGTGGAGGTGCACTGCTCTGATTCCCGCCCTGCGACCTGCGTCCCCGTTGAAGGCGTCGTCTCAGACAACCGAACCGGGGGGCCCGGCTGCTGCTCGGGTGTACCAGGTGGGGTGATGCTGCCCTATTCCACCCAATGCCCACCAGATGTGCCAGGGACAGGAGTGGGGGAGTCCGAGGTGCTGTGGTGTTCTGGCATCTCTCCTACGGGAGTCACTGGCACGGGCCCCATCACTCGGGGGGCCCGATGGCCTCCGGGCTACTCCATGGGACGAGGGTACGAGAGGAGCTATCCCCTGAGGCTCCACACCACCTGTCGCTGTCAGTCCCGGAAGCTCTGGTCTTGACCAGGGTCTGTATGTTGGTGGCCATGGAGCACAGGGAGTGGGCCATCTCTGTCTGGGACTGCGCCACATCACTCATTGACTGTGCCACCATCTTCTGGGTTTGTGTCACACCAGCCAGTGACTGCGCCATCTTCCTCTGGGACTGGGTCACCTCCTCTGTGTCTGCGCCATGTTGGACTGCGCCTGGGCAATGCTGCTGACGTTCTCAGCCATGGCAGCTGTGACTGGGCCACGCACAGGAGCGCTGCTTCGGTGTTCAGGTCACTCTGGCACATGGCTGCCTGTGAGACGGCAACACTATCCTGGGCCTTGGCCAGTGCCTGCACAGAATGTCCCAGGTTTTGGACATGTTGATCCATAGTGAAAACCGCCTCCCCCAGTGCCTATACCGCGGATACCACTCGTGCACTGTTGACCTTGATGACACGCACGGTCAGCACCACCTCTTGCTACTGCGGTTGGACTCTCCACCTGTGCCTGCAGGTGCTGGATGCTCGCCGACAACCCCTTATTCAGTCTCTGGCTCTGTGACTGCATCTCCATGATTGATGGGACTGTCCGTTCCAGAAGCCCGAAACCCGTCTGGACGGCAACTAGCCCCTGGGGTCGGCCTTCCCTGCGACCGTCTGCCCCTGAGGGTGTTCCAACCTCCACCTGCTGTACCGGATCAGCTGTGTAGAGCTCACTAGCTAGTGTCCCAGGAGTCTCTTCACTAAAGTGCCCAACCGAGATGAGTGTCTCTGGGATGGTGAAGGGTGTCTCCTGAGGCGTCTCCTGAGTTTTGGGCGGAGAGCTGCCATCTGAGCTTCTCTCATCACTGCCCGGTTCATGGGGGAGCACGGCTGTGGTACTGGCTGGTGCGCCAGATGGACCTTCCCCATCTCCAGCAGCTACTGCAAGACAAGAGGCATGATTAGACCTTGGGCCGGGGGGGTGGTGGGGGTGAACGTTTGGGTGGGGGTTGTGGATGGTGAGGGTGGGGGAGGATGAGGGTGGTGTGGGGGTGAGGGTGCTATGGGGGTGAGGGTGCTGTGGGGATGATGTAGGGTGAAGGTTGTGTGGGTGTGGTGTAGGGTGAGGGTGGGGTTGAGGGTGGTGTGGGGGTGTGAGTGGTGTTGGTGGGCGTTGGCACACATGTCACGGGAAACCGCAAATAGGCAGGGTCTTAATTCCTCGCTTGCGGCTGAACTCCACCTCGGCGACCCCCCTTTCTTCTGGGCCGCCACCACGTCCACGGCCCTCTGCCCTGCCACAGTGAGGGCCTGCGGTCCCCCTCCTGTCTTCTTCTGCTGCCAGTGGTTCTGAGCGGCCTTCTGCTGGGAGAGGGGGTGAATTGTGACAAGGATGCAGGGATCCTACAGCAAGATCTGGACAGGTTGGGCGAGTGGGCAAACCAATGGCAGGTGCAGTATAATTTGGATAAGTGTGAGGTTATTTATTTTGGAAGCAAAAACAGGAAGGCAAATTACTACCTGGATGGTTGTAAATTGGGAGAGGGGAGTGTGCAGCGTGACCTGGGTGCACCATTCGCTGAAGGTAAGCATGCAGGTGCAGCAGGCGGGAAAGAAGGCTAATGGTATGTTGGCCTTCATTGTGAGAGTTTTGTGGATAGAAGCAGGAATGTGTTGCTGCAATTGTACAGGGCCTTGGTGAGGCCACACTTGGAGTATTGTGTGCTGTTTTGGTCTCCTTTTCTGAGGAAGGATGTTCTTGCTCTCGAGGGTGTGCAGCGAAGGTTTACCAGACTGATTCCAGGGATAGCGGGACCGTCATATGAGGAGAGATTGACTAGGTTGGGATTATTCTCGCTGGAGTTCAGAAGAATGAGGGGGGTTCTCTATCTAGCAGGACTAGATAGGGTAGATGCAGGGAAGATGTTACCAATGATGGGTGTGTCCAGAACTAGGGGTCACAGTCTGAGGATTCAGGGTAAACCATTTCGGACAGTGATAAGGGCACATTTCTTCACCCAAAGAGTGGTGAGACTGTGGAATTCATTACTACAGGAAGTCGTTGATGCTAAAACTTTGAATATATTCAAGATGTGGCTGGATACAGCACTTGGAAAGAATGGGATCAAAGGCTATGGGGAGAAAGCAGGATGAGGCTATTGAGTTCGATGATCAGCCATGATCGTGATGAATGGAAACCCACACAGACATGGTGAGAGCATGCAGACTCTGCACAGACAGTGACCCAAGCCAGGAATCGTACCTGGGTCCAAGGTGCTGTGAAACAAAAGGGCTAACCACTGTGTTACCACCCTGGAGTTTAGACAGCAGGGAGCTGCACGAGTGAAGCAGCAACAATTCCAGGGCTCAGTAGAAACATGGAATCCCCACTACCACTCCCAGAACCACTTCAGAGAGCTGGATTCTTGCAACAGGACCAGAATTGGGACAGCCAGAGAAAAAGGTTCATAAGATATAGAATTGCTTCTGGCTAACATAACAAAAAGCAAAAAGACCAGGTCAGGACACTACTTTATGCAGCTCGATCTATTGCTGATGACATGATAGCAAGGCAGGGAATTGATGAATCTTCAACTTATTATGAAAGATCCTGCAAGCATTTGATTCATATTTGAGCATCTGCAAAATCTTTATAGTAGAAAGGGATTAATTTCACAAGAGAAAACAAAGATAAAGCAAAAATATGGAATTGCTCATCAATGATCAATAAAGGTTGGCAGGGTTCTGCAATTATGCAATTATAAGGAATGAATTGATTCATGGCAGAATCGTAGTATGGGTCCGAGACAAAGCATTATAGAATCATAGACGGGAACCTAAGGTAGCTGTATTTAAATGCGTCTGCTTCACTTGTAGTTCTAGGTAGTAGAGGTCATGGGTTTAGAATATGTTGTTGAAGGAAGTGTTTGCCAAGTGTTTGCAGTGCATCTTGCAGATGGTACAGGTTGCTTCCACTGTTCACCATTGGTGGAGGGTATGAACGTTTAGGGTGCTGGATAGGATGACAATGAAGTGGGCTGACTTGTCTTGGATGGTGTTGATCTTCTTGAGTATTGTTGATGCTGCATTCATCCAGGGATGTCGAGAGTATTCCATCACAATCCTGATTTTTGCCTTGGGGATGGTGGACAATTCTCTCAGCATTGGATTTGGATTTGTTGGATTTGTTTGTTTTTGTCACATGTACTGAGGTACAGGAAAGGTTTTCCTGCGAACAGCTCAAACAGATCATTTAGTCCATGAAAATAAAATAGAATAAAAAGAAAATACATAAGAGGGCAACCTAAGGTACACAATGTAAATACATAGACACCGGCATCGGGTGAAGCATACAGGAGTGTAGCATTAATTACGTCAGTCCATAAGGGGGTAATTTAGGAATCTGGTAACAGCGGGGAAGAAGCTGTTTTTGAATCTGTTTGTGCGTGTTCTCAGACTTTGTATTGCCTGCCCGATGGAAGATGTTGAAAGAGTGAGTAAGCCGGGTGGGAGGGATCTTTGATTATGCTGCCCACTTTCTCCAGGCAGCGGGAGGTGTAGATAGAGTCAATGGATGAGAGGCAGGTTTGTGTGATGGACTGGGCTGTGTTCATGATTCTCTGAAGTTTCTTGCGGTCTTGAGCCAAGCAATTGCCATACCAGGCTGTGATGCAGCCAGGTAGGATGATTTGTATGGTGCATCTGTAAAAGTTGGTAAGAGTCAATGTGGACATGCCGAATTTACTTAGTTTCCTGAGGAACCCTAGGAATTTGAAGCTGTTAACCATCTCCATCTCGGCTCCGTTGATGCTGCCAGGGGTGTGTACAGTACTTTGCTTCCTGAAGTCAATGACCAGCTCTTTAGTTTTGCTGGTCCCACTGTGGTTGTGTCGTCAACAAACTGATGGATAGAGTTGGAACCACATTTTGCCATGCAGTCGTGTGTGTACAGGGAGTATAGTAGGAGGCTAAGTACGCAGCCTTGCGAGGCCCCGGTATTGAGGACTATCGTGGAGGAGGTGTTGTTGTTTATCCTTACAGATTGTGGTCTGTGAGTCACAAAGTCGAGGATCCAGTTGCAGAGTGAGGAGCCAAATCCTAGGTTTTGGAGCTTTGATATGAGCTTGTCTGGGATTATGGTGTTACAGATGGAGCTGTAGTCAATAAATAGAAGTCTAATCTACCCTGTCTAGCCCTCTGAGACTCTTGTATGCTGAATAATGTTACTTCTCATTCTTCTAAATTTCAATGAGTATAGGTCCAATCTGCTCAACCTTTCCTCATAAGACTACCCTTCATCCCAGGAATCAAAATAGTGAATATTCTTGGAACTGCCTCAACTGAAGCTATATCCCTTTTTAAATGAGACAAAATCTGTACGCAGTCCTCTGAGTATAGTCTCACCAGTGCCTTGGACAGTTGTTCCCTATGTATCAGCCTGCACAGTGAGTGTTGTAAATCTGTTCAACCATTGTATTAAAATTTGTCCTATCCGCACCAAAGATCTCAACCATATTCATTGGTAGTTACTGAATAATGGTCAAGAGGAGAAGGTTCCTATTAGTTTTTCCCTTCACAAACCCACATTACTGAGTCAAGTTGTACCTTTCCCTCATGATTCCAACTAAGATAATTAAAGTCAGCGCAGGCTAAAGAATCATTGGATTGAATTATTCATGTTTACAAAAAATTGTGAACTTTCAGTGTAAGGGATAGGAGCATTTAATTGAATGTCTGTGATTTGCTAAATATTCAGTTGCCCCTGTTTTCTGCTGGGAGGTGGGCCACATTTCACTATCGACCCATGACCAGTTGCATTGAGATAGGCAGCTCAAAAGCTTTGAACTTCCACCTCATTTCCATGATTCTAGCATTCAGATAAGCATGACCACTGACTGAATGCTCAACAGGGGTCCCAGCAACATGTAAAGCTAGCACTTGTCCCAGTTAGCCTCCAGCTCTTTAAGGCAGTCTGTCACACTTCAAAGAAAACTGCACCAACAGGATAGAAGCTACTGTTGGCTGTCTATTGTGGGATTATCTGCAAATGGCAGGGTCATGACCAAAAGGACACTATATAGGGGTGTCCCAGGTGAATGGCAAGGTGGGGAATCATGGAACTCTGGTGGTAACGAGATGTGCTCCTAAGGGTGATCAAGACTGAGTAAGTGCTCATGGGCAGCTTGTCCAGAATGAACGTACCCAGATACCACCTCTATGTCCCCTACTGTTCCTCATTACCTTCCTCTTCTTCATCTTTCTCCTCTTTCTCCTCCTCCTTCCATGATAGCTTTCAGTTTCTGGATGGCAGTGGCTTCACCCTCGTGCTAGCGATGTCCTGGAGGATGCAGCAGATCACATGATCTTTAATATGTGCTTGAGACAGTATTGTTCTCCCTCGAGTGGTTCTGGCATAAGAACCCTTGCCTAAGCAGGCTGATAGCCTGCTGCACAAGGTTTCTGGTGGCAACATGGCATTGATACATGCATGGTCATGTGGTGGAGGGAAGTCTTCAGTCAATTGTGGAGTGCCTCTGAATAAAGGCATAATGGCTGCTGCCATAATAGTGGGCATGTAACGCCATGATGGTTTCTGCATGGTTGTGAAGCCGCGATACATTGAAGAAATGGCAGCCCTTGCAGTTCCTTTATCTTTCCTTGTTGACATGGAGGATTGCAGAGCCACGTGCATGGAATCCATGTACCATGGGGAATTCCAGTGTTCTGGTAAATCCATGTGCCGGCCGATCTTGTTTCAGTATACTAAGAGAGAAAATAAATGAAATCACCTCGCCATACATCTCTGTCCCTCAAATGATGGGTGGCATACTGGGAGATGTTGCTATTGGTCGGAGATATCCTACCAATTGGAAGGACCCAAATTAAAAGTGATAGTAACCTAGACAGCCATAGCCATGCCATATGTGGCCTAATGTGAGTTTGCAGTTTCTGTTGAAAGAGATGGCACAATTCCGTGACCACCTCCTTGGTGAACCACAAGTGCATCAGATATTACCACTGGGTCAAGTGAGGTTGGAGAAGGAGTCGGTAAAAACAGGAAGCAGAGCCTTCTGTGGAGAGCTCTCCTCATCCCCACCTTGCACAGTTTCTCCTCTCTGCAGGCTGTGCACCATTTTAAAATATATATTATTTGGGAGATGTGGGCTTCAGCGGCTAGGCTAGCATTTTTTGCCCTTCCCTAATTGCCCTTGAGAGTGTAGTGGTGAGCGGCTTTCTTGAATTGCTGCAGTCCATGTGGTGTAGGCACACCCACTGCGCTCTTAGGGAGGGAGTTCCAGAATTTTGGCAGAGCGACAGTGAAGGAATGGCAAGATATTTCCAAGTCAGGGTGGTGAGTGACTTGGAGAGGAACGTCCAGGTGGTGGGGTTCCCAGGTATTTGCTGCCCATGTCCTTCTAGATGGTAGTTGTCGGGGTTTGGAAGGTGTTGCCGAAGGAGCCTTGGTGAGTTACTGTAGTGCATCTTGTAGATGGTACACACTGCTGCTATTGTGCGACGGGGGTTGAGGGAGTGAAAGTTTGTGGAAGGGATGCCAATCTAGCGGGCTGCATTGTCCTGGATAGTGTCAAGCTTCTTTGGTGTTGTTGGAGCCGCACTCATCCAAGCAAGTGAGAAGTATTCTCTCACACTCCTGACTTGTGCCTTCGAGGTGGTGGATAGGTTTTGGGGAGTCAGGAGGTGAGTTACTCGCCGTAGGATTCCTAGCCTCTGACCTGTTCTTGTAGCCACAGCATTTAAATGGCTATTCTAGTTCAGTTTCTGGTCAATTTAAAAAATAAATAAATTTAGAGTACCCAATTCATTTTTTCCAATTAAGGGACAATTTAGCATGGCCAATCCACCTACCCTGCACATCTTTGAGTTTTGGGGGTGAAACTCATGTAAACATGGGCAGAATGTGCAAACTCCACACAGACAGAACCCCGCGTCAGGCCAAGATCGAACCTGGGACCTCGGCGCCATGAGGCAGCAGTGCTAACCATTGCACAACCGTGCTGTCCCCTGGTCAATGTTAACCCCCAGGATGTTGATAGTGGGGTTATTCAGTGATGGTAATGCCATTGAATGTCAAGGGGTGTGGTTAGATCCTCTCTTATTGGAGATGGTTATTGCCCGGCACATGTGTGGCGTGAATGTAATTTCCCACTTGTCAGCCCAAACTGGATATTGTCCAGGTCTTGCTGCATTTGTACATGTACTGCTTCAGTGTTTGAGGAGTCACAATGGTGCTGAACATTGGGCAGTCATCCGCAAACATCCCCACATCTGACCTTATGTTGAAAGGAAGGTCGCTGATGAAGCAGCTGAAGATGGTTTGGCCTCGAAGACTACCCTGCGCATTCCGTTTGTGATGTCCCAGGACTGAGATGACTGACCTCCAACAACACAACCGTCCTTTGTGCTGGGTATGACTCCGACCAGTGGAAATTTTTCCCTCGATTCCCATTGACCAAATGTGGTCTGTGAAGAGCTGCTATTGGGTACACTTCCTACAGATGTAGTCATCCAGAATGCTGGAAGCGTCACAAACCTCCCACACCTCACAGTTAGAGTTCTGCACCTCACTGACTGACATATCTAGCACTAATTAATTAAGTCAAAGTAAATAATTATTAAATTTGGGACTAATTAATTACTTACGTTCAAATAATTACTGAATATATTTAAGTTAAAATTAACTAGATGGTCACTTGCGCTAGATTTCTCCAATAAATATTAAATGCTAAATACACTGATCTCCAAGTTACTCCTCTACTTAGTTAATTACTGTAGTTTTTCAAATTTAGAACAGATTGCCAACCAGCCAATCAGGTCACAGCTTTGCTGAGACGTAACTTACCTGTTTTTTTCCCGGTCCCCGATACCCAACAGGTAAATTATTAATAATTACTGTTGAGAAGCTCTCCTCCCCGAGTTCCCGCCAACTCCACTCCCTGCCGACTAGTTAGATTAACTCCAATTTTCTATGGCCTTTCTTTGCTTGTCCTTGTTACTACCAATTAGAGTCCTTACAGATTGTAAACCACAAAATATATTTTCAAACTATGAGTGATGAAAGTTGTAAAGGCTTACCAACCTTGTCCACGACTTAGCAATCAACGTGCCTTGGGCACCTTAAGTGCTCTAATCAACAGGGCTATGGATTGGGTGCAGGTAGGTGGTATTAGAAAGGGCACCTGGGTATCCTCAGGCTGGCATGGACAAGATGGGCCAAATGCTTCCTTCTATGCTGTAACTTCTCCATGATTCTATGAAGAGCAGTCACTCTCGCCTCACCTCTGGAGTTCAGCTACTGGATTCTCCATTTTTGGAACTATGTCCCCACGCCAGGAAAACTGGTGTCAAAAGGCCACAGATTTACCGTCCTGCTGGGGTTAGCAGGCAGCTGTCGTGGCGCTCGCAGTCCCAGCTGCCGATACGGTCCCCCCCACGCTCGGGTCAGAGGCCTCCAGCGGCCGCGCCGTACTCCGTGGCGGACTCAGCCCGTGGACCTGGACCGACAATATAGTGCCCCATGTCGGCCGCTCGCCTGCCCGGGACCGCCGCCACACAAAGACCCCAGTCCCAAATGAAGCCCCCCTTGCCCTCCGATTGGCCCTCCCCGACTGTGGCGGCCCTGGACTGAGTCCACAGCTGCTTCGCGAGGATGCCGGACGATGGGACCATGTTAGAACTACGCCTTCTGGAATTTGGCCAGTTGGGGACGGAGAATCGTGAGGCGGGCCTCAGGCAATGGTGGATACTTGGCGCAGCATGGTCCACGAGTACGCCGATTTTTAGGGGGCGGAGGATTTTGAAACAGGCGCTGGTCCCGATTTTGTGCGCGAAACGGATTCTCCGCCTGTCGCCGAACACGATTTCGGCATCGGTGTGCGAGAATCCAGCCTCAGCTCTTTTGTCCATGTTTGATCCAAGGCTGTATTGAGGTCAGAAGCTGAGTGATCCTGACGGAACTCAAACTGAGCGTCAGTGAGCAGGTTATTACTCGGAAACTGCCGATTGATAGCACAGTTGATGACCCCATCCATCACTTTACTGATGATTGAGAGTCGACTGAGAGGGTAATTGGCCAGGTTGGACTTGTCCTGCTTTTCGTGTACAGGACTTAGAACATAGAACAGTACAGCACAGAACAGGCCCTTCGGCCCTCGATGTTTTGCCGAGCAATGATCACCCTACTCAAACCCACGTATCCACCCTATACCCGTAACCCAACAACCCCCCCTTAACCTTATGCTACCGTGCTGCCCTATAACTGGGCACTTAACTGGGCAATTTTCCATATTGCTGGGTAGATGCAAGTGAAATGAAATGAAAATCGCTTATTGTCACGAGTAGGCTTCAATGAAGTTACTGTGAAAAGCCCCTAGTCGCCACATTCCGGCGCCTGTTCGGGGAGGCTGTTACGGGAATTGAACCGTGCTGCTGGCCTGCCTTGGTCTGCTTTAAAAGCCAGCGATTTAGCACAGTGTGCTAAACCAGCCCCGTTGTATTGTATTGTGGCTGTACTGGAACAACTTGGCTAGGGATGCAACAAGTTCTGGAGCACAGGTCTCCAGTACTATTGTCGGAACATTGTCAGGTCCAAAGTCTTTGCAGTGTCCAGTGCCTTCAGCCATTTCTTTATATCACGTAGAGTGAATCGAATTGGCTGAAGACTGACATCTGTGATGCTGGGTGGAGACCAAGATTAGGGCAGCACGGTAGCATGGTGGTTAGCATAAATGCTTCACAGCTCCAGGGTCCCAGGTTCGATTCCCGGCTGGGTCACTGTCTGTGCGGAGTCTGCACGTCCTCCCCGTGTGTGCGTGGGTTTCCTCCGGGTGCTCCGGTTTCCTCCCACAGTCCAAAGATGTGCGGGTTAGGTGGATTGGCCATGCTAAATTGCCCGTAGTGTCCTAAAAAAAAGTAAGGTTAAGGGGGGGGGGGGGGCTGTTGGGTTACGAGTATAGGGTGGATACGTGGGTTTGAGTAGGGTGATCATTGCTCGGCACAACATCGAGGGCCGAAGGGCCTGTTCTGTGCTGTACTGTTCTATCTATCTAAGATGGATCATCCACTTGCCACTTCTGGCTTAAGATGATCACAAATGCTTCAGCTTGTCTTTTGCACAGATGTGTTGGGCTCCTCCATCATTGAGGATGGGGACATTGGTGGAGCCTCCTCCTCCGGTGAGTTGCTTAATTGTCCACCACCATTAATTACTGAATGTGGCAGGACTGCAGACCTTAGATCTGATCCATTGGTTGTGGGATCGCTTAGCTTTGTCTATCATTTGCTGCTTATGTTGTTGGCATGCAAGTAGTCCTGTGTTGTAGCTTCACCAGGTTGACACCTCATTTTTCATTATGTCCGGTGTTTTTCCTGGCATGCCCTCCTTCACCATTCATTGAACCAGGGTTGACCCCTGGCTTGGTGTTAATGGCCGAGTGGGGGATATGCTGGGCTATGAGGTTACAGATTGTGGTTGAGCTACTGATGGCCCAACGTGCCTCATGGATGTCCAGTCTTGAGTTGCTATATCTGTTCATGGTGCTACCAAGTCACTCTTAGTCATTCTGTGCCTTTGCCACCCTCAGTGCTTCCTCCAAGTGGTGTTCAACATGGAGGAGTACTGATTGATCAGCTGAGGGTGGACAATATGTGGTAATCAGCAGGAGGTTTCCTTCCCATGTTTGACTTGAACACATGAGCCTTCATTGGGTCCAGAGTCAACGTTGACGACTCCCAAATAAACTCCTTCCTGACTGTACACCAGTGTGCTGCCACCTCTGCCAATGGTACAGGACATACTCAGGGATGGTGACAGTGGTGTAAGATATGATTCTGTGAATATGACAGGCTGTTGCTTGATTCATCTGTGAGACAACTCTCCTCATTTTAGGACAAGTCCCCAGATGTTAGTGAGGAGAACTTTGCAGGGTCGACAGGGCTGGGTTTGCAGTTGTTATTTCCAGTGCCTAGGTCGATGCCGGATGGTCCATCTGGTTTCATACTTTTATATTTTGATACAACTGAGTGGCTCACTAGGCTGTTTAAGAGTGCCTTACCAGTTTCCTTCCCTCAAGGGCATTACAGAACAAGCTGGGTTTTTACAACAAGTGACAATGGTTTCATGGTCATCATTAAACGTTTTCATTCTAGATATTTATTGGATTCAATTTCCACCACCTGCCATGGTGAGATTCGGATCGAGTTCCCGGAGTATTACCTTGGGCCACTGGATCATCAGTCCAGCGACAATACCACTACGCCACTGGTTCCTTGCAGTGTTGAAGGACACTGCAGCTTATCTGTTATAGTCTTGATGTTGACAGGTGACCAAATACTCTGTCTTCCCTTATATTTGTAACAACTCGCCAAAATATGACAAAGACCACACCACACTACTTGTACTATCGTTCCAAGAGCAGAAGTCAATCAAAAGTATCTCATCTGCAAGTTGACTGTCCCACCCCTTAAATAGTGCAGGTGTGCAATAACGTGTGCAGTTGATTCAATGTGAGTGATTAGCACAGACACACATTAGACCCGCCTGGTCCAAGTTTTAAACATGTGCCTCAAATCAGCCTGATGAGTGTCGATTGATGTGAAGATTTGCCCATTCTGGCACACATGTGCTTGTCGGTGCAAGTGACCTTCGCAGTATGGAGCACCCCACAGGCCATGCTGGAAGTAGTAAGAATCACTACATGCCTCATGTTTTGCCTTTGGGGCTTTTATAGTGTTGGCACAGCAGCTTTACTGAGCCCAATTTAACAACCAATGCCTCTCAATGCATATAAATAAACTGTTGTAAAAAAAATCAGAGCACTTACACTGGGCTGAGTGCTTTTTATCAGCCAGGTTTCAATTATTTACTTCTATTCGTAGTCAAGTGTGATGTAACAGGGAGGCCAGATGGTTCATACAGTCAGCACATAGTGAAATATGGTTATGTTGGAATTGCTCCAAAAATGACTTAGAATACCTCATGTTAGGATCTACTTCAATATTGTATGTGTGCTGTGTGTGTATGCATATTGGCTGGAATTCTCCGGCTGTTGGGATTCTTTATTCATGCCGGTAGCGCACTCCCACCCATGAGTTTCCCTGAGGCATGGGGTGGCTTCAATGGAAAATCCTATTGACAAGCGGTGGGAGTGAATCCCGCCATCAGCGAACAGCGCACCGCCAGGACACTCGGGGCTGGGGGACTGGAGAATTCAGCCCATTATATGTGTGTGAATGTATGCATTTTGTATGTTCAAATATAGTTCCCATCATGCTACTAAAATAGTCTCCTGTCTTCAGTACGATTGTGATCTTTGACTCCTCCCTACTATATATTTTTTTGGCCACTACAAAAATATTTACTAAATAATCTAACCCAGATAATTCCAGCTGTTTGCAAACAATGAGAGGACAATTAAAGCAGCTTAAATTTTCAGATAAAGCCAATTAGCAAATAACTTTTACTTCTTTAAAGCAATATCTCAGCCACAGTTTTGAGTTTTGTGTTGCCTTTTGTACTGCACTGGCATCAACAAATAGTGATTGGTTACAGGCCAAACAAGAGCAGCATAACGCGTCATGAGTAGTGTTCTTACAGATCAGTACAAGGGAGAGTTGTTGAGGAGTCAAGTAGCTGTGGGGAAAAATTGTTCCTATGTCTGGATGTGCGGTCTGCAGACTTCTGTACCTTCTGCCTGACGGAAGGATCTGGAAGAGGTCAAAGCCTGGGTGTGAGGGGTCTCTGACAATGCTGTCTCCCTTTCTGAGGCAGCGGAAGGTGTATACAGAATCAATGGGAGCATGGGAAGCGTGTGTGACGCGTTGGGCTGAGTTCACCACATCCTATAGTTTCTTGCGATCTTGGGCCGAGCTGTAATGCAGCCGGATAGGATACTCTCTTTGGCACATCTGTAGACGTTTGTGAGAGTCGATGCAGACATGCCGAATCTCTTTAGCTTCCGTAGGAAGTAGAGACGTTGTTGGGCTTTCTTGACTGTTGTGAATGGACCAGGACAAGTCAGTTCGTGATGGTGACCTCTGTCATAATATACACCAGTACATCATGGTGCAGACACAACTAACAAAGAACAAAGAAAATTACAGCACAGGAACAGGCCCTTCGGCCCTCCCAGCATGCACCGATCCAGATCCTTTATCTAAACCTGTCTCCTATTTTCCAAGGTCTACTTCCCTCTGTTCCCGCCCATTCATATACCTGTCTAGATGCCTCTTAAATGATGCTATCATGCCGGCCTCTACCACCTCCGCTGGTAAAGTGTTCCAGGCACCCACCACCCTCTGCGTAAAACACTTTCCACGCACATCTCTCTTAAACTTTCCCCCTCTCACCTTGAAATCGTGACCCCTTGTAACTGACACCCCCTCTCTTGGAAAAAGCTTGTTGCTATCCACCCTGTCCATACTTCTCATAATTTTGTAGACATCAATCAGGTCCCCCCTCAACCTCCGTCTTTCCAATGGAAACAATCCTAATCTACTCAATCTTTCTTCATAGCTAGCACCCTCCATACCAGGCAACATCCTGGTGAACCTCCTCTGCACCCTCTCGAAAGCAGCCACATCCTTCTGGTAATGTGGCGACCAGAACTGCATGCAGTATTCCAAATGTGGCCTAACCAAAGTCCTATACAACTGTAACATGACCTGCCGACTCTTGTACTCAATACCCGTCCGATGAAGGCAAGCATGCTGTATGCCTTCTTGACCACTCTATCAACCTGCGTTGCCACCTTCAGGGTACAATGGACCTGAACTCACAGATCTCTCTGTACATCAATTTTCCCTGAGAACCTTCCATTGACCATATAGTCCGCTCTTGAATTTGATCTTTGAAAATGCATCACCTCGCATTTGCCTGGATTGAACTCCATCTGCCATTTCTCTGCTCAACTCTCCAATCTATCTATATTTTGTTGTATTCTCTGACATTCCTCCTCGCTATCTGCAACTCCACCAATCTTAGTATCATCTGCAAACTTGCTAATCAGACCACCTATACCTTCCTCCAGGTCATTTATGTAGATCACAAACAACAGTGGTCCGAGCACGGATCCCTGTGGAACACCACTAGTCACCTTTCTCCATTTTGAGACACTCCCTTCCACCACTACTCTCTGTCTCCTGTTACCCAGCCAGTTCTTTATCCATCTAGGTAGTACACCCTGAACCCCATACGACTTCACTTTTTCCATTAACCTGCCATGGGAAACCTCATCAAACGCCTTACTAAAGTCCATGTATATGACATCTACAGCCCTTCCCTCATCAATTAACTCTGTCACTTCCTCAAATAATTCTATTAGGTTTGTAAGATATAACCTTCCCTGCACAAAACCATGCTGCCTATCACTGGTAAGTCTATTTTCTTCCATATGTGAATAGATCCTATCCCTCAGTATCTTCTCCAACAGTTTGCCTACCACTGACGTCAAGCTCACAGGTCTATATTTCCCTGAATTTCCCCTGCTACCCTTCTTAAACAAAGGGACAACATGAGCAATTCTCCAGTCCTCCGGGACCTCACCCGTGCTCAAGGATGCTGCAAAGATATCTGTTAAGGTCCCAGCTATTTCGACCCTCGCTTCCCTCAGTAACCTGGGATAGATCCCATCCGGTCCTGGAGACTTGTCCACCTTAATGTCTTTTAGAATACCCAAAATTTCCACCTTCTGTATGACAACTTGACCGAGAGTATTTAAACATCCATCCCTAGCCTCAACATCCGTCTTGTCCCTCTCCTTTGTGAATACCGATGCAAAGTACTCATTAAGAATCTCACCCATTTCCTCTGAGTCCACGCATAAATTCCCTCTTTTGTCTTTGAGTGGGCCAATCCTTTCTCTAGTTGCCCTCTTGCTCCTTACATACGAATAAAAGGCTTTGGGATTTTCCTTAACCCTGTTAGCCAAAGATATTTAATGACCCCTTTTAGCCCTCTTTATTGCACGTTTGAGATTCGCCCTACTTTCGCGATATTCCTCCAAAGTTTCATCAGTTTTGAGTTGCCTCGATCTTAAGAATGCTTCCTTTTTCATCTTAGCTAGTCTCACAATTTCACCCGTCATCCATGGTTCCCTAATCTTGCCATTTCTATCTCTCGTTTTCACAGGAACATGTCTGTCCTGCACTCTAATCAACCTTTCCTTAAAAGACTCCCACATTTCAAATGTGGATTTACCCTTAAACAGCTGCTCCCAATCCACATTCCCTAGCTCCTGCCGAATTTTGTTATACTCTGTCTTTCCCCAATTTAGCACTCTTCCTTTCGGACCACTCTTGTCCTTGTCCATGAGTATTCTAAAACATTACGGAATTGTGATCGCTATTCCCAAAGTAATCACCGACTGAAACATCAACCACCTGGCCGGGATCATTCCACAATACCAGGTCCAGTATGGCCCCTTCCCGAGTTGGACTATTTACAGACTGCTCTAAAAAACTCTCCTGGATGCTCCTTACAAACTCTGCTCCATCTGCACCTCTAACACTACACGAATCCCATTCAATGTTGGGGAAGTTAAAATCTCCCATCACAACCACCCTATTGCTCCGACATTTTCTATAATCTGTCTGCATATTTGTACCTCTACTTCATGCTCGCTTTTGGGAGGCCTGTAGTAAAATTCCAACAATGTTACTGCACCCTTCCTATTTCTTAGCTCCACCCATATTGCCTCAGTCCTCGAATCCTCAATCGTGCCCTCCTTAATCACAGCTGTGATATCATCTCTGACGAGTAATGCAACTCCTCACCCCCTTCTACCTCCCTCTCTATCCCTCCTGAAGCATCTATACGCTGGGATATTCAGTTGCCAGTCCTGCCCTTCCTTCAACCAAGTCTCAGTAATACCAATAACATCATATTTCCAGGTACTGATCCAAGCCCTAAGTTCATCTGCCTTACCTGCTACATTTCTCGCATTAAAACAAATGCACCTCAGACCACCTGTCCCTTTGCGTTCATCAACTCTTCCCTGTCTACTCTTCCCTTAGTCACATTGAGTTTATTATCTCGTACCTTACTGGCGTTAGTTGCTGCTTCTTTACTGACCTCTAACTTCCTAATCTGGTTCCCATCCCCCTACTACATTAGTTTAAAACCTCCCCAAAAGTGTTAGCAAAAGCACCCCCTCGGACATTGGTTCCAGTCCTGCCCAAATGTAGACCATCCAGTTTGTAATGGTCCCACCACCCCCAGAACCGGTTCCAATGTCCCAAAAATCTGAACCCCTCCCTCCTGCGCCATCTCTCAAGCCATGTATTCATTCTGACTATTCTTGAGTTTCTACTCTGACTGTCCCGTGGCACTGGTAGCAATCCTGACATTACTACCTTTGAGGTCCTACTTTTTAACTTATCTCCTAACTCCCTATATTCTGATTGTAGGACCTCATCCCTTATTTTACCTATATCATTGGTGCCTATATGCACCACGACAACTGGCTGTTCACCCTCCCCCTCCAGTATGTCCTGCAGTCTATCGGAGACATCCCTGACCCGAGCACCCGGGAGGCAATATACCATTCGGGAGTCTCGTTTTCCACCACAGAAACGCCTGTCTACTCCCCTTACAATTGAATCCCCTATGACTATAGCCCTGCCAGTCTTTTTCCCGCCCTTCTGTGCAGCAGAGCCAGCCACGGTGCCATGAGCCTGGCTACTACTGCCTTCCCCTGGTGAGTCATCTCCCCCAACAGTATCCAAAAGGGTATACCTGTTTTGGAGGGAGATGACCGCAGGGGACACCTGCACTGCCTTCCTGCTCTTTCTCTACCTTTTGGTCGCCCATTCCCTGTCTCCCTCACCAATCCTAATCTGCGGTGTGACCAACTCACTGAACGTGCTATCCACGACCTCCTCAGCATCGCGGATGCTCCAAAGTGAGTCCACCCGCAGCTCCAGAGCCATTATGCGGTCGAACAGGAGCTGCAGCTGGACACACTTTGCGCACAAAACCTTACAGAGGAACATTGACACATTGAGTGAGTGGGCAAAGCTCTGGCAGATGGAGTATAATGTCAATAAGTGTGAAGTCGTGCATTTTGGTAGGAGTAACAATAGAACGGATTATTACTTAAATGGTAAAAAGCTTCAGCATGCTGCTATGCAGAGGGACCTGGGTGTACTTGTGCATGAGTCACAGAAGGTTGGTCTGCAGGTGCAACAGGTAATTAGGAAGGCAAATGGAATTTTGTCCTTCGTTGCGAAGGGGATTGAGTTTAAAAGTAGAGAGGTAATGTTGTAGTTGTACAAGGTACTGGTGAGGCCACACCTGGAGTACTGTGTGCAGTTTTGGTCTCCACACTTGAGGAAGGATGTGCTAGCACTAGAGGGGGTGCAGAGGAGGTTCACTAGGCTGATTCCGGACTTGAGGGGGTTATCGTATGAGGTGAGGCTGAGTAGATTGGGATTATATTCACTGGAATTCAGAAGGTTGAGGGGGGATCTAATAGAAACATATAACATTTTGAAGGGAATGGATAAGATAGAAGTAGAAAGGATGTTTCCACTGGTAGGTGAAAATAGGACAAGAGGGCATAGCCTCATGTTTAGGGGGGGCAGATTTAGGACTGAATCAAGGAGGAACTTCTTCACTCAGAGGGTGGTTAAAGTATGGAATTCCCTACCGAAAGGAGTAGTAGACACTACTTCATTGAATATAGTTAAAGATAGGGTACATGTTTTTTTGAAAAATAAAGGAATTACGGGATATGGTGAGAACGGTCTACTTCTGCTCCTAGTTCTTATGTTCTTATGTACATGAAGAAGTCAGGGGCATCGGCCACGTCCCTGAACTTCCACATTGAGCACGAGGAGCATAACATGGGTCTGTGATCTCCTGCCATTTTTAGCCTTTACCTTAACTGACTACAAACTATACTATCAAATAATTAATAAGTGACAGGAAAAAAGACTTTACTTACCAATCACAATACTCACCAACACAGGAAGAGTTAAATTTCTCCCAGCTGCTGCTAATTGGAACACTTTCCTTACCAGCCAATCAGGTCAGTGCTTTGCTGTGATGTCACCCTTCCAGGTAAGTTTTTAAAGTTTTAAAGAGGTATACTTACCTTCCCAACGATCCCTCGCCACTGCTCCCGCCGGGAATCTGAAGTCCGCTGCTCCTTATCACTAGTCTTTTTTTTTGGTTAGAGGAGGAGGGTGGGTGGGAGACACTACACGTGTAGTGTCTCGGGTTTAGCCGCTGCCCAAATATATCAGTTCACTCACCTTCCCAGAGCGTAATTCGGCCGCTCCCATTCAGCTCCTGCCACGCACTGCAAACTGCAAGGTAAGTTTTTTAAAAATAGGGAAACATACCGCTCCCGTTCAGCTCCTCCCATGCACTGAAACTGCAAGGGAAGTTTTAAAAAAATATGGAAACTTACCGCTCCCGTTCAGCTCCTCCCACGCACTGCAAATGCAAACGGCCCCCTGGTTACTGCTCTTGCTGAAAAAAAATAAAGCTCACTCCGCGCTCCTGAAATGAAGTCTCACCCCTGTCTCTCCGCTCTATTATGAAGTCTCCTCACCTTCGCAGAGCGCAATTCGACCGCTCCTGTTCAGCTCCTCCCACACACTGACGGACACACACAGGAACCAATCAACATGTACAAACACCGCAGCCAATCACCAGTTAGAATACACACACTATAAAGGCAGAGGGCACCACGGTTCCCGCTCATTCTGGGTGCTGGCTCTCAGTGTAACAAGAACTCATCCAGCCCAGCACAGACTCACACCACGTGCTGAGAGAATCAACTGGTTCAGACAAGGCTTAGGTCTCTAGTTTAAGTTAGCATCATTTAGACCCACAGTCATCGTGTGTTAGTTAGAAGTTAGTTAATAAAATTGAGTTGAACCTTCATCAGTGTTGGAAGTGTCTGTTCATCTCTCAAGTCTACACTAGCCAACACTTCAACCCCCAGGAACCTAAAGCTATCGACCTTTTCATTAATGTCCTTAGCCAACAACAAATCCAATTATGCAAACAAAACTAGATTATTCCCCTTAGGTCATGCCTTCCATGTGTGCTTTGTGGGTGCCTGCCTATCCTAATCCTCCTATGCCGTGCTACCCAGTGGCGACAGCATGACTGCCGGAAGGTTGCTGACTTTCCCTGCAGGGCAGCATGGTAGCATAATGGTTAGCACAAATGCTTCACAGCTCCAGGGTCCCAGGTTCGATTCCCAGCTTGGGTCACTGTCTGTGTGGAGTCTGCACGTTCTCCCCATGTCTGCGTGGGTTTCCTCCGGGTGCTCTGGTTTCCTCCCACAGTCCAAAGATGTGCAGGTTAGGTGGATTAGCCTTCTGCATTAAACTCCATCTGCCACCTCTCAGCCCAGCTCTGCAGCTTATCTATGTCCCTCTGTAACCTATAACATCCTTCAGCACTATCCACAACTCCACCGACCTTCATGTCATCTGCAAATTTACTAACCCATCCTTCTACTTCATCTTCCAGGTCATTTATAAAAATGACAAACAGCAGTGGCCCCAAAACAGATCCTTGCGGTACACCGCTAGTAACTGAACTCCAGGATGAACATTTGCCATCAACCACCACCCTCTGTCTTCTTTCAGCTAGCCAATTACTGATCCAAACCGCTAAATCACCTTCAATCCCATACTTCCGTATTTTCTGCAATAGCCTACCGTGGGGAACCTTATCAAATGCCTTACTGAAATCCATATACACCA
Organism: Scyliorhinus canicula; assembly: GCF_902713615.1. Classification (NCBI taxonomy): domain Eukaryota; kingdom Metazoa; phylum Chordata; class Chondrichthyes; order Carcharhiniformes; family Scyliorhinidae; genus Scyliorhinus; species Scyliorhinus canicula. The sequence goes on from NC_052150.1 coordinate 134,341,967, forward strand.
CATCAACCGCTTTACCCTCATCCACCTGTTTGGTCACCTTCTCAAAAAACTCAATAAGGTTTGTGAGGCATGACCTACCCTTCACAAAACCGTGTTGACTATCGCTAATCAACTTGTTCTTTTCAAGATGATTATAAACCCTATCTCTTATAACCTTTTCCAACATTTTACCCACAACCGAAGTAAGGCTCACAGGTCTATATGCAACAGCACATTGAAGCTCAAAATCTATAATCATGGCTATTAGTTCACTCCTTCTGGGTTCTCACACTGAGACATCTAACTTTCTTGGTAATTTTAAATGATTGAATCCTATCCGCTCTTTCAGTCTTTTTTTTTACAATGCGAAGGAATTGAACTCTCAAGGCTTCCCTTCAAAGCACAATAATCAAAGCTCCAGATTTTCTAGTATTTCTTGTAACTGAAGCTACTACTGGCACACAAAGTAAACATAATGCAAAAATGATCAAAAGCTAAAGGTTCTAGGGCACAAATGAGCAAAAGGCTGAAATCGCGGCTCACCATTTTGAGCTCCACATGACCCAGGGATAGGGTCATTAACGTTATAGGGTAGATTCCTATGCCAGAGAATGTTTACCTATAGATTAAACTGCCTGAGAAAATCTGGTCAGCCAGATATTTCTCTCATAACTAAATAATAATAATAGCTTATTGTCACAAGTAGGCTTCAATTAAATTACTGTGAAAAGCCCCTAGTCACCACATTCCGGCACCTGTTCGGGGAGGCCAGTACGGGAATTGAATCCACGCTGCTGGCATTAAAAGCCAGTTATTTAGCCCACTGTGCTAAACCAGCCCCTACATGGCTACATAACTGGTGAACTCTTAATCCAACAACAATTCATTCCATATGGTAAGTGATATCCCTGTGATTAAATATCTTTTTGCATATGTCACCATGAGGTTTACATTTGACCCAAAACATTATCTGTCTCTGCTTTCAGTAGACATAGGTATCTCTGCTGTTAACAGAAGTATTTATTTTAAGATTCTCAGGGAAGCCTAGGAATGCCTGAGAAAGAGTTCCGATTGTGGCCATGGAGCATGTGGTCACATGCAATAACAGCCAGTTTAAGCAAGGTGGCGGGGGAAGGGTTGATGCAAGCTGGAAGGCCCCAGATGGAGGAGCTGATGGCGTTTATTGAAGAGGAATTCCACCAGCAGTGGAAGGAAATGCGTGAGGATTGCTCGAAGGCCATCTAAGGGGCTGTGGCACCCCTGAAGAGTTCTCTGGAACGGGCGGAGAAGTGTTTGGAGGTGCAGGGGTCACAGATTCGGGAGATCGAAGAAGTGATCTCGGACCACAGCGATCGTGTAGTGGCTCTGGAGGCGGATGTGCCTCTCCTAGTGGACCTGTGTAAAATGTTGAGGGTTGAGGAGCAGGAGGCCGAACCTGCGAATAGTGGGCCTGCCTGAAGGAGTGGAAGTTGTGAATGCCACCAGGTACGTCTCGAAGATGCTGGTGGAGCTGGTAGCAGAAGGGGTGCTAGATAAGGCACCTGAAGTGGACCGAGCACATAGGTCCCTGAGGTAGAAGCCTAGAGCTGGGGAGCCACCACGGGCGGTGATCGTGAGACTCCATAAATTTGTAGAAAAAGAAAAAATTCTGCAATGGGCCAGGGAGAAGCGTACCTGCGACTGGGAGGGAAATAACGTCCGAATGTATCAGGACATCGGAGCCGAGTTGGCAAAGTGGTGGGCAGGCTTCAACAAGGCCAAGGCGGTGCTGTACCGGCGGCAGATCAGGTTTGGGTGCTCTACCCGGCAAAATTATGGGTGACGTTTGGAGGCTGGGAAGTATTATATTGAGACCCCAGGAGCGACCAAAGACTTCATTAAGGAGCATAAACTGGGGGAGAACTGAGCGGACAATGCTTGGAAACTGAGGTGCTGGCACTTTGTATGGTTGGTAGCATGTTTGAAGAGGGGGTAGGGATTGGGAGATTTTTGTCTTTTTGGGGGGGGGGGGTGCTGTTTACTGTTGCGATTGTAAGGAGTTTTGGGGGTGAAGAGTTCATGTGAAGATGGATGTTCCCATCACCCCCCCCCCCCCTTCCTATTTTATGGGACTGTTTGTGTTTTACATTTGCTTGTTTGCTTTTGGAGAAGGCTACCTGGAGTTTAGGAGAAGTCCTAGTTTGGGTGGGGGAGGGTAAGGTCAGCAGGGAGCCATCCTCCGTGAACTGTGGAGTGGGGGCTGGGGGGAGGTCATTGGGAGGTGCCTTTGGCAAGGGCGGCCATGCTAGCAGGTTATGCTGGTGACTGGAAGTGAGGTGGTAGGGAAGAAGACCAAGAGGGATGGACAGTGGGGGTGGGGAGGGGGGGGGGGAGAGGTGGGGGAGAGGTGGAGGAGAGGGGAGATGGGAAGGGAAGAAGGTGGGGAAAGGGAAAGGGGGAGAGGAGGGAGGAGGTTGTTGCGACGTGGCAGGGGGTGAGAGATGACATGGTCAGGGGCAGAGAAAGGGACCACCTGGGATGGGCTAGGTATAGGGTGGAATTAAGGGGATGGGAGTTAATTGGGGAAGATGATGGATGGTAGAGGGGATTGGAGGCGCAAGCCTCCGGTAAGGCTGGTAACGTGGAATGTCCAGGGACTGAATGGGCCGGTTAAAAGGTTACGGATGTTCATGCACCTCAGGAGCTTAAAAGCGGGGATTGTCTTTCTGCAGCAGAAGTACCTCCGTGTGAAGGACCAGGTTAGGTTAAACAAGGGGTGGGTTGGCAGGTTTTTCACTCGGAGTTTGATTTGAAATCGAGGGGCGTGGTGATTTTAATGAGTGCAAAGGATTTGTGAGTGTGAAGGAGGTGAAGTATCCGGGTGAGAGATATGTAATTGTCAGTGGGGTATTGGGAGGCGCACCGGTGGTGTTGGTAAATGTGTATGCCTCAAATTGGACAATGTGGGTTTTATGAGGAGGTTGCTGACAGCGATCCCGAATTTGGCCATGCACCAGTTGATCATGGGAGGAGATTGTAACTGTGACCTGGAGCCGAGGATGGATAGGTCGAGCCCCAGGTCGATGGGTGGGGTGCGACTGGCAAGGGAGATGGGGGTGTTTATGGAGAGCATGGGTATAATGAATCCAGGGTGCTTTCAGAACCCAGAAGGAAGGGAGTATTCCTTTTTTTCACATGTCCATAAGGTTTACTCGAGGATTGATTACTTTGTAATGAGTCGGGAGATTTTGGTTGGGGTGGAGGGGGCAGAGTATGCGGAGATAGTTATCATGTGCCCCATTGTCTGGAGATTCAGTTTAGAGTGGGACGAGAGCAGAGGCCGGGGTGGAGGTTTACCTTGAGGTTGTTGGAGGAAGGAGGTTTTTGTGATAAGGTGCGGGCGGCGATTAAGGAGTATGTGGAGCTGACTCAGAATGAGGAGGTGTCGGCGGCCATTTTTTGGGAAGCACTGAAGGCAGTGATCCGGGGGGAAATTATTTTTTTTAAGGCTCGTGCGGATAGGGAAAGGAGGGAGGATCATGACTGTTTAGTGAGTGAGATAGTGGAGGTGGACAGGGTATATTCGTGGAGGTGCCCACTGTGGAGGGAATGGTGAGGAGGAAAATGTTGCAGGGGCAGTTTGACAGGCTGGCAACGGGGAGGGCAGTTGGGCAACTGCATAGGGCAAGAGAGGTGTAATATGAATATAGGGAGAAGTGTGCATGCTGGCACACCAGCTGCCTTGGCAGGCTGCGTCCAGGGAAATACTGAGGATACGGACTGGGGCTGGGGATGTGGTGATGGAGCCAGGGAGGATAACGAGGCGTTGAGGAAGTACTACCTCGTGACTTTACGAGGCGGACCCGGGGGGAGAGGAGGGGGATATGGGGCGGTTTCTGGATGAAGTGGAATTTCCCCAGGTGGAGGAAATAAAGAGGCAGGTATTGGAGGAGCCCTGGGACTGGTGTTGGATAGTATCAGGGGTATGAAGTCGGGGAAGGCCCCTGGGAATTACCCAGCGGAAATTTATTAGGAATTTGCGACGGACCTGGCACCATATCTGTTGGGGGCTTTTATTGAAGCACTGGAGAAGGGGGAGTTGCCAGAGATGGTGACGCAGGCAGTTATCACACTAATCCCGAAAAAGCGAAGGGCCCGGTGGAATGTCGGTTACATAGACCCATGTCACTATTGAACACAGATGTATTGGCTAAGGTGTTGGCGGGGAGGATAGAGGACTGTGTCTTGGGGGTGGTTGCAGAAGGTCAAACAGGCTTTGTGAAGGGTAGGCAGCTCGCGAGTAATAGAAGACGGCTGTTGAATGTGGTGATGAATCCGTCGGGGGCTCTGATACTGGAGGTGGTGGTGTCCATGGACGCAGAGAAGGCATTTGATCGGGTGGAGTGGTGGTTCTGGTTCGAGGTTTTGAGTATGTTTGGGTTTGGGCCAAGATTAGTGGCATGGGTGCGGTTGCAGTATGTGGCACCAAGGGCAAGGGTGAGAACGAATGATATGAGCTAACGAAGCTTTGACTTACACAGGGGTACGAGGCAGGGGTGCCCGCTGTCGCTGTTGCTGTTTGCGCTGGCCATAGAGACATTGGGGATGGCTCTCAGTGGGTCCGTGGAGTGGCGGGGGATTATGGGGGTACAGAGGGAGCATCGGGTGTCGCTTTATGCTTATGACCTCTTGCCATATGTTTTTTAATCCGTTGGAGAGTATGGGAAGGATTATGGGCCTGTTGGGGAGGTTTGGAGCGTTCTCGGGAGACAAACTGAATGTATGGAAAAGTGAGGTATTCCCGGTGAAGGAGCTGGCACAGCGGGCTAATTTAGGAGGGATACCATTTACCGTAGCGTGGGATCGGTTTAGGTATTTGGGGATTCAGGGAGCGAGGGAATGGACGGGGCTCCATAAGTGGAACTTAACAAAGTTGGTGGTGAAGGCCAGGGAGGAAATTAGGAGGTGGGATACACTGCACTTAACATTGGCGGGGAGGGTCCAAGTGGTGAAAATGAATGTTCTGCCCAGGTTATTGTTTATCTTTCAGGCTCTCCTGATCTTTGTATCAAAGGCCATTTTTTGGAAAGTGGACACGGTCATCTCAAACTTTGTATGGGAATGGAAGGTGCCGAGGGTGGGGATGACTCTGCTACAGAGGCAGCAGGGGGGGATGTTGCGTTGCCGAACTTGTTTCATAATTATTGGGCGTCGCATGTAGAAAAGGTGCGGCGATGGTGGGACGGAGAAGGGGTAGAGTGGGTTAGAATGGAGGACGAATCTTGTAAGGCGTCTAGTTTGAGGGCTATGGCGATGGCAACATTGCCAATGGTTCTTCAGGGAACCAAATGGTGCAGTCCATGGCAACGATATGGAATCAGCTGAGGAGGAATTTTAGGGTGTAAAAGATGTCGGTGCTAACGCCGCTGTTCAAGAATCATGGGTTTGAGCCGGGAGAGATGGATGGTGTATACAGGAGGTGGAGGGAAGTGGGGCTGGTCAAGGTGAGGGATTTGTATTTGGAGGAAGAGTTCGCCTTCATAATTTAGGAGGAATACCATTTACATAATTAGGTTCCATCATAACTTTTACAAACATCAATGAGATAGATAATCAGTTATTTTTTCTTTGGTGCTATGAGTTGAGGGATAAATGCTGTCTGGAACAGATCCTTGATCTTCTTCGACGAGTGACAGAGAGTATTTTACAATTCAGTTGGATTCTTGATTTAACACACTATCCAAAATTTGACACCTCTTCAGTCCCTCAGTAAAGATTTGGATGTTGCCTTACACTTCAACATTCTGCCATTTGAGGGCCACAGAGCTATATGAGTGGGTTGTTGGTCTTAGTTGCTGGTTTTCCAATATGCTAGCCAATAATGGGTGACAGGTTGAAGCAAGTGCCAGCAGATATTTTGACAGCACGTTCCTGCAGGTGGTTACAGATGTGAGCAGAGGACGGGGCAGAAATGAACCTGTGGAGAAATGGCTGGAGTAATGGGAAAGGTGGCTCCACATTTCAGCATTGAACTGAAGGTTCTCCAACAGGCAACCAGGAAATAGAGAGATTCTGTGAACACAGGAATCACCGATCAAGGACTAATAGGAGGATGTGGTTGGTTGCAATGCTGTTAACATCATTCTTGTGTCTCCTATGGAGCAGTGGTGAATAAGGTGCTGTTGATGGCATCTGACACACATGTGAACTCAAAGGAGGAGTTGCCATGTGAAGAGACGAGACCAGCGGCATGGGTTCAATTTTTGTGCTGGCTGAGGTTATTCATGAAGGCCCTGCCTTCTCAAATTTGCCCCATGCCTGAGGTGTGGCGATCCTCAGGTTAAATCACCACCAGTCAGCTCTCCCACTCAAAGGAGAAAGCAGCCTATGGTCACCTGGGACTATGGCGACTTTACCTTTAACTTAAAACATCCAGCATACCACCCACCAGTACAGATACTCTCACATTGGTGGACATTGAATATTTAGAATAGATGGCACCAACAGGTGACCATAACATAGTCGTGCAAGAGCACATGGCAGAGGAAGTGACGACTTTGCCAATTCCCATGCAAAGTTTGAGGACAGGCCCAGCAATGCTCAGCTTTCCAAGGAAGTTGAGCTTTAGGAGTCATTATCAAAGCAGCAGAAGCTTTGTAATATGAAACGTGCAGACTTCTGACAGAGTTCCCAGAGACTGTTCACTCCCATGTGAGTATGGTAGAGGAGTTCATCAATGTTTATGAATGATGCTATATCTCTGCTGAATGAGCATGTGGCCTCCACCATTGAGAGAGAGGTGACCCTTTAACAGAGTGACATGTGATAGATCACCAAGTAAATGCAGGAAACACACACTGGCCTTGATAGTATGGCCTCTTACATCAGCAATGTTGAGAGTTGGACAGTGGAGATGGCCGGGAGACACAGAAATGCATGGAGCTGTTGCCAAATGTTGACTCACTTCAGGTAAGCAGGAGTGTTCAATTGGGCTTTAAAGATTCAGAAACAGGTTTAATGGTTATGGGGTTTCTTCTCAGATTGGTCTTAGCATTGGCAGCCTTTGATGGTGACACTAACACTGCACGCAGCCTCACAAACAGAAGCTGCACTGCAAAGGCACAAGTTACACATCCTATGTCAAGCCTACCTAGGCCTCAGCCACCCAGAAGCCATACACTGGGGACATCTCATGCACCGCAGCATCTAGAGCAGTAATCTGCCTCTTTATCAGTACCAGCTACAATGAGAGCACAATGACGGAAACATTTGCATAATAACATCTTTTTCTTAATTATGTTTATTGTCAGAAGTAGGCTTACATTAACACTGAAATGAAGTTACTGTGAAAAGCCCCTCATTGCGACAATCCGGTGCCTGTTCAGGTACACAGAGGGAGAATTCAGAATGTCCAATTCACCGAACAGCACATCTTTCGGGACTTGTGGGAGGAAACCGGAGCAGCCAGAGGAAACCCACGCAGACACGGGGAGAGCGTGCAGACTCCGCACAGTGACCCAAGCCGGGAATTGAACCTGGGACCCTCACGCTGTGAAGCCACAGTGCTAATCACTGTGCTACCGTGTTGCCCATCAGTAGCACTTGGAGTGTAACTGGGTGATTATATTTTCTAAAAGCCACTGTGTCATTGTTTTGTGCATCTTAAAGTTTGATGAAATGCACAAAGCATCCATTATTTCCGTGATGCAGTGATGGGCTGCTGATGGAGTGATCCCACATATGTTTCCAGATGATTCCTGAAATGAGCCTGATGTTAAAAGGCTGAGTGCCACTGTTATCTTCAATGTCACAGGCAATACGTCACTACCACATCCCAAGTGACTTCAACTCCTCCTCAATCAATGCTGGAAGTTGGAAGGTAGTAAAACAGGGACAGAAACAAAAGGAAGTAAGGGGAAAAGTGCAAGGCAGAGAAGACATAGTCAGAAATCCATAAGGGCGACAGTACAAGGTACAGTGACTGAGGGGAGCACAGTGAATAGGCCCAGTAATAACAAAAGGAATAAAACTGGAGATGTTAAGATTCAAAACAGAGGTAAAAAAACCAACATAAGTGTACTTTACCTGAATGCTCGTAGTATTCGGAATAAAGTAAATGAGTTGGTGGCACAAATCATCGTAAATGACTATGATTTAGTGGCCATTACTGAAACATGGTTAAAGGATGGTCACGACTGGGAGTTAAATATCCGAGGGTATCAAACTATTCGGAAGGACAGAGTGGATGGTAAGGGAGGTGGTGTTGCTCTGTTATTTAAGGATGACATCCGGGCAATAGTAAGGGATGACATCGGTGCTATGGAGGATAAGGTTGAATCCATTTGGGTGGAAATCAGGAATAGTAAGGCGAAAAAGTCACTGATAGGAGTAGTCTATCGGCCACCAAATAGTAACAAGATGGTGGGGCAGGCAATAAACAAAGAAATAACTGATGCATGTAGAAATGGTACAGCAGTTATCATGGGGGATTTTAATCTACATGTCGATTGGTTTAACCAGGTCGGTCAAGGCAACCGTGAGGAGGAGTTTATAGAATGTATCCGCGATAGTTTCCTAGAACAGTATGTAATGGAACCTACGAGGGAACAAGCGGTCCTAGATCTTGTCCTGTGTAATGAGACAGGATTGATTCATGATCTCATAGTTAGGGATCCTCTCAGAAGGAGCGATCACAATATGGTGGAATTTAAAATACAGATGGAGGGTGAGAAAGTAAAATCAAATACTAGTGTTTTGTGTTTAAACAAAGGAGATTACAAGGGGATGAGAGAAGAACTAGCTAAGGTAGACTGGGAGCTAAGACTTTATGGTGGAACAGTTGAGGAACAGTGGAGAACCTTCCAAGCGATTTTTCACAGTGCTCAGCAAAGGTTTATACCAACAAAAAGGAAGGACGGAAGAAAGAGGGAAAATCGACCGTGGATATCTAAGGAAATAAGGGAGAGTATCAAATTGAAGGAAAAAGCATATAAAGTGGCAAAGATTGCTGGGAGATTAGAGGACTGGGAAATCTTTAGGGGGCAACAGAAAGCTACTAAAAAAGCTATAAAGAAGAGTAAGATAGAGTATGAGAGTAAACTTGCTCAGAATATAAAAACAGACAGTAAAAGTTTTTACAAATATATAAGACAAAAAAGAGTGGCTAAGGTAAATATTGGTCCTTTAGAGGATGAGAAGGGAGTTTTAATAATGGGAAATGAGGAAATGGCTGAGGAACTGAACAGGTTTTTTGGGTCGGTCTTCACAGTGGAAGACACAAATAACATGCCAGCGACTGATAGAAATGAGGCTATGACAGGTGAGGACCTTGAGAGGATTGTTATCACTAAGGAGGGAGTGATGGGCAAGCTAATGGGGCTAAAGGTAGACAAGTCTCCTGGCCCTGATGGAATGCATCCCAGAGTTCTAAAAGAGATGGCTAGGGAAATTGCAGATGCACTAGTGATAATTTACCGAAATTCACTAGACTCTGGGGTGGTCCCGGTGGATTGGAAATTAGCAAACGTGACGCCACTGTTTAAAAAAGGAGGTAGGCAGAAAGCAGGAAATTATAGGCCAGTGAGTTTAACTTCGGTAATAGGGAAGATGCTGGAATCTATCATCAAGGAAGAAATTGCGAGGCATCTGGATAGAAATTGTCCCATTGGGCAGACGCAGCATGGGTTCGTTAAAGGCAGGTCATGCCTAACTAATTTAGTGGAATTTTTTGAGGACATTACCAGTGCAGTAGATAACGGGGAGCCGATGGATGTGGTATATCTGGATTTCCAGAAAGCCTTTGACAAGGTGCCACACAAAAGGTTGCTGCATAAGATAAAGATGCATGGCATTAAGGGTAAAGTAGTAGCATGGATAGAGGATTGGTTAATTAATAGAAAGCAAAGAGTTGGGATAAATGGGTGTTTCTCTGGTTGGCAATCAGTAGCTAGTGGTGTCCCTCAGGGATCCGTGTTGGGCCCACAATTGTTCACAATTTACATTGATGATTTGGAGTTGGGGACCAAGGGCAATGTGTCCAAGTTTGCAGATGACACTAAGATGAGTGGTAAAGCGAAAAGTGCAGAGGATACTGGAAGTCTGCAGAGGGATTTGGATAGGTTAAGTGAATGGGCTCGCGTCTGGCAGATGGAATACAATGTTGACAAATGTGAGGTTATCCATTTTGGTAGGAATAACAGCAAACGGGATTATTATTTCAACGATAAAATATTAAAGCATGCCGCTGTTCAGAGAGACTTGGGTGTGCTAGTGCATGAGTCACAGAAGGTTGGTTTACAAGTGCAACAGGTGATTAAGAAGGCAAATGGAATTTTGTCCTTCATTGCTAGAGGGATGGAGTTTAAGACTAGGGAGGTTATGTTGCAATTGTATAAGGTGTTAGTGCGGCCACACCTGGAGTATTGTGTTCAGTTTTGGTCTCCTTACTTGAGAAAGGACGTACTGGCGCTGGAGGGTGTGCAGAGGAGATTCACTAGGTTAATCCCAGAGCTGAAGGGGTTGGATTATGAGGAGAGGTTGAGTAGACTGGGACTGTACTCGTTGGAATTTAGAAGGATGAGGGGGGATCTTATAGAAACATTTAAAATTATGAAGGGAATAGATAGGATAGATGCGGGCAGGTTGTTTCCACTGGCGGGTGACAGCAGAACTAGGGGGCATAGCCTCAAAATAAGGGGAAGTAGATTTAGGACTGAGTTTAGGAGGAACTTCTTCACCCAAAGGGTTGTGAATCTATGGAATTCCTTGCCCAGTGAAGCAGTTGAGGCTCCTTCATTACATGTTTTTAAGGTAAAGATAGATAGTTTTTTGAAGAATAAAGGGATTAAAGGTTATGATGTTCGGGCCGGAAAGTGGAGCTGAGTCCACAAAAGATCAGCCATGATCTAATTGAATGGCGGAGCAGGCTCGAGGGGCCAGATGGCCTACTCCTGCTCCTAGTTATTATTATTATTATTATTCCACAGAGGGATCAACAACCTTGAACCTGTCTTGACAAACGTAATCCTCAGAGACACATGTGCTCTGACTCCTCCTTTGCTGTAGACCCTATAAGTTGGGTAATGCCTACTTGAAACATTAGTCTGCCTTATTGTCCCTTTGCTAGCTTCTTGTTTGTATCCCATCGAAGAGTCATGTTGCAACTGCTCCTCTGCCTATTGCTGCCCCTTTCCATGTAACTGGTGTAGCATTTCTCTTTCACTCTCATCCACACTGGAGGAATCAAACTCTGAATGAAAGAGTAGCCCATTAAATTTGAAGCCTTCACACTGCAGTTGCTCAGGCCACGTTGTAATACCTGCACTCACTGCAGGGGCCCTGAAAGAAATCCTTCTACAAGAGACGACTGCTATTGCCTTACACTCGCTAATCCCTCTGATGGTCCCAGCCTTCAATTCTCTGGCCCATGAGTCTGCCTGATTGGAAATTTATTTTTTATTCATTCATGGGACGTGGGTGTTGCAGGTTGTGCCAGCATTTATTGCCCATCCCTAATTGCCCTTGTGGAACAGTTAAGAATCAGCCACATTGCTGTGGGTCTGGAATCACATGTAGGCCAGACCAGGTAAGGATGGCAGATTTCCTTCCCTAAAGGACATTAGTGAACCAGATAGGTTTTTACAACAATGGTTTCATGGTAATTATTAGACTATTTTTTAAATTCCAGATTTTTATTGAATTTAAAATTCACCATCTGCAGTGGCAGGATTTGAACCTGGGACCCCAGAGTGTCACTCTCGGTCTCTGGTTAACTAGTCCAGTGACAATACCACTACTCCACTACCTCCCACTGCTGTGAAACCTAAATGGATTCTAGTTTCAGCTGGCACTCCCCTGCTGCTGAACCCTCACTTTTTTTGTGATGTGCCTCAAATGCTGTGTACTCCATGGCCGGGTTGCAGACAACAGGAACCCTGTTGACAGTGGCGGTGCCAGAAGATCTCACCGTCGGCCAATGGCGGGCTGCTTCCGCCACTGCAACATTCGCTGTGGGCAGCACGGAAAATTCAAAATAGACGTCTATAGCACAGAATCAGGCCCTTTCGTTCATCACGTCCTTGCTGATTTTTCTGTGAAAATAATGTAGATAGTCCCAATCCCCACACTTTCCCCATTGCCCTGGAATTTTTTTTCTCTCCAGGTACCTAACCAATTACCCTTTGAAAGCAACCAATGAAATTGATGTCAGGAGATTCACAAGAGAAATCAGGGACACTAAAGAAAGCGTTTCAGATCTAGTTACTGGTCCCTTTTATCCGTGAGCCAAACTGACTTTTAAAGACAGGCATGTGGAACTGTCTTTATACCTGCTGTTTGTTGATCTCAACTAAACTTGGCGATGAATCTACTATCCAACACTCTGCAAACGTGCTGTGGGACGCAGGTTTATAAAATCAGTTCCCTAAATTTGAAGTACAGCAATCTAACTCAGTAAACACGTAAATTCTATTTCTTTAAACAAAGTGAACTCCCATGTAACTGCATGTGAGCAATCCCGGACCTGGATACTTATCCTAGTCCTTCAATAGATAATCACAACCTTCATATGATCAAATCATTTCTGCTGCTGGTATCATGTTTCCTAAAATTAAGTTCACTGACCATATAGTTTATGCCTAGATCATCCTCCCACTGTTTGGGTTGGAGCAAACTCGGACCAGTTCTGAACATTGATTACCCCTTTGCTATCAGCTCCAGGGCAAATAAAGATTTCTTGTTCTGTAAGACAGATTTTCTACCTTTGCTGTTTTCCAATCAGCATCGTCATTTTTGAATACTTAACTGTAACTTGTTGATTTATTGAGAATAATAGCCTTAGCATTCCACATTTTTCTCATTGTTAATTTTCATTGAGATCAGTGAAGTTGCAGGGGTGCATGATTTTGAAACAAGTATGTCTTGAAAATAATTTTCTGACTGGTAATTGGAAAAACTAGCAACCAATTACAATGGGAGGAATTCTCCATTTTTTAGTTGAAGGGCGCAGTTCTCCTGAAAAATCCCGAGGTGTGGGAATTGTCACGAGCTTCCCGGCGCTCGGCCTAGCGAGGTCGGCAACGCAATTCAACGTTAATTGGTCCACTTAATGAAGCCTTACAGGCTTCTTGCCGCATATGAAGGCTCACCAGCTGATTCGCCAGCACCGCACTTGCCAAACCTCGCTAACAAGGTCGAGCAGCACTTCAACTGCACTTGCTCAGTCAACCCCAGCCAGCTCGCAACAATGGTGCCGAGGAAACCAGCCCCAAGATTTGGGGACGCAGATCTGTGGAGGCTGCCAGGTGCCATGGTGGCCAAGAGGGATGTCCTGTTCACCCGAGGGTCCCGGAGGGTGAGCTATAGGCAGCCAGTGCTGCCTGGGATAAGGTGGCAGCAGCTGTGAGCTTGGGCAGCGTGACCAGGTAGACTGGTCTTCATTGCCAAAAAAAGGTCAACGACCTACACTGGGCAGCATGGGTGAGTAGACACCAACACCCCCCACTGCCGCCACCCCCCTCACCAAGGGAGCATCCACCCCCCAACTCTCCATGCGACCCCCAACCCTCCGTCCACCCCACTCCCCCCTTCAACCCCCCCACCCCAACCTTCCTTTCACACACCCCTTCCCATCACTATGAATCACGCGCGTAGCTAATGATACCCTCTCTGTGTCTCCTCAGGAAAGGTTCTCCCACAATCGTCAGGAAAGGGCCCAGGCTGGAGGAGGGTTGCCGGACTTAAGAATCCTCACCTCCTTCAAGGAGCGTGCCCTGGAGGTGACTGGGTTGGCCGAGGATAGACCGGTTACCCATGCAGAGGTTGGTGGACGCCGCAGAGGTGAGGAATCATCAGGCTCCACCCAGAGGACCTGTCAAATGTGAGTTATTATTGCCTTGCTGACTGACGCATCCCTCCCACTGACCATGTTTCCATTCTCCAGCAAGTCCTCCAGCTGATAGCACGACCCATCCCAGGCAGCACTTTCTCCTGCCTCCCAGGAGACCACCTCGGATAAGACCTCCGAGGATGAAACAGTAGTCGCGGCACAGCTGCCATCCCCACCCTCCACCAGCGCAGATACACACACCTCGGTGGGACATGTTAGTGCACAGGCATTGGGGGCACAATCTGGTAAAGCCTCACGCTACTGATGATGCACATCAGGTGGAGGCAGGACCCCCAGGTGACACAACAGTGGGAGGGATGCTGACTCCCAGAAACCAGCTGGGCTCCAACCTGATGCTGAGCCTGTGATACAGAGGTATTCGGGGCTGATGGAGACAATAGGGAGAAACCTGGACATTCAGAGGGAGATGTCAGCATCACTCCAGCAGATCCATATCTGCTTGGAGGAGTCCCAGAGGCTACAGGTGCAGGAGATGGTGTGCATGTGCTGCCGACAAGTGAGCCGGGGCCCTCCAGACCCAGAGCCCCAGAGGACACTCGCCAGTGGCATCAAAGGCCACGAGACGCTTGGAACCTCATTAATTATGTAGAGGCGAGTTTCCCTCCAACTCTCTTGGTGGGAGAGTTGATTCGTCTGCCTGCCCTCAACTGGCAGATTCAAAGGACCCGTTCCATATTTTGAACGCCAGTCGAATACACCCATCTGACTCGTTCCAGCCCACCTGTCTTCACCAGACTGTGCAGGGTGTTTGCAACTCAAAGGAAAAAGGCTAGCAACCTCAAGAAAAGGACAAGCACCACCTTCCACTGCCAGGGTCCTCGAGGCCCTTATTCCAGGATTGTAAGCCCTTCGGCATGCTCTCTACCCCAGGGATGGCTCAAAGAAGCACAACAATCTCACCTCTCTGGCCTGGGAAATCATTGCCCAGGAGGTCAGCTTGGCTGTCACTCATCCTCGAAGCACCATTCAGTGGACAAAGCAGGTGAATGATCTCATCCGTTCCACCAAGATAAGTTATCTCTCAGCTCTCTCCACTGTCTAACTCTCAACATGGCATCATGTACTCAAACAGCTACTCACTTAGATTGGACACATTATTCACTCTCTCAGCAAGACTTTCACAACATCACCATCCCATCTGTCTTGTTGCAGCAATCCAATCTTTAGCCCTTCTATAATAATCTATAATAATCTTTATTAGTATCACAAGCAGGCTACCATTAACACTGCAATGAAGTTCCTGTGAAAATCCCCTCGTTGCCACACTCCAACACCTGTTCGGGTACACAGAGGATACAATGTCCAAATTACATAACAGCACATCTTTCGGGACTTGTGGGAGGAAACCGGAGCTCCCTGAGGAAACCCACGCAGACACAGGGAGAAGGTACAGACTCCCTACAGGCAGTTACCCAAGCCGGGAATCGAACCTGGAACCCTGGCGCTGTGAAGCAGCAATGCTAATAGGGTCTCCAGCCGCTCACAGTCCCCTCTGTGCCCACGCAACTGCAGCAGCATAAGCCACCAAGAGTGATTCTGTCCCTGCGCAGGAGACACTTATGAGGCTGGACCCCTCCAGGGCGGAGCAGTCAAGAGGCTGCCTCTGCCCCTGCTGCGGATTCAGGGCTGCTCCAAGTGTCATGTGAGAGTACCTTTAAGAAATGGGTGTTTCTAAATGGATATGTATATAAGTATCTGTACTGAGAGTACCTTTAAGAAATGGGTGTTTATTACTGCAGTGATGTTAGAGAGTGGGTGGAGCTGGGCTGTCTGTCAGCTTTTTACTTTCGGTTTAGGCTGTTTGCTGCAGGGTGTGTTTTAGTTTTGTTTTCAGAGCTGGATAGCTGCAGTCACAGCCAGAAGGTGTATTAGAGTCTCTCTCTGCAATCTAAAGACTGTAAATCGATCCTGGTGATTTATAACTAATAACAGTAGTGACTTTAACCTGATGTGGTTCTGGTAAAAGGTGTTTTAAGTCTTATGGCTGTTTAAAGGAAAGCTTTAAGGATTACTTAGTGTTGTATTCTGTGGGGGTTGTATTTGAATTAATGGTTGCTAAGATGTTAACTGTATGTTTTAAAAAGGTTAACTTGAGTTAATAGAATAAACATCGTTTTGCTTTAAAAAATACTTTTCCATTTCTGCTGTACCATACCTGTTGAGTGGGCCGTGTACTCCCCATACCACAATCTATTAAAAGTTGTGGGTCAGGTGAACTCCATGATACATTATACACTCCATAACACAAGGCATAGTGCTAGTGTTAGGAACATTTTTAAATTTTGTGCCACTTCTGGGTCATGGGTACTCCATCCCTGTGACTAAATTAAATTTTTTGAAAACCATTCCGTGGGTACGTGAATATCTCCTTCTTCAGCAATCACTCACTAACGAGTATGATTGTTCATCTAAGAACCTCCATGTTACTGGTCATGGATTCTGTGGCCGATGAACCCGACCCTAGAGCCTCATCTTCAACCGCACACTTGTCAGGTGTTTTGTGTAGGTGGGATCGGTCCTTGGAGACTAGATCCCTGGTAATCTTTTCTCAGCCTCCTTTTCCACGTCTCTGCTTGCATTTGGGTGTCCTTGAATAATTGTGTCCCTTCGATCAGGATGTTCCTCCAAGTAGGTCTCTTCTGAAAAAAATCTCCCAGGGATTGACATCTATGTTGCATTTCTTGAGGTAAACCTTCAGTGTGTCTTTGAAGGGCATCCATTGTCCTTTTTTTCAGGAACCTTCCTTGAGCTTGGCAAAGAAGATTTGCTTTGACAGTCGTTACTTTGACATCCTAAGCACATGGCTGGCCCAGTAGAGTTGGTTGTGGATGATCATGGCATCGATACTGGTGCTCTTGGCTTCTTCAAAGACACTCTTGCACTGATGTTAGTACGCCTGTCCTCACAACTAATGCGGAGAATCCATCTCAGACAGCTTGATGGTACCTCTCCAGGGCCTTGAGATGGTGTCTGTACATAGGTTAAGTTTCTGAGCCATACAGAAGAGTCCTCTCAGGGATGATTCAGCTGTTCCTTCAGAAGTCAATAAAAGGCTTGGAAGGCTAGCGGAGGTGTCTCCTGATGATTGGACTTAAAATTTTACTCTTCTTGGAACCTTTCAGCTGTGAGGGTATCAATGGCATGCCTCCCCTACTCCATGACATCAGTGCACTCATTTTGTCCCTCAGCACCCCCTGGGTTTCCTGCACCTCATCATCTTCATCTTCCAAGGAGGGCTTCTCCTCCTCCAGTTCACCTTCTCCAGTTCACCCTCTGGCAGGCCCTCACCTCTCTGCACAGCCAGATTGAGAAGGGCACAGCAAGCTACGATCATGCAGCAAACTCTCCCGATGCAGTCCAGGCATCTGAATCATAATTTCAGCAACCCTATGGTCTATTCTATGACAAAGTGTGTGGTGGCGTGAGCAGCATTATATCTTTCCATGGCTGGAGTCTGAGGGCTATGCAAGGACTCAAGAGACGGTGTTTAAGTAGGTAACCTTATATTCCAGCAAACTTCCTTGTTGACTTTCTGGCTCCTCGATGATCCCAAGCACCTGGGAGTGACTGAAGACCAAGGAGTGATGGCAACTCCCAGGGAATTGAGCTCAAATGTGCACGATGTGCTTTTGATGGTTGCACATCAACTGCACGTTGACAAATGAAAAACCTTGCGGTTGATGAACCTCAGGTGCTGCTGCCAGGGTCTGTAATGCCATATAGGTGTAGTCTGTTGCTCTCTGCACCCTTGGAAACCCAGAGATAGCTGCAAAACCCATGAATCTCTGAGCCTGGCTATCTTTATTCAGAACAAAGTTCACAAATGTTAGGCCCACCTGTAAACAGAATTGTCACTTCCTGGATGAGTTAATGTGTTGCTGACTGTGAAATGTCCCCACTTGCTCCCTGTCAAGAGCATGAGGCAACAAAATTGAGTGCCACAATCACCTTTAGGGGTACTGGCAGGGGAAAGCCTTCAAACCCACCTGGTGTCAGGTCTTTTCAGAGCATGTGAAATATGTTGCGGACCAACCCTCTGAACAATCGCAGCCTTGCCTTACACTGCCTCACACTCATTTGTAGAAAGGAGACTTGTGGACAATAGACCCTTGGTGTTGCCAATCATCTCTGCTGCCTAGGTCTCTGCTCCTCAGCCTCCTGTTGTTGCTCACATGCTCCCTGGCCTTGTCCCACATGTAGCACCTCCTGCTGGAGTTGCTCGTGCAGACGCCTTTCCCTCCTTCACCTACAGGATTTGTAGAAACCCACCCTGGACCATTAGATCTATTCTCACTTTTGGCTCCTCTCAGAAAATATATATTGAAGACTATAATGGTAAAAGATGATGAATACAAAGGTATGAACAAGAGAGCTATGGGAGAAGGTGGGGAGCGATGCTTTTCATCTTAGATAGCATTGTTTCTCATGCTACCTTAGCATTCCATTCCACGGGTGTTATATCTGGAGCTCTCTGGGGGGGGGGGTGGGAGGGGTGGTGTTGGTGAGAATTTGTGAATTTCACCATTGAACCAATGTGGCTCTGACCTCCGCTCATTGACTTAGGATAACTATGAGCTTTTGGGTTGCTCATGGTGAATGAATGGAATCCATTTGGCCACTGATGAATGGCATTAACTGTTAACTCATGACTCCCCGTCACTGAATGGGTGAATTGATGCAGATGTGCTTCCTTGACTCACTCCCCAAGGCTGCATTTC
Organism: Scyliorhinus canicula; assembly: GCF_902713615.1. Classification (NCBI taxonomy): domain Eukaryota; kingdom Metazoa; phylum Chordata; class Chondrichthyes; order Carcharhiniformes; family Scyliorhinidae; genus Scyliorhinus; species Scyliorhinus canicula. Next base: position 134,360,549 of record NC_052150.1, read on the forward strand.
TGTCTTTCACTATGTAGCTTTTCCAAATTTAACACAAGACTTGTGCTGATCCCTTTCAAATCACAAATTAGAAATCTGGCTTGCTCTTGCTTCTGAGACAATTGGCTCTGAGTCCTGTGTAATTCCTCTGGACCCTGTCCACTTCGCGGCACCAACAAGTAAGTATGCGTCCCAAGAACAAGCTCCAGAGCCAAGCTTAGCAGTCCTCCCACACTTCACCATACCCCTCCCGAAAAGAACTGATCTTACTTTAGACTTTGGAAGATGCCATTTTACCTGAATGTCGAGATGGTGGTTCTACATGTCTATCATAGGATGGGGTTCAACCGTCCCTCCTTCACTGCCCACGTGACTCCAATAATACCTGGATCCTCATGATGTGCAGGTCGAGATGTTATCTGTTATTCTCCAGCCTTCCTCACTAATATTGGATCCTGTCAATGTGGTGGTGGATATTGACTCACTCCCCGCCACACCCATCACATGCGAACTGCCCATGCCTCATGTGAATCTGTACCTATCCCATAGCACATCTGGAATCGATGTGTCACCTACATGGGTTTCCCACCCATAAGAGCTTTTTTAAAATTAATTTATGGGATGTGGGCATCGCTAGTTAGACCACCATTTATTGCCCAACCCTAGTTACCCTTCAGAAGGCAGTGGTGAGTTGCATTCTTGAACCGCTGCAGTCCCTGAGGTGTAGGTACACCCACAGTGCTGTTCGGGAGGGGGGGTTCAAGGATTTTGATCCAGCGACAGTGAAGGAAGACCGATATATTTCCAAGTCAGGATGGTGAGTGACTTGGGGAGGAACTTCCAGGTGATGGAGTTCCCAGGTATATGCTGCTCTTGTCCTTCCCGATTGTAGTAGTCGTGGGTTTGGAAGGTGCTGTCTGAGGAACCTTGGCGAGTTCCTGCAGTGCATCTTGTAGATGGTACACATGGCTGGCACTGTTTGAGGTGGTGGAGGGTTTAAATGTTTGTGGAAGGGGGAGCAATCAAGTAAGCTGTTTTGTCCTGGATGGTGTCGAGCTTCTTGAGTGTTGTTGGAGCTGCACTCATCCAGGCAAATGGAAATTATTCCATTACACTCATGACTTGTGCCTTGTGGATGGTGGACAGGCTTTGGGGGTTCGGGGGGTGAGTTTCTCGCCATATAATTCCTAAACCTTTTATCTGCCCTGTTAACCACAGTATTAATGTGACTAGTCCAGTTCAGTTTCTGATAAATGGCAACCCCAGGATGTTGATTGTGGGGGATTCCGCGATGGTAATGCCATTAAATGTCAAGGGAAGGTCGTTAGATCCTCTCTAGTAGGAGATGATCATTGCCTGGCACTTGTGTGGCATGAATGTAACTTGCCACTTGTCAGCCCAAGCCTGAATATTGCCCAAATCCTGCTGCATTTGGACATGGACTGCTTCAGTGTCAGAGGAGTCGCGAATGATGCTGAACATTGCGCAGTCATCCACAAACAAACCCACTTCTGACCTTTTTATGGAAGGCAGGTCATTGATGAAGCAGCTGAAGATGGTTGTGCCGAGGACACTACCCTGAGGAACTCCTGCAGTGATGTCCTGCAATTGAGATGATTAATCTCCAACCACCACAACCATCTTCCTTTGTGCTAGGTATGACTCCAACCAGTGGCGTGTTTCCCCCCTGATTCCCATTTAGTTGTTTTGTCCATGTTTGAAAAAACGCTGTAATGAGGTCAGGAGCTGTGTGACCCTGGCAGAACCCAAACTGAGCATCCGTAAGCAGACTATTGCTGAGTAAGTGCCACTGGATAGCACTGCTGATGCCTTCTTCCATCATTTGGCTGATGATGGACATTAGACCAATAGGGCGGTAATTGGCTGAGTTGGATTTGAACCATACTATCCCTGTATTATGTGTTCCCTATCTACAGGCTGAAAATGCCCCCGTGACTATCACCATACCCTCTGAAGCTCTATATGGAGCCCACCACAGAAATCAATAGTAGGACAGCCCTGCACGACAAGCTGTGCATTTTTCCTTTCAAGCACACAGCTTTTGCCCTTCTCTGCAGTTGGGGTACATCCCGCTTCCAATCATTGCTCCTGATCCTTGGCCACTGCTCTTCGATACTGTCTCCTTTCTCTGACTTCAGGCTGATGTCCACATAGCCCCTGGACAGCTATACATCTGTGACTCATTTCCATTTCGCAGCAGGAATGTCTGCACTCTTTGACTCCTGTCTGCCGGACCATGAACTTAAACGGGAGCCGTGACATAGTTCCCATTTCCAAATAGGACTCTCGAAAACAGTGACCTTCACAAAGAACTGCGACCCTGACCTGTATAGAGTTCATGCAAACCACCCATAATGTGCCACACTAACAGACACCCAATCCATAACCTGCAGTCTGTGTGCAACCCCTTCCAGTAGTATATGTGCCATTAGAACCTTTTGTTTGTCTGGATATCATGCAGCTTTGTTGGGGTTCAGCTTCACTTCCCTTGATCTTCCCACTGCCTTCCATTTTTTGCATTATTTATCCACCTCTTGCCCAACTGCCTGCCATAATGAGCCCTTGCCCCTCCTTGAATAGCCCTCCTTCCAAATAGCCCCTTGTCTTCTGCCTACCACCACCCCCCATCTTCACCTCACAACCCACCCCTGAACCTTTGCTGTGGTGACTACATGGGTGGTATTCTCCCCTACCCGGTGGGGCGGCGGGTCCCGGCGTAGCGTAGCGCCAACCACTCCGGCGTCGGGCCTCACCAAAGGTGCGGAATTCTCCGCAACTTTAGGGGCTAGGCCCGCGTCGGAGTGGCTCCCACTCCGCCGACTGGTGCCAATGGCCTTTGGCACAACGCCGACCGGCGTCGGGGCTGGCCGAAAGGCCATCGCCGGTCGGCGTGAGTCCGCGCATGCACCGGAGCGTCAGTGGCCACTGACGTCACCACCGGCGCATGCACGGTGGAGGGGGTTTCTTCCGCCTCCGCCATGGCGGAGGCCGTGGCGGTGACGGAAGAAAAAGAGTGCCCCCATGGCACAGGCCCGTCCGCCGATCGGTGGGCCCCGATCGCGTGCCAGGCCACCGTGCGGGCACCCCCCGGGGTACGATTGCCCCGCACCCCCCCCCCCCCCCCATGACCCCGGCACCAGAGGTGGTTTAAACCACGTCGGCGGGAGAGGCCTGACAGCGGCAGGACTTCGGCCCACCACGGGGGGCCCGCCGACCGGCGATTCCCCGACCCTGCGGGGGTTCAGAGAATTCCGTCCCATGAGTCCCGTAGCACACTACTGTCCAGATAGATACTGGTGTGTGGCAAAGTGGGAAAGAGACCCCTGTGCTCCCCACCCAATGTGTCAGAGTTGTTACGTTCCAGTGCATTGCAATGATTGAGTCAATGGACCAAAGAATGTCTAGTTTGTGATGAGTTAAGATTTATTAAATTACAGTAACGTGGGTAGAAAACAATACTAATGCTATTCACAAACTATAAACTGTTAACAACTAGAATACGAGAACACAACTATCCACTACGATTCCTCACTCAGACTCCCCGAGCTGGAGTGTTGCATGGTGTAGTTCTACTGCCACCTCCTGGTTGGAGGTCTAACATATTAACATACAGAATTGCTTATGCATATCATTACATTCCCTTTCCTTCAGATTTTAATAAAAATATAACATACATCATTTCAACCAATTATCATACATATAGGGCTGGGTTCTCCAAAAATGGGGCTATGTCCCCACGCTGGTGTAAAAACGTTGGTGCTTCACTCCCCAGTTTCTTGGAAAAAATAAAGAGCTATTCACATACCTGCAGGGGGCTAACAGGAACCCATCGTGAACCTCGTAGCTTTGGCTGCGGAAACGAGCCCCCGCACCTTTGGTTCCGAGTTCGCACATGTGCATGGCGGCGACCTCCAGCGGCTGCGGCGAGCGCCATGGCGGACTTGGACCACAGACCATTACCAAGAAAGAAGGTTCCCCCGATCAGCCCCGCGTCCCTCCATCGGACCGGCCCGATTGCTGCCCTGGCCGCCCATAAGCCCCCCCCCGGTGCTGGATCCCCTGTCCCCATCCAGGGCGGCCGTGGACTGAGACTGCAGCCGCCGCACAGGAGTCCCGACTGGCCATACCTTGTTAGAACCACGGCATCGGGAAATTGGCCGGTCGGGATCTGAGATTCGCCGGAGCGGCGACAGTTGCGACCCGGTCGGGAAACCCGAGAATCCCGCCCCCGATATGCATAGCATAACAATTCAGATTATTTACAGTTACAGTTTCCACTACAGATTCAGTCTGTCAGGCTTCTTTCGATGTCTTGTTGACCTTCTAAGCTTTTGTTGATCCGCTGAATCTGCTTGACATTCTAGTGGCTCTGAAGATGCCTCTGTTGAAATTGCATTACTCTGCACCTTCAGGTTGCACACTTGTTTCTTGTTCAGGTTGCATTGGTTTGGGTAGACAGAAGTTTTCACACACATCATCTGCTGACGGTGAAGTAACAGGTTGCTGAATTTTTAACAAAGCTCTTCTGTTTCTCCTGAGTACCTGTCTTTGCTTTGAGATCTTTGTGTAGGATCTTAAATTTCTCTTCTATATTACTTTTGCACACTTTGACCAGCCATCAGGGTCCTCCACCCTTACAATATCATTATGTTCTAAAGGTTGTAGAGACCTGGTTGACCTGTCATAGTATCTCTTCTGCTTCCTCTTTGAGACTACAGTTGATGTTTTATTTTATGACTTGCTTGTTGATTTTAAAGTCATGGCAACTTTGTCCGAATCTTCCTGTTCATCAGTAGTTGTGATGGTGATAAACCATTGCTCAAAGGTGGTGCTCGATAACTAAGCAATGCCAGATATGGGTCATCATGGCTGTCCATTGATTTTTTAAGTAATTGCTTTACTATTTGCACACCTTTCTCTGCCTTTCCATTTGAATGTGATTATAAAGGACTGGAAGTGACATGCTTGAAGTTGCACTTTTGCGCAAACTCCCCCCATTCCGGACAATGAAAACATGGACTATTGTCACTCACGCCAACCTGTGGAATGCCATGACGAGCAAAGGTAGCTTTAGTATGCATTATAACACACCTGGATAACTGCGCCACTTCAGAAAAATTGGGAAAGTAATCTACAATCAGTAAATACTCTTTCCCTTCGAGATAAAATAAGTCTATCCCTACTTTCTGTCATGAAAGTATTACTATGTCGCCCATCTGCAAGGTTCTTTCATTTGTTTATGTTGGAACTTTTGACATTTCACGCATTCCTTCACCACCCTTTGAATGTCCTTGTTGATCCCTGGCCAATACACCGTGTTTAATGCACTCCTTTTACACTTTCAATTCCGAGGCTGCCCTCATGAATTTTTTGTAAAATCTTTGCTCACAGAGGCTGTGGTATTATTCTTTGTTGCCTTAGTAGGAATCCATTGGCTACACTTAGTTCTGCTCTGATGCTAACGTAATTTGAACATGACCCTTTTGGCCATCCCTCGTTGAGATTCTTGATAACCATCTTTTTGGTTTCTGCCACTATTAGTTTTAATTTCTCATCAGACACCATCGGTGTCTCTGTTACCAGATTGACATGCACTTGCACATCATTTTCAATATTGTCTTCCAGCACAGCTGTAGCTCTTGATAGCACATCTACAACTATAATGTGCACGCCTGGAATGTTAATTTAAATCATATCAATGGAGATTCATCATCATTCTCTGGATGCGTGGTGACATCTCACTTAAGTTTTCTTTTGACAATGGCTACCAATGGTCTGTGATCCATTTCTACCAGAAAAGATGCACAAAGCTATGAAACATTTCCATGCCATCAACTAGTCCAAGACATTCCTTCTCAATTTGAGCGTATCGACACTCATAGTCGGTAATGGACCTAGATCCATCGAAAACTGGCTTCCAATCTTCTCCATCTTCCTGCTGCAACAAAACTGAACCTAATCCATCCTTCGATGCATCAGTCAAGATTTTTGTTTTCTTGGTCGGGTCGGAAAATGCCAGCACTGGAGCTGTCTGGAGAGTAAGCTATTCTTGTTCATGCTTATCTGTCCATTCAAAAGTATTCACCGTCTTCATAACCTCTTTCAGTCATGTTGTCTTGGATGACAATTTTGGAATATATTTGCCGATAAAGTTGATTGTTCCTAATATCCAAAGAACTCTTTTCTTGTCTGACGTTCATGATATATTTATTATTGCCTGTATTTTCATTTAATCGGGTTGTACGCCTTGATCAGACAACTTTTCGCCCAGAAACATGATTTCTTTAATGCCAAATTTATACTTGGGTTTGTTCAACCTTAGCCCATACTTCTTAACACTCTGTAGTACTTTGATGAGTCAGTCGTTGTGATATTTCTTCATAGAACCCCCTACTATTGTAGCATCAACATATACATGCACTCCTTGAATACCTTCCACAATGTGCTCCATTGCCCTGTGAAAGATTTCAGATGCGGATGTTATCCCAAAAGGCATTGGAAGAAAGCTGAAGCGCCCAAATGGAGTGTTAAACATACTGCGCACTCACGACGGGTCGGAGAATAGCGGGCGTCGCAAATTTTTACGGCGACGCTGGTCCGACGCCCTCCCGCTATTCTCCGAACCCCGCAAAATCTCGGAGTCGCCATTCCCGCCAAACGCCTCCATCACGCCCCCGACACGACCAGAATCGCTACAAATTGGCCCCCCTGCTATTCACCGGCCCGGATGGGCCGAAGTCCCGACGTCATCGCGCACTGTTTACACGGCGTCAAACACACCTGCTTTTTAAGTTCGTCAACCAGTCGTGCTGGCTGACGACAGCTTCGAGGAGGTTAGCGCACCGCTCAGCGCACCGCTCAGCGCACCGCTCAGCGCACCGCTCAGCGCACCGCTCAGCGCACCGCTCAGCGCACCGCTCGAGTCTGGCCACAACGGGGAAGGCATCCCTGAGACCGGGAGGGGTGTCCAGAGCGGGGGGAGTGGGGGAGACGGAAGGGGGAGTGGGGGAGACGGAGGGGGGAGTGGGGGAGATGGAGGGGGGAGTGGGGGAGACGGAGGGGGGAGTGGGGGAGACGGAGGGGGGAGTGGGGGAGACGGAGGGGGGGGGTGGGGGAGATGGAGGGGGCAGTGGGGTAGATGGGGGAGATGGGGGGAGTGGGGGAGATGGGGGGAGTGGGGGAGATGGGGGGGAGTGGGGGAGTGGGGGAGACGGAGGGGGCAGTGGGGGAGATGGGGGGGAGTGGGGGAGACGGAGGGGGGAGTGGGGGAGATGCGGGGGGAGTGGGGGAGACGGAGGGGGCAGTGGGGGAGATGGAGGGGGGGAGTGGGAGTGGGGGGGGGGTTAGGTAGAGAGTGAGCGAGTGAGCCGTCCAACCCCGTAACAAAATGTCTGCCAGCATGCCATGGCGTGCCGGTCACGAGGACAAGGCCGCTGGTTCCCCTGTGGCTTACGGCCACAGGCCACTGACGTACCCGTGAGGAGGCCATAGTTTACTGGCCGTTGGATGCAGAAAGTGACCAGGGGTTAGGCTGCCCGCGTGTCAGCAGCACGTCCGGGACACACAAGTATCCCGTGGCTGGCGGCTGCCGAGTTGTTGACTAACCTCCGTCTAACATGTCCCGTTTCTCTGCCCCCACCACCCTTCTGTAGGTTAGCACAATGTATGTGAACAGAACGGCGATGTTCTGCGCAGTGGTTGGGGTCGCTGTACTGCATTTGGCGATGCAGCAGCATCCACACCCACAACCCGCAGTGGATGCAGGGCCAGCTGCAGCAGCAGAGGGAAGGGCCGAGGAGATGCCAGTCGTCGAGCAGCATGGGGGGGAGGAGGAGGAGGAGGGGGAGGAGGAGAGAGTGAGGGTGCAGCCACGGCGCCAGAGGCGACGACCAAGGCCGAGGGTGTACCGTGTCCGGGTCTCTTTCCTAACAATGGCGGACATCATCTGCAGGAGGAGACTCCGGCTGAGTAGGCAGACGGTGATACATATCTGTCACCTCGTGGCGAACCTCGCCCCACGTGGAACGGGGGGAGGACACGCGATCCCGGTTGCCATCAAGGTGACGGTCGCTCTTAACTTCTATGCTACCGGCTCCTTCCAGTCTCCGAGCGGGGACGTCTCCGGGATCTCCCAGTCATCGGTGCACAGGTGCATCCGGGATGTGACCGATGCCCTCTATGCCATCGCGGACATCTACATCACCTTTCCCGAGGACCAAGCAAGTCAAGACTCACGAGCTCGTGGATTTGCCAGCGTGGCCGGGATACCGAGGGTGCAGGGGGCAATCGATTGTGTTCACATCCCCATGCGCCCGCCTGCAGGGGACAGGGACGTGTTCATAAACAGAAGGGGGACATACTCCATGAATATCCAGGTGGTATGCGACCCCCACATGAGGATCATGAATGTCTCTGCAAGGTTCCCAGGGAGTGTGCATGACTCCTACATACTGGCGCAGTCGTTCATCCCTGCGATGTTTGAGGGACGTCCCCCCCGGCTGAGGGGCTGGTTGCTAGGCGACAGGGGTTATCCGCTGAGATCTTGGCTGATGACGCCTATACGGAGGCCTCAGACCAATGCGTAAACCCGATACAACGAGGCCCATGCAGCAACCAGGGGTGTGGTGGAGCGCTGCCTTGGCCTCCTGAAGATGAGATTCAGGTGCCTGGACCGCTCCGGAGGGGCCCTGCAGTACCAGGCCGACAGGGTCGCTCGCATTGTAGTGGTCTGCTGTGCGCTGCACAACATCGCGATGCAGAGGAGAGATGACCTGCTGCAGGAGGCGGAGGGAGAAGCCAGTGGCAGTGGTGCCAGCACAGAGGAGGAGGAGAGGGAGGAGGAGGAGGAGGAGGCTGGCGGAGTGGCAGGCGCAGCACGCAGACACGACCCAGGTGCTGGTAATGTCCAGGAGGCGGCACGACAGACCCGGCGAGGACGGCGGGCACGCGACGCCTTGGTGGCAGCACGGTTCACGCATCGCATGTGACGTCCCCGCTGAACACCAAACCACCACCTGCATCGCTAGTCGTGCAGAGGGTCAACACACAACTTCCACCACCACAACTCCCTCTCAGTGTACACTGCTCCACTTCGACATCACCCTTACCACTGGGTCCAGACGGTATGGCACAACATTGATGGCTGTGTCAGCGGGTGTGATCAGTGCCATGTGGAATGATGACAGCCCGCTCTGCGAAGAGCTGTGAGCTCAGAATCGTTAGAGAGAGTCTGACCCATGGCAATAGCTGAACCATCCACCTTGGTGGCCGCTGAGTTCGTCACTGACACTCCATCACGTGCCCGCGTGGGCTAGCTGTGGGAGGGGTTGGGGGGGGGGGGGGGTAGGGGCAGGGACTGCACACCCGGCACCGAAGTTTCACCGCTCGTCAACCCCAGCGACACTCGGTCACCATCACGATTCCTGTGGCTGTGGAACAATCACACGGTATTACAAATAAGGTGGAACAGTGCGTTTAATGTTCACAATTATTTACAGGTGCCCTAGCCCCTACAACTAAACTGTGCCCTTCACCCATGCCAACTTACTCAGTGTCTACCTTACTTGCCTTACGGGCCCTAACACTACGTCTACGTGACTCCCCAGATGATACAGCAGGAGTGGAGGAGGATTGCTGCGAATCGCCCCCCTCGACTCGTTTCTCCTTGGTCAAGCGTTTCCTGGGGCAACCCGGCCTTGATGGGCCAGGCTGCTCTGCGGGCATCTCGGGTGACATTGTGCCACCCTGCTCTGCCTGCTGCCCACCCGATGCACCAGGGATGGGACGGGGGGAGGCCGAGAATTCCGGGACGTCCCGTGATGGACTTAATGGGACGGGCCCCGAAACCTCCTCCTCCCTCGGGGAGCCCGGTGGCCCCCGGGCCTCACTTTGGGACAGAGGTGCGAGCGGGGAGGTGCCCCGTCGCACCACCGACACCTGGCGCTGCCAGTCCTGGAGGCCTGCAACGGTATCCACCAGGATCCGAAGGTTTGCAGACACGGAGTCCAGGGAGTTAGACATCCCCGCCAGGGACTGTGCGATCTCAACCTGTGAGTGCACGACGCCATCCAGCACATGTGTCAGGCGGTTGATGCTCTCGGCGACTGACTGCTGCGACTGGCCAATGACCTGGTGAGACTGGGCCAAGGCCTGCAGGGCGCTGGCAATGTCGTTTTGCCTCTGGCACATTGCTACCTGTGAGAGGGCAACCCTGTCCAGGGCCGAGGATGACGCGTGCATATTAACCCTAATGCCTTGCATCACCTGACCCATTGCCTCCACCGCGGATGCCATCCGTGCGGTGTCGGACTGGGTCTCTGCCATGAGCGGCACCACTCCCTGCTCGTGGACGCGGTTCGACTCCTCTAACAGCGTCTGCAGAGTCTGGAAGGCAGCCCTCATCCCTTTCGTTGTTTCCCTGGGTTTCTTGAGGCATCGGCTGTGCGGGTGGGTTGAGAAACTCCAGGAACTCCGAAAACGTCTGGGAGCCAGCTGCATCCTGGGCCTGGTCTGGCCTCAGCAAGTCCGGGCCCTCGGTTGCTCCGACCTCCACCTGCTGTACCTGCTCAGCTGTGATGTGCGAACCAGACTGTGACCCAGGAGACTCATCACTAAATAGGCCCGCCGGGGTGAGTGTCTCTGGGATGATGGATGTTGTGGGAGATAGCAGTGCCGCAAGCCCGATGTTGTCGCAATTTAGCGCCTCCTCAATGGTGTGGGGCCGCTCAGAGTCCGGAGGGTTATCGCTGGCCATTTCCGTGGCTTGTGTTCTCGCCACCCTCTGGGCGTCCTGATCCGCAGATTGGGTTGGGGAGGATGGGACTCCCCGCTGATCGGGCACCCTCTGTCGTGCGGCCCCGGGTGAGGTGGCGGCAGATGCCTGTGTCCGTCTGCAGCCAGACGGCCCTGGTCGTTCGGCATCACGTCCTAGGGAAGAGAATGAGACGGGTTATTTAGATTTGCTCGGCAGGCCGCTGGACGGTCCCAGTGGGCAGCGTGTGAAGGGACAGAGGATGAGGGAGGTGTCCCAGTGGGCAGGGTGTGTGAAGGGACAGAGGATGGGGGAGGAGTGGGTGTTTGGCAAGGAGGGTTGTCTCACTTGCTGCAGATCCGCCAACCTCGCATCGCGCGACATCCCGGGTGGCAAACCCCCCAACAAGGTCCAGTGCCCTCTGCTCAAAGGTGGTGAGGGGGTGCAGGTTGAGCGAACCCCCTCCAGTCTTGTGCTGCTCACGGTTGTTGTGAGCGGACTTGGCCTGTTGGGGGAGGGTACATAGGTAGATCATTACAATACGGCAGGTATCAGCAGTCCGTTCAGATACTGGCACAGTTTGGGGGTCAAGTTGTCATAAGACGATTGCATCTCTCCACGGGGCCAGAGCGCTGGGTCTGTGACAACTTTGTGAACCACCCTCAAATAACTCTGCCCCAATCCCCCTCCACCCCCCCCCCCCCCCCGTGCCAGGGGGGGAGGTGGGTGATTAGGTAAAGGGGGGGCGGAGGGATGGTTGTGACCAGGGGGCACCTTCTTGGCACTTACCCTGGCAGCCCTGGTGAGGTCGTGAAGCTTTTTCCGGCATTGCTCTGCAGAGCGAGGGTTCTGCCCCACAGCACTGACGGCAGCAGCCACCTCACGCCAGGCCTGGCGTACCGCGTTGGCAGGTTGGCGATGCCCTCTCCACGGGCGGATGATGCCCCTCCTCTGCTCGACAGCATCGAGCAGCGTATCCACATCGGCCTCCACAAAACGAGGTGCAGCTCTCCTGGACTCCGACATCATGGCCTACAGATTCTGTGCTCGCCCGCGCCTTTTTACGGAGTCGGGCGGCGTCACGTGGGCGTGATCGTGTCGACGCCGCGTTCCGTCGTCATCACGCACGTGATTGACGCGGCCGCGTTACTAGCCCATTTCCCGGAAGTGAATACGTCGGGAAATGGACCCTTCCCGACCGTCGTAAAACGTGCCCGTTTTTTACGACAATTTCACGATGTTTCGCGGGTGCGGAGAATCGCACCCACAATACTTTGTACTCTCTTCATCAAATTTGAATTGCCAAAATCCCTGCGATGCATCCAGTTTACTGAAGCACATCGCACGTGATATTTCGCTCGTTATTTCTTCACGTTTCGGTATGGGATAGTGTTCTCACTTGATATTGGCATTGAGGTCTTGAGGATCCATGCAAATTTTTAAATCGTTATTGTGTCTCTTAACACTCACCATTGAATTTACACACTCTGTTGGCTCTTCGATTTTCTTAATACCCCCAGACTCGTCATTCTATCAAGTTCAGCTTTCACCTGATCTCTTAATGGTGCTGGTACTCTCCTAGGGGCATGTATTATGGGTTGCTCATTATGCTTCAGTTGAATTTGGTAAGTAAATGACAAGACATCGAAACCTTGAAATATCTCCGAAAATGCTTGTACTATTGAATCCACCAATCCACTGTGCGCATTCAAAGCATATTTAGCACTATGTACGCTCTTGCTTAACTGAAGTTTTTCACAAGCTTCCACATGTTATAACGATTCATGATCTGTAGCTACAATTGAAAATTTCACTTTATGGATTCTATCTTTGACTTGAAATTCAAGCTCACACATGCCTAAAGAATTAATCTTTTGACCATTGTGGTGGCCAGTTAAGGTCTCTTCCCACCACTGCGTCATTTTGTCAGAGCCAGGGACCTACTAGTTGCGCATTATTTGTCCCACAGAACTGTCCGCTGGTGATCATGACTCCCCCAAAGCAACCTCCATCCTCACAAACCCCCCTTTACCCTGTCACTGGCGCCTGCAAGACTGTCCTTGACACCCTCAGGCTCCACTTACCATAGAATCCCTACAGTGCAGAAGGAGGCCACTTGGCCTACTGCGCAGGCCTTCCAAAAGAATACCCTTCCCAGGTCCGTTCCCCCGCCATATCCTCCTGAATTTTAATTGATCATGGCCAATCCACCTTGGTTGGGAGCATGGCATTCTTCAGAGGTGGATTCTTCCTCGTCCAGCTCCAGAAGGAGCCATCTCGTTCAGTGGTGCTGCTGAGTTGCTGGTCCTCCATTGGCCAGCGGCTCCTGGGGGTGGGTGTCCATCTTTTAAAGGAGCGGCAGTCCCAATCACAACTAATACAGCTGGGACCACGCAATAGGCAGAATGGGAGAGTCACTTCCAGTTTTCCAGCCCCACCACAATGATAAAACCATTCCCAATAGCAAGAGTTTCATTTAGTGGGCTTTGCTTCTGTAGGGACTAAATGAATGCTGGAATTTGGTCAGTGGATTTTGTTAACTGGAGGTCCAGTATTGTTAATGACAATGAAAGTCAACAGAGCTGTAAATGTTTATATTTCTGGCTGCTGCCAGACTGCCTCATGGTGATCAGTCAATCTGCAGTGCATCTATCCATTGGACAAGGCGTTGATGCATCACCCACCAGGGCGAACACCATTATTGATTTCCCCATTGAGGACCAGCAACAGAAAGAGAGAAAATTGTAATTACTTTACATTGAGGTATTCCCCAAATTCCAATTCAATATTGATGAATTGATGTCAATGTCTTCAGTTCAATGTGAGTGAATAAACTAATATATCAGGCAACTATCATTTCATGAAAATGATTTTAGTGTATATTTTTATAAATTTAATTGTAACAGCTGTTGCAATTTAAAGTTACAGCTGGAAATTGTGCCCTCCTGAAGGTAGGGGGTAATATGAAAAGGTAATAAAGTTCTCTGACTGTCTTAGATGCGATAGAGGGAAACATTGTCATTCTATTTGGCATGGAGAGATATTCAGTATCATTATTGTGGGAGATTCCCTTCAGCTGCCAAACCTTTTTTTATCTGTACTCAATTCGTAGTAAACACACAGGGCAGGTTTTTCCAGTCATGTACACCCCAAGATTGGAAATTCCTGGCTGATAACAGAAGCTCGTCGTCGGAGTCTGAGGCCTCATGAGAGCTCACAGGGAAAATGAGTCAGTTTCTTGTGCTCCATCCACTCTACTGTTGTTCTGTTTATCTGTTTCTAAATATGGCGGTCAGTATGGTCGCCTTCCTTAACCCTGATTATCTTTGCTCTAGAGTCGCCAGGTATCTTTCGATACCGCCACAAGGTTGAAACCTGAATACTGATCAAGGAACCGATGCACCAGTTAGTTAGTTCAAAGTCAATACTATTTATTTACACACACAGTAATATCAACTCATGCACAAATACCATAAACTAAACTATCTCTAACGCTAACGCCTATACTTAACTTCGGGTGCCGACTCAGTCAGAGGAACAAGGGCCGTTGTTCAGATCTGAGGCTGTTGGGTGCGAAGGTATACAGGAGAACAGCTAAGGTTGTCTGTCTGATGGTGAGCGTGATCTTGGGCTTACTTGCTTCTGGTGCAGCTGGTGGATGGGTCTCTCCGCTTCGAGAGCCGAGTCCAAGAGAGCGATTCTCTCTCGAGGGCTTCTTCTTATACCTGAAGGGGGCTTCGCGCGCTTTTGGGCAGGTCTTGAACTTGGCCCCAATTAATTGGACCGGATCTTGATCATCGGTATTGATCTCGACCAATAAAGGGGTGGGTGCCCTGATGGCTGGGCGTATCTTTGGTGGCCGTTGGCCTTGCTTTGTTTGTGTCTTACTGGCGCCGGGGTGTCTGCCTTAGTATCAGTTACTTGAATGTTATTCCTTTGTTCCCGGAGATGGGCCATCAATATGCTAATTGACCTACAGTTTCAGTCTCGTCTGGGAGTTGCCTTCTCAATACGCATCCAGGCTCTGTGCCTGCCTGCTTTCTTAGCATTGTCCATGTTTCTTTGCAAACATCCATTTTGTATTCTGGAAGTGGCCATCCCAGATGGCTACACTACTAACGGCCGAGTTGCTTTCCACCTTGGGAAAAGAATTTGAATAGCACTAACGAAATGTGTCGGAAGACCTCCGGAAATCAAAGAGGCTTTGGCCCCCATTCGAGCGGGTCTGGGGAAAACAAATCAGACCGTATGAGCCTAGGGAGCCACGATCAAAGGTATGAAAGTGGCCCTCAGGTCACAGCAATTGTATTGCCTCACTGGAATCGGAGCTGTCTTCAGCAATCAAGATACCCATATGTGGGTCAGAGTCCAAACTAGGCTCCGCAAGAGGTGGGCAGAGCAGGTCTTTCATGTGGTTTTCAATGGTAGAGGCAGGGGTGCGGCGATTTTAGCTAATAAAATGGTTCAATTCTCTGCTTCAAAGATTTTGGCCGCCCCCAATGGTAGATAGGGTATTGTCTGTGACTCCATGGTGAGCACCCCGGTTGTTATGGTTAATATTTACAACCAGAACTTAGACAATACAAATTTTATTAATGCCCTTCTGGCCTCCCTCCCCAATTTATACTCGCATCAGCTCATTCAAGGTGGGGACTTGAACTGTGTCTCGGACTCTAGATTGGATGAATCCAAGCCTAAATCTGTTGCACGACGTGGCAGGGCTTTGTCGTCATTCATGATGCAGATGTGGCGATAGATCCTTGGCACTTCTTGTGCACAGGCAATAAAGATTTTTCATTTTTTCGCATCTTCATCATATATTCGCGGATTAATTTTTTTGTTGTACATAGGTCTCTCCTCCCTTCAGTGGTGGTGGCTGAGCAATCAGTGATTGTTATTTCGGACCATGCCCCATACTTCATTGACTTGGTGCTAGAGTCTGACCCCACCCAAAGTCCACCATGGAGGTTAGACACAACACTATTAGCCAATAAGAAATTTTGTGAGTGCATTTCCACTGCAATAGAGGACAAAATTTAACAAAACCAAGTCAATCGCGCCTTCCACACTGTGGGAAGCCCCTAAGGTGGTCCTTAGAGGGGAAATTATCTCCTATAAGGGACATTTGGTGAGGACTGCATGGGTGGAGCAGCTGAGGCAGTTGGACTCCATTTTTGAGGTGGACCATCAGTACTTGCTTGACCCTACCCAAGAGTTACTGACAAGTAGGAAAAAGCTACAAACATAGTTCAAATTAATATCGACTGGCTGGGCGGTAAGCGAGTTGCGATGTTCAAGGGGTGCATTTTACAATACGGGAAGAAGGCCAGTCGTATTTTGGTTCACCATCTTATCGGCAGACAGCTCCCCGGAGATCACACAGATACGTAATTCAAGCAGTAACCTTGTTTCCACCCCATCTCCTGTTAATGTGGCTTTTGAATGTTTTTACTACAACATTTGTGGATCGGAGCCTCCTGCGGATGGATTGGTCATGTCTAATGTTTTGGACGGCCTACGCATTCCAACTGTTCAGGTGGATAGGAGCATTGAGTTGGAATCCCTGTTACACCCTGATGAAATTTTAAAATGTATTGGATTGATGCAATCTGGCAAAGCCCCTGGTCCAGATGGCTTTCCGGTTGAATCCTATAAGACGTTCTCGCAGCAGCTTGTGCCTTTAATTCTGGACATGTTCAATGCCTCCTTACCTCGGGTATTACTGCCATCTACCCTCACATAGGTCTCCATCTCTTCGATTCTTAAGAAGGACAAAGACCTTTTTCAGATTGTGGGTCGTACTGTCCTTTTTCACTTTTGAATGGGGATGTCAAGCTACTTGCGAAGGTGCTGGTACTCCAGCTGGAGCCTTGCAACCCACATATAATCTCAGAGGATCAGACGGGCTTCGTGAATGGTTGATAATATACATCACCGGTTAAGTATTGTCCTTTTCTCCTCCTCAGTGCCCGAACAGGTTCCTCTGGATGTTGAAAAGGCATTTAATAGAGTGAAATACGAGTATTTATTTGAGAGTCTTGGGAGGTTTGGTTTTGGCCATAAATTTATTTCTTGGATTCATCTATTGCATAAGGCCCCCACTGCAAGTGTTCGTACAAAAGCCCTGAACTCTGGATATTTTCTGTTGAACATGGGCACTATGCATGGGCTGTCCACTAACCTGCTCTTGTTTGCTTTGGCAATAAAACCACTTGTTACAGCACTGAGCTCTGTTAAGTGGAGAAGGACAAATCGGGGAGGGTTGTAGCATCCGGTGTCCCTTCACGCAGATGACCTACTTCTATATTACAGACCCTCCATGGACAACTTAATGAAATTGCTCAGCATTTATGGCTCCTTTTCTGGTTACGAGTTGAACTTAGACAAGAGCGAATGTTTCCCGGTCAATCCCTCCTGGGAGGAGAGTACAACTGGGGACTTTATTCGCCTGCCAAGACCAGCTTTCACTGAGGGTGTGGGTGTCACACAACTGGGTCTCACTTCATAAATTGAACTACATGAGTTTTGTAAGCGGTGTTAATACAGACTTGCAGAGGTGGAAGAATTTCCCCCTATCCTTGGCGGGTAAGTTTCCAACTATTAAAATGAACGTGCTCCTGAGATTTTAATTTCTCTTTCAGTTTCTTCCCATTTTATTCCCGAAATCCCTTTTTGATAATTTGGGCAGCTCAGGCTCCGAGAATCCATGGTGTTCTGCTCCAAAGAGACAGAATATCATGGGGGCCTGTCCCTCATCAATATTTTGTTTTACTACTGGGCAGTCAATATTCAGAAGATATTGTTGTGGTTCAGCGATCCTGGGTGCATATGGGGGCAAATGGAAGCCAGCTTCCACACTATTTCTGCCCTTTGTGTAATAGTTACTGCACCTTTGCCTTTTTCCCCTGTTAGATTTTCCTTGAATCCAGTGATGGTCCCCTTCCTAGGAATTTGGAAGTAGTTTAGGCAGCATTTCAGGCTAATTCTCCGATCTTCGCGAGCCCTCATTTGCAATAATCACCTTTCACTACCATTTGAACATTTACTTCTTGCGAGGGGAAGGGTCTGGAGAAGTTTGGGGACCTGTTCATGGAGGGGAGGTTTGCTAGTTTTAAGGAGTTAGCTGAGAAATTACACCTGCCTGGTTCCAGTCTGTTCAGGAATTTTCAAATTCCTGTTTTTTTGCATCAAGCTTTTCCCTCCTTTTTCTAGCGCCACCCTGTTCCCGTTGAATAAGATTCTGGGTGGGATTCTCCCGCAATTGGTGGGGCGGCAGCGGCGTGCAGAGAGGGGGGCCGACGGTGCGCTGGCCCAGGGCAGCCGTTGGATGGGGGCAGCAGCGTGAAGAGAACGGAGCGCGCCTGCGCACCGCGGTCGGCCGGAGCGCGCCTGCGCACCGCGGTCGGCCGGAGCGCGCCTGCGCACCGCGGTCGGCCGGAGCGCGCCTGCGCACCGCGGTCGGCCGGAGCGCGCCTGCGCACCGCGGTCGGCCGGAGCGCGCCTGCGCACCGCGGTCGGCCGGAGCGCGCCTGCGCACCGCGGTCGGCCGGAGCGCGCCTGCGCACCGCGGTCGGCCGGAGCACGCCTGCGCACCGCGGTCGGGTGGAGCGCGCCTGCGCACCGCGGTCGGGTGGAGCGCGCCTGCGCACCGCGGTCGGGTGGAGCGCGCCTGCGCACCGCAGTCGGGTGGAGCTTTGGACCCGGCGGCTGGAGAAGGAGCAGAAAGGGCGCGAATTCTCCAGAATCGACGGCAGTGCCACCATGGGTGAGTTTTATTTATTCTTTATCTTTATATTTTGATCTATTTTAAAACTCTTCTCTGCACCCTCTCTGTAGCTGTCAACTTACTAAACTGTCGTGCCCAGAATTTGACATTTGGGCCAGGGGCACCCATTTGGGACAGAACCAGTATTTTATAAAGATTCATCATGGCCTCTTAACTTTTGCCCTCTTACCCTTTATACTTAAAGCCCAGGGTCCTATAAATGGGAGATTCTCAGAGACTTGACTGCAAGCTGCTGGAGCTCGGATCTTGAACAGAGCTTTTATATCTGGATTTGGGGACCCTTTATGCACTGGCATAGTGCAAAAACAGACCCCACATGACCAGGGTTTTGTGAAGAAGAAGGGATCTGGAAATGTGTTGACTGTGAAAATTATATTTGTGGAAATTGGGTGAAGTAGTTTGATGAGACTTGGTGCTAAAGCTTTAGAGAAATGAAGATGGAATTTGATTTGAAGAAGTTCAACGTTTTGAAGGATATTGTGGCTGAAATGAAAGCGATATGTGCTGAATGAGCTGACCGAAATGTGTGAGATATGTCTTTGTATCTGCTATGTGTAATTTATCGGTCATATTATTGCAATTTTCCTGTTAATTCATGTTTAATTTACGTTGATTTTGGTGTGATTGCTAATATAAAATTGAAGTCTTGTATATTGGTCTTAGTTGGGTTGTTTGTAGTTTGTTTCCACAAGGGTCATAACAGTATTTCCATGACGTTGCTGCTCTTATCCTTCTCCATGGGGGTTGCAGAGGAGGGAGGCACAACTTTCGAGACATAACATCTCACCCATTGCTGCAAAGCAAAATGACTGAAGAAGAGAACAATATCCCTAGAATCCCAGCGCTAAGGGGAAATTGACTAACTCTTACAGCGCAATTTAACCTCAGGCAGCCGTCCTATACCTTAGAGATGACCTAGAGGCAGCTTGGGGCCTGTCGTGAAGGTGAGTGAGTGCCTTTAAATTTGCTTACCTTTCACCGGGAGCAGGGTTTGAGGGAATATCAGGTAAGCTCTTTGTTTCTTTTTCTTGTTTTTTTTAAATCTAGAGGTGATGTCAGGGAAGGCAGTACAATGCTCCTCCTGCAGAATGTTTGAGGTGAGGGACGCCGTCAGTGTCCCTGCTGATTTCATCTGTGGGAAGTGCACCCAACTCCAGCTCCTCAAAAACTGTGTTAGGGACCTGGAGCTTGAGCTGGATGAACTTCGGATCATTCGGGAGGCAGAGGGGGTCATAGATAGGAGCTTCAGGGAAGTAGTTACACCAAAGACTGGAGATAGATGGGTAACTGTAAGAGGGACTGGGAAGAAGCAGTCAGTGCAGGGAACCCCTGCGGTCATTCCCCTGAGTAACAAGTATACCGTTTTGGATACTTGTGGGGGGGGGGACTTACCAGGGGTAAGCCATGGGGTACGGGCCTCTGGCACGGAGTCTGTCCCTGTTGCTCAGAAGGGAAGGGGGGAAAGGAGTAGAACATTAGTAATTGGGGACTCAATAGTCAGGGGCACAGATAGGAGATTTTGTGGGAGCGAGAGAGACTCACGTTTGGTATGTTGCCTCCCAGGTGCAAGGGTACGTGATGTCTCGGATCGTGTTTTCAGGGTCCTTAAGGGGGAGGGGGAGCAGCCCCAAGTTGTAGTCCACATTGGCACTAACGACATAGGTAGGAAAGGGGACAAGGATGTCAGGCAGGCCTTTATGGAGCTAGGATGGAAGCTCAGAGCGAGAACAAACAGAGTTGTTATCTCTGGGTTGTTGCCCGTGCCACGTGATAGTGAGATGAGGAATAGGGAGAGAGAGCAATTAAACACGTGGCTACAGGGATGGTGCAGGCGGGAGGGATTCAGATTTCTGGATAACTGGGGCTCTTTCTGGGGAAGCTGGGACCTCTATAGACAGGATGGTCTACATCTGAACCTGAGGGGCACCAATATCCTGGGGGGGAGATTTGTTAGTGCTCTTTGGGGGGGTTTAAACTAATTCAGCAGGAGCATGGGAACCTGGATTGTAGTTTTGGGGTACGGGAGATTGAGAGTATAGAGGTCAGGAGCACAGATTTGACTTCGCAGGAGGGTGCCAGTGTTCAGGTAGGTGGTTTGAAGTGTGTCTACTTCAATGCCAGGAGTATACGAAATAAGGTAGGCGAACTGGCAGCATGGGTTGGTACCTGGGACTTCGATGTTGTGGCCATTTCAGAGGCATGGATAGAGCAGGGACAGGAATGGTTGTTGCAGGTTCCGGGGTTTAGGTGTTTTAGTAAGGTCAGAGAAGGGGGCAAAAGAGGGGGAGGTGTGGCGCTGCTTGTCAAGGACAGTATTACAGTGGCGGAAAGGATGCTAGATGGGGACTCTTCTTCCGAGGTAATATGGGCTGAGGTTAGAAACAGGAAAGGAGAGGTCACCCTGTTGGGAGTTTTCTATAGGCCACCTAATAGCTCTAGGGATGTAGAGGAAAGGATGGCGAAGATGATTCTGGAAAAGAGCGAAAGTAACAGGGTAGTTGTTATGGGAGACTTTGGGCGAAATTCTCCCAAAACGGGAGAAATCGTCAAACTGCCGTAAAACCCGGGCGGGTTTTACGGCATCGCGCCCCTTCCCGACGGGGGACCGATTCTGGTCCCCCGTCGGGGCTAGCAGCCCGACGTCGGAGGCCCCGACAAGTCGGGCTTAACGAAAATCGTTAAGCCCGCTTGTCGGACTTAGCGCCGGCTGACGCGTCATATGACGTCAGCCGCGCATGCGCAGGTGGGAAGACTCCACCCGCGCATGCGCGGGTGACGTCATCGCGTTTTTGCGCGAAACCCGCGCATGCGCGGTCCGGGTTGCCCCTCAGCCGCCCCGCGTATTGATACTGCGGGGCGGCGGAAGGACAAATAGTGCGCGGGCATCGGGCCCGCTGCCCGCGATCGGTGGGCACCGATCGCGGGCCCATGGCACCCTTGGCACGGCCGTGGTACTGCCGTGCCAATCGGTGCCATGGTTATTTTTTTCCAGGTGGTCACGACGTTTTTACGAACGGCAGGACCAGGTGTGTTTGCCGTTCGTAAAAAGGTCGTAAAGGGCTGGGACTTCGGCCCTTCTAACAGCTGTGAATCGCTGCCGGCCGTAAAAAAACGGCGGCAGCGATTCGTGTCGGGATTTTGGCGGGGGGGGGGGAGAATAGCGGGAGGGCGTCAAAAAAGTCGGGAAGGCCCTCCCGCTATTCTCCCACCCGTCGTGGGGGGGGGAGAATTTCGCCCTTTAACTTTCCAAATATTGACTGGAAAAGATATAGGGCGAAATTCTCCCCCCCCCACGACGGGTGGGAGAATAGCGGGAGGGCCTTCCCGACTTTTTTGACGCCCTCCCGCTATTCTCCCACCCCCCCGCCGAAATCCCGACACGAATCGCTGCCGCCGTTTTTTTACGGCCGGCAGCGATTCACAGCTGTTAGAAGGGCCGAAGTCCCAGCCCTTTACGACCTTTTTACGAATGGCAAACACACCTGGTCCTGCCATTCGTAAAAACGTCGTGACCACCTGGAAAAAAATAACCATGGCACCGATTGGCACGGCAGTACCACGGCCGTGCCAAGGGTGCCATGGGCCCGCGATCGGTGCCCACCGATCGCGGGCAGCGGGCCCGATGCCCGCGCTCTATTTGTCCTTCCGCCGCCCCGCAGTATCAATACGCGGGGCGGCTGAGGGGCAACCCGGACCGCGCATGCGCGGGTTTCGCGCAAAAACGCGATGACGTCACCCGCGCATGCGCGGGTGGAGTCTTCCCACCTGCGCATGCGCGGCTGACGTCATATGACGCGTCAGCCGGCGCTAAGTCCGACAAGCGGGCTTAACGATTTTCGTTAAGCCCGACTTGTCGGGGCCTCCGACGTCGGGCTGCTAGCCCCGACGGGGGACCAGAATCGGTCCCCCGTCGGGAAGGGGCGCGATGCCGTAAAACCCGCCCGGGTTTTACGGCAGTTTGACGATTTCTCCCGTTTTGGGAGAATTTCGCCCATAGTTCGAGTACATTAGATGGGTCATTCTTTGTACAATGTGTGCAGGAGGGTTTCCTGACACAATATGCTGACAGGCCAACAAGAGGCGAGGCCACATTGGATTTGGTTTTGGGTAATGAACCAGGCCAGGTGTTAGATCTGGAGGTAGGTGAGCACTTTGGAAACAGTGACCACAATTCGGTGACCTTTACGTTAGTGATGGAAAGGGATAAGTATACCCCGCAGGGTTATAGCTGGGGGAAGGGCAATTATGATGCCATTAGACATGACTTAGGATATGTAGGTTGGAGAAGTAGGCTGCAAGGGTTGGGCACACTGGATATGTGGAGCTTGTTCAAGGAACAGCTATTGCATGTTCTTGATAAGTACGTACCAGTCAGGCAGGGAGGAAGGGGTCGAGCGAGGGAACCGTGATTTACCAAATAAGTGGAATCTCTTGTTAAGAGGAAGAAGGAGGCCTATGTGAAGATGAGGCGTGAAGTTTCAGTTGGGGCGCTTGATAGTTACAAGGAAGCGAGGAAGGATCTAAAGAGAGAGCTAAAACGAGCAAGGAGGGGACATGAGAAGTCTTTGGCAGGTAGGATCAAGGAAAACCCAAAAGCTTTCTATAGGTATGTCAGGAATAAAAGAATGACTAGGGTAAGAGTAGGGCCAGTCAAGGACAGTGGTGGGAAGTTGTGTGTGGAGGCTGAGGAGATAAGCGAGATACTAAATGAATACTTTTCGTCAGTATTCACTCAGGAAAAAGATAATATTGTGGAGGAGAATGCTGAGACCCAGGCTATTAGAATAGATGGCATTGAGGTGCGTAGGGAAGAAGTGTTGGCAATTCTGGACAAGGTGAAAATAGATAAGTCCCCGGGGCCTGATGGGATTTATCTTAGGATTCTCTGGGAAGCCAGGGAAGAGATTGCTGAGCCTTTGGCTTTGATTTTTAGGTCATCATTGGCTACAGGAATAGTGCCAGAGGACTGGAGGATAGCAAATGTGGTCCCTTTGTTCAAGAAGGGGAGTAGAGATAACCCCGGTAACTATAGGCCGGTGAGCCTAACGTCTGTGGTGGGTAAAGTCTTGGAGAGGATTATAAAAGATACAATTTATAATCACCTAGATAGGAATAATATGATTAGGGATAGTCAGCATGGTTTTGTGAAGGGTAGGTCATGCCTCACAAACCTTATCGAGTTCTTTGAGAAGGTGACTGAACAGATAGACGAGGGTAGAGCAGTTGATGTGGTGTATATGGATTTCAGTAAAGCGTTTGACAAGGTTCCCCACGGTCGGCTATTGCAGAAAATACGGAGGCTGGGGATTGAGGGTGATTTAGAGATGTGGATCAGAAATTGGCTAGTTGAAAGAAGACAGAGAGCGGTAGTTGATGGGAAATGTTCAGAATGGAGTTCAGTTACGAGTGGCGTACCACAAGAATCTGTTCTGGGGCCGTTGCTGTTTGTCATTTTTATAAATGACCTAGAGGAGGGCGCAGAAGGATGGGTGAGTAAATTTGCAGACGACACTAAAGTCGGTGGAGTTGTAGACAGTGCGGAAGGATGTTGCAGGTTACAGAGGGACATAGATAAGCTGCAGAGCTGGGCTGAGAGGTGGCAAATGGAGTTTAATGTGGAGAAGTGTGAGGTGATTCACTTTGGAAAGAATAACAGGAATGCGGAATATTTGGCTAATGGTAAAATTCTTGGTAGTGTGGATGAGCAGAGGGATCTCGGTGTCCATGTACATAGATCCCTGAAAGTTGCCACCCAGGTTGATAGGGTTGTGAAGAAGGCCTATTGTGTGTTGGCCTTTATTGGTAGAGGGATTGAGTTCCGGAGCCATGAGGTCATGTTGCAGTTGTACAAAACTCTAGTACGGCCGCATTTGGAGTATTGCGCACAGTTCTGGTCGCCTCATTATAGGAAGGACGTGGAAGCTTTGGAACGGGTGCAGAGGAGATTTACCAGGATGTTGCCTGGTATGGAGGGAAAATCTTATGAGGAAAGGCTGATGGACTTGAGGTTGTTTTCGTTAGAGAGAAGAAGGTTAAGAGGTGACTTAATAGAGGCATACAAAATGATCAGAGGGTTAGATAGGGTGGACAGCGAGAGCCTTTTCCCGCGGATGGAGGTGGCTAGCACGAGGGGACATAGCCTTAAATTGAGGGGTAATAGATATAGGACAGAGGTCAGAGGTGGGTTTTTTACGCAAAGAGTGGTGAGGCCGTGGATTGCCCTACCTGCAACAGTAGTGAACTCGCCAACATTGAGGGCATTTAAAAGTTTATTGGATAAGCATATGGATGATAAGGGCATAGTGTAGGTTAGATGGCCTTTAGTTTTTTTCCATGTCGGTGCAACATCGAGGGCCGAAGGGCCTGTACTGCGCTGTATCGTTCTATGTTCTAAAGATAAAGAGGTCAGTGAATAGCTCTAGAACGGGTGCAACTACGTTTTCTATAGGTTTTTTGGTGATATTTAATGAAATATTTACGTGGGGCTTTGGGGCATACAATCAAGATTTGCCCCGGGCATCACCAGACCTCTGCACGCCACTGTGGGGCGGCCTGTACCGGCGCCAAGAGCGGCGTGAGCCACTCCAGCATCGGGCCGCCCGGAAGTTGAAGAATCCACCCACTACTGGTGACTAGGCCGGCGCTGGAGGGGTTGGCGCCGTGCCAACCAGCGCCGAAGGGCCACCGCCAGCCAGCGCGAGTTGGTGCATACGCAGGACTACCGGCATGTTCTGGCACATGCGCAGAACCGCCGACGTGTTTCCTGCGCATGCGCAGGGGTTTCTTATCTGCGCCGGCCATAGCAGAGCCTTACAGAGGCCAGCGCGGATAGAAAGAGTGCCCCCACGGCACAGGCCCGCCCGCAGATAGGTTGGCCCCAATTGCGGGCCAAGCCACCATGAGGCCCCCCCCACCCCTGGGGCTGGATCCCCCCGCGCCCCCCTGAGGACCCCGCTAGATGGCCGACAAGCTAGGTCCCGCCGGTATGGACCGTGTCCATTTCACGCCGGAGGGTCTGGCCGAAAACGGGTTGCCGCTCGGCCCGTTGGGGCCCGGAGAATTGCCGGGGGGGCGCTGCCAACGGCCCCACGACCGGCGTGGCCTGATCCCACCCGAAAACCAGTGCCGGAGAATTTGGCAGCCGGCGTTGGAGCGGCGGGCCCCCCTGGCGAATCCCGACCCTGAGGGGGTTCAGAGAATCCTGCCCTCTGTCTCCGGCTTGGCCTGACAAAGGGTCTATTTTGGACATATATGGTCATATCCTTTCAATAGATTCTGCTCTGTTGAGTGGTGTGAGGACTAAATGGGAGGGTGAATTGGGTCCCAGTTTTATGGTGGGGTGTGGGGCAGCACGGTGGTGCAGTGCTTAGCTCTGCTGCCTCACGGCGCCGAGGTCCCAGGTTCGATCCCGGTTCTGGGTCACTGTCTGTGTGGAGTTTGCACATTCTCTCCATGCTTACATGGGTTTTGTCCCCACAACCCAAAGATGTGCAGGTTAGGTGGATTGGCCACGCTAAATGGCCCCTTAATTGGACAAAATTAATTGGGCACTCTAAATTTATATTAAAAAATAGTGGGGTGTGGAGTGAGGCCCTTCACAGGGTCAACTCCACCTCTTCATGTGCTCAGCTGAGTTTGATTCAATTCAAGGTTTTGCATAGGACGCGTTAGACCAGAGTAGGTTACGGGCGCATTTTTTCCCGGGGTTGAGGATAAGTGTGATCGCTGCTCTCGCGGGCCAGCTAGCCATACACACATGTTCTGCTCCTGTCGCAAGTTGATAGGCTTCTGGGATTCTTTCTTAATGTCAGAGATACTCTGTATAGATTTGGACCCGTGTGCACTGGTGGCTATATTTGGGGAGTCAGATTCACCGGTGGTTCAGTCTGGGGTAAAGGCGGATGTCCTCGCCTTTGTCTTGTTGATAGCTCGGAGGGGAATTCTGCTTGGGTGGGGTCTCCTCCACTGTGTGCCTTGGCTTGGCTGGGTGACCTCATTTTTTTTCTACATTTAGAAAAGGTCAAGTTTACAAAAGGGGGTCGCTGGAGGGTTATACCTAAGATGGCAACCATTCATTTCCTTTTTCAAGGAGTTAGCCACCGTCAGCTGTTAGGGTGTTTAGTTTAATCTTTGTGTTAAAGTTAATTACGTGTTGTGTGTGTTTTTGCTTTTTCTCTTTTATTGTGTATTTCTGTTTGGTTGTTTCGATTAATATGAGGCGCCCATCGGAACGCTATGCTCCGCCACCTCGATAGCGACGTGAATGCGATCAATGCCCCGATAGCAATCAGTGCTGACGAAGACATAAAAATCTTTTGAAATAAATTTCTGGGATGTGAGCATTGCATGTTAGGCTAGCATTTATCACCCATCTTCAAAAGGTGGTGGTGAGCTGCCTTCTTGAACTGCTGCGTCAGTGGAGAGGGAGTTTCAGGATGTTTCCCCAGTGACAGTGAAGGAGCGGCGATATATTTCCAAGTCAGGGTGGTGAGGTACTTGGAGGGAACCTCCAGTTGGTGACATTCCCAGGTATCTGCTGCTCTTGTCCTTTGAGATGGTAGTGGTCGTGGATTTGGAACGTGCTGTCGAAGGAACCTTGGTGAGTTACTGCAGTGCATCTATCTTGTAGTTAGTACACAGTATTGCCACTGTTCATCAGTCGTGGAGGGTTTGAAAATTTGTGGGAGGGGGAGCAATCAAGCGGGCTGCTTTGTCCTGGATGGTGTCGAGCTTCTTGGGTGTTAGAACTGCACTCATCCAGGAAAGTGGAGAGTATTCCATTATACACCTGACTTGTGCTTTGTAGATGGTAGATAGGCTTTGGGGGATCAAGAGGTGAGTTATGTGCTGCAGGATTCCAAGCCTTTGATCTGCCCTAGTAGCCACAGTATTGATATGGCTAGTCCAGTTCAGTTTCTGATCAATAGTAAGCCCCAAGGGAGGAGGATTCAGTGATGGTAATGCCATTGAATGTCAAGAGACAGTGGTTAGACTCTCTCTTCGAGGAGATGGTCATTGCCTGGATCTTGTCTGGCCCGAATGTAACTTGCCACTTGATATTGTCCAAGCCTGGATATTGTCCACGTCTTGCTGAATTTGGACATGGACTGCTTCATTATCTGAGGAGTTGCGAATGATGCTGAACATTTTGAAGTGATTGCAAACATCCCCACCTCTGACCTTATGATGGAAGGGAGATCATTGATGAAGCAGCTGAAGATGGTTGGGCCTAGGACATCACCCTGAGGAACTCCTGCAGTGATGTAATTGAGCTAAGATAATTGAACTCCAACCACCACAACTACCTTCTTTTGGGCCAGGTATGACTCCAACCAGAAGAGAGTTTCCCCCCCCTGATTCCATTGACTCCAGTTGAGCTAGGGCTCCGTGATGCTACACTCAGTCAAATGCTGCATTGATGTCAAGGGCAGTCACTCTCCCCTCACCTCTGGCATTTAGCTCCTTTGTCCATGTTTGAACCTAGGCTGTAATAATATCAGGAGCTGAGTGACCCTGGCGGAATGCAAACTGAGCACCTGCAAGCAGGTTATTGCTGAGTAAGTGCCACTTGTTAGCACTGTTGGTGATAGTCCTGTGTTGTAGCTTCACCAGGTTGACACCTCATGTTTTGGTTTTCCTGAGGTTGCTCCTGGCTCCTGCACTCCTCATTGAACCAGGGTTGAACCCCTGCATTGGTGGCAATGGTAGAGTGGGGGTTATGCTGGGCCATGATGTTGCAGATTGTGGGTGAATACAATTCTGCTGCTGTTGATTGCCCAAAACATCTCATGGATGCCACTTGAGTTGCGATATCAGTTCGAAGCTTAACCCATTTCAGACAGTGCTAGTGCCACACCAAACGGTGTAGGGTATCCACAATGTGAAGACGGGACTTTGTCTCCACAAGGACTGTGCAGTGGTCCCTTCTACTGATAGTGTCATGGACAGGTGCATCTGCAGCAGGGAGATTGGGGAGGATGAGTTCAAGTATGATTTTCCCTCTTGTTGGTTCCCTCACCGCCTGCCGCAGTCCCAATCTAGCAACTATGTCCTTTAGAACATGCCCAGCTTGCTCTGTGGTGGTATTACCCAGCCACTCTTGGTCCCCAACCCAGAGCATATTCTGCACCCTTGCCACCCTCAGTGCTTGCTCCAAATGATGTTCAACATGGTGAAATGAATGAAATGAAAATCGCTTATTGTCACGAGTAGGCTTCAATGAAGTTACTGTGAAAAGCCCCTAGTCTCCATATACCGGCGCCTGTCCGGGGAGGCTGGTACGGGAATTGAACCGTGCTGCTGGCCTGCTTGGTCTGCTTTAAAAGCCAGGAATTTAGCCCAGTGAGCTAAACCAGCCCCTAAAGATATGAAATTAAATGAAAATCACTTATTGTCACGAGTAGGCTTCAATGAAGTTACTGTGAAAAGCCCCTAGTCACCACATTCCGGCGCCTGTTCGGGGAGGCTGGTACGGGAATCGAACCGTACTGCTGGTCTGCCTTGGTCGGCTTTAAAAGCCAGCGATTTAGCCCAGTGTGCTACTGATTCATCAGCTGATGGTGGTCGGTACGTGGCAATCAGCAGGAGGTTTCCTTGCCCATGTTTAACCTGAAGCCATGAGACTTCATAGGGTCCAGAGTCAATGTTGAGGACTCCTGAGGGACTCCCACTGTGCCTCCACCTCTGCTGGTCTGTCCTGCCGGTGACACAGGACACACCCAGGAATTGTGATAGTGCTGTCTGGGATATTGTCTGTAAGGTATGATTCTGTGAGTATGACTATGTCAGGCTGCTGCTTGATTAGTCTTTGAGATACCTCTCCCAACTTTGGTACAAGCCACCAGATGTTAGTAAGAAGACATTGCATGATCAACAAGACTGGGTTTGATGTCGTCGTTTCCGCTGTCTGGGTCGATGTTCAGTGGTCCATCTGGTTTCATTCCTTTTTTGTGTTTTCATAGCAGTTGAATGTATCTGGGTGACTTGCTCATTTTCTCACCCAACGACTTTCCCTTTTCTCTTTCACTTCTGATATATTGTTTGGTTGCCATTCCTGTTACTCGCCTTAGTTTTATCATGAACTACTTTATAAAAGCATGTGAAATTTACTGGTGCATTCTTATGTTTGTGTGCTCTGTCCCTTCCTGTCACATTCGGGTTATCATACCTTACATTGTTACCCTGCATTATTGCCTCGTCCTTTCTCAAAAGCATCCCTAATCTCCGCTCATGTGAACCCTCTCCCAACTATTTAATTTAAAGCCCTCACAGCAGTTATGGACCTGAATTTTCCGCCGTCCATGCCAGCGATTTCCCAGCGGCGAGGGATGCACTCAATGGGAAGCCCCGTTGACAAGGCGGGACCAGAAGATCCTACCGCCGGCCAATGGCAGGCTGCCTCCATTGTGGGGAAAATCCCACCTATAATTCTAAAACTTGTCTGGACATTGGTTCAAATGAAGGCCCTGCCTGTAATACAGCCCCCTCTTTCCTCAGTACTGGTGCCATTGCCCCATGAACCGAAACCCATTTCTCCACTACCAATCTTTGAGCAACTTTCTATTCTATCATGCTATTTACCCTATGCCAATTTTCTCATGGCTCAGATAGTAACCCGTATATTATTACATTTGTGGTTCAGCTTTTTAGTTTAAACCCTCGCTTCTCATATTCCATCAGCAGAATCTCTTTCTTAGTTTTATCTATCTTGTTGGACCCACATCAGTGCAACTAATGCACAGTTAAGATGCTTTTCTGACTTTGTCACAATCCTTTTAGTTCTGGTTGAAATATTGTGTATCTTGAGCTAATTTGTACTTAAACATTATCTAATTCTTGTCAGCAACTTTATTTGCCAGCTATTTCAAGCAGTTAATCTGGGTTTAGTGCCCTGTTATCCGAATAACATTTGCTCTTTTCCAGACCAAGACTTGTTTTAATTCAATTTTTCTTTATCTACATTGGGAATAAATCTAATTATGTTATGCAAATTGGGCCTGAACTGTTTGTCTGCCCTTAGATCACCTACTTTTCCCTCTCATATAAATTAATTATTTAACCCTGCTTTATCAACCTCTAATTCTCAAAACCTATGCCGATTTCCAAGGGCAGTAACTGAGAAAACGGAGCAGAGGTTCATATTGCCAGGTCTCCAATCCCTTTAACATTGCCCATAAGGTCCGTTCTCCAACCCACCAGAGAAGCAAAGCACACAGGAGCAGGTCTGATATATCCATTTAAATGAGGCAGAAATTCACGGTCTTCTGCCTCATATGCTGGCAGTGTGATCAAGGGTATTGGGACACACTAGTGTCCCGCAAACCTGGAGAGGTTTGTACCGGAATACTTTGACACTGCAGGTTTGAAAAAGGCATAACATTGAGACACAGCAAGCCCTTTTCCTGAACCTAAATACTGAATACAAATACTGAATTTCTTAATTATACTTTGATCTCAACTTGAAGGGACTGATGGCGCTAGGAAAAGGACACATTTTACTATGCACATTTGACAGATTTGTGCTCCCGGCACAGAGCTTCATTTGCCAGGATTGCAAATTGAGAGATGAAACTGTCGTACAATCAAACAAGCAGTGTTATAATAATCTGTCCAACCCATGCTATTTGTGAGTATGGCTTTCCAACTGGAAGCACGGGTCATGGAATTATCCGGCTGTAAAACATAGGAGCGCAATAGGCTATTAGGCCCATCAAGCCTGCTGCTCCATTCAGTGAGATCATTACTGATCTGATGTAATAATCCTTAACGTTATTTTCCTGCCTTTTCCCCAAAAACCTTTGATTCCCTTACAGATTAAAAATCTGCCTATCTCAGCCTTGAATATACCTAATGACCCTATCTTCATTATGAATCCAAATGTGAATGGCACAGGATGTCACAGAATGTTCCCATACATTCACCGTAAATCCCTTAAATAAGCTCCAACATTGCAATACTCCGATCCCCAGCCACTACAAGCAGCGAGCTAACCCGCCACGCGTCACAGCACCATGCAAAACTGCGATTTGCATGTGTTTAAATCTGATTAATGGGCTGGCCTGATTCTCCACTCCCTGTTATGCCCCACCACTTTCAGCCAGGAATCACGCGGGTGTGATTTGGTGCAAATATTTGCAAGCGGGGCCTAGGCGCCATGGCCCTTGAGGGGGAGCAAGGAGGAAAGCAAACCTTTGCAGCAGGATTCTCCATCCCGCCGCACGCGTTTTCTGTTGCGGCGCACACCCACAGGCAGCGGGATCCTCCATCCTGCCAACCAGCCAATGGGGTTTCCCATTGTGGGCACCCCCACACTTTCGGGAAAACCGCGGGCGTGTGTGCTTGCCAGTGAAATGTAGGATCCTACCAATGGAGAATCCAGCCCTTGAAATTTTTCGGGCTTGCAGGGGAGTAAGCCTGGACCTCAGGGAGTAACGGGAATGACTTGGTGGCAAGTACGTGGACTGGGGGTGTCCCCCTCAGGATCGGGGTGCCTAGCTGAGACCCCCATTGCTGCATAAATTAATTTAAACCCACCCCCTAGCTGCAACTTACAGGCTCTTGGCCGTTGAGACTGCTGAACTCTCACAGAAGACTGCAAAAACTCTGAGGGCTACAGATCATGAGGCAACCCACCCAGCTGGACACCCTCGTACCCCAGCAGTATCATCAAGGGAATGGGCGTGGTCATGTTCAATCACTGGCCCACCAGATGTTGACGCTCCTCAGGGCACTTCTTGGAAGCCAACAGCACATGAAGCAAGGGATTAGCAGAGCTCACCCCAAACAAAGGACTTATGCACCGGTGAAACCGTCCCAGTCACACAGCCCCTCTCAGAGTAAAAGCCCCACCAGTGACACTCTCAGCTAGCCCACCTCTGAGGATTACGACCTGTCTCTAAGCCTAGCCAGTCCACCGCGCTCTTGACCCATTCATTCCTCCCCAGCCAGGAGACGTGACCACCTCCCTGTTACAACCTGTGTGTAAAACTCAGGCTCCACATCACACTGCGGCTAACATCCCAGCAAACGCACACAGCCCCTGCTCATCGTCATCTGTGTGACTGCCCGCACACCTATCTCTTAGCTTAGTGCCGCATGCCTGCACAGTATCTGTGGCACTGGATGATCAAGGGAATGTTCACCTTGCGAACATTATTTGTCTCTCTCCCCCTCCACCCACAGAGACATGAATTTCGGACTACAGCCAGGAATGCTAGCTATTTATCTGGCTGCTGCTGCCATCACGGATGCATGATGGCGAGAGGCTCATCCGAGCCCAGGGCAGATCCGACACGAGAGGAGCCTGCCCCAGAACAGCAGGGGCCAGCTGGTGAGACTCAAGTCCCAGCTGCCCATCTGACGAGGAGGAGGTGCCACATCACCATATCAGGCCAGATGTATACCATCGGCGCCTGTCCTTCAAGGAGCTGCAAGACCACGTGTGCCGACGATGACTCAGGCTCACTAGGGGGAAAATGCCTTTCCTCACTTGAACATCTACCCACCCTCCTGCAAAATCCACCTACCCCAACCCTTCCCATGTCCCTTAGCCACTACACCCCTTATCTCCCCCTAGGCTTCCACTTCCTCCTCCTACTACTACACCTCTTTTCCCCCTTCCCCCCCTTCTTAGGGTCAAACCAGCATCCCAACAGGGTGTTGGCCCCAGATTAGCAGGGTCAGTTGTCTTGTCTGCGGGACAGGGGATGATGACGACTTGCTGTGAGATGAGCTCTGGTGCTCCTCATTGTCTGACAAAGTCTGACTTCTGTCTTGATACCAATGTTCGCCCAAGTCATCCCTGCTTGTGTGTTGGCGATTCCATCTCATGGACCCAAATATGTTGGGGCGGGGGTGGGGGGTTGTTGCAGGAGATGATAAGCAGTTAGGGCTCACTCACTGGGGATGCTGTCATACAAGGTGGACTCACACTGCTGCCCTCATGCCCTACCACTTCATAAAATTTACAGAGGCCATTCGGCCCATCGGGTCTGCACCGTCCCTTGGAAAGAGCACCGTACCTAAGCCCCACGTCTCCACCCTATATCCCCGTAACCCAGTAACCCCACCTAACATTTTTGGACACTAAGGGCAATTTAGAATGGCCAATCCACTATCCTGCACATCTTTAGACTGTGGGAGGAAACTGGAGCACCCATAGGAAACCCATGCAGACACGGGGAGAAGGTGCAGACTCCGCACAGACAGTGACCCAAGCCGGGAATCGAACCTGGGACCCTGGAGATGTGAAGCAACTGTGCTAATCACTATGCTACGGTGCTGCACTTCTCGGTGAGGATGTCAGCATGTGGGACGTTCATGTGTCATGGGCACCCTGTCCCTACCCCTGGCCCACCCAGCCCCAGCCAACCCTTCCATGAGAGGCACATCGGACTGGTGGAGAAAGTGCTTAATGGTGATGATTTACAACATGTTTGCCCTTCCCCTTACTATCTGCTCCTTACTGTACCTGTGCCAATTTCAGTGTCATCTATATTTCTTATCTTTCATGGCCCACTGCTTTTTCTACGTGTTTCCCCAGATAACTGATCAGGAGTGGAGGTGGCCTGCTGCTTGTCTCAGCTTCTGCCCTGTGATGACCTTGCTGTCCATCCTCTGGAGGGCCTGGGCCTGGATGGGTGCAGCCAACTGACAGGTGTCACAGGTGGCAAAGTTTCACTCTGTTCTACCCACTACCATGAGAAATGCCAGTGTCAGGTGGGGGGGGAGTCGGAACGGCTGAGGTGCTCTAGCTCATCTCCTGTGGGACACGCTTGAATGGACCCCATCAATTTCCCCTCCCTCGGGGTGTTCACTGGTCCCCGGGCTACTCCACGGGACAGAGGGGAGGCCAGAGTGAGCACCAGAGGCCCTACCGTCACATGGCACTGCCAGTCCTGGAGGACCCCCTCGTCTGAACCATGTGTTGATACCCTCAGCCATGGCGCACTGTGACTGGATAACTGGGTAATGTCCTTCAGTGAGTGAGGCATGGTAATAATTGCCTCTGTTATGTCCCTCTGTGCCTGTAAGATGCCCCTCTGTGACTGGCTAAGGTCAGTTATGTCCAGCCATTACGCTTGACGCCCTCAGCTATGACCCTTTGTGAATGGGCCAAGCTTTGGAGCATTGTTGCAATGTCCATCTGCACCCAGGACATGTCCGCCTGTGACTGAGCTCTTCTGTCATGAGCATCAGTGATGGACAGCACAGTGTGCCCCAAGCCTTGGATGTCCTCACACATGACCCTCAGGCCTTGCATCAGGCCTTCCACTATGGCCAATCACCCTTTCAGTGTTGGACTGGATGCTATACATTGTCTGCACCATCTCCTGCACCTGAAGGTGGCTGGACTCCTGCAGCTGTCCTTGCAGGCGCCGGAATGCTGCTGACACTCCCTCCTGTAAATTCTGACTCTGCATCTACAACTGCGTCAGTGATGAGATCATCTTTTCCAGAAGTGTAACATCTGTCTGGGCAACATCTGTTCCCTAGGATTGGCCAGTCCTCTGATAGTCCACTCTGTTTGGAGTACCTGCCTCCAACTGATGTGCTGTAGCATGTGTGTGTGGTTCTCATAAGTGGGTGACCCTTTTGTGAGCCTGATCGCTAACATTACACACCAAGGTGATGTAATGGTGGATTGTGGGGGTGAAAGCAGTGCCAAAATGCTGGTGTTTTCCCTGGCGTCATGCTCCGGGGTGCTTTGAGGGTCTAGATGGGGTGCAGTGACCCCAGATAGCTTAACCTCATCTGATTGGGATCCAGCAAGACAATACACATGGGATCTTGCGAAGGACTGGTCTGTGGCAGAGGGATGACTCAATTGCTACAATGACATCTGAATGACATTGGACTCTCACTTGATTGGTGCATGCCGAACTCCATTGCAGCCACTGCTCTCTTTGACCTCCTCAGCAAGCTACAGGACACTTTCCTCAGAGTGGCTGTGGACCTGAATACCTGGGATACCCCTTCCCATCTTCTGTGTTCCATGCGATTATAGCCCTTTTTTTCCTTGGGGACAGAGAAAGGACATAGTGAGATGCTGGGATGTGAGTTTCATGAGGTGTTTGTAGCTGATGTCATGTATGTGCAAGGCTCCTGACCAAAGAGGACAATACTTGTGTTGGAGGCTTGTGGAGGGTGGGTTGTAAAGTAGATACAGGCAGGTGGGGTGTTGTGGCCTCTCTGGGATTGTGGGCATGTGTGAGGGACGGGAGTGATGCCAGGGGCACAGAGGTGGTTACTCACCCGAGCTGCTCGAAAGAGGTCATTCATCTTATGGCATTGGATACTGGTACTCTTGATCAGACAGCTTCTGCCATCTCATCCCAAGCCTCATTCAGGAGCGGGGGCCTGAGTCTCCACCCCACCCTGGGAAGAGGCTGTCCCTCCTCTCTTCAACAGTGTCCAGCTTGCATTCAATGTCAACATCCAGGAACCTTGGTGTTGGTCTTTGTGCAGCCATCTTTGTGGCTGGCTTGACAGTCTGTGTTGGAGCGCTTAAAAGCTGCTCCAGCTTGTCAGGCTCTGAACGCGAATCCTGACCCCAGCGGGGCCACAGGCAGGATGCACAATAGCTGCGTGCTGGCCTATTTGCATGACAGGAATCGCTCCATGCCGGCGCTTCTCACGGTAACACATAGTTACCACAATTCCCCACGAGTAACAGCACTTAGTCTCCAGAAGGGAGAATTGCACCATAGCTTGATCACTTTTGTATCATTTCTCTCTTGAACAACAATAATAAACATTGCACGAGAAAATATTACATTATAACAGCTTGCAATGATAGCCTGCATAAATTCTATTTTAAACAGCATGAAAATGGAGGGGTTTGTCTGGCCATCTTCCAGCTTTGCTCATGACTAACGTTAATTACATCTAGAATTTGCAGTAGCATACAGATGTGTCATATACCATTGTTAGTTTCCTTTATTTATATTTGTGCTTTGCCTTGCAAAAATATCACAAACATCAAAATAGAATAAAGGTCATATTGCCATTCACAGAGCATTAATTAGATCTAAGAACCCTGATGTTTTGAGGAGGTTGTGTGATCTTTTTGACAAGATTCCAGTTCAAGAGTATTATTTTGAAAATAAACTCCTGTTCAGTTGTATGGATAATTTGTGATAGAAATTCCAAATTAGTGGCCCATGCATAACGTTTATATCCAAATATTATTTTCAGCTGTATTCCTCATTCATATAAGATATTTCAATTACTAATTGGCAGAGTGTGAAGAATATTAAAGATGAATCTGCCATTTCTTATTGTTTGAGATCTTGGCAAGTGCGCATTAAGAAAATATTGATTGAGCAAACATTACACCAAAGAAAAAAATCTAAATGCTGCTCTTGTTTATCTTAGTCGGCATTGCTATCTTCAGAAGTACTGTTTCAGTGCTTACTCCTAGTTTCATTTCACCTGATTTTTAATGAGCATTTGTGTGTGGAAGAAACTGTCCAAGGAACTGATGTTGAGACGTGAAACAATTCCAGCTCTGCAACCGCTGTGCAGAATCTGTTTTCAGGGTTGTTTGCAAGACATTTTAAGAATTTCATGCACAATGGAGCTTCCACCACTTCTCCAATTGTTGACCTTGGAGAAATTATTTGTCTGGTGAGAATCTTTGTACAATTTAGCCTTGTACATGATATTGTCTCATTGCAAAGCCCTCGAATAGTAATGTCCTCTTGTCTGACTTAAATGCCAAAAAAAAAGACAGCTGCAGGTAGTGACATGATGATTGCCAGCTGGAATCGGGATGGCTGGGTAATTCCCCTGTCAATCACACCTGGAGATTGTATCGCTGCAAGTGGCTGAGATTGACTTGATACACATAGTTTTTATGTAAATAACCTTCATTCACTGTAATTTGAGGAGAAGCTACTGGCCGCATTGGGTGATGCTGCTGTAGTCTCAATCATGTGGCTGTCATCTCAATCATATTCACTGTGTCTCATGGAGACATTTTTTAAAATAGACTCTGTTGACTGCTTGCCACAGTAATGTATTTAAACATTGTGGTAATTTAAACATTGTGAGTAACCACCTCTGTGCCCCTGGCATTACTCCCGTCCGTCACACATGCCGACAATCCCAGAGAGAAAACAACACCCCACCTGCCTGCACCCCACCTGCCTGCCGGGATCAGAGGCCAGGAGGCTTTCTGTTTAGTTTATTAAAGCCACAGTTATGTTCACTACTCGTCTCGTGTTCATTGATGGCACATCAATTTAATAAACTAAACTTCTAAGATGAATTCATCGCTCAAGCCTGATCGCCTGGAGCTGGCCCCACAGGCAGCCGATGCCACCGCAATATTCGAGCACTGGCTAAGCTGCTTCGAAGTGTACCTCGGATCCTCCATCGAAGACTTCACCGACCTCCAAACGCAGCAGATCCTCAACACGTGGGTGAGCCTGCAAGTCTTCCTTCTCATCAGGGACGCCCCCTCGTGTACGGAGGCGCTAATGCTGCTGAAGGGACAATATGTAAAGTCTGTAAACGAGGTGTATGCTAGGCACCTTCTTGCCACGAGGCAACAACGCCCTGGAGAATCACTAGCCAAATTCCTGCGTGCCTTGCGCGTACTCGGCCGGAACTGTGCTTGCCAGGCAGTATCGGCTACCCAACACGCAGAGCTGTTGATCAGGGACGCCTGTGTCGCAGGCATGCAATTGAACAACATCCTCCAGCGATTACTGGAAGGGGGTACACTCGGCCTCTCAGAGACAGTGCAGCTCTCAAACTCACTGGAGGTGGCCTTCCAGAACATGGAGGCCTGCGCCTTTGACCACGCGGCATCCTCGTGGACCTCGTGGGCGCCGCCATCATCTGACTCGAGTGCGGCCAAGCCTGTGCTGCGCAGCACGCGGCCCGCCAACGCCGGAAGCCTGAAGTGCTACTTTTGCAGCCAGGGTGAGCATCCCAGACAACGCTACCCTGCACAGAACGCGACTTGCAACGGGTGTGGGAGGAAGGGCCACTTTGCGAAAGCCTGACAGGCCCGATCTCTCCCTAAAACTCCTAGGCCCAGCAGCATTGCCAACTGCCTGTTGGGGCCGCCCCCAGCTGTTACGCCACCCGCCATGTGCGACCCATGGGTGCCGCCATCTTCGCCGCCATCTTCGATTTTGCCCACCACGCGTGACCCATGGGGGCCACAATCTTTGATGCCATCTTGTACTCCACCCGCCACGCACAACCCATGGGGTCCACCATCTTTGATGCCATCTCCGATGCCACCCACCACGCGCGACCCATGGGGGCCGCCATCTTGGGACCACTCCGCAGCCTCCCGGGAGCCCTGCTCACCCGGTCATATGCTGGCCGCCACTACCTCAAACCGGCCTAACCATCACCTTCTGAAGCTCGCCTCCATCACGCTCGACCAGTCCTGACCTCATCACCTCGCAAAATCTATGATGACCATCCAGATCAACGGGCACGAGACGGCTGCCTCTTTGACTCCGGGAGCACAGACAGCTTCATACACCCAGATATGGTAAGGCGCTGCTCCCTCCCAATTATATCCACGACCCAGAAAATCTCCCTGGCTTCCGGATCACATTCAGTAGAAATCCGGGGTACTGTGTTATGTCCCTTACTGTACAAGGCGCAGAGTACACTAACGTTAAGCTCTATGTCCTTCCCCATCTCTGCGCTGCCTTATTACTGGGGCTCAACTTCCAGTGCCATCTCCAAAGCCTTACTTTAAAGTTTGGTGGAACCCTGCCCCCTCCTCACCGTCTGTAGACTCGCGACACTTAAGGCCCCACCCTCGCTCTTTGTGAACCTCACCCCAGACTGTAAGCCCGTCGCTACTAGGAGCAGACGATGCAGTGCCCGGGACAGGGCCTTTATCAGGTCGGAGGTCCAGCTACTCCTACGAGAGGGGATCATTGAGGCTAGTACCAGCCCCTGGAGAGCCCAAGTGGTGGTCGTCAAGACTGGGGAGAAGCACCGGATGGTCATCGACTGCAGTCAGACCATCAACCGATACACGCAGCTCGTTGCGTACCCCCTCCCTCGCATATCTGACATGGTCAACCCAATTGTGCAGTATCGAGTCTTCGCCACAGTTGACTTGAATTCCACGTACCACCAGCTCCCTATCTGCCCAGAGGACCGCCAATACACTGCCTTCGAGGCAGATGGCCGCTTCTACCACTTCCTCAGGGTTCCCTTCGGCGTCACCAATGGGGTCTCAGTCTTCCCACGAGAAATGGACCGAATGGTTGACCAGTACGGGCTGCGGGCCACGTTCCCATACTTAGATAATGTCACCATCTACGGCCATGACCAGCAGGACCATGACGAAAACCTCCGGCATTTCCTCCACACCGCTAAGCTCCTCAACCTCACTTACAATAAGGAGAAATGCGTTTTCCGCACAACCCGCCTAGCCATCCTTGGCTACGTTGTGGAAAACGGAGTCCTAGGGCCCGACTCCGACCGCATGCGCCCCCTCCTGGAACTCCCACTCCCCCACTGCCACAAGGCCCTGAAGAGATGCCTGGGGTTCTTCTCTTATTATGCCCAGCGGGTCCCAATTATGTTGACAAGGCCCGTCCATTTATTAAATCCACCATTTTCCCCTGACGGCTGAGGCCCGCCTGGCCTTCAGCTGCATTAAGGCAGATATTGCCAAAGCCGCGATGCACGCTATGGACGAGTCCATTCCGTTCCAGGTGGAAAGCGATGCATCGGACTTTGCTCTGGCCGCTACCCTCAACCAAGAGGGCAGGCCCGTGGCTTTCTTCTCCCGTACCCTCCATGCCTCCGAAATTCAACACTCCTCTGTCAAAAAGGAAGCCCAAGCCATTGTGGAAGCTGTGTGACATTGGAGGCATTACCTGGCCGGCAGGCAATTCACTCTCCTCACTGACCAACGGTCGGTTGCCTTCATGTTTAAAAATACACAGCGAGGCAAAATCAAGGACGACAAGATTCTGAGGTGGAGGATCGAGCTCTCCACCTACAACTACGATATCTTGTACCGACCGGGGAAGCTCAAAGAGCCCCCAGATGCCCTCTCCCGCGGTACATGTGCCAGCGCACAAGTAGACCGACTTCGGGCCCTCCGCAATGACCTCTGTCACTTGGGGGTCTCCCGTTTTTTTCATTTTGTCAAGGCTCGAAACCTGCCTTACTCCATCGAGGAAGTAAGGACCGTGACCAGGGACTGCCAGGTCTGCGCGGAGTGCAAACCGTACTTATATTGGCCAGACCGAGCACACCTAGTAAGGCTTCCTGCCCCTTTAAGCGCCTCAGCATCGACTTCACATGGCCCCTCCCCTCCACTGACCATAACGCGTACTTCCTCAACATTGTTGACGAATACTCAAGATTCCCCTTTGCCATCCCATGCCCTGACATGACCTCTGCCACCATCATCAAGGCCTTGCACAGACTCTTCACCTCGTTCGGGTTCCCCACCTACATCCATAGCAATCGGGGTTCCTCCTTCATGAGCGACGAGTTGCATCAGTTCCTGCTTAGCAAGGGCATCGCCTCCAGCAGGACGACCAGCTACAACCCCGGGGCACCGTACAGGTGGCGAGGGAGCACGCGACAATCTGGAAAGCCGTCCTCCTGGCCCTACGGTCTAGAAGTCTCCCAGTCTCCCGCTGGCAGGAGGTCCTCCCTGATGCCCTCCACTCCATCCGGTCACTCCTGTGCACTGCCACCAACGAGACCCCTCACAAACGTATGTTTGCCTTCCCCAGGAAGTCCACCTCCGGGGTCTCGCTCCCGTCCTGGCTGACAGTCCCAGGGCCCGTCCTCCTCCAGAAGCATGTGAGGAGTCATAAACCAGATCTCCTCGTCGAGAAGGTCCTGCTCCTCCATGACAATCCACAATATGCCAACGTGGCACATCATGACGAGCGACAGGACACAGTCTCCCTCCGGGATTTGGCATCTGCAGGTTCCCCAGCGACCATCACCACCACTCCCGATCCTACACCATCTCCCTCCACCGCTACCAGCTACTTCAAGGTCTAGCACCCGCAGGCCCACCGGCGACCACCACCCCCGCCCACACACTGGCCCCCGCTCCACCGACTCAACTACTGGGTGAAGAAGAGGACAACACGCTCCCGGACGCGCAGGTCTTGACACCGGTGCCCACACCACAGCCGGGACTGAGGCGATCACGGCGGAAGGTCAAGGCCCCTGACAGACTTGATCTTTAAGACCACTTCATCCCCACTGGACTCTTCTTTTAACAGGGGGTGAATGTGGTAAACCGCTATATTGTATTGTATTGTACTATTGTATTGTTACATGCCTGGGCTTGTCCCTGCTGGCTCCGAACCACTGGAGTATATAATATGTGTATTGTGGTAAACTGCCACTGTATTACATGGAATGCGGTAAACCACTGCCTGATGGCTCCGCCTCCCCTCGGGCTCCGTAAAAAGGTAGCTGGTCTCCGCTGCTGCCCCAGTTTGGGATCAGAGGCCAGGAGGCTTTCTGTTTAGTTTATTAAAGCCACAGTTATGTTCACTACTCGTCTCGTATTCGTTGATGGCACATCAAACATACTCTGTTCATTGAGTAAATAGATTGTGTTTTGTATAGTTTGCAGTAAGTTCTGCACTGTCTCCTACTTATTGGCTGCCATTGCATTCTATGTTCACAATGAACAGAGAGTGTGAGGTCTGGTTGTGCACAGAAAACTACAAGTAAGTGCAGCACATCAGTGTCATATAATTTCTGGATTTCTTGACTAATTTGTATCAGTAGACATGATACTGTCCCATGTGATGTAATTTCAACTTCACTATTTAAAGGGACACTACAAACATGCAAACGTATGTAGTTGGATTTGGGAGGGAGGGAGGAATAATTATTGCATAGAAGATAGAAGTTCAAAGACTATGCCTAACTTCAGCAATGCTTCTCTGGTTGTGCTGCAAGGAGCTGTGAAGTCCTGGCCATACATTTCCCTGATGGGAGGAAGAAGCTGGTTCGAGACAATTATTGTTATTCACACTGGCGATTGAACCCTTTGGGGATCTGCTGAGTGGCGAGGGATTGTGAGGGGGAACAGGAAGCACCCGGGTGTCTTTGTACGCAGACGATGTGTTGTTGTTTGCATCCGATCCACTGGAGACTATAGGAATGGAGTGGGTCAGGTTGAAAGAGGACTCCTGCAGAGGATCCAGCCTGAGGGCCATGGTGACAGCCCTTAGACCGGGGAGCCCGGTGCAATCGACGATCAGGGTATGGAACTAGTTGAGGAGGCATTTTAAGTTGGAAAGAATGTGTGTGCTGACACCATTGTGTGGAAACCACAATTTCAAGCTGGGGAGATATGCCTCCTCAATGGTGTCAGTACCGACATTCTTTCCAACTTAAAATGCCTCCTCAACTGGTTCCATACCCTGATCATCGACTGCACCGGATCCCCCATATACTTTCCCAGAGCTGATGGCCATATGAGAAGTGGAGGGAGACGGGACTGGAGCGGGTTCGGGACATGTTCTCAGAGGAAAAGTTTGCGGGATTGGTCGAGCTGCGGGAGAAGTTTGAGCTGCCGAGGGGCAGTAATTTAGGTATATGCAGGAGCGGGACTTTGCGCAAAAGGAGTGGTGGGTGTTCCCCAAGCTAATGGAGTACACACTGTTGAACAACTTAACAACATTACATAACATTCTGTAGTCTCTCCATCCTTCCCTATGTATGTGATGCATTGTCTGTACAGCATGCAAGAAACAATACTTTTCACTGTATACTAATACATGTGACAATAATAAATCAAATCAAAAACTTGGGGGAGGGTAGGATTGGAGATATATACGGCTGGTTGGGGGAGCAGGGCGGGGCAGGGGGGTGAGGATCAAGAGTGCACGGGAGGAGGAGCTGGGGACGGAAATAGGTTGGGTGCTGCGGTGCGAGGCAATGCGGAGGGTGAACTCAATTTTCTCCTGCACAAGGATGAGCTTGATTGGGTTCAAGGTGGTGCATAGGATATACATGAGTCAGGCGAGAATGGGTGAGTTCTTCCACGGGGTGGCTGACCGGAGCGAGAAGTGTGGCCAGGGGCCGGTGAATCATGCTCACATGTTCTGGGGCTGTGAGAAGCTGGAGAACTATTGGGAGGTGCTGTTTGGAATGCTATTCAAGATCATGGGGGTAGAGGTCAAGCCGGACCCTATGGTGATGATTTTTAGGGTGTCGGAAGTGCTGGAGTTCTGGTGGGGAAAAGGGTCAATGTTGTTTGGCCTTCGTCTCTCTGATTGCTTGATGAAGGGTCCTGTTTAATTGCAGGTCAGATACGCTGCCAGGGATGGCGGCTTGGCTGGGGGATTTGTATGACTTTCTCCAGTTGGAGAAGGTTGAGTTCAAGTTGAGGGGGTCAGAGGATGGCTTTGAGGTGCGGTGGATACTGTTAGTCATGCTATTTGAGGAGTTGTTCATCGTGGGCAGGGGGAGGGGATAAAGGGATAAACTTGCACAAACTGTGGATTGTGATTTGATGGACTGTGTACGTTGTTGATGTTACTTGTGTTTGGAACAAAATGCCTTTAAAAGAAAACACTCCACTGATGCCAACATTAATGTACCTTCTTGGTATAAGGGGCAGCACCCTAGCAGAGTGGTTAGTACTGCTGCCTCCCAACGCCGGAGTCCCAAGTTCAATTCCGGCCTTGGGGCCTTGGGTGACTGTGTGGAGCTTGCACATTTTCCCCATACCTGCGTGGGTTTCCTCCTGGTACCCCAGCTTCCACCCACAATCTAAAAGATGTGCAGGTTAGGTGGATTGGCCATGCTAAATTGTTCCTTAGTGTCCAGGGATGTGGGGGTTAGGTGGGATTATGGGGATAATGGGGGGATCTGGGCCTAGGTAGAGGGTTGATGCAAACTCAGTGGGCTGAATGGCCTCCTTCTGCACTGTAGGAATTCTATGGTTCTATTCTGTGGTTATATAAGAGAGCAAATCCCATCTTTATACTGAGAATACTAACCATTGTGAAAAGTGGCAATACCAGTACCTCGGAGTCACATGCCATCCTGATTTGGACATATCTGCTTCCATGATCTGGGATTTAATCATTGCTGGGTCATAGTCCTCATCATCCTTCATCACAAGGAACATAGGACATAGCAACAGGAGTAGGCCATTCAGCCTCACGC
Organism: Scyliorhinus canicula; assembly: GCF_902713615.1. NCBI lineage: Eukaryota > Metazoa > Chordata > Chondrichthyes > Carcharhiniformes > Scyliorhinidae > Scyliorhinus > Scyliorhinus canicula. The sequence continues at coordinate 134,405,239 of NC_052150.1, forward strand.
TGTTCAATGAGATCATGGCTGACCTGTGTCCAAATGCCACACACCTGCCTTTGGCCCATATCCCTTAATATCTTTGCTTAAGGATGCAGTGGTTCAAAGAGAAGGCCTATAACTACCTTCTGAGAGCAACTGAGGAAATTAAATAAACAGTTGATTCAGTGTTAATTTCAGCTTAAATGAAAATTAAATCATGATGTGGAAATATATGCCTTACTGTTAAATTGAAAGATAATTTTTTGTAAATCAATTTCGAGTACCCAATTATTTATTTTCCAATTAAGAGGCAACTTAGCGTGGCCAATCCACTTAACCTGCACATTTTTGGGTTGTGGGAGTGAGACCCAGACAGAGACGGGGAGAATGTGCAATCTCCACACGGACAGTGACCCCAGGCCGGGATTGACCATGGCCGGGATCGAACCCGGTGTGGTGAATCACAATCTAGTAATTCACACTGTGTTATATTGCATGTGTTGTGTTATTGTAAGCTTGGTATACGAGCAGTTGCGCGGCTCTGCCCATAGGGGGAGATGAGTTTGTACTGGGCTCCACCCTTGGTTCCGCCCATGGTTCCACCCCGGCTCCTCCCATTGACCGGAAGTATAAAGCTTTGCAGTCGTGAGCCAACCTGCAAGTTCATCTCGTCGCAGGCAGGCTCTGTTGTAAGACTATTAAAACCACTGTTCACTTCCAACCACGTGTCTTGTGAATAGATGGTCACATCAATTTAATAGTCTTAGGAAACTAGAAGAAAACGACTATGGAATCAGCCCTCAAACCTGATCGATTAGAACTCGACCCGCAGGCTGCAGAGGCAAGAGAAATCTTTCAACACTGGCTCAGATGTTTCAAGGCCTACATGGCTGAATCAAGTACTCCAGAAACTACAGGGGAGCAGAAACTCAATCTACTGCACGCAAGGGTGAGCCACCGTATATCTACTCAACTCAATAGTACCAACTCGTATACGGGGGTATTAGCCATGCTAGATTGAATGTACGTGAGGCCTATCAACGAGGTCTACGCGCGCCATATTTTTACGACCCGCTGCCAGCGCCCCGCGGAGTCGTTGGAAGAATTCCTGTGGGACTTAAAGACTTTAGCTCGGGACTGTAATTACCAAGCTGTATCAGCCGAACAGCACATGGAGCTTGCCGTCAGAGATGTATATGTGGCAGGGCTCAGATCAAACTATGTGCGCCAGCGGTTGCTCGAGAAAGGGGCCCAGAATTTAGAGGACACGGTAGAATTGGCTACCACCATGGAGGTCTCGTTCCGTAGCCTCACCTCGTTCCTCACGAACCAAGCGACCCCATCCTGGGCCCCCGACCAGCGACTGCTCCAGGCCTGCGCCGCGCGGCCACCCACCCATCACGCAGCTCCAGTGTGCTATTTGTGCGGACAGCCCCAGCACCCACGGCAGTACTGCCCGTCCCGTAATGCGACCTGCAGCAGCTGCGGTCGCAAAGGACACTATGCCCGGGTCTGCCTGGCAGAGTAAGCCCCCTCTCCTCACTCTCCCGCAGCCCAGAGCACTCGCTTTCAAAATGCACAGGCCTGCAGGCCACGAAATGCTGCGGCCTGCACTCCGACTCCGCCCCCAAATGATACGTGCGACTCATGGGGCCCGCCATCTTGGCAACCCCCCTCCACGCAGCCGGCCACGTGCGAACTCATGGGGGCCGTCATCTTCGGCGCCATCTTCCTTGCCGCCTGCCACGTGCGATCCACGGGGGCGGCCATCTTGGGATCCTTCCTCTCCCAACTCAGAAAATTGCCTCAAAGACTACGAACTCAGAGGGCAGTCATCACGAGGCCACTCCAGCAAAGCTGATCGAGCCGCCGACTACCCGCAACTCAGCGCGGTCACGTTGGACCAATCGCGCCCAAAGCACCTCCGCAACTCAATGATGACCGTTAAAATCAACGGGTACAGGATACCGTGCCTCTTTGACTCCGGGAGCACCAAGAGCTTCGTACACCCAGATCTGGTAAGACGCTGTTCGCTCCCTATTTTCCCTGCACGGCAAACTATCTCCCTCGCTTCGGGCTCACACTCCGTTCACCTCCAAGGGCGCACCACCGCGACCCTAACGCTCCAGGGCACTAGCTATGCTAACTTCCAGCTACACGTGCTCCCTGAACTCTGCGCCCCACTCTTACTGGGACTCGACTTCCAGTGCAACCTCAAAAGCCTCACACGCAGCTTCGGCGGGCCCTTGCCCCCACTCACTATCTGCAGCCTCACTATGCTAAAAGTCGACCCCCCTCCACTCTTTTCCAATCTCACGCCGGACTGCAAACCCGTAGCCACTCGCAGCAGGCGATACAGCCTGCAGGACAGGGTGTTTATCAGAACCGAGGCCCATAGGCTTCTACATGAGGGGATCATAGAGGCCAGTAATAGCCCCTGGAGAGCTCAGGTGGTGGTCGTCAAGACCGAGGAACAATTCTGAATGGTTGTGCACTATAGCCAAACCATTAATCGGTTCACGTTCCTCGATGCGTACCCCCTACCCAGGATTGCAGACATGGTGAATCAGATCGCCCATTATAAAGTCTTCTCCACGGTGGATCTAAAGTCTGCATACCACCAGCTCCCAATCCGCCCGGAGGACCACCACTACACGGCGTTCGAGGCCAACGGCCACCTCTTCCACTTCCTCCGGGTTCCCTTTGGCGTCACGAATGGGGTCTCGGTGTTCCAACGAGCAATGGACCGAATGGTGGACCAGTACGGGCTGCGGGCCACGTTTCCGTACCTGGATAACGTCACCATCTGCAGCCACGATCAGCAGGACCATGACGCTAACCTCCATCAATTTCTCCAGACTGCCCAGAAACTCAACCTCATGTACAACACGGAGAAATGCGTTTTCCGCACGACCAGGTTAGCCATCCTCGGCTATGTCATGGAAAACGGGGTCCTGGGACCCGACCCGGACCGTATTCGCCCCCTCTTGCAACTCCCTCTCCCTCATTGTCCAAGGGCCCTCAAAAGGTGCCTGGGGTTTTTCTCATATTATGCCCAGTGGGTCCCTCAGTATGCGAACAAAGCCTGCCCACTATTTAAGGCCACACTCTTTCCTATATCAGATGAGGCTCGCCAGGCCTTCACCTGCATCAAGGAGGACATCGCCAAAGCGGCCATGCGGGCGGTGGATGAATCCGTCCTTTTTCAGGAAGAGAGCGATGCCTCAGAGTTCGCTCTCGCAATCACACTAAATCAGGCAGGGAGACCAGTCGCCTTTTTCTCCCGAACCCTCTCCGCTTCGAAACTTCGACACTCCTTGGTCGGAAAGGAAGCACAAGCCATCGTGGAAGCTATACGTCACTGGAGGCACTACCTCGCAGGTAGGAGGTTCACTCTCATCACCAACCGACCAAAGATCGGTTGCCTTTATGCTTGACAGATCACAAAGGGGCAAAATTAAAAACGATAAGATCCTACGGTGGAGGATCGAACTCTCCACCTACAAGTACGATATCATGTACCGACCGGGGAAGCTCATCGAGCCCCCAGATGCCCTGTCCCACGGCACGTGCGCCAGCGCGCAAGATGACCGCCTGAAAGCTATCCACAATGACCTCTGCCACCTGGGGGTCACCTGGCTCGCCCACTACGTCAAGGCCCGAAATCTGCCTTTCTCCACCGAGGAGGTAAAAGCCGTCACCAGGGATTGTCCGATCTGCGCGGAGTGCAAACCGCACTTCTATAGACCAGACAGGGCCCACCTGGTAAAGGCCTCCTGGCCCTTTGAACACCTCGCAATCGATTTCAAAGGCTACTCCCCTCAACCAATCGGAATGTGTACTTTCTAAACGTAATAGACGAGTTCTCTCCTTCCCCTTTGCTATCCCGTGCCCCGATATGACCTCCCACACAGTCATTAGGGCCCTGCACAGCATCTTCACCCTGTTTGGTTTCCCCAGCTATGTACACAGTGACAGGGGTTTGTCCTTTATGAGCGACGAGCTGCGTCAGTACCTGCTCGACAAGGGCATTGCCTCGAGCAGGACTACCAGCTACAACCCCAGGGGGAACGGGCAAGCGGAGAGGGAGAACGCGATGGTCTGGAAGACCCTACTACTGACCCTCCGGTCCAGGAAGCTACCAACCTCCCATTGGCAGGAGGTCCTCCCCGACCCGCTCCATGCTATTAGGTCCCTCCTATGTACGGCCACCAACCAGACCCCTCACGAGAGGCTATTTGTTTTTTCCAGGGGCACTACCACGGGGGTTTCGCTCCCAGCATGGTTGAAGACACCGGGCCCGGTTCTCCTCTGGAAGCACGTCCGGACCCACAAAACTGACCCACTCGTGGATAGAGTGCTCCTACTCCACTCGAACCCTCAATATGCCTTTATTGAATACCCTGACAGCCGTCAGGACACTGTTTCCCTCCGGGACCTGGTGCCTGCAGGTTCCAGCTCCGACACTACTACCGCCGAGGTACCCCTCACACTACACCCCACCCAACCCCCTGCACCCGGCGCACCCACGCCTGCAGGTTCACTGCCCGTGCTCCGCGCCCCTGCGCCTATGGTTTTCCGGCACTCCCCGTCACCAGTCGAACCAGTCGGATACGAAGTTCGGACCGAATCACCCCCGGAGTCCGCAATGGTACCCTCGCCGACCGCCAGACCGACTCAATTTGTAGACCCATCACCCCCGCTGGACTTGATTTTTTTTACAGGGGGTGAATGTGGTGAATCACAATCTAGTAATTCACACTGTGTTATATATTGTATGTGTTGTGTTATTGTAACCTCGGTATACGAGTAGTTGCATGGCTCTGCCCATAGGGGGAGATGAGGAGTTTGTACTGGGCTCCACCCTTGGCTCTGCCCATGGTTCCGCCCATGGCTCCTCCCACTAACCGGAAGTATAATGCTTTGCAGTCGTGAGCCTGCCTGCCAGTGCATCTCGTCGAAGGCAGGCTCTGTTGTAAGACTATTAGAACCACTGTTCACTTCAAACCACGCGTCTTGTGAATTGATGGTCACATCACCCGGGTACTCAGTGATACGAGGTAACAGTGCCAACCACTGCACCACCGTGCCGTCCAGGAATATTCTTAAGAAAAATGTCAATACAGTGTTTTACATTGCGTCCAAGGAACATACCAGGGTGATAAGGATGATGAAGGGTCATTAACCTGAAACGTTAACTCTGTTTCTCTCCACAGATGCTGCCTGACCTGTTAAGTATTTCCACCATTTTCTGTTTTCATTTATTTTGAAAAGTCAGCATCAAATCTTTGACTGTATCAGTCAAGATGCCTAATATTTCCATGGGCACAGGAAAGGTTGACGGTAACAATTGAGGGGACTGGCTGTCTCAGAGCCTGTTAGTCGAGCGGCGATTAGTGAGCAGTTTTATTTGCTCAAAGGACAGCTGCAGTGATCATGCATCATTGAACTTGCACATGTGCAAGGATATTGATGGACAGCTGTAACCTAAAACTTGGCATCATATTCTTACAGGAAGGCTGCCATGTTGGTCTATTTGGTGATGCTGATGAACACTAGAGGAAAAGCCTCCTCACATGCATCTCTACAGCAGCATCTGGACTGCAGCAGCTCTAACACAGGGATTGGGTACCGGCATGCACCATCACTTGCTTTTAGACTCTTACCTGCAATTAGATGTTGCTCTTAGCATGATAAATTCTTAATTTCTGGTCCTTTCACCTCAAGCAAAGATTGTTGATAATCTGAGACAGCTTTTAACAATCTTCAGAAACGTTCTGAATTTTTGTAGGTTTCAATTGACCGCCTTTAAATTTGACTGAGGTACAGTTTTCCTCTCTGACCAGGGATTCTGCAAAGTTGTGAATAATTATGCGGATGAGCTTTGAGTGCTGTTTGCACTGGAGAGTCAGACAGCTCTTGAATTGATGCTGACCAAATTACCAGTGAATTGTATCCTGAGGAGAAAATTAGTTCTGGATGTCTGTACTTGCATGGAAACATGAACCCTTATTTCCAATACTATCCCAGGCATCCGTTACCAATCCAGGAACGTACATCTGGTATGCAACCATCAGACCAGAATTATGAAATAAAAACAAAAAGTGCTGGAAAACCTCAGCCAGACAACCTCTGTGGAGAGAAAAACAGTTAACATTTTGAGACCAATATGACTCCTCTTCAGAACTGAGAAGGTAGAAATGGGATGGGTTTTGTGCTGTTGAGAAAGGGGAGTGGGCAGTGGAGCTAAAGAGAAAGTCATGGATAGGCTAGATGCCAGGGAGATTAGATGACATAGACATTATGGAACACAAGGTAAAGTGATGGGTAATGATAGTATTAAAACAAAAAACATTAGTTCAGAGTAGGTTTTAATAGCAGCATAAAGGTCAGCATTGTCAAAAAGCAATAACATGAGAATAAAATATAGACGGGCACTTGGGGGACAAAATTAAATTCAAAATGGAGGACAGAGTTCAGGTCTGAAATTTTTGAACTCAATGTTGAGTTCAGAAGGTTATAAAGTGCATAATTAAATAATGAAGTGTTGTTCCTCCAGTGTGCATTGTCCTTACTGGAACATTGAGCAGCAAATCTCCAGCATATCTCCATGGGCAGCACAATGGAATAATAATAACAATCTTTATTGTCACAAGTTGGCTTACATTAGCACTGCAATGAATTTACTGTGTAAATCAACAAGTCGCCACATTCCGGCGCCTATTCGGGTACACGGTGGGAGAATTAGGAATGTTCAAATTACCTAACAGCACGTCTTTCGGGACTTGTGGGAGGAAACCAGAGCACCCAGACGAAACCCACGAAGAAACAGGGAGAATGTGCAGACTTCACGCAGACAGAGATCCAACCGGGAATTGAACCTGGATCCTGGCGCTGTGAAGCAACAGTGTTAACCACTGTGCTACCGTGCTGTTCTTAATGGCTTTAATGGTTAAAAATAATGGTTAGCACTGCTGCCTCACAGAGCCAGGGACCCAAGTTCGATTGCAGCCTTGAGTGACTGTGTGGAGTTTGCACTTTCTCCCCATGTCTGCGTGGATTTCCTTTGGGTACTCAGGTTTCCTCCCACAGTCCAAAAATGTGCAGGTTAGGTGGATTAGCCTCGCTAAATTGCCCCTTCATGTCAAAATATGTGTAGGTTAAATGGGGTTACATGGATAAGGTGGGAGAGTGGGCTTAGGTAGGATGCTTTCATAGGGCCGGTGCTGACCTGATGGGCTGAATGGCCTCCTGCACTGTAGGGATTCTTTGGAATATTTTGTCTCCATGTTAAGGCAGAATTATGCCTGTGAATACCGTTTTTCCTGCGAGCTCCTTTAATTCCTTTACAGCCATCAATAATGCCAACTTTATTTGAAGGGTCACAAACGCTGGTGGGGTGGTTGTTGGGAATCTGAAGTCATGGCTGATGACATGAGTGTATAACCCAAAGATGAGGGTCTATAAATTGGTATGCAACCAGTCTTTGGTACACAGAGGTCATGATTCACAATCTGTCCATGTCTGGACCTGTTGAAAAACGGCGTACGCAAGATTTGTTTTGCCTCATTTACCTGATTGTCACATTCAGCTGCATCGCTGACTGGCTGCACACTTAACAGGAGCCGAACTTTTCTGATGTAGCCCCTTGTGGTGGAGGATGATTTGCTTCCACTCCAACCTGATGAGCACTGAGACGGCTGATAAGTCCAATGTGTGATCTTCTGATTCTGCCACACGAGCAGTTGGTGTTTGAACAGTGTGGTAGATGAATTGTGTGGAGGTTGGTGCGCTCCCTCCAATGCATTGACCCTGCACATTCTGAATGCAGCCTCTGATACCTTTCCGGCTGCAGCTTCTCTGTTTTGGTTGGTCACAAACCAGGAATTTCGACAAGTTGGCAAGGATGTTTTATCTCGTCAGGGCTGCTTTGAGGACATTCCTGAAACATTTCCTCTGTCCTCCTGGCAGTCATGTGCTGTGATCAAGCTTCAAGTCGAACAGTTATTTTGGAGCCTGGTGTCAAGTAAACAAACTAAATGCCCCACAAAGCAGGGCTGATTGTGGCTGATTAGCACTTTAATGCTGGGTAGGTTAGCTTGGGAGAGGAAGCTGCAGTTGGATTTTCTTTCTAGCCGCAGGATTTGGAATATCTTGTAAGGGCAAACTTGGTAGTACTTCTCCAGTGCTTTGAACCCAACAGCCTTTGAGGTGAGTATGTGTTCCAGCTAGCCTCCAGCTCTTAATGGCAGTCTGCTCATCTTAAAGGGAAACAGTACTTCAGAAAGGAAGACGCTGCTGCCTGCCGGTGTTCCAACTGGACTAAAAGAAAATGGAGCACCAACACAGAGGGAGAGTTTCCAGTTTCACAGATGAAGTGTTGAAGAACTTAGTCATGGACGTCAACAGGAAGGGAGCGGCTGCATTTCATGAGGGGTCAGGATACCCTAAAGGAACACCCTCAAAGTGCATGGGAACAAATAGCAAAGGGAAGCCGTGGCGAGGAGAACAGCAGTAAGGGAATGTCAATGCAAGAGGTCCTGCGCTAAAGGCATGACAGAAGTGCCGTAAAACATTCAGTGACCAAAGGCAGGTGCTCAAGGTCAGTAACTGCATCTTTTAATACATTTCCTACCCACCAGTCCACCAGCCTCTGAGATTGTTAGTGCTTTGACAAGACTGCCAGACAACTTTCTGTCACTGTGAAGGAGCATAAAGTCCAACACGGTATCGTGTGGAGTTTGGAGCCCATTCTTTCTCGCATGGAATTGGTGGCTAACTCCATTTCGGCACTTGTGGAGCCAGCCCTCATCCAGCAGTTTATGGCCACTGTCTCAGCTTCCATTGCAGCGCAGGCAGAATTCACCCAGCATCTTAGAAGTTCAGATGGAGGTCATGAGCTCCACGCTTGGTGCCTTGCAGACTCAGACTGCTATCGTCATGGTTGCTGATGTCAGTGCTCAAAGGGGAATGCAGGCTCTTGCAGCAGTCCAGCAATTTGTCCTCCCAATAGGTTCGTAGGATTGGTGAGTTTCTGCTCCATCAGGATGGCAGGGACACATCCATCACGAACCTGCTGTACTGCATTGTTTTGGGGCAGAAATATACTTTATTCATAAAATATCTGAAAGAAACATTACAAAACATTTCAAACTGTCATAACAAGAAGATGCAATGATATTCACATTTCTCCAGAGATCAAGATGCACTCTGAGGTGCTTCAATTCAGTAATGAGAACGTTACAAACATTTCAATATAAACAGAGTGCAATTCTGTTTGAACTATATACATCGGTCATGTTGCACTCTTGAGGGGTTTCAATAGTTACATATGGTTAGGATTAAGCACACATGGCTGAGGAGCTGTTTCCAGCCTTTCAGTGTACATTGGTTGAAGGGGCTGACACAAAAAATATATAACGCTTCATGAATTTGCATGTCTTCCTGATCAGCATTCATACTCCCGCTTCTGCCAGCCATGGCATTTTTGCTGCTGTCTGTCAGCCAGTCCAGACTGTTACTGCCCATGCCAAAATGTTGCATTTCAAAGTCCGACTTTCTGGATCCAGAGCCCCCTGATGATGTCCTACAAGGCCATCTGCCATCTCCCCCAGTCCACCAACTGTACATGAGCCATGCTGCAGTCAGTGGGGCAGAACCTGATAGGAACATTCAGCCCAGCAAAGGAATGTGCAATGAGCTCAGGTCAGTCCGCACTTAATGCCCACCAGCTGAATACTATTAAACATACAATGGCTATACAACTCGCATTCATTCTGCCATGGTCGTGTGGCAGAAAGAGTTTAATCAACCAGGTGTGGGAGGGGGTATTCATTGTCTCCTAACTGTCAATTTCTCATCCTTCTTGAAGTCCCAAAGACAGTGGACTGGCAAAATATCTCATTATGCAAACATTGTGGCTGCTGCCATGATTGTGGGCATTCACTGACCTTATGATTTGTGCATGGTCGCACAGCAGTTGCATATCGATGGAGTGATTGTGCTTGCCGTTTCTGTACCACTTCTTTTAACATAAAGGAGCCATAGAACCACATGCAAGCAGCCCTGTACCATTTGAAATGATCTTATCCCAGCAAACCACATGCCCTCTCATCCTGCTTCACCCTGCTTAGAGAGAACACAATGTAATTAGCTCTCTTTGATTCAATACCTTCTGTCATCTCACAAAATTAGCAATGAGGATTGTACCAGGGGATGTTTGATATGTTGCCCACTCCCTCCTGGAAGGATCCTGCTGCATAGATATTTAATACAACTGTGATACATATGACCACTGGTGGGTCATTGGTGTCCTGGTGTGAGTTTGCAGGAGCTCTTCAGGAGCTGGCACAGTTCCATGAGCACCTCATTTTTTAAATTTGCTGATGGGATGTGGGTGTTGCTGGCAGTTATTGTCCAGTCCTAATGTCCCTTGAGAAAATGGTAATGATTTGCCATCTTGAACAGCAACAGTCCATGTTGAAAAAGTAGTCCCATGGTGCTGTTAGGTATGCCATTCCAGGATTTTGATGCAGTAGTTATGAAAGAACAAAGTAAATTCTCCTTGTCTGAATGCTGTGTGATTTTGAGGAAAATTTTCAGGTATTGGTCAAAGAACCATAGAGCCTTAGAGGTCTACAGCACAGAAAGGTCACTATGGCCCATCATGTCTGCACTGGTCAAAAACAACAACGTAGCTATTGTAATCCCATTTTCCAGCACTTGGCCCATAGCCTTGTATGCCTTGCCATCCCAAGTGCACATCTAATGTTGGGTAAGTTTAAATCTCCAACTATCACTACCCTATTCCTTTTACATTTCTCTGAAATTTGCCTGCATATCTGCCCCTCTATTTCTTTTAGACTGTTTGGAGTCCTATAGAACACTCCCAGCAATGTGATTGCTCTTTTTTGGTTTTTAAATTCTACCCATATGGCTTCATTTAACAAGCCTTCTAAGATGTTGCCCCTCCTTACTGCTGTAATTGATTCCCTGATCAAAATTGCGACAGCCCCTTCTCTACCTCCTTCCCTGTCTTGCCTGAAGATCCTATATTCTGGAATTTGAGCTGTCAATCCTCATGTCCCAGTAATAGCAATGACATCATACCCCCATGTTTTACTTTGTGCCCTCAACTCATCTGCCTTGTTCGTCAGATTCCTTGCATTAAAATATATACTATCCAATCTTGCCAAACTCCTTTGTGACTTAACTGGTCTAGAGTTTCTATGCTTTTCTGGCTTACTTGATGTCTTAGAATTTTGGCAGTGCATCTATCCCTGCTGAACCTTTCCTCAAGATCCCAGGCCCCTGCTAAGTTAGTTTAAAACCTCCCCTATGGTGTTCGTATGCACTTGCAGCCCTTGTCCTTCTAGGTGATAGAAGTTACCAGGTTTGTTACGTTGGTATGGTGCATCTTTTAGATGTTTGTTATGCCCAGCAAAGACATATATTAGCGGGGAGACAGTGGCATAGTGGTTTTGTTGCTGGACGAGTAATCCAGAGTCCCAGCGGCATACTCTGGAGACCTGGGTTCGAATCCCACCACAGCAAATTTAAATTCAATTTTTAAAAATCTGGAATTAAAAGTCTAAAGATGACCATGAAACTATTGTCCTTAAAACCCCACCTGGTTAACTAATGGAAATTTGTTGTCCTTACTTGGTCTAGCCTACATGTGACTCCAGATACACAGCAATATGGTTGACTCTTAAATGCCCTCAGGGATGGGCATTAAATGTTGGCCCAGCCAGCGATGCCCACATCCCAGGAACAAATAAAATATACATATATTCCCAAACTTCAAAATACAAACTTTAACCAATGTGGACTCATTGAAATTGGCAATTTTTAAAAGCAGGCTAATGTAGTGCAAAGATGCTACCAAAGGTTGGGTAACCTGGCTGGTGTATTCAAGAACTGCCCACTATCTAACAAGGGCAAAGATGCCACACAAAACGATGTTGACTACATATATTCTGAGACCAACAAGAGACATTCCTGAATTAAATTGGCCTTTAATGAAACAACTGCTAGATAATCTCTACTCAGATAACTGTCTAAAAACAATAAACCAGGATGTGGTTAATCAACCCAAGACCACCACCAACTTTGGAAGAGGAATGGCCATTGTGAGGAGTCACATGGTTATGCATCCAGTTTCTTCCTTTATAATCTGTATGTGTTGTCTGCAGAAAGACAGCAGCAGCAGAAAAAGCAATAACTGCTCTGCCCTAAAAGTTAACTGTAAGCTATCACATCGTAAGGTCCGCAAGCCTGGTCCTTTTCAAGTCCACCAAGACAGCAAACTGACCTCCTGGTAGTGAGAATACAGGCAACGAACTTTGTGACCTTCAGCAAATCCATCCCTTCGAAAAATCCTGAAACAACTTTGGTTCCGAATTCAGCTCAGCCACTCTTCAGGAGTGATGATGTCTATTTCTTCAGGCTTGCAATGCATGTTTCCAAAACTAGACAATCACATGAAATTTTTGCTTGTTACCTGTAAAAGTGCAGTGTTTCCTTCAGCTGCACTTGCCTTGAGTGTGTTTATGCGTGACTATGTGATTGAGTGCCAGAGTTAGTACATAAATTACAATCCTCTTTATTGAAACTCATGCTTGCTGCTAGTTATTCAAATTACCCAAACATTAAGGATCGAAAAACATACCTAATTTCCTCTCAAACGTTTACTTATTATATCCAGTTAGGAAGGGAACAAGGATCACAGCAATTCTCTCTTCTCTTGTCCATAATATCTTACATATTGCAACTGACATATACCAGCAGTGGAGGAAGTGAGTGTTTAAAGTGACGGATAAAGTGCAATAAAGTAGCATGTTTTGTCCTGAATGGTGTCAGGCTTGTTAAGTGTTTTTAGAGATTAACTCATCCAGGAAAGTGGAGAGTATTCCATCTCGCTCCTGACTTTTAAAAAATGTGTTCATGGGATATGGATGCCACTGTCAAGGCTAGCATTTTTTTTCTTCGTTCATGGGATACGGACATCACCTGTTATGTATCTGGGAATATATTCTTGCTGATTATGCATCACGAGATGTGTAGAGATGTCAGTAGAGTGTTTGCATGGGCTTTGAGTAGATCACCATCTTTATTGTATGAGCAACACCCTTAGTAAACCTCCCTTCGTGTTTTACAAGAACCCAGAGTGTGGGCACCTACCTCCCTTTGAGACAACGAAGAAAAATAACAGGAGAGAAAACTGGTGATGAGGATTGTGGCAGAAAAATCACTGGAAAGAAGATTTTGTGGGACTTCATTGGGAGCATTGGAAGATTCTCAGAACCAGGCTCACACACCACAAGCACACTCAGACATCAGGCAAAGTGCTGGCACAAATGTGAAGGTTGAACAAATATTTTGAAAGCATAAGTGAGGAAGAAGACCGTCAGTCTTGGAAGACTTGCTTGCATTGAAGTGAGTGAGGTCCGGGCAGCAGGGACTATGCACGTGGCAAAGCGACACAGGCTGCGGGGAACAGGGATTTTAAAGTCTGCCGGCTCTGCACAGGCCACTACTCAGGCGAAAAAATACTCAGACAGAAAGGGGAAATATTTCCAAGTTGTTCAAGGGTTTGTTTGTGTCAAACTTTCCAACATAGTCGGAAGGGGGGAAGTATAAAACCTAATAGCTGGAATCCAGAAAACGGCAGGACAAATGGTGCCGTCGACGCTTTGATGAGGATTATGAACCATGGAGTTCCTATGAAGAAAGATTCCAATAGTTTCTAAAAGCTAATCAGACACCGGAGGACCTAAATGTCATAACATTTCTCAGCTTTGTTGGTCATATAACACTTAAGCTGCTTCAGAGTCATGTTCACCCAGTAAAACCAGGAGATAGGTCAAACAGTGAATTAATGAAAATCTTAAAAGGACATTTCTCTCCTGATTGCAGAATGATTTTGGTTTCACCCATGTAGTCAGGAAAAAGGTGAAACCACTTTACATGGTGTAGCATCTTTAAAAAAGATTAGCCAGATATTGTGAATTTTATACAAACTTTGAAGAGAAATACTGGTTTGTGGACTCCACAGTGAAGCTATTCAGAAGAAGCTGCTTACTTTAAATGATTGACATTAAAAGCTGCTGTAGAGGTTGCCACATCAATGGAGCTTGCAACGAGGGAAGCTTTGCAGATAAGGGCTGAAGCGAAGATCCACAAAATGGACACCTCAAAGAACAAGGCTGCAAAGGTACAACTATGTGACTGTTGTACACAGGTTTGACACTCAGCAAGAGAAAGCTGGAGTAAATCAAATACAAGCAAGAACTGTGAAAATAAGGACTACATTGCCAAAGCATGTTAGGCTCAGAAAACTTCTCCTCCGCCAAGAAGATGCAAGAAGAACAATGCAGTTAAACAATCTAATCATGTCTACAAATTAATGGATGAAACTCAAGATCACTCAAAAAACAGTAACCTGAACCACTGCAAGAGCTCAAGCTAGGTATTTTGTCAGTGGAGGGCAATCAACAATGTTTTCGGAGGTATACAAAACTTGAAAGTCATTAAATTAAAATGGAAGTGAAGATAGGTGCAGCAGTATTGCTAATACCTGAGACAATTTATCACCAAAAGCTAAAGCATCTTCCTTTAAAACCGTCAAATGTGATCCTAAGGATGTACACTGAAGAGGTTGAACCATTAAGAAAATGCATTATGGTGAAAGTAGAAGCAAATGGACAAGCAGCAAAGTGTTCATGTTGTAAGTGGAAACTTTCCTGCTCTGTTTGGCAGAACATGGTTGGCTAAGATTAGGCTAAACTTGGAAACAGTTAATAAATTAGTGGATTAATAGAGCAACTTGCAACAACTGCTGAAAAGGACAATGAGGTGTTAGAAGCTTTACTTGGCTATATGTGTGCAGTTGAGGTGCAGCACACCCAAATGTCTTAAAGCTAGAAACATGCCATACACCATTAGGCCGAAAGTCAAAGAAGAACTAGAAAAATTGGTAAGGACAGGAGATATTGAACCCTTTGCTATAAGGGATTGGGCTAAACCAATCGTTCCTGTATTAAAATGGGATAACTTAGTGAGAATTAGTGGAGATTTTGAAACGACTATTAACCCAGTTTTGTACGTAGATCACTATCCACTTCAGCTATTTGAAGAATTGTTTTCTGGACATTCTGGGGGGTCAGAAATTCAGTAAAATTTATGTTTCAGGGGTAAACCTGCAGATAAATGTATCTGCCGAATCACAGCCACTACTCACCATCTACACAGAAAGGCGTGTTTCGTTACAGAAGACTTTTGGAATAACGTCTGCACGTGCTGTTTTTCAAAGATCCATGGATCAAATTTTAAGTGCGTTAAATGGAGTGCAATGTTATTTTGTTGATATACTCATCACTAGTTTGAGTGAAACAGGAACACTTGGAGAATTTGGAAGCTATCTGAAGCGGTAACAGAGCACAACCCGAGAGTCAAGAAGGAAAAGTGTGATTTTTTTCAAGCCATCCATAAATTACCTTGAACATATCATCGACAAAGAAAATATCAGCAATCATAGAATTTACAGTGCAGAAGTAGGCCATTTGGCCCATCGAGCCTGCACCAGCCCTTGGAAAGAGCACCCTACTTAACCCTAGTTAAAAGTATCTTGTCCTCAAAATTTGACAAAATTAGGCTAATTTTTAGGATTGATCAATAATTATGGTGAACTTGTGCCAAATTTAGCTACATAATAGAAGCCTTTACACGTGTTACTTTGTGTCAAACAGGCATGGCACTGGTTGAAAGAATGTGCAAATGCATACAGTTAAGTGAAATAAACTTTACAGAAGTCAAAGCTGTTGATTCAGTATAATCCCAAGATGAAATTGCAGCTTGCTTTCAATGCCTCACCCTATGAGGTTGGTGCAATTGTCTCGCATATTATGCATTCAGGACACAACCAATAGCAGTTGCTTCACACACTCCTACTAGATCAGAACTGAATTATGCTCAGCTAGAAAAATAAGCTTTATCTATCATTTCAGATGTAAGAAGATTCTACCATTACCTTCATTTTACCCCTTTGAGAGATCATTGAACCTTGACTACAGTCTTTGGGCCGTATAAAGGTATGCCTTCTTTGCAGCTTTTAGGTTGCAAAGATGGTCATTGGTATTGTCGGCACACACTTACAATGTCCGGTATCGTAAATCAGAGCAGCATGCAAATGTTGATGCTTTGTAGCGTTTGCCGTTACAAGTCAAACATGACCCTGAAGAACATTGCATCAATATTTTGTATTTCTCACATGTGGATAGTGTACCTGTGACTTCATCTCAAGTTCAAAGATCCAGTGATGGGAAAGGTGATGGACTTGGTCCAAAAAGAACACTGTCAGACATTCATAGGAAAGATCGAGACTCAAGCCCTACATCACACGAAGACTTGAGTTGATAGTGCAGAATGGAGTTCTATTGTGGGGAATTTGTGTGATTATTCCTTACTGCTTGCATAGGAGAGTCCTTGGCCAAGTGCATGTGGGACATCCTGGTGTGGTAAGGATGAAAGATGAAGAAAAGGCAGAGCAGATTCAGAGTGAGAAACAGCCTGGGAAGAGGCAAACTCAGCCAGTTAAAACAGAGTGGAAAGGGAGATGAGCTTCAGAGTGAGAAATAGCATGGAGAGAGGCAGACCCAGAGAGTTAAAACAGCGGGGAAAGGGAGAGGAGTTTCGGAGCGAGGAGCAGCATGGAGAGAGGCGGACCCGGTCAGTTGAAACTGGAGTGGGAAGGACTGGTTGTTGGGAGGGAGCTGACCATAAACAGAGTGGGAAAAACAAAGAGTGACCTCATGGGAAAACGGTATATTGATTGGCTGGTAAGTAGATGCTAATATGCATTACCTATTCTAATTTGTTTTGAGATTAAAGGTAAAAAGGAGAAATATTTTAACAATAATTTTTTATTGTCACAAGTAGCTTACATTAACACTGCAATGACGTTACAGTTAACAGTCCCGAGTCACCACATTCCAGCGCTTGTTCGGGTACACAGAGGGAGAATTCAGAATATACAAATTATCTAACAGCATGTCTTTCGGGATTTGTGGGAGGGAACCGGAGCACCCGGAGGAAACCTACGCAGAAATAGGGAGAACGTGCAGACTCCACACAGACAGTGACCCAAGCCGAGAATCGAACCTGAGCTCCGAGAATCAGAGCTGTGAAGCATCAGTGCTAACCACTGTGCTACCATGCCACCCAGATTTTACAGATTTGAAAAAGCAGCTGGATATAGATTACAAAATCTAAAGCCCAGTCAGAAATTAAAAAAAACTAATTTTAAAAAACCGAGATGCAGGGCCAGGCAATGTGTTGTACCTGCATGATGTGGGAACTGCAATCGGGCATAGTATAGTTAGGGCCATAGACACTGTTTTCTGTGACCAGGATCGAGAGTCCCGGAGGTTCTGTTGCCTGCTTGATGCTCAGGTTGGGGATATCTCATCTGGGTTGCAGAGGAACTTGGAGTGGGAAGGTAAAGATCCAATTGTCATGGTCCATGTAGGTACCAGGTACCAACGACATTGGTAGAACTAGGATAGAGGTTCTGCTAAGGGAATATGAGCAGCTTGGGGCTTGATTAAAAAGCAGTACCAAAAAGGTAATATTCTCTGGATTACTACCTGAGCCATGAGTTAATTAGCACAGGGTAAATAAGATTAAAGATGTAAAGGCATGGCTTAAAGATTGGTGTGGGAGAATTGGGTTTGAATTTATGGAGCATTGGCACCCGGAGGGAGCTGTTCCGATGGGACGACCGTCACCTGAATCAAGCTGACCAGAGTCCTAGCGAATCACATAACTAGGGTGGGGGGGGGGGGGGGGGGGGGGTGGAGAAGAGTTTGGTTCTATGGAAAATTAGAAAATCAAAGTTAAAGGAGAAGGTAGGAGTGTAGGTTAATGATGAGATCTTTAAACTAATTAAGGGGGGAGGGCTCAGGAGAGATTAGTAAAGTTTCAAGAACAATTAATAGAATAGAGAGTATGAAAAGCAGCAGGAATCTAACTTCAGATACAGCAGATAAAGGGACAACTATGAAAAGGGGTGCGGTTAACGCAGGACTGAGCGTGTTGTACATAAATGCACGCAGTATACGAAACAAGGCAAATGAGCTGTAGTGCACATTGAAATTGGTGGATACAATGTTGTGGGCATCATAAGGCATGGCGATAAGGGGATCAGGGCTGGCATCTAAATATCCAACGGTATGTGTCCTATCAAAAGGGCAGACAGTTGGGCAGAGGATGCAGGTTGCCTTGCTAGGAAGAAATTAAATCAACAGCAGGAAGCAATATGGGGTCGGAAAGCATTGAATCTGGGTAGAATTGCAAAGGAAAAAAGACCTGATGGGAGTTATGTACAGGCCCCCAAGCAATAGTCAGGGTGTGGGGTAGAAACTAAATCAGGAGATAGAAATGGCATATAACAGTAATTTTCAAAGTATGACCTGTGGGTGGGTCGTGGGAGGGTGTCGGGAGGGTCAACATTGGTTGCAGGGTTCCCAATCGCGAGAAGTAGTGCCTAACACCCGCGACCGGCTTTTTAAAATGCCGACCGCGACCGGCTTTCAGAATGTCGGCCATCCCGCGCATACATGCCCACTCAGCAGTGCGCAGGCCCGGAGTCCAACAAGACAGACCACCTCCTCCAGAGGTCAGCATGCCTACCCAGGAGCAGATTGTTTTTTAAAATCGATACAGTCTTCCTGATTGGAGTGGTGGCAGAGAGAAGGTCACGCGCCCCTGTACACTGACATCACATACTCTAGCCACGAAATAGATTCCTTCATTTTGTTTCTGCTAGCGGTGTTGGTGTGAACTTTATGCTCTCTGGTGAGTAACCCATGAAGAAGAAGAAGCTGAAAACAGGAACGTAGCAGGATAAAGATCATTTCTTGAGGAATGGGTTTATTAATTGTGCCACTGCAAATCAAAATGCAAAGCGTGTACGTGTTATATGCAGGGAAGTACTGGAAATGAAAGATTAAAACCCACAAAACTTCAAAGAATTATGAAGACTAAGCATGATGGGTTTGAGGACAAACCTCTTGGAATTTTCTTTAAATGGATGTGGTGAGATCTTAAATCATCAGCTGAAGTCCTTAGCAGAAAGGCAACATTGAACAAAGCAAGTGAGATCATGAGGACCAAGCAGGCTCACCTGTCACATTAAAGTTTTTAAAAAATAAATTTAGAATACCCAATTCATTTTTTTCCAATTAAGGGGCAATTTTAACATGGCCAATCCACCTACCCTGCACATCTTTTGGGTTGTGGGGGCGAAACCCACGCAAACATGGGGAGAATATGAAAACTCCACATGGTCAGTGACCCAGAGCCGGGATCGCAAGAAAAGGAATTTGTGGAATGTCTACGAGATAGTTTTTGGAGCAGCTTGTGGTAGAGGAAACAGGCAATTCTGGTGGAATGAGGGAGACTAGGTTAGCGAACTTAAGGTGTAGAAACCCTTAGAGGGCAATGACCACAATATGATAGAATTTACCCTGCAGTTTGAGAGGGAGAAGCTGCAATCAGATGTAACGGAATTACAATTCTGTAAATATAACTACAAAGACATGAGGGAGGAGTTGGCCAGAGTTGGTTGGAAAGGGAGCCCAGCAGGGAAATCAGTGGAACAGCAATGGCAGAAGTTTTAGGGGGTTATTTGGGAGGCACAACAGAAATTCATCCCAAGACTGTGGAAACATGCTAAGGCATCCATGGCTGTGACGGAAGTCAGGGACAGCATAAAAGCAAAACAAAAAGTAGATAAGGTAGCGTGGATTAGTGGGAAGCCAGAGGATTGGAAAGTCTTCAAAAGCAAGCAGAGGATAATTTAAAAAGCAATAAGAGGTGAGAAGGTGAAATATGAGTGTAAACTAGCTAGTAATATTAAAGAAGATTGCAATACTTTTCTTTCCAATATATAAAAGGTAAGAAAGAGGCAAGAATAAAAATTGGACCACTGGCAAAGGGGGCTGGAGAAGTAATAATAGGAAACAAAGAAATGGCAGAGGAGCTGAATCGGTACTTTGTATCAGTCTGCACGGTGGAAGACACCAGTGGCGTACCAGAACTTCAAGAGAGTCGGGGGCAGAGGTGAGTGTAGTGGCCATCACTCAGGAGAAGGTGCTGTAAGGTCTGAAGGTAAGATGGACTACGCCCAGGACTGTGAAGGAAACAGCTGAGGAAATTGTGGAGGCATTGGTGATGATGTTTCAGGAATTACTGGAGTCAAGGAGGGTCCCAAAGGACTGGAAAATGGTTAATGTAACAGCCCTGTTTAAGAAGGGAGACAGGCAGATGATGGGAAATTATAGGCTGGTTAGCCTGACTTTGGTCATTGTAAAGATTTTAGAATCCATTAATAAGGGTGAAGTTGCGGAGTACTTGGAAGTGCATGATAAAATAGGACTGAGTCAGCACAGCTTCATCAAGGGGAGGTCATGGCTGACAAATTTGTTGAATTCTTTGAGGAGGTTGGACAAAGGCGGACCTGTGGACATGATCTATTTGGATTTCCAGAATGCCTTTGATGATGTTCCAAACAGGAGTCTGCTACATAAGATAAGAGCCCATGGTGTTAGGTCAAGGTACTGGCATGGATAGAGGATTGGCTGATGGGCAAAAGATAGAGAGTTGGAATAAAGAGTTTTTTTTCAAAATGGCAGACGGTGACTAGTGGTGTTCCGCAGAGGTCAGTGTTGGGACCGCAACTATTCACAATATACTTTAACGATCTGGAAGAAGGAACTGAGGGCACTGTTGTTAAGTTTGCAGATGGTTTAAAGATATGTAGAGGGACAGGTAGTGTGAAGGAAGCAGGGAGGCTGCAGAAGGTCTTGGACAGGCTAGGAGAATGGGAAATGAACTGGCAGATGGAATACAATGTGGAAAAGTGTGAGGTTATGCACTTTTGTAGGAAGAATAAAGGCATAGATTATTTTCTAAATGGGGAAAAGCATGGCAAATCTGAAGCACAAAGAGACTTGGGAGTCCTAGTTCAGGATTCTCTTAAGGTTAGCTTGCAGGTTCAGTCGGCAGCTAGGAAGACAAATGAAATGTTCGCATTCGTTTCAAGAGTGTTAGAATACAAGAGCGAGGGTGTACTGCTGAGGCTGTATAAGGCTCTGTTCAGACCCCATTTGGAATAGTGTGAGCAGTTTTGGGTCCCATATCTAACAGTAAATGTGCTGTGTTGGAAGACATGCGGGTGATGACTCTGGATCTGTACTTGATGGAGGTCAGAAGGATGAGGGGGGATCTCATTGAAACCTACAGAATACTGAGACCTGAGTAGAGTGGATGTGGAGAAGATGTTTACACTGGTAGGAGTGACTAGAACCCGAGGGCACAACCTCAGACTGAAGGGACGATCCTTTAAAACTGAGATGCAGAGGAATTTATTAACCCTGAGGGTGGTGAATCTGTGGAACTCATGGCCACAGAAGGGTGTGGAGGCTAAGTCACCGAGTGTCTTTAAGACAGCGATAGATAGGTTCTTGATTAATAAAGGGATCAGGGGTTACAGGGAGAAGGTAGGAGAATGGGGATGATAAACATATCAGCCATGATCGAATCGATGGGCCAAATGACCAAATTCTGCTTCTATTTCCAATGATCTTACGGTCTTATGGAATGTCAAAGGGAGATGGTTAGATTCTCTCTTTTTAAGAGATGGTCATTGCCTGGCATTTGTGTGGCACAGATTTTACTTGCCACTTATTACCACAAACCGGAATATTGTTCAGGTGTTGATGTGTTTGGGAAGGAACTGTTTCATTATCTGAGGAGCCGTAAATGAAACTGAACACTGTGCATTCATCAGCGAACAGCCTGACTTCTGACCTTAGGATCGAGGAAACATTATTGATGAAGTAGCTGAAGATAATTGGGCTTAGGATTCTATCCTGAGAAATTCCTGCAGCATTGCCAAGTTTGAGTTGCCTCAAATGTTATGCAACCTAAAATGGATACATGTGCATTCTGAAAACATGTGGTGGGTCGGACCAATTGTCACAGCCATCCTCTTCCTCCCCCAGTTCAGAGTTTCCCTTTTTTGCAGCATTTGTTCAATTTCTTGGTCATTTTGCAGACCCAGAAGTCTTTTAAAAATGCAATTATGGGATGTGGGCATTGCTGGTTAGGTCTGCATTTATTTCCCATCCCTAATTGTCCTTGAGAAGATGTTGGTGAGCTGTCTTCTTGAAACTATGCGGTGCCTGTGGTGTCGATACACCCAGAGTGCTATTAGGAAGGGAGCTCCAGGAATTTGACCCAATGACTGTGAAGGAACGGGGATATTTTTTCAAGTCAGTATAGTGAGTGGCTTGGAAGGGAACATCCAGGTGGTAGTGTTTCCATGTAGAAACATAGAAAATAGGAGACAAAGTAGGCCATTCGAATCATTATTCAATGAGATCAGGTTGATTCCCTATCTCAATGCCGTGCTCTCGCCCTTCCTATATTTCTTGTCGCCTTTAGTGTCTAGAAATAAATCTATTTATTTATAAATATATTTATTTCTTAGATACATGCAGTGACTTGCCCTCTACTGCCTTATGTGGTAGAGTATTGCACAGGTTCACCACCTTCTGAGTGAAGAGATTGTTTTGTTATGCTCTTGACGTAGCATAAGCTGCTTCCTTGATGTGCACTCTGACAAAGAAAGGTTCAGACTTGGAGATAGCTTTAACACATTTATTAAACTGTTAACAATTCTCCTATTTGGATTTGACTCCTGTTAATCCTGCAATAGCTACTCAGACTGACAAACCAGTCTGCTACAATCCAGGTGGGTGTGATGTGTTTCAAATTAACCCTGTATACTCACTGAGTGTCTCCACTAGAAAGAGGAAGATCATGTGTGTTGTGTCCTTTTATATGGGTTGGTATAATACCCTCCTGTGGTAGTGTCACCTCTGTGTGTATCGTGAATGCCCATTGGTCGTGTCCTATCTTATTGACCTATTGGTTGAGTGTCATGTCTCTGGTGCTCCCTCTAGTGTCTAGCTAGTCTACGTGTATTTACATTAACCCCTTGTGTATTTACAGTGATGCATATCACCACAGCGATTTCTCCTCATCTCGTCCTAATAGGCCTATCCCTGACACAGTGACCCCTTGTTCTCGATCCCACAGCCTAGGCAAACATCATCCTTGCAACCAGTCTGTCCAGCCCTGTATGAAATGTAAATGTTTCAATGAGATCCCCATTCATTCTTATAAACTCCAGTGAATAAAAGCCCAGAAGACCCAATATCTCATCATCCAACAACTCTGCCATCCCAGGAATCAGTCTGGTGAACCTTCTCTGCATTCTCTCTATGGCATGTATCTCTTTTCTTAGTTAAGGAGGCCAAAACTGCATGTAATTCTCCAGGTGCGATCTTACCAAGGCCGTGTACGTCTGTACGGGAGTACATTTTAAAAGAAAAAAAGGCGGCATGGTAGCACAGTGGTTAGCACAGTTGCTTCACAGCTCCAGGGTCCCAAGTTCAATTCCTGGCTTGGGTCACTGTCTGTGCGGAGTCTACACATTCTCCCCGTGGGTTTCCTCCAGGTGCTCCGGTTTCCAACCACAGTCCAATGATGTGCAGGTTAGATGGATTGGCCATGTGAAATTGCCCTTGAGTTAGGTGGGGACTGGGTTACGGGGATGGAGTGGAGGTGTGGGTTTAAGTGGGTGCTCTTTCCAAGAGCCAGTGCAGGCTTGATGGGTTGAATGGCCTCGTTCTGCACTGTAAATTCTATGATTCTATAATCTGCAGTAAGACAGTCTTGCTCCTGTACACAAGTCCTCTTGCCGTGAAGGCCAGCATACCATTTGCCTTCCAAACTGCATACTTGCTTTCAATGACTGGTGTACAAGGACATTATTACACCAATATTTGTCAATGTATCACAATTTAAATAATACTCTGCCATTCTGTTTTGACTGCCAAAGTGGACAACTTCACATTTATCCACATTATACTGCACCTGCCATGTATTTGCCCACTCACCAAACTTGTCTAAATCATCTTGAAGCCTCTTAACATCCTCCTGAACACACAATTCCATCTGGTTTTGTGTCGTTAGCAAACTTGGAAACATTACATTTGATTCCCTTATTGAAATAATTTATGCATATTGTAAATAACTGGGGCCCAACCACTGATCCGTACCATGCCCCATTAATCAGCACCTTCCACTCCTGGGGCGGAAAGGGGGTCGGAGAATCGCCCGGGGCCGGCGTCAATCCCGCCCCTGCCGTGTCCCAAATTCTCCGCCCCCCGAGATTCGGTGGGGGCAGGAGTTGCGCCGCGCCGGTCGGCTGGCCCCCCCGCGGCGATTCTCCGGCCCGCGATGGGCCGAAGTCCCGCTGCTGACAGGCCTCTCCCGCCGGCGGGAATCAAAACACCCACCTGACCGACAGGATTGGCGGCGGGGGCGGGCTCCGGGGTCCTGGGGGGAGGGGCGCGGGGTGATTTGACCCCGGGGGGTGCCCCCACGGTGGCCTGGCCCGCGATTGGGGCCCACCGATTGGCGGGTGGGCCTGTGCCGTGGGGGCACTCTTTTTCTTCCGCCCCGCCATGGCCTTCATCATGGCGGGGGCGGAAGAGACCCCCTCCTCTGTGCATGCGCTGGTATGACGTCAGCAGCCGCTGACGCACTGGCGCATGTGCGGACTTCCGCCAGCCGGCGAAGGCCTTTAGGCCCCGGCTGGCGGGGTGTCAAAGGCTGTTCGCGCCGGCCGGCGGAGCGGGAGCCACTCCGGTGCGGGCCTAACCCCTCAATGTGAGGGCTTGGCCCCTAAAGGTGCGGAGAATTCCGCACCTTTGGGGAGGACCGACGGCGGAATGGTTCACGCCACTCCGTCCCGCCGGGACCCCCCGCCCCGCCGGGTAGGGGAGAATCCCGGCCCGGATCTCTGTTTCCTTTCTGCTAACAAATTCTCAATCCATGCCAATATGTTACCCACAACTCAATGCACTTATGGTTTGCACACTAAACTCTTCTGTGAGACTTTATCAAAGGCTTTCTGAAAATCCAAATTCACCAAATCTGCTGGTTCTCCCTTCTCTATTTTACTCGTTGCATCCTCAAAAATCTGCAGTAACTTTGTCAAACCGTAATTCTCCGATCCGCCAGCCACGGGTTTCTCGGCCACAAGCCGTTCGCTGACTTCAGGATTCTATCTTCCCGGCGATTGTCAATGGGATTTCCCATTGTAACCATCCCATGCTGCCGCGAAACCCACTGGTGGGGTGCGTTGCCAGCGGGAAAAGTGAGTCATAATGACCAGAGAATTCAGGCCATGATTTCCCTTTCACAAACCCGTGTTGACTTTGTGTAACTCTGTTAATATTTACTCAGTGAACTGTTATCACATCCTTGATAATAGATCAGCATTTTCCCTACTACTGATATTAGGCCAACTGGTCTGTAATTCTCAGTTTTCTCCCTCCCTCCTTTTTCCAATAGTGGGGTTGCATTTGTTCCCTCCATTCAGCTGGGACTGTTCCAGAATCTACAGAATTTTGGGACATGACAACTAATACATCCACTGTCTCCATTGCCACCCCCTTTAGTGCCGTGGGATGCAGATTATTAGGCCCTGGGGATGTATCAGCTTTCAGACTCATTCATTACTCCAGCGCTATTGTTTTACAAATACTAATTTCCTTCAATTCCTCCTTCTCACCATACTTCTGCTTCCCTCGCGTTTCTTTGAAGTTAGTTGTATCTTTGTTTGTGAAGACAGGAATAAAGTTGTTGTTTAATTACTGCACAATTTTCTTGTCCATTATCAATTCTTCCATTTCGAACCACAGGAGACCTTCATTTGACTTCACTAATCTTTTTCTTTCTACAGACTGTGAGAAGGTTTTACAGTCGCTTTTATGTTCCTTGCAATTTTACCCTCATGCTCTAGTTTTCCCTACTTAATCCAGCTCTTGGTCCTTCTGCTGATTTCTGAACTGCTCCCAATCCAGAGGCTTGCTACTTTTTCGAGCAACTTTATATGACTCTTCTTTGGATCTAATAGTAGCTTTAAATTTATTTTGTTAGCCATGGTTGGGCCATTTTGCCTGTTGTGATTTTGTGCCAGAAAGGAATGTATCACTGCTACAATGCACGCATTGATTTGTTTCTTAAGTATTAGCCATTGCTTATCCACCGTCAGGCCTTTCAATGAAGTTTCACGGTCGATCACAGCCAACTCATCCCTCATACCTTCACAGTTTCCTTTTAGATTTAGGGCCCAGTTTCGGATGGTGTCTGCTGCCCTTATCTTTCTAGATGATAATGGTTGTAAGTTTGTAAATTGCTGCCTGAGAAGGCTTGGTAAGTTCTCATAAGCTGACCAGTTTCTAAATCCCTGGGCATGTTCTGTCTTCCTTCTGAAATATAGGAATTGCATTAGCTATCGTCCAGCCTACTGCATTACACCTTTGACAAATTATTAATGGCTGGATTCTCCTTCCTGAGGCTAAGTGTCGACACCGGGGCAGGATTTGTGGACTTCCATGGCAGCAAAACTGGCGTCGTCCCTGTACCGATTCAGTGACCATTGAGGGGCTAGCACCAGCACCAGCACAATCGATTCCAATGAGAAACGGTGCGGGATTCGCCGGGTTCGCGATTGGCACTCAGAAGGCTGAAAAGCTGCAGCCACATATACATAGTCAGCGGCGTGCGCAGCTGCATGTTTGCCTGGCAGGCTCTAGCAATGGTGTTTTATGCCCGTCCACCCTGATCCCTAGTTGTGCCACTGGCTCGGGGGGGGGGGGGGGGGGGGGGTCCTGGCCACCCACTGCTACTCACCCAGGCCTGCCAGAAGCCCCCCAGCCAGCGGCATGACTGTTTGAAAACTATGATGATATTGGACACTTTCCGAACCCCCTCTCTCTCCTTCAGCAGCCACGGCACCTGTTTCACGATCTTTAAAAGCACAATTGAACCTTGCCATCTGGAATTCGCCCCGGCCCGGACACGGAAAGGATTGACAGATTGATAGCTCTTTCTCGCAGAGGCCCGGGAGAATATTGGGCCAGGCCCGCTAATGATCTGTCAACGGTGTTTACCTTACATGTGTTCTGGTACGCCCCTGTCGAGGTAACGGAAAATTATGATTTGGCATGAAACCGGCGCTCGCCACAATTTCGGCATCGCAACTGATTCTCCGCTCAATCGTGTTTCCCGATTCTGCCGTCAGCCGTCGGAAAGTCCCACCCTAAATATGTGTAGGAATGCCTTTGCTAACTCTTGCCTAGATTATTTTAAAATGCTTGGATGCATGTTCGAGTTTGTTTAGTTTATTCAATACAGCTTTTTTTTTATTTTAAATGCACTTAACTTATTGCTCATCTCATCCTTCAATGTCATGTCTCCATGTTCTATCTCCCTGTAAAGTACTGAAGGAAAATAATCATTTCACATTTTGGCCATCTCTCTATCATTGCCTTTGGCATTATCCTGATTATCCCTTGATAGTCCTATTCTCATCACAGCCTCCATTGTTAAATCCATTTTCCTGTAAAATATTTTACTATTTTGTTTATGTTCTTTGTTAATTTTATTAATTAGCAGCCACATGCTGGAGCCTTGTCACATCGCCTGTCCTGTAATCCTTAATGTGTTTTAAATAGTTACTAAATTACAATATTCACTTTGTTATGTTATTAGTTTTTCACCAATTTGTATACGATTTTGAAGTTTAGATGATAGAATAGAACTTATACACTTACCAGGTACTCACCAATCAGATAATTCCTTTCCCTGTAGAAAAATAAAGAACCAACTTGTGAGAAATGTAGTAAAATCAAAAGAACAGCCCTTCCTATTCCTCCCCCTTTCTCACTCTGCTCGCTCCTCTGTCGTGTCAGGTACACTGGTATAACACTGGCTGCAACTGGATGCAGCTTAGATTAGAAAGATACTCCAGACCTTGAAGTTAGTTCAATTAGGTTTATTGAACTAATAGCACAGGTAGCACAGTTCTCTGTGAGTTCGACTCTCTGCTCACTTAAGTGGTTACTCTGTCTGACTGAACCAGACTAGCTCTTAGCCACGTGGTGGAGGTGTGAGATTGTAACAACACCCTTGACTGACTCTCTAGATGTTCATCAGTGGAAAGAGGCGGAGTGTGAGTGCCTTGTGTCTTTCATAGTCAGATCCCATACCCTGAGTGGCCTGCCTGCTTATTGGTCATGTCCTGTTCTCTGTGTCCATTAGCTGCTTGTCTGTATATCATTATGTGTGTGTGTGCAGATCATGACATCCTCCTCCCTCTCATCCCTCTTCCCCCTCACCCCTACCTTTCCCTCACAGCCCTCTAATCCAGCCCACCCACTCTCCTTCCCTCCCCTCACCGTCCCCTCCCCTCCACTCACCCCTCCTCATCTCCCCTCACCTCACACCTCCTCATCCCATTCCCCTTCTTCCCACCTCCACACCATTCACCCCTCCCTTCCCATCACCCCTTCAACCCCTTCCCTCCCCCTGCCCTTCCCCAGCCCTCCCCCTCACCCCCTTCTCTCCCCTTCCCCAGCCCTTCCCCTTCTCACCCCTGGATGGTGTCAAAATTTTTGTGCGGGCAAGAGGGGGGAGTATTCCATCACACTCCTGTCTGGTGCCTTATAGATTGTGGACAAGCCTTGGGGAGTCAGGAGGTGAGATACTCACTCCAGGATTCGCCTCTGGGGGGCTCTTATAGCCCTTGTATTTATTTGGCTAGTATAGTTCATTTCCTCGTAAATGATAAATCCCAGGATCTTGACAGTTGGGGATTCAGTTATAGTAATTTCATTGAATGTCAAGGAGCAATGATTAGATTCTTTCTTGTTCAAGATGGTCTTATCCTCGCACTTGTGTGACACACATGTTACTTGCCACTTATCAGCCTAAGCCTGGATATAGTCCATGTTTTATTGCATTTTGACATTCTGCAATGATGAGCAAAAATCCCCAATTTTGACCTCATAATGGAAGAAAGATCATTGATGAAGCAACAGAAGATGGTTGATCTGAAGACATTCCCCTGAGAAACCTCTGCTGTGATGTCCTGAAGCTGAAATGACTGACCTCCAACCACCACAACCATCTTTCTTTGTGCTAAGTATGACTCCAACCAACGGAGGGTTTTCCTCCAATTTCCATTGACTGCAGTTTTGCTAGGGCTCATTGATGCCACACTCAGTCAAACACTGCCTTAATATCTGTGGCAATGATCTCACCTCACCTCCGGAGTTCAACTTTATTGATTATTTTTGAATCTAGGCTGTAATGAGGTCAGGAGCTGAGTGACTCTGGCAGAACCCAAACTGAGCGTCATTCAGTCGTTTATTGCTAAGCAAATGCCGTTTGATTGTACTTTTGATGATCCCTTCCATCATTTTACTGATTATCAAGAGTAAACTTGTGGAGTAGTAATTGGCCAGTTCAGATTTGTCCTGCTTTGCCCTGCTTTTAGTCTGCAAGACATACCTGGGCAATTTTCCACATTGCAATGTAGATGTGAGTGTTGTAGCTGTACTGGAACAGCTTGGCTCGGGTCGTGGGAAGTTCTGGAGCAAAGGTCTTGAGGACTATTGCTGGAATATTGTCAGGGTGCATAGCCTTTGCAGTATCCAGTGTCTTCAGCCTCTTCTTGATATCACATGAAGTGAATCGAATTGGTTGAAGACTGACATCTGTGACATTGGGGAGTTCCAGAGGAGGCCAAGTTGAATTATCCACTTGGCACTTCTGGCTGAAGATTGTGGCAAAGGCTTCAGCCTTATCTTTTCCACTGATTTGCTGGGTCCCCCATCATTAAGGATGGTGATATTTGTGGAGCATCCTCTTCCAGTGAGTTGTTTAATTTTCTACCACCATTCATTTGTTTTTCTTTTTATTTAATAAATTTAGACTACACAATTCTTTTTTTCCAATTAAGGGGTAATTTAGCGTGGCCAATCCACCTAACCAGCACATCTTTGGGTTGTGGGTGTGAAACCCACAGACACGGCGAGAATATGTGAACTCCACACGGACAGTGACCCAGGGGCTGGATTCGAACCCGGGTCCTCAGCGCCGCAGTCCCAGTGCTAACCACTGTGCTACATGCCGCCCCCAGTCTACCACCATTCATGAGAGTTGTGAACTTGTGGAATTCTCTGCCACAGAAAGCTGTTGGGGCCAGTTTGTTGGACATATATCCAAGAGGGAGCTGGATATGGCCCTTGCGGCTAAAGGGATCAAGGGGTATGGAGTGGGAGTGGGATGCTGAATTTGCATGATCAGCCATGATCATATTGAATGGTGGTGTAGGCTCCAAATGGCCTACTCTTACACTGATTTTCTATGTTTCTATGGCTGGATGTGACAGGACTGCATAGCTTAGGAGTGTGATTAGTGGGGGTTTTCTCAGCATCTGCATCGCTATCCAACAGCATTTTGCCAATTTTTCTGGCCTCAGGGAGTTTCTCCCTGCCGAGGCCACACTTAGAGGCATTTTCTCTCCCCTCCTACCTTCAGACTCTGCCCATCTTTTGACCCAACTCCTCACTTTCCCAAACTTGGAGAGACCTCTGGGATCCCCCTCCCCCACCCCTCTACCTGGCAAGGTATACCCCCTGGGCCTGACCCCTGACAATGCCACCCTGACACGTGGGCACCCTGGCACTGTGAGTCTTGCTCCCTGGCAGTGCTTCTGGCACCCTGGCAGTTCGACCCAGGCCCCCTGGCAGTGTTATATTGTGTCATATTGAGGAACTGCTGTCGGGTACTACTTAAATAAAAAATGTTAAAAAGACTCATATTAATGTCTTTCTCTCCAAAATAAGTGGCTTTTGTTTAAAAGCCAAAAGACCTGGAAAGGAGTGCAATTAGCAGGACCTCCTAATAATGATCAATTCAACCAGGGACATGGTCAGTTTTCAGCTTGGACCTGCTTCTAGTGCAATATTTTTTAAACTAGTGCAGAAGATCATTGAAACAACGAGAATTGTGCTGAATGTAAATTGTGCTTAAAATTCTGTACTCTTTTGGACTTATTGGACAATTTTGGGAGAACTGCACTCAAAAGATCAGCATTACTGAGCAGAAAGACCTTAATTATCCATGGAGCTGCAGCTCTGGATGTCCTTCCTTTCCCCCTCATAGCAACGTGTCTCGACTCTCTGAACAATCTTCTGTTTGAAGGCTTCCCATTTAGTTACTGTTTTACTTGCCGATCTTTAAGTACAATCCACCTGGGCCATATCTCTTTCAACTCACTGAAATTAGCCTTCATCGCAAGTTAAGTATTTGCACATTTGATTTTTCCTTGCCCTTTCCCTAATACGCCTAAACTTTCTTTATATATAAATTTCAAGTAACCAGTGTTTTTTTCAATTGAGGGTAGTTTAGCATGGTCAATCCACCTATCAGGCACATCTTTGGGTTGTGGGGCTTAGATCCATGCAAACACAGGGAGAATTTACAAACTCCACATGGACAGTGACATGGGGCAGGAATTGAACCCGGATCCTCGGCACCATGGGGCAGCAGTGCTAACCACTGCACCACCGTTCTCTCGAATGCTTTACCACTGAAACGTGCCCTGCTTTCCCTGGAAGTAGATCCGGCACTGCTTTTATCCTCATTGGCAGGGTCATTCTGGGTCACCAACTCTCAGGGAGAATATTAAAGACACTTAAGGCATGGGGAATGCACAAGTGGGCAGGGATGCACCTGTGAGAATGGTGGTGGGAGGAGAGATGCTGGCGAACCTTTTGATCAGAGGTGGTGGGCTGGCAAACCTGTGAGAGTTGGAGTGTTGCTCAGAAACCAGAAGCAGTGTGCTGCACATGTGCAACACTCAAATGTCTGAAATAAGTGGAAAGAAACACATTCTGGAAATTTACGGGGTATAGCTGCTTAAATCTGGGATGGTTTGTCACCTTGAGCACTAGACTCGAAACACACTGATGAAGAAAATTCTCTTGTATATTTTTCACAAATTCCTCACCCACCTTGCTCTTGAACACTGTTATTTTCCCCGGCTACATTAGAATCATTAAAGTTTCCCATTATCACTACTCAAATGGTTTGACTGAATATTTGCTCCTCTAACTCCTTTCCATTATTTAGTGACCCTTTGTGTGCATCTAGTAGCGTATCAGCTCCTCCATTGTTCCTTATAGTTCTAAGCAAATAGATTTGGCTGGGATTTTCCGCTCTCATTCGCATCAGGTGTCATGGCGGCCGAGAGTGGGCAATATCGTGAGAAGCCAAGAACCTGTTCGGTCATCGTGCCCTCCAGCCATCAATGGAGGGTCATGTTTCTCCCTGCAGCAAGTCAGGATATAATTTCATTCATTTGCATCTTATTATAAAGACTCTTCATTGAAATTAACCCCCCACACTGGACCATTAGGTCACATCGGTGTGCAAATAGAATGATGCATTTCACAGTGAAAAATAAGTGACATGCATCTGGTGACCTGCACTTATCTCATTAGTTCACCTGCCTTGCATCACGCAGCATTTCAGTAATCAGTGCCAGGCTTCACAGGCAGCACAATATCGCTTTCAGGGGGTTGTCACAGGCAGGTCTTAATTTACTAGACCAGCAGTAAGGCTGGGATGGTAGGGTATGGGCTGCACTGGCGAACAGGAGCAGCTGGGCTCAGGTAGGCGAGGGGATGCAGGGCGGGAGCTCCACTGGGGGAGGTATCAGTGAGGAAGGTGCACTCAGGCACATGACTGTGGGGCAGGGTGCAGGGGTTAGCATCCTCAGAGCCAGGATGTGGAGAGGAAATGTTGCAGATTGACATACTTGGAGCATGCCCAGGATGTTGTGCGTAGTTCATGGTCATAGCATCATGTACCTTGGTGCGTGGTGTCAAAATGGGGCTCAATTGGCACATTCAGTCAGGGGAGGCATTTGCAATCTACGGATAGGGAGAAATGTTGGGTTATATGTTTAATGGTTTCAGCATGGCAAGGGGTGAAGTCCAAATATACACCCACATCCACTTGATCACATTCAGAATTTAAAAAACAGCAATGCACCTCAAACACGGTAGGATCAAGGAATACAGGGGGAAGATTGAGTAGTCTGCCAGGGAGGGAAACCTGGGGCGGGATTCTCCAATAATGGGGCTATGTCCCCAAGCCTGCGAAAAAACGCACGTGAATCACTGTGGACTTACCTGGAGTAAGTCCAGGGTGATTTTGCGATTTGCAGGGGGCTAGCAGGGCCCCGGAGTGCTCATCGCATCTCTAGTTGCCGATACGGGGCCCTGCACTTCCAGTCGGGGGTCTGTGCATGCGCATAGAGGCGGCCTATGTCGGCCACCCTGCGGCCACCCCGCTGGGTGGAACCATGAGACAACCATGCCGCGGGAACTCGGTCAGCTGCAGGGGCCTCTTTCAATGGCCCCCGACCAGCACCGCGTCGGTCGCACGCACCTGATTGGTGGCGATTCTCCGGGGACCGAAGAATCGCAGGAGCGGTGTCAGACTCGATCGCGAGTCTTATGCCTATTCTCCGCCCCCGTGCCGAGCGTGATTTCGGCGCGAAGGCTCAAAGAATTTCTCCCCTGAACTTTAAGCTCCTATGAGATAATGGGACTGGTTTCCATACTCACACAGGGAGTGTCTAAGCTGGTCTGGCAGTGAGAATTCAGCAACACCATCTTCCAACCTGCAATGATGGCGCAGTACCAAAAATTAAAAAGAGAAGCACTACTGGTGAGGGCTTTGTAGGTAGATTGGAGGTCTGCCACATGCACTGGGTGTTGGGGGGTGGTGGGGCACAGCTGAGACATGTTAGGAGCTTTTCAATGACAATGCAGGGAATTAGGAAAGTGAAACAATGATAACCATTCATGCAAGATTAATCCCGCAGATTGGCACTAATCAATCTCCTTGTTTCAACCCCATGTTCGTAGTACAGAAATCATCAAACCAGGCAATAGCTTCTTCAGTGACTAAATTGAGCTCTCTCAGGGGACCAGTCTTCAGTGTTATGAGTCCTTGGGGTGCACCACTGCTGCAGTCTGTCTTCCCTGCAAGGCCCCATCTGTGCCAGTTTGCTGCACAAGGGTACTGTGTGTACCCAATGTTGGCCTGGCAGGTTGAAGCTGGGTTAGCAGGTCGTGGGATCTGTGATGAGGAAGTGTTTTTTAATGAGACTAAGTGCTGATGCCAACGGAGAATCTGTGGACTTTTACGACAGAAAAATCGGCACCGCACCTGGACCGATTCCGCTACCATTGAGGGGCTAGCACCGGCGCAGTGTGGGACACAGTCGATTCCCATACAAAACGGTGCGGGATTGGCCGGGTCTGTGATTGACACTCGGGAGGCGGAAAAGCTGTAGCCGCACACGCCCCACACACACAATTATCAAAGCCAAAAAGATAGCACTGGTTGTGCTGGAGCATGCCCATATAGCTGATGGGTTGGTTGCGGCTAGAGTGCTCCCAGGGGGGTACCCTGGGGGGCACACCTATATGACCCCTGGCACTAGGTTTAAAGTGGGCTGTTAGCGGTGTGAGCAACTGTATGACCGCCTTGCTGGCTGTGACGTGGTGCTCCATGTCCGTCCACTCCGACCCCACAGCACACCTCCTGGCCACCCCCCACTTCTCTCCACGACCTGGCAGAAGGCCCCCAGCCAGCGGCACGACTGTCAGCAAACTATGGCATGTTGGATACTGACCGTACCCCACTCTCTTTCTCTCAGCAACCACCACGTCAGGTTCATGATTTTTGAAAGCACAAATGTATCACACTGTCGGGAACTCGGCCTATTGGAGGCGGAGAATCATGGGTGGGCCCACCAAAGATTTGCAAACGGTGTTTGAAATACGCGTGGAGTGAAACGCAATGACGCCATTTTCGAGGTGATAGAGAATCGCGATTTGGCATCAAACCGGCGCCGGCCACGATTTTGGCATCGGAAGCCATATCCGCCCGATCGCCCTCCCCGATTTCTGCTAACGGAAAATCCCCCCCACCATGTCTTCTAGTTTAGAAAATGCCTGAGAGGCACAGCAGATATCCTCAGCACAGATAAACCAAGACAGGGTTAGAGGCAGATTGTTGATATAGAGATTGAAAAGAATTGGGATTAGAACAGATCTCTGGGGAAGCCCATTGGGCTGTTTCCACCAGGTTCCCATGTGCACCCGGAGCCGCCTATCCTAGAGTAATAGTTCAATGGTGTCAGTAATCCATGGAGGGAGGACTCTTGAGATTTTGACAAGAAGACCAATGTGCCAGACTGTGTTGCATGCTGTAATGAGAACATTGATATGCACCCTGCACTGGCTATCATTTCAGGGGCATGTACTTTTTGACGCGGGAAAGCCCTTGAACCCACAATCACTGATGAGTCTTTGACAGAAAGCGAACCTTTGGAGACTAATACTGACTTTTGTCTGTTTCTCATTCGCAAAGGAATCCATCACAAGATGGATGCTGGTTTTAACACTGCCTGCATTATCACAGAATGCCAGGAGAGAAGAAGGAGACAATTACGATGAAGGCATTGTGGTGGTATGGATATGAGCACTGCCATTGGTGCAGAGCACTGGCTCCCCATTGGCTTTGGCTGGTCATGTGCCTCTCGTCCGATTGGTTGGGACTAGTCATGTGACTGCTCTCCAATTGGTCGAGAGGCAAGTAGGCCCCGCCTCCGAGACGGGGTATAAGTACCCAGAGTTCCCGGCGGTCAGCCTTTCTCTGTAGTCGACCACCGGGCTAACAACTAGCTGATTAAAGCCACAGTTCAGATCCTAATTGTGTCTTGAGTCGAATTGATGGTACATCAGGCATCTAGCGCGCCAAAAGAGCTCAACCTTCAGGACCTAGGGTGTGGGTGCGGGTGAGCACTGTGACAGGTTTTCTGCTGTGGTGTCCTCTGGTTCCTCATTCGTGGTGTCATTGGAGCTGGAGCTGAGGGCCTTGTGGATGCCCTTGGGAGCTTCCAGAGGTGCCTATGAAATAAAGGAGAGATAATTAATGCGGAGCAGGTGACTCTAAAACAGTACAAAGCACTCACAGTGTGGTTGTCTGAGGGATCAGCTGATGCATGATCCTCACTTGGGTGTGCACTGCGCACCTCACCATTAGCATAGGCATGGTCGATGTTTTCTCCACCAAGCTCTGTGGTTCAGTTTTCAAAATGAGAGCACCTTCATTTCTAACTCTCCACCCCCAGTCTGGGAACACTCTCTGTGCTTGTGTGCAATTTTGTCCTGCATAAAGACAGATGGAGCTACTGTTAGCAAAACACATGATAGTGCAGATGACAAATTGCCTGACGTGTGGATGGTGAGGCTGGATGGGAAGAAGAGGGCGCAAGCTCCAGAGCAGATCAGGCCATATGGAGATGTGAAGATTTGTGTGAGAGAGTGAGGATGATGTCACTTGAGCGGGCACTATGTGAGATTTAAAAAAAAAAAATTTTAAAGTGCCCAATTTTGTTTTTCCAATTAAGGGTCGATTTAGCGTGGCCAATCCACCTACCCTGCACATCTTTGGGTTGTGGTGGTGAGACCCACGCAGACACAGGGAGAATGTGCAAACTCCACATGGACAGTGACCCGGGCCCAAGATTGAGCAGGGTCCTCAGCGCTGAGAAGCAGCAGTGCAACCACTGCACCACCGTGTTGCCCCGAGATGGGCATTGTGTGAGATGATGTGAATGTGTGATGGGCTGGTCAGTGTGAGTTGAGAGTGATGAGATGGTTGACATCATTCATCCTCTTCCTGCACTTGGTGGTTGACCTCTCCTGTAACGCATTGGCATTGAACACCAATGCCACCATTTCCCAAGCCAGATTGGTCACTTTTCTGGACCTTCTGCGGCCCAAGTGGGGGTAGAGGACATTGCGACAGATCTCAACTGCATCAGCATGAACTTTGGTGAAGTGTCACTGAATTTGGGGACTACTCTGTTCTTGTGTTTCAATGCCATGTCTTCAGTGGAACTGTTCTGGTTTGCCACATTGAGAAGGCTGTGCGCAGCTGCACCTTAAATATGGCACCCATAATGAGGAAGCCAATGATGTGACCGGTAAGTCAAAGGGAACCCGCCTGTTTCCCATGGATGAATAACTAATGCGGTAGGGAGCAGACAAAACGGTGGGAAAAACCCACCATTGCAGTCGGTAGGTAGAACACCCTTCTCACGCCTGCCCCTGCACTGAATGTGCCTTTGAACCGTCAAGCACATCATCCCATTCTCGTGCTGCAACAGGTCAGGGGCTTCCACCCTTGCCTTTTGTTTTTACCTTCCCTATCTTTCCTGAGCACATTGTAGCCAGTAATATTAAGTATTACAAGAAGTAGAAGAGCACAAAAGAAGAGAAGAGGTGAGAAGTGAAGAAAACATATAGGAGAAGAGGAAAGAAAATATAAACAGCAGAAAGAAGCAGAAGTAAAAGACAAGATGGAAGAACAGAAGAGAAAGAAAAAACAGCAGCATAAAAGATGACAGAGAAATGTAAAATAATAATTCCCTCACTCTAAGTGTGCATCACACTGGGAGATTTTAATCAATATATATTAAAGTTAATTAAAATTATCAATAAATCTTGAAATAAAACATGTTAAATTGATTGCTCTATCTATTCCAAGCAGGTGCACAATATTAACAGAGATTTAGATTTAATTTTGAACTCATCTAAAATCTACTCCCTAATAAAGCAAAATAACATGCTGGGCAATACATTTTCTAAGCTACCTAATTGACTATAAATTAAAAGTAATGTTGTGATATGTTATTGAATGCTGTGGTTGTCTTGCTGGATTTGAACTGTTTTTGTTTTGACTAAACTTGCAATGCAACTTTGCTACAGCAAACCTGTAATTTCTAAATTCAAACAATATATATCATTGGATGTAAATGTCTCCCTAGAAATACATTTATTATATTTATATTCCTTTAACACGGCCCTCAAAAATATCTGTATCTTATGCTGCATTGAGACTTTAGGAGGCAATTCATGTGACACTCAAGGCACTTTGATAGCTCTTATAGTA
Source organism: Scyliorhinus canicula (assembly GCF_902713615.1). Classification (NCBI taxonomy): domain Eukaryota; kingdom Metazoa; phylum Chordata; class Chondrichthyes; order Carcharhiniformes; family Scyliorhinidae; genus Scyliorhinus; species Scyliorhinus canicula. Next base: position 134,443,240 of record NC_052150.1, read on the forward strand.
TGCTTCATCTCTTTAGGGTGTTGTTAATGTCCTTGGAGGAAGATTTATTTTTCTCGACATATTGTGAGAAATGAAATTGCAAATGTGTTCTGTAAAAAACTGGTTTATGATGTTGTTACACACAGTGCACAGAGGAAATTTTCAGCTCATCTTCCTTGAAAGCATTGCCTGAAACATTGGCATCATCTAGCTGGGCAAATCAGGGGCAGGTGGTGGGGAGAAGCGTTTCCACCCATGAGAATTTTAATCACCATGCTAACTGATGACGTTTTTTTTAAATGTATTTTGAATGCTTTGCCTATTTATGATGCACCCAAGATCTTCCAGTTTGTTAATTACTATAAGTAATAACTGTTTCTGGGAGATGTGGTAAATCACTGTATCAATCTTATTGCCGCTTTCTCTAATCTGAGCCTGCAGTTCTGTTTGTAATGACAGTAATTGTTCAGCATTCACTGAGATGCCAAAAATCGCCGACTAATAATTGTGACAAAATGGAACACTGACTCTGATTTTCTTCTCCAGCAGCTATCTTGATACACTAATATGTTAATGTGTTAATGATAAGGCTGATAAGGGACTATATCAGACGAAGACATTTCTTGCTTTTGCACGGATTTTGATATTTAAGCTGAGTGACTCATTACTTTGTTGGATTATTGCTCAAATGTATATTTGCTTTTTAAATCCAATCAGGAAGACAATCTGGTTGATGCATGGCTGAAAGGCCAATACTGTCAAACATTTGTGTTTGTAAGTTGGAGCTTGTTGTTGTTCTTGTGTAGATTGCCAGTACCACAGTGACTTAACGTCAAAGCAGAAACGATTTTTCAAAGTGTTTTATGTGTCAGCATTTTGGTTTTGTTTAGTGATAGAACATACAAAACAATCACCATACTGTCAGTATATAAATCCTGCAAAAGCTCTTTCTTGATGGTTCAATTTGGAATCTTGTTATTATCTCTGAAAATATTCAATTTACCTCAGGTTCTGCAAGAAAATTCTCTGAGGACCTTGTCTGGTGGCTCTATTGTCTGTCAGATCCTTAATGAGTACCTTAAATTATATCAAGCATCTTCTGAAAGGATGTGAGATATGATGGAAGCACTGTGTATTGTTCACTAACAATAAAAGCGTTCATTGTTACCCAAAACATACCTTGACAGATTAGTTCACACATAAAATAATAACGCTAATTTTAAACCCAGGCAAACGGCAGACTTGAGGTGGGTGTTGAGGAGGGACATAAATGTGAAGTCTGCCCAAAATCATTGATGTGAGATCCAGGCTATCTTAACTTATGGACCTCATTTAAAAACATTCGAACCGTTCCTGCCTTAAGCACAGCCTTACACCGTTAGGCAGGCATTATTATTTGCAAGCCTGACACAAGACTCCCTCAACAAGTGTGTGACTTGGAGTTTAGACATGGCAAGCGAACCCCAGGAATGCAGAGGAAACGCTTCAAGGATACCCTCAAAGCCTCCCTAAATAAGTGCAACATCCCCACCGACACCTGGGAATCCCGTGTCCATGACGACCTAAATTGAATTAAAAGTTTCCGGGGCGGGATTCTCCGACCCCCCGGAGGGTCGGAGAATCGCCCGGAGCCAGCGTCAATTCCGCCCCCACCGTGTCCCGAATTCTGCGCACCCCGAGGTTCAGCAGGGGTGGGAATCGCGCCGGTCGGCGGGCCCCCCCGCGGTGATTCTCCTGCCCACGATGGGCCAAAGTCCCGCCGTTGACAGGCCTCTACCCACGGCATGGATTAAACCACCTACCTGACCGGCGGGATTGGCGGGGCGACCTGACCCCGGGGGGTGCCCCCACGGTGGCCTGGCCCGCGATCGGGGTCCACCAATCGGCGGGCGGGCCTGTGCTGTCGGGGCACTCTTTTTCTTCCGCCGCAGCCATGGCGGAGGCGGAAGAGACACCCTCCCCTGCACATGCGCTGGTATGACGTCAGCAGTCGCTGACGCTCCGGCGCATGCGCGGATTTATGCCGGCCGGCCAAGTCCTTTAGGCCCCAGCTGGCGTGGCGCCAAAGGCCATTCACGCCAGCCGGCGGAGTGGGAACCACTCCGGCGTGGGCCGAGCCCCTCAATGTGAGGGCTTGGCCCCTAAAGGTGCGGAGAATTCCGCTCCTTTAGTGGCGGCCCGACGCCGGAGTGGTTCACACCACTCCAACACGCCGGGACCCCCCCCGCCCCGCCGGGTAGGGGAGATTCCCGGCCCTGGTTTCATCACCTAGAGCAAGCTGAAGCCAAACATCAACAGCGAAAGCAAAGCCTAGCAACCCAGACACCCCACCAACCCGCTCCTACAACCACCGTCTACTCCACCTGTGACAGAGATTTTAGGTCACGCATTGGACTCCTCAGCCACCTAAAAACTCATTTTTAGTATGGAAACAAGTCATCCTCGACTCCGAGGGACTGCCTCAGCGAAAAGAATGACGTGAGTCATTGAAGCAGGATTTGAACAAGATCGGCAGGAGGCCACTATTGCCGACACACGGCTATAGTCTCCGTAAGTCAGTTATGGGTCGGGAGGAGGCTAATTGACTGCGGTTGTGGAAGGTCCAGGTACAAAAGCCAGGACAGGGAAGGTCAAAGATTTCCTTTTTGAACCAATGGAATGAAACTCCTCCTAGCCCCCAAGGATACTGTACCTTTACAATGTGTGATGTACTTTCTCACCTTGATCCACTTCTGTTCATTGATGCCAGGTATTATAACCCTTGTGGAGGTCACTGCACCAGGACTAGCAGATTCTCTGTGACCTCCACTGAAATCGAGCTTCCCCGGTAACAAGCTCACATGGCTTACCCTTAACAGGGGGTTAGATCACAAGTATAAAAACCCCAACCTGGGTGCAGGTTGAAGAGGGAAACCCTTCAGGGAATGGAGCTCTTGTATATCGTAAATAAACCTAACCTTTATTTTCTACCTGCTTGGTGATTGCAAGCAACTTTAGCGGATTCTACACTGGCAATGAGGATGTGATTACCTGGATGTCCTTGGTCCTGCCTCCACATAAATGTTTCAGGACCATTCCAGGGAGCAATGTTCCTCATCGTCATAGACTCCCACTCAAAGTGGATGGAAGCAAATAAAATGCAAAGTATGGCAGTTCTAGCCACCATCAACAGACTGTGGCAATCTTTTAGCACAAAGGGGATACCAGAGGTGCTGGTCTCGGACAATGGGACAGCTTTTATGAGTGCGGAGTTTGGTGCTTTCATGACCGTAAATGGCATATGGCACATACACACTGCCTCGTACACCCAGTGTCGAATGGATTAGTGGAGTGCGCAGTCCAGACGTTTAAAAGCGGGATAAGAAAGCAGACCTCGGGGCCCTGGGAGACTCAACTGGTGAAATTCCGTTTTTGCTATTGGACAATGCTGCACGCCACGATGGGGGTCGCTCCAGCTGAATTGCTGATGGGCCTTCGTGTGGCTTTCGTACGCGTTTGAGTTTGGTTCTCCCGGACATTGGTGGGTTAATCTGCCAGGGTCAGGATAGAACCAAGGCTGGCGCAGGCTGGCTTAGGACTTTGCGCACCTTCGCTGTCGCAAACATATGGTGTACGTCTGCAATTTTGGGGAAGGCCGCACATGGATCCCGGGTATTGTGTTAGGTCTGACAGGTCTGGTCTCTTATCGAATGAGGGCACAGGGACATGAATCAAATTGGCATGTCGATCATCTCCGTGGGCGCATCCCTGATACATCAGATCTGATTTCAGCAGTTCCGGACTGAAACCGCCCCCAGCTTGAGTTACCGCATCCGTCCCAGCTGCTGCTGTTGGCCTGGCCACACCTTCTGTGGAGAAGTCGGTTTCAACATCGAGGACGGCGAGATGCTGGACAAGGTCCTGCTGAACTCCGATTCCGAGACTGACGTGGATGTATTGCCATCATCGGAGCCCTTTATGTCAGCGCCCAAAGCTGCCTCCATTCCGACGACCTCGCCAAGGCACACCATGCAGACACCCCTTCTGGACACGCCTCCAGATGCCACGCGATTGGCCCCCGATGGCTGTTCCCGGGCTAAGATGACAAGAGGTTCCTTGGGCCTGCCCATGGACATGAACATATCTCCGGATTTTGTTGGGGACGGGGGGGGGAGTGTTATAACTCTCGTCGCGGGCAGTGCAGCAGGACCATCAGATTCGCCATCACTTCCACAGAATACAAGCTTCCTCAGTAACAAGGGGGCAGGGTTTCCCCATAACCAGGGGTTAGATCACTTGTATAAAAACCCCGACCTCGGTGCAGGTTGGGGAGCCAGACCCTTCGGGAAGTAGAGATCTTGTATATCGTAAATAAACCAAACGTTTGTGTTGTGCTATGCACATATACATATCTGTATATAGCTGTATATAATTGCAGCAATGTAGAAACTGTCTTTAGCAGTACCAATGTATATAGCTGATCATCAATACTTGTAATGACAGTTATGATCTCCTGCCAGTAGGTGGAACCAGTTATATTTATCGGATGACGGATGAGACGCAGGCACTTGGTAGCAGGACGGATAACAGGACAGTCGCATCCCACTTTAGCTCCACAGTAACTTAGATAAAATTGTCTGTACATAGAATGGTTGGTTACCTCAACACGTGTTGAGAAAAAATACTTGTTATAACCAAACACACATGTTCTATGCATTGCTTCATGATCAGGGAAGCCATCGAACACGACAATTTATTTTCTATCTGCTTGGTCAATGCGTGCTACTTTAGCAGATTCTACACCAGGCCTCCCATGAGGCCAATACTAAGTCAACTTTATGTCACAAGGTTAAAATGGTGTGGAGCTGACTGACTTCATCAGACCTGGAATTTTGAATTGGAATGAAACCCTTGCTTGACTGGAGGGGAGGTATGAAACACTCACTGAAATGTGGTTGTTGAAATGAGAGGTCAGGGAGTTGCATGCTGGCACCATCTTAAATATCCACCTGCCCAGTACTCACCGGGAGCAGTTTATAATCATGGTTAACCTCTTAGTTCACAGGTAGGAAGAGCTCATTTCCCCGTTCAACTGTAGAATTCTATAATGCAGAATGAGACCATTCAGCCCATCATGTCTGCACCAACGCTCTGAAAGAGCACCTCACCTAGGTCCACTTCCCCCGTCATATTTCTGTAACCCATAACCCCACCTAACCTGCACATCTTTGGACTAAGGGGGCAAACCGGAGCTCCTGGAGGAAACCCATGCAGATTCCACACAATCACCCAAGGCCGGAACTGAATGTGGGTCCCTGGTGTTATGAGGCAGCAGTGCTAACCACTGTGCCACCATGCAACCCCATGTATTACAGACATGTATACTTTTGTGCTGAGCAGGTGTAAAGTATTTTGTGTTACTTCAAATCATGACAATTCATAATTGCGGGGCAGCATGGTGGCACAGTGGTTAGCATTGCTGCCTCACGGTATATTCTCCCGTGTTTTTGGGGGTTTGACCCCCACAACCCAAAGATGTGCAGGCTAGGTGGATTGACCATGCTAAAATTGCCCTTTAATTGGATAAAACTGAAATGGGTTCACTAAATTTATAAAATTCATAATTGCAAATTTTTACCTCTTGCAGTAACATTTGAGCCAACGATGCAGATAATCACTGGGTCAAACATTCATCTGAAAGTCAGGGACATTTTACTTCTATTAACACCAGATCAGAAGACATAGCATTTTCTAACTAAATATTCTGTGCGCAGTGAGAAGATTTTTCAGTCAGTTATGTTTCTAATGGTCTGAAGAATGATGTAAAGATGTATAACTACTTTTATGTTGTTGTGAAGTGGGTTCCTCTCGGGAACAATATGAAGATTACAGTTCAAGGCCTGAGAGACAGAGAGCCTCTTTGTCGTTATGAAAAAGGCTGTAGTGCCTTGATCCCAAGGTCCGGGCCTCAAACAAACATGGCACCTCCATTTTTGTAGGGGGAGAGGAAATGGGAACGGGTTCTAAGTTGCCTCCCGCCAGGTCAGATTTCCGACAGTTTAGGAGTAGGATACACAATGCAAGTCGATCAGACTACATAAGGGGTATGGCAGGCTTGTGTGTGGGCAGCCCTTTTAGAAAGGTAAGGTACCATTTTGGATCTGTTCCAGGGACTCCTTTTGGAGAATTCAAGTGCCCTTTGGGAGAAGAAAGCTGCCTACCAGCAAAGATAAGAGACTGGATTCTCTATTTTAGAAACAATAGTGTTGATGCCCGGAGCAATTCATGAGTCGTTAATGGGCCAGCACCGGTGCCACGTGGAATCCGAGCAATTCCAATGAAAAATGGTGTCCGATTCATCGGGGTCGGGATTAACACTCGTGAGGCTGTCAAGCTGCAACAGCATATCAGCACACCACTCCACACACACACTCATTCCAGCCAAGAAGATGGCAGTATGGAGAGAAGCTCCCCAGTTTGCGGGTGCGGAGCTGGAGACCTTGCTGGCCACCGTGGAGGAGAGGCGAGCCACCCTGTTCCCTGGGATGGGAAGGAGGATATCACCCACCACCATACATCGGGGCTGGGCACAGGTAGCAGAGACCTTGAGCACCATGGGCCCCACTGCCAGGACCAGTCAGCAGTGCAGGAAGAAACTGCACGGCTTCCTCAGGGCGGCCAGAGTGAGTAGGCAGCACCGTTGCATTGACACCAACTCCCATCAGAGACACCGATAACCACGGTCTCCCATCCCACATGGTGGGCAATTGAACTGGAGGGGGACTGGTTGCTGAACCTGCGGCCTCTCACTGTAGCGGAGCGGTGGGCACTGGACCTGGATGGTGGGCCCGGAAAGAGAGGGCAGTTGCAGAAGCGGAGGTTGGCATCGAGCAACCAAATGAGACACCGCTGTGTTGCGGTTTCCCATGACACATGCGGCACCGCCACCGCCCACACCAGGCACCACCCTCCCAACGCCTACACCAACCCCCCTCACCACCTCCACACATGCACTTTTTGAAGAGGCTCCCTGTGGACTCACCAGCACAGTACCCATCACCTACTCCTCCCTTGGGGTGCCAGATGGCCCCCGGGCTACTCCAAGGAATGGGGATGCAACAGAAGCGAACTCCAAGGGCTTCCCCGCCACCTGGCACTGCCAGTCCTGGAGGGGAGCTGCTGCACTTCCTCCCTCCTTTCCCTGGCGCATCCGATGGGCAGCGGGCAGAAGAGGGTGGCAGCATGTCACCTTGGACCCCCAAGCAACAGCCTGGCCCATCCAGGCCCAGTCGCTCCAGAGGACAGCCACCAAAGGGGACCCAGGACACAGGGCAAGATTCGCAGCAGGCTGCCTCCACTCCTGATGTACTGCCTGGGGATCCACCTCGACGTAATATTACAATAATAATCTTTATTATTGTCACAAGTAGGCTTACATTTGTAATGAAGTTACTGTAAAAATCTCCTAGTCGCCACACTCCGGCGCCTGTTCAGGTACACTGAGGGAGAATTCAGAATGTTCAATTCGCCTAACGGGATGGCTTTCGGGAAACCTCTCCCTGTTTGTGGGAGGAAACCGGAGCACCCAGAGGAAACCCACGCAGGCACGGGGAGAATGTGCAGACTCCGGACAGGCGGTGACCCAAGCCGGGAATCAAACCTGGGTCTCTGATTCTGTGAAGCAATAGTGCTAGCCAGTGTGCTCATAAGGACTCGTAAGGCCAGAAAGTTAAACAACTGCTAAGATGGCATGGGTGCACCACTTAGGACAGTGTTAGAGGCTGGGGCACAATCCTTTATATTGATGTTCACATGCACTTTGTTATTAAACACCATGCACAAAAGTTGTAGCCTGTCTCAGTGCGCGTTTAGAAGGGTTTGAGGGATGGGTTGAGCTGACCTGGGCTGGCTTCAGAGGATCTGCTGGGGGGAGGTGAGTGGACAGTGGAGGTGGCCGCAGAGGGGGCACTTAGGGGTGGGCGGTGGTGGGGGGGGAGATGGGTAGATGGTGGATGTGGTCGTGGGCCAGGGCCCCCAGGTCGATCACTGCACATCGCCCGTACTCTGTTCCTCCCTTTCACCCAACACCACCCCCCAAACACCGTCCGCACCCCAAGAGTCCGGTGAGATTGTGTGATGGAATGACCAGCTCACGTGCAGGCTTCACCCATGCGGATAGTGGAAAGTTCCACCGTGGGCAGGAGTCAGACATTGTCAAACGATGCGGAACCAGATGACCAGAGCTCATTGACCTGGGGCATTCCAGAGATGGTGGCGAACCCCGCTGCCCGGGCATCCTGGTCAGCTCGGTCCACATTGAACTTGACATATTGTGCCAAGTAGGCATATAGAGCCTCCTTGACAGCATGGATGTATTTGTGCACCGTGCTCTGCGAGATCTTGGACAGGTCCCACTCAGCACCTGGAAGGACCGATGGCAGAAAGGTTCCGGGTGACTGTTACCTTGACAGCCACCGGGAGCGGGTGTCCTCGCCCATTCTCCCGTGGTGCCAGGTGTGCCATGATCCGGCAGATATGCTCAGCCGGAGTTTTCAACAGCTTGCCCAGTCCGGCAGGTTCTCGAATGGCAGGTGCTGCTGATACCCATGAGGCCTCATGCGGGCCTCCGTCCCACTGGCTTCTCCTCGGCCTGCTGGGCGGCTGGCTTTACATCTGGGACAAGCACCATCAGTGCAGGGTCCTCCTCGAGCAGCTCCTCTCGTACAGCCTTAGTGCATCCCCAAGGGCTGTGGTGACCAGGACGAATGTCATCATTGCTAGCTGAATTCCGAAGTCCATTGTCTGTAGGGGGTGGAAGGTAGACATGTTAGCATGGTGCGTACCCCTGTGCCCAACTGGGTCCACCCGCCTTTCCCTCACCTTGTCGCCTCCCATCCCCACACCCACATCCGGCCATTCCTCCTGGCAATCTGCCCTCCTCACCGGCACCTGTCCCTGCTGGCAGGGGTACACGTAGCTGGCCCGACCTATTAGGTGGAACGCTCTGTGACCCCAGTCTGGCGCCAAACTACAGGGGCTACTGTGGACATTGGACGGGCTGTGTGCTGCCCCGGTTGTGGGGAGGGGGGATTCACTGCGCAACCACGGGCCAAGATGGGTGGTCAGTGGGGGGTGCAGCAATGTGGTTGTTGTGCCATGCAGGGTGCGGTAGTGGTGATCCGTGCCTGGACACCCTGGTCCCGGGGGGAGTCACCCCGACTCCATGGTCCATCCCCCTGTCACCCCCTACTACCCTCCATCCCTAACGGACGCCCCCATCCCCTGCAGCCAGCCCTGCCAGCGAAAGGGCCGGCAGCCCACTGTCACTCCTCTGCGAACATTTCCTACCTCCTCTCCTACCCTCAACAGCCACGGCGCCTGTTTCCCAATTTTTAAAACCACAAGTGAAGCTCGCCATCTGTAATTCCTCTTGGCGGTGCGGAGCATCGTAGCTGCCCTGGAGAATACTGGATCAGGCCCGTTAAAGATGTGCCAACGGCGTTTACTGTACGTGTGGAGTAGAACACATTGACGCTGTCAATGCACCAGAGTATGGCATTCTGTCGGGTGCCCGGTGCAAACCATGGTTTTCACCTCGCAGGCCATTCTTCGCCCAATCACGTTTCGCACTTTCGGTGTCACTAGACGGAGAATCCCACCCAAGGTGCCTTTGGGATTTATAAAATTATATATGAATGTTTGTAAAAAGTGTATTAGCTCATTGGAAATGGGAAGAGGAGCTGTCAACTTATCAGGTTGAAAGACATTTAAAAAAAAAAATTTAGAGTACTAAATTATTTTTTTCCAATTAAGGGGCAATTTAGCATGGCCCATCCACCAATCCTGCACATCTTTTTGGGTTGTGCTGGTGAGGCCCATGCAGGCACATGGAGAATGTGCAAACTCCAAATGGACAGTGGCCCAAGGCCGGGATCGAATTCGGATCCTCAGCGCTGTAGGCAGCAGTGCTAACTACTGGGCCACCGTGCTGCCCAAAATTCCTGCCCTTTTAACATCTGAGAAAGAAACAGTCTGCAATTGGTGTAACTCTGTATGGGACTCACCCAGCTGGGAATGATGGTTCCCTGGTGCTGTTTGGGCTGTGTGTTTACAGGCACTAGTATAACAGGTCAGCTGCTGTCACAACTGACAGGACCCTGAGATGTGTAGCCGGATCCTGTGTAAATACTGCGGTGATGTTGAATAAATGTCTTTCTTATGAAATCTTCGGACTCGCCCTTTGCAGTTTATTGCAGCAGTATTTAAAAAAACATTGCTTGCTGCTTTGCTCTGTTTGTTGACATAGGCCTAAGAGTTCTCATTACTGGATTAGTTCTGCATGTCTGATTTCCCAACCTTTCATTATCACAGTAGGGTGCCTTTTGTTTGACAGCTCCTCGTAGTTATATAGGGCGCAATTCTCCGCACTCACGACAGTGCGGAGAATAGCGGGGGTCGTAAATTTTTATGGCCACGCTAGTCCGACACCACCCCGCTATTCTCCCCCCCCCCACGCCCAGCTCCCGACACAAATCGCTGCCGCCGTTTTTTTTACGGCCAGCAGCGATTCTCAGCTGGCCGATGGGCCGAATTCCAAGCCCTTTACGGCCGTTTTTACGAACGGCAAACACACCTGGTCTGGCCGTTCGTAAAAACGGCCGTAAAGTCCCGATCTTGGCAACCATGGCACCGATTGGCACGGCAGTACCATGGCCGTGCCAAGGGTGCCATGGGCCCGCGATCGGTGGGCACCGATCGCGGGCAGCGGGTCCGATTCCCGCGCACTCTTTGTCCTTCCGCCGCCCCGCTGTATCACTTCGCGGGGCGGCTGAGGGGCATCCCGGCCCGCGCATGCGCGGGTTTCGCGCAAATGCGCGATGACGTCATCCGCGCATGCGCGGGTTGGAGTCTTCCAATCCGCGCATGCGCGGCTGACGTCATGTGACGCGTCAGCCGGCGCAAACTCTGGCAAGCGGGCTTAACAAAATTCGTTAAGCCCGCGATGCCGGAGTTCACGGCCGCGGCATACTAGCCCCGATCGGGGACCAGAATCGGTTCCCAGTCGGGGAGGGGGAGGCTGGCGTCAAACCCGCCCGGTTTTGACGCCAGCCTTACGATTTCTCCCTGTCTGGGAGAATCGCGCCCATAATCTTTTAAATGGGACTATGAATTCCAATGTTTGTTCTTATAAGGGATTAAAGGAAGTTAAATGTACTGAATGGGTTCTATTTGGGAGAGTACATTATTGAAATGTGATATCTTCAGTAGACACATATTTGATTTGATTTGATTTATCGTCACGAGCACCGAGGTACAGTGAAAAGTATTGTTCTGCATACAGTCAAGGCAAATAGTTCCATACATGGAAAAATATAGGACACACATAAATACACAATACAAATACATCGACACAGGCATCGGATGAAGCATACGAGAGTAGTACTACCCATCAGAGAACAAAGAACAATACAGCACAGGAACAGGCCCTTTGGCCCTCCAAGCCTGTACCAGTCATGATACTAACCTTGGCCAAAACCTCAGCACTTCCTTGTGCCTTATTCCTCTATACCCATTCTATCCATGTATTTGTCAAGATGCTTTTTGAACTCCGAAAATGTATCTGCTTCCACAACCTCCCCTGTCAACGCGTTCCAGGCACTTACCACCCTCTATGTAATAAACCTGCCTCGTATATCTCCTCTAAACTTTGCCCCATGGACCTTAAACCTATGCCCCCTGGTGACTGACCCCTCCACCCGGGAACAGTGCCTGCCCATCCACTCTCTCCATGCCACTCATAATCTTGTAGACCTCTATCAGGTTATCTCGCAACCTCCATCGTTCTAATGAATACAGTCCGAGTCTATTTAGCTTCTCTGTATAGCTAACACCCTCCAGACCAGGGAACATCGTGGTAAACCTCCTCTGCACCCTCTCCAAAGCCTCCACATCCTTCTGGTAGTGTGGCAACTGGAATTGTGCGCAATATTCCAAGTGCGGCCTTACCAAGGTTCTATACAACTGTAGCATGGTTTGCCAGTTTTTATACTCGATGCCCCATCCATTCACCTGAAGAAGGAGCCGTGCTCCGAAAGCTCGTGTTTGAAACAAACCTGTTGGACTTTAACCTGGTGTTGTAAGACTTCTTACCGTCCAATGAAGGCAAGCATTCTGTATGCTTTCTTGACTACCTTGTCCACTTGTGTTGCCATTTTCAAACATCTGTGGACCTGCACGCCCAGATCTCTCTGACTTTCTATATTCCTAAGAGTTTTGACCTCACCTCACATTTGTCTGGATTAAACTCCATTTGCCATTTCTGTGCCCAAGTCTCCAACCTATTGATGTCCTGCTGTATCTTCTAATAATCCTCAACACTATCTGCCATTCCACCAACCTTGGTGTCATCCGCGAACTTGCTAATCAGACCAGCTACGTTTTCCTCAAAATCGTTTATGTATACTACAAACAACAGTTGGGTCTGAGTACCCAATTCATTTTTTCCAATTAAGGGGCAATTTAGCATGGCCAATCCACCTACCCTGCACATTTTTGGGTTGTGGGGGCGAAACCCACGCAAACACAGGGAGAATGTGCAAACTCCACACGGACCTGGGACTTCGTTAAATCCTATCCCTGAGAATACTCTGCAATAATTTACCTACTACCAAAGTGAGGCCCACTGGCCTATAGTTTCGAGGATTATCCCTGCTACCTTTTTTTAACAGCGGTACCACATTAGCTCTTCTCCAGTCCTCTGGGATATCACCTGTAGCCAATGAGGATACAAAGATGTCAGTCAAGCCCCCAGCAATTTCTTCCCTTGCTTTCCTCAGTATTCTGGGGTAACTGGCCCCCCATGTCGACACTGTGGTTAAGAAAGCCTACCAATGACTCTACTTACTCAGAAGACTAAGGAAATTTGGCATATCAGCTACGACTCTCACCAACCTTTACAGATGCACCATAGAAAACATTCTTTCTGGTTGTAACACAGCTTGGTATGATTCCTGCTCTGCCCAAGACCACAGGAAAATACAAAAAGTCTTGAATGTAGCCCAGTCCATCACGGAAACCAGCCTCCCATCCATTGACTCTATCTACAATTCCCGCTGCCTCAGAAAGGCAGCCAGCATAATTAAGGATCCCACACAGTCCGGTCATACTCTCTTCCACCTTCTTCCGTCAGGAAAAAGATACCAATGTTTGAGGTCACGTACCAATCGGCTCAAGAACAGTTTCTTCCCTACTGTCATTAGACTTTTGAATGGATCTACCTCGTATTAAGTTGATCTTTTCACTGCATCCTAGCTATGACTGTAGCATTACATTCTGTAGTCTCTCCTTCCCTTTGTACGGTATGCATTGTCTACATAGCATGCAAGAAACAATACCTTTCACTGTATGCTAATACCTATGACAATAATAAATCAAATCAAAAATCCCATCCAGCCCAGGAGACTTATCTACCTTAATATCTTTTGAAAGCCCGATACCTCCTACTTTTCGATGTCAACATGACTCAGACTGTCCATACACCCTGCCCAAGAATCATCTTCCACAAAGTCCTTTGCTTTGGTGAACACTGATGCAAAGTACTCATTTAGTACCTCGGACATTTCCTCTGGCTCAACACATAGATTCCCCCCACTGTCCTTAAGTGGTCCAATCCTTTCCCTGGCCACGCTCTTGCTTTTTACATGTGTGAAGATGTGTGAAGAGATCAGTTCAGTCCATGAGAGGGTAATTTAGGAGTCTGGTAACAGCGGGAAAGAAGCTGTTTTTGAACCTGTTAGTGCATGTTCTCACATTTTTATATTTCCTACCCGATGGAAGAGGTTGTAAGAGAGCACAACCCAGGTGGGAGGGGTCTTTGATTATGCTGCCTACTTTCCCAAAGCAGAGGGAGGTGTGGACAGAGTCGATGGATGGGAGGTGGTTTCATGTGTTGGACTGAGCTGTGTTTTCTTATGGTCTTGAGCCGAGCAGTTGCCATACCAGGCTGTGATGCAACCAGATACGATGTTTTCTGCGGTGCATCTGTAAAAATTGGCAAGAGTCAATGTGGACATGCCAAATTTCCTTAGTTTCATGAGGACGTACAGGCGCTGTTGTGCTTTCTTGGTCATCGCGTCAATGTGGGTGGACAGATTGTTGGCGATGTGTACACCTGGGAATTTGAAGCGGTCAACCATCTCCACTTGGCACCATTGTTGCAGACAGAGGTGTGTACGGTATTTCACTTCCTGATGTCAATGATCAACTCGTTAGTTTTGTTGACATTGAGGGAGAGATTGTTGTCACTACACCACGCCACTATGTTCTCTATCTCCCTCCTGTACTCTGACTCATCATTGTTCGAGATCCGACCCACTCTGGTTGTGTCTTCTGCAAACTTGTAGATGGAGATGGATCCAAATTTTGCCACACAGTCATGTGTGTATATGGATTATAGTAAGGGGCAGCCTTGTGGGGCCGCGGTATTGAGGACTATCGTGGAGGAGGTGTTGTTGTTTATCCTTACTGATTGTGGTCTATGGGTCAGGAAGTTGAGGATCCAGGTGCAGAGGGAGGAGCCAAGTCGTAGGTTTTGGAGTTTGGATGTGAGCTTGGCTGGGATTATGGTGGCAAAAGCGGAAATTTAATGATTGAATAGGAGTCTGATGTAGGAGCGTTGTTGTCGAGAAGCTCCAGAGATGAGTGTAGGGTCAAGGAGCTGTCATCTGCTGTGGACCAGTTGTGGAGGTATGAGAATTGCAGTGGATCAAGGCATTCTGGGAGTATGGAGTTGATGTGTCTCATGACCAACCTCTCGAAGCACTTCATAATGATCGATATCAAGGCCACCGGATGGACGATAGTCGTTGAGGCACATTGCCTGGTTCTTCTTTGGCACTGGTGTGATGATTGCCGTTTTGAAGCAGGTGAGAAGCTCGGAATGGAGTAGAGTCAGGGTGAAGATGTCCACGAGTACACCTGGCAGTTGGATCACACAGGATCTGAGTGCACGACCAGGGACTCCATCAGGACCCATTGCTTTCCTAGGGCTTACTGTCAAGAAGGCCGATCTGACTATGGAAGCTGTGACGGTAGTTATGGGTGGTCTGAGGCTGCCGGGGCAGTTGACAACGGTTTGATGGTCAAAATGGGCATAGAATGTATTGAGTTCATCAGGGAAGGATGCGCCGCTGCTGGAGATTCTTTGCTTTGTAGCCCGTTATGTTGTTGAAGCCTTGCCACAACTGACGAGAGTCCATGTTGTTAGTCTGTCACTCTAAATTATTGACTTTAAAATGAAAGTAAAATGCTTTGGATATTGAAAATCTAAAAAAAAATCAGAAAATAATTTAAAATCTCAGCAGGACTGGCAGCATCTATGGAGAGAGGAACAGAATTAAATTTTCAAATCCAATGTGACGCTTCTTTGGAACCTGAGAGAGGTAGAGATGTTGTTACAACCTTAGATCAGGCGCGCAATTCTCCGCTCCCCACGCGGCGTGGGAGAATCGCGGGAGGGACCCCCGACAAAATTCACGCCCCCCCCCGGCGCCCCCCGCGATTCTCACCCCCCCCCCCCGGCTTGGACGAATCGGCGCTCGCCGTTTTTCACGGCGACCGCCGATTCTCCGGCAGATGGGCCGAGCGGCCTGCCGTTCGCAACCGTTTCACGACGGCGGCAACCACACTTGGTCGCTGCCGTCGTGAAATGAGTGAGATATGCCCATTTGGGGCTTGTGGGGGGAGTATCCCCTCCGCCGTCCCGCAAGATCAAGCCGCCACGTCTTGCGGGGCGGCTGAGGGGAAAGACGGCCATCGCGCATGCGCGGGTTTGTGCCGTCAGCGTCATGACGTCAGCCGCGCATGCGCGGGTTGGAGCCGTCCAACCTGCTCATGCGCGGCTGACGTCAGTAGGCACGCCGGCCGCATCATTCTCGGCCCCGCGGCCGCTCCTAGCCCCGCGGCCGCTCCTAGCCCCGCCGGGAGGGGAGAATAGGGGGCGAGGAGCGATCTCCGAGGCTGTCGTGAAACTCAGCCGAGTTCACGACCTCCCTCCCGATTTCTACCTCTTTCAGTTCCAAAGAAGAGTCATATTGGACTTGCTGTTAATTATAGAATCCATAGAATCCGTACAATGCATGAGGCCATTTGGCCCACCAGGTCTGCCCGGCCCTCCGATAAAGCATCCACCTAGACCCATTGCCCCGCCCACCCAGCCCTGTAACCTCATGCCCTAACCTGCACATCCCTGGACACTAAGGGGACATTTAGCATGGCTAATCCACCTAACATGCATGCCTTTGGACTGCAAGGAGGAAATCGGAGCAGCCGGAGGAAACCCATGCGGACACGGGGAGAAAGTGCAAACTGCACAAAGACAGTCACCCAAGACCGCAATTGAATGCAAGACCCTGGCACTGTAAGGCAGCAATACTAACCACTGTTAGCACCACCCCATGTAATACAGATATGTATATTTTTACATGTATATTTACCACTTGCAGTAACATTTGAGATCAAGATAGATAATCACTGGGTTACACATTCAGCTGAAAATCAGTGACATTTTACTGCTGTTAACACCAGATCAGAAGACATAGCATTTTACAATTAAATATTCTGTGCACAGTCAGAAGATTTTTCAGTCAGTTAGGTTTCTAATGGTCTGAAGAATGATGTAAAGACGTATAACTACTTTTATGTTGTTGTGAAGTGGGTTCCTCTTGGGAGCAATATGAAGATTACAGTTCAAGGCCTGAAAGACGGAGATTTTCTTTGTCGTTATTAAAAATGCTCCGGTGCCTTGATCCAAAAGACCGAGCCACAAACAGACATGGCACCTCCATTTTTGTAGGGGGAGGGGGAATGGAGATGGGTTCTAAGTTGTTACCCACCATGTCAGATTTCCGACAGCTCAGAGTAGGAAACACTCTGCCTGTCAATCAGGCCATGTAGGGGCAGGTTCAAATTTGATAGGGTTGTGAGTGGGCAGCCCGTTTGGAAAGGTAAGGTACCATTTTGGATCTGTTCCAGCGTCTCCTTTGGGAGAAGTCAAGTGCCCTTTGGGAGAAGAAAACTACGTATTAGGAAAGACAAGGGGCTGGATTCTCCATTTCAGCGGCTAAGTGCCGGCTCGATAGGAGAATTCGCAGGAGGTTTACGATGAAACAATCGGCGCCGACCCCTCACCGATTCCGGGACCGGTGAGGGGCTAGCAGTGGCGCCAGGTCAAACTCCAGCTCTTGCGCTGAAATCGGCCGGAGAATTGTCGGATCCATGGCCGCAAATGCACACGGCTGACGACCTGCAGCGGTCTCGCCGTAGAACATGGCGCGGCCATGCGCGGATCTGATCCACCATCCGCGGCCCCACAGGCCACCCCCCCACCAGTGGCCCCCAGCTCTCATGGACGCCCCCCTGCCAGCGGCATGGATTCCAGCCAAGTGTGACCACACATATTGCTCGCCATCGGTAACTCGGCCCATTGGGGACAGAGTATCGCAGGAGGGCCGGCCGATAGCGCACCAACAGCGTTCCAACAGTGCACGGTGCTGACACGATTATGCCATTTCTGAGGAGGCGGAGCATGGCTGACTGCCGTCAAACCGGCCCCGGCCCTGATTTGGCGTCAGAGTCGATTCTCCGCCTGATCGCCGATTACTATATAGACGTCGGGCAGCAGAGAATCCCATCCAACGTGCCTTTGAGATTGATAAAATTAGACGTGAATCTGTGTAAAAAGTGCAGAAACTTATTGGAACTGTCAAAAGGAATTGTCAACTTGTCAAGACATTTGAATGTAATGCCATTTTAATATTTGAAAAAAAAAGTCTGCAGTGTTTTTTTAAAAAATGCTTGCTACTTTGTTCAGTCTGTTGACATAGGCCAAAGAGTTATCATTATTGGATTAGTGCTGCAGGACTGATTTCATGACCTTTCATTATCACAATACAGTGCCTTTCATTTCACAATTTTATTGACAGTTTCAAGTGGGGTTGGTCTCTTTGAAGTGGGACTATGAATTTTAATTTTTTTTTTTTTATAAGGGATCAAAGGAAGTTAAATGTAATGTATAGGTTCTAGCTAGGAGAGTATGTTTTTGAAATAGTGAATTCTTCAATAGACACTTATTGACTTTAGAATGAAAGTAAAATGCTTTACATGCTTAAAATATGAAATAAAAACAGAAAATGCTTTAAATCTCAGGAGGTCTGGCAACATCTGGGGAGAGAGAAATAGAATTAACTTTTCAAATCCAATATGACACTTCTTTGGAAATGGAGAGGGGCAGAAATGTTTTAGGTCTCATGGTGAAGATGTTACAACTTCAGATCATGAATCTGACCTCCATTTTGAATTTTTTCCAGTGTCAGTCTCTGTCTTTTACTATTTTTGCTTTCAGACCTGGCTGACACTTTTTCTGCTTTTAGCATATTCTGTTATTTTGTTTTCAGACAGTGCTGACATTTATTGTGCTATTAACACCTCCTCTGGACCAAAGCTTTGGTATTCCTACTATCATTACAACTCCTTCAGTCTTGTGTTTTATCATTTACTTTATCATTTACTCTCCCCAACCTTCTAATATACCACAACCTTCTCTTTTGTTCCACCTGTCCCTCCTCCATTTGAACAGCATAAGACCCATCACATTTCTACCTGAGTTCAGTTCCAAAGAATAGTCACATTGGACTCATTAATCATAGAATCCTTACAGTCACCCAAGGCAGGCATTCAACCTGGATCCCTGGCACTATGACGCAGCGGTGCTAACCACTGCGCCACTGTGCCACACTCAAAACATTAACTCTGCTTCTCTCTCCACAGATGCTGCCAGGCCTGTTGAGATTTTCACGCATTTTTGTCTACCTCAGATTGTCACGAAGGGCAATTTCAAAGATTTGAACAACAGGTGAAGCTACTTGTTGCAACACAAGTGGTCTTCACCACTACCAGGATGCTGCTAAAATCACACAATTGAGTAATGTGGCATATGAATTTCAGGGCCTATGGGATGCCACATATGTAGGTCATATGCCCCAAAGCCTGGCAGGTCGTATCAAGGAGCATGTTGCATCCGCTGTTCACAGCAGGCAAGGTACAGACCATACCCAACCAGTCGATGCTTGCAAAACTCAAAACACAGTGGTTTGGATTCTTCTAAAGACATGTTGGAAACTGTTGGGGAAATTATAATAAAGATAAATTCTTCGAGGTTCGATTAAGGAAATTTATTTGACACAAATATTTGCGGAGAGGGGAGTGATCCGGCTGCACAGCCATTCCACAGTACTCTGAGTTATACACTTGAAAACCATTTTATTTATAGTATGAAATAAACAACTTTAAAGAGATAAACCTTGGGAACATACGCAAGAGGAAATCTGGATGTTTTTCCCTTGGTTTAAAAACAATTTGAGTACGCATTTTGTTGTCCTTCGGAAGAACAACTTATTATCATAAGGCCGAGTCCAAAATACTAAGCAGTATTTTGTTTACGTTACCTGACCTACTAATTTTCATTCAAAAGCAGTGTTACACTATAGTCAAGCATTCCCAGCATGCTTTAGCAAGTGCCTTTCTTCTAAAATATAGCCACACAGCTAGATAAAATGAATACCCTTAAGCAGGCAATTAATCTGCACACTAAAGTCCCTACTACAGAAAGGTTAAGACCAAAGGGTAAGAACAGATTTAAGGAAACATTGAAGGCTGTGTGTTAATTTGTTTGTGAGACCTCAAAGAAGACAGAGGTGTGAACAAGGCCAGACCTTTAAAACATTTTAAGAAAACACTCTAAATGTGGCAGGGTAAATGTACTGAAATTTTGTAGATTAGAAAATCTTTAAGGACTATTGCAGTTTGGAGCGGGATTTCGTTCCAAGTTACTTAAGCCAAGTTCTGTTTGGAAAGGTTTAAAAAGTACTGTTAATTGTGTCAAGATGTTCTTGTGCTCAGTGTAGTTTAAAAAAATGTCATTATTTTAATAAATATTGGGCAGCACGGTGGCTCAGTGGGTTAGCACTGCAGTCTCACGGCGCTGAGGTCCCAGGTTCGATCCCAGCTCTGGGTCACTGTCCGTGTGGAGTTTGCACATTCTCCCCGTGTCTGTGTGGGTTTCGCCCCCACAACCCAAAGATGTGCAAGGTAGGTGGATTGAACACGCTAAATTGCCCCTTAATTGGAAAAAATTAATTGGGTACTCTAAATTTATTTAATAAAAAAAAAACATTTTAATAAATATTTCATTTTAATACAAAATCATCACAATTGGTCTGAGATGTTGGGCGAGGTTCTCTGATCTTGAGGGGGGTTTAAACTAATTTGCCAGGGGGCTGGGAAAGCTAGCTGTAATCCAGAAGCCAGTGTTGAGAGTAGTGAGGTACTGAGGAGGGTATCAAGGTCACAGGAGTGTACCGGCAGACAGAAAGGTGGGTTGAAGTGTGTCTACTTCAATGCAAGGAGCATTCGGAATAAGGTAGGTGAACTTGGAGTGTGGATTGGTACTTGGGACTACGATGTTGTGGCCATTACGGAGACATGGTTAGAACAGGGACAGGAATGGTTGTTGGAAGTTCCGGGGTATAGATGTTTCAGTAAGAGTAGGGAAGGTGATAAAAGAGGTGGAGGAGTAGCATTGTTAATCAAGGATAGTTTAATGGCTGCAGAAAGGCAGTTCCAAGGGGATCTGCCTACTGAGGTAATATGGGCTGAAGTTAGAAATAGGAAAGGAGCGGTCACATTGTTAGGAGTTTTCTATGGGCCCCCAAAGAGATGTGGAGGAAGAAATTGCAAAACAGATTATGGATAGGTGTGGAGGTCTCAGGGTAGTTGTCATGGGTGACTTTAACTTTCCAAATATTGATTGGAACCTCTATAGGTCGAACAGTTCAGATGGGGCAGTTTTTGTACAGTGTGTGCAGGAGGGTTTCCTGACACAATATGTGGATAGGCCGACAAGAGGGGGGGGCACATTGGATTTGGTACTGGGTAATGAACCGGGCCAAGTGTTAGATTTGTTTGTAGGAGAGCACTTTGGAGATAGTTACCATAATTCGGTGTCTTTCACTATTGCAATGGAGAGGGATAGGGCCATACGGCCGTAATAATTCGGGGAGCGGTAATTATGATGCGATTACGCAAGAATTAGGGAGCATAAGATGGGAACAGAAACTGTCAGGGAAAGGCACAAATGAAAAGTGGAGCTTGTTCAAGGAACAAATATTGCGTGTCCTTGATAGGTATGTCCCTGTCAGGCAGGGAGGAAATGGCCGTGTGAGGGAACCATGGTTCAAAAAAGAGGTTGAATGTCTTGTCAAGAGGAAAAAGGAAGCATATGTAAGGATGTGAAAACAAGGTTCAGTTGGGTCGCTTGAGGGTTACAAGGTGGCAAGGAATGAGCTAAAAGAAAGGGTTCAGGAGAGCTAGGAGGCAGCATGAGAAGTCCTTGGCGGGTCGGATCAAGGAAAACCCCAAGGCTTTTTACTCTTATGTGAGAAATAAGAGAATGACCAGGGTGAGGTTAGGGCCAGTCAATGACAGTAGTGGGAACTTGTGCATGGAGTCAGAAGAGATAGGAGAGGCGTTGAATGAATACTTTTCTTCAGTGTTCACCAAGGAGAGGGGCCATGTTTTTGAGGATGAGAGTGTGATTCAGACGGGTAGGCTGGAGGAGGTAGATGTTCTGAGGAAGGATGTATTAGCAATTTTGAAAAACCTACGGGTCGACAAGTCCCCTGGGCCAGATGGGATATATCCAAGGATTCTTTGGGAGGCAAGGGATGAGATTGCAGAGCCTTTTGCTTTGATCTTTGGGTTCTCACTGTCCACGGGGATAGTGTCAGAGGACTGGAGAGTGGCAAATGTTGTTCCTCTGTTCAAGAAAGGGAATGGGAATGACCATGGTAATTATAGGCCAGTTTGTCTTACTTTGGTGGTCGGTAAATTAATGGAAAAGGTCCTGAAGGATAGGATTTATGACCATTTGGAAAGATGCAGCTTAATCCGGGATAGTCAACATGGATTCATGAAGGGTAAGTCTTGCCTCACAAATTTGATTGAATTTTTTGAGGAGGTAGCTAAGTGTGTAGATGAAGGTAGAGCGGTTGATGTCGTATACATGGATTTTAGTAAGGTGTTTGATAAGGTTCCCCATGGTTGGCTCATAAAGAAAGTAAGGAGGTGTGGGATAGAGGGAAATTTGGCCAATTGGATAAGCAACTGGCTATCACATAGAAGGCAGAGGTGGTGGTGGATGGAAAATTTTCAGACTGGAGACCAGTTACCAGCGGTGTACCACAGTGATCAGTGCTGGGTCCTTTGCTATTTGTGATTTTCATCAATGACTTGGAGGAGGGGGCTGAAAGGTGAGTCAGTAAATTTGCTGATGACACCAAGATTGGTGGAGTAGTGGATGAGGTGGAGGGCTGTTGTAGGCTGCAAAGAAACATTGATAGGATGCAGAGCTGGGCCGAAAATGGCAGATGGAGTTTAACCCTGATGAGTGCAAGGTGATTCATTTTGGTAGAAAAAATTTGAATGCAGACTACAGGGTCAACGGCAGGGTTCTGAGGAATGTGGAGGAACAGAGAGGTCTTGGGGTTCATGTCCACAGATCTCTGAAGGTTGCCACTCAAGTGGATAGAACCGTGAAGAAGGCTTATAGTGTGTTAGCGTTTATTAACAGGGGGCTTGAGTTTCAGAGCCGCGGGGTTATGCTGCAACTGTACATGACCCTGGTGAGACCACATTTGGACTATTGTGTGCAGTTCTAGTCACGTCATTATAGGAAGGATGTGGAAGCATTGGAAAGGGTGCAAAGGAGATTTACCAGGATGCTGCCTGGTTTGCAGGATAGGTCTTATGAGGAAAGGTTGAGGGAGCTAGGGCTTTTCTCTTTGGAGCGGAGGAGGATGAGAGGCGACATAATAGAGGTTTATAAGATGATGAGGCGGATAGATACAGTGGACGTTCAGAGACTATTTCCTCAGGTGGATGTTCCTGTTACAAGTGGGCATAACTATAAGATTCAGGGTGGGAGATATAGGAGGGATATCCGAGGTAAATTCTTTACTCAGAGGGTGGTCAGGGTGTGGAATGGACTGCCTGCTGTGATAGTGGAGTCGGACACTTTAGGAACTTTCAAGCGGTTATTGGATAGGCACATGGAGCACACCAGAATGACAGGGAGTGGGATAGCTTGATCTTGGTTTCAGGCAATGCTCGGCACAACATCGAGGGCTGAAGGGCCTGTTCTATGCTGCACTGTTCTATGTTCTAAGTGTTGACGCCATCGGAAACGCCGTCGCATTTCACAACAGCGTCAATATGCCCCCAGGAGCAGCGATTCTGAACCCTACAGGGGGCCAGCATGGCACTGGAGCGACCCACGCCGATCGGTAGACCCCAATCGTGAGCCAGGCCACAGCAGAGGCCCCCCTGGTGTCAGATTCTCCCCTCCCCCACCAGGCTGCCCCGGATGGATGCATGTCGAGGTCTCACCGGGTAAGACCACACGTGGACGGCGCCGGTGGGACTCAGAATTTTTTTTATAGCCGCTCGGCCCATCTCAGGCAGAGAATCCAGGCAAGTTCATCTTTTATCTTGGTAGGTTAAGGTCTAATGATAACATTTCCTTGTACATTGGAATTGAAGAGTTTTCAATATAAACAAGATAGCCTGATACTGTCTGAGTATTATCTATGAGGAATAGTTGTTTGAGGAAATAAGTGACTGGGAAGAGCATGAGTGATTAAAGAATAACTTTAGTGGCTAGTGTCATAAACATAGGTAGAGGGGTCCTTTAACGATAGTACAAAAAGATTGTGGTTATTAAAGCCTATTCTTCAACGGAGTCAAGAACAGTTAGGTCAGGAAATCATGTTTGGGAGAAGCCCTTGAGTAAACAACTACAACAGTTTATATGAATAGATTGTATTCAAGGGATGCAGGAACAGGGCCGGGATTCCCCCCTACCCAGCGGGGCGGGGGATCACGGCGTGTCGGAGTGGCGTCAACCACTCCGGCATCGGGCCTCCCCAAAGGTGCGGAATTCTCCGTACCTTTAGGGGCCAAGCCCTCACATTGAGGGGCTAGGCCCGTGCTGGAGTGGTTGCCGCTCCGCCGACCAGCGCGAACGGCCTTTGGCGCCACACCAGCCGGGGCCGAAAGGACTTCGCCGGCCGGTGGAAGTCCGCCCATGCGCCGGTGCGTCAGCGGCTGCTGATATCATACCGGTGCATGCGCGGGGAGGGGGTCTCTTCCACCCCCGCAATGGTGATGGCGGGGCAGAAGAAAAAGAGTGCCCCCACGGCGCAGGCCCGCCTGTCGATCGGTGGGCCCCGATCGCAGGCCAGGCCACCGTGGGGGCACCCCCCGGGGTCAGATCGCCCCACGCCAACATCCCCCCCCCCCCCCCCCCCGGACCCCAGAGCCCGCCCACGCTGCAAATCACGCCGGCACCAGAGGTGTTTTGATTCCCGCCGGCGGGATTGGCCTGTCAGCGACAGGACTTTGGCCCATTGCGGGCTGGAGAATTGTCGCGGGGGTCGGAGAATTCCGCCCCAGATATATCATGAGGTCTTAACTTTGGCATGTATATTTAATGTTATGCAAAACACAGTGTATAAAGGAGTGTGGTGTACCACAGTACTTCAGAGGGCTGTAAAGATTGAACTGGAAACTGAAAACCAAGCTCTGTGTCTAGATGGACAGCATACCTGTATTAAATATCAAAAGGTCTATTACATATATTCCACCATCAAGTGTCTTATGCTTATTTGATATGTGCCATTGTGAATCATAGGAAGAAGATATACCTAAGTATATCTCTCTCTGCTTTCCAACTAAATCTCAAAATTCCAGTTGATTTTTGTGAAATTGCATTCACAACTTAGTCACAGCAAAACTAATTCAAGTTGAACAATGTAGTTATAACACAATATCATAAATTATTAGATGTCATTGCTTTTAAAACAACAGAACCAGTTTTAAGCCTGCACTAGCCATGCATGGGGATTGGCAATGTGGGTGGAAACTCTGGAGAGAATCTGAACATGTGATTCTCTCTGGGGAGATCATGAGCTGGATTCTCCGTAGCCCGACATCAAAATTGTAATCGGCGATCGGGCAGAGAATGGATTCTGACACCGTATCAGGGCTGCCGCTAGTTTGACGGCGGTTTGCTATGCTTCTCCCCCTCCAAACCGGCATTTGGACACATGCTGCGTGTCATTTCAACGCTATTGCCGCGTTATCGGGCAGCCCACCCGCGATGCTCTGGTCCTCATGTGCCGAGTTCCCGAAGGCACGGGCCACGTGTGATTTCAAGCGTGCGGGAATCCTGTGTGTCAGCTGCGGATAGTCAGCTGCCACACTCGGCCGGGATCTGTGCCACTGGCCGGGGGTGGGGGGGGGGGGGGGTATCTGCTAGGGCTGGGGGGACTGGTGGAGGGTGGCCAGGGAGTCAGCTGTGGGGTCGCGATTGCCAAGTTGGAGTTGTGCATGGCTGTGCCATGTTGTACGGCGCTACCGGTGCAGGTCATCAGCTGTGCGCATGCACGGCCCAGGACCCGGCCTTTATTCGGTTGTTTTTGGCACAATCCACGGGAGTTTTACTCAGCGATGGTGCTAGCCTCTCACCGATACCAGAATCAGTGAGGGTTTTACGCCGATTTTTCTGTCATAAAAGTCCACACATGCTCCACTGGCGTTAACACTTAGTCTCTCAACCGGTCAATCCAGCTCCATGTTTCATGATTTTCCCCACCCCTCGCAAATGTCACAAAGTTCACACCCACAAAGGGCGAAAACCTCATTTGAATAGATTTTAATACATTTCAATCTTATTAACAGGCCCTCTGTCACATGATCCCTCCCTCAATAAATATTCATAACCCACCGACATGACGTTATGTCAACGAGCAAGTTTGGTCAAATGACAATGAATCTAGGGGATTCTTCTCTCAAGGGGGAGAGGGACATGTCCTGATCAAGGTTGGCACTGCCTAATTGGCAGAGTTACAAACCTAGCAGGGCCAACCTGGCAGTGCCATCGTGGACCGCGGGAATTGCCAGAACTGGGCCTAGTGGGAGCCGCATGGGGAGGGATTCATTTATATGTTGTGGGGGAGAGGGTGTGGGCACTGTGAGGGCCGGGACTGCCACTGATACTGCTGAGGTAG
Organism: Scyliorhinus canicula; assembly: GCF_902713615.1. Taxonomy (NCBI): domain Eukaryota; kingdom Metazoa; phylum Chordata; class Chondrichthyes; order Carcharhiniformes; family Scyliorhinidae; genus Scyliorhinus; species Scyliorhinus canicula. The sequence goes on from NC_052150.1 coordinate 134,469,378, forward strand.
TGGTGGGGGCAAGGGATAATGCTGCTGCTGATTTTTTTTTTGGGGGGGGGTGGAATGCCGGCTATGATTGTCTGGGGCGGGGGGATGGAATGGAATTCCCCGATGTGATATTGGGCCCTGGACTTCTTTATCATTGAGTTGGCAATCTGCAGGCAACTAATATGCATCCCTGCACTGCGGGAGGTGATGGCATCACAGCAATGTCACTGGTCTAATAATGTTGAAGCCCAGGGATATACCCTGGGGCAGGGGTACAAATTGCATCACGGCAGCTGGTGGAATTGAAAAACAATTAATAAATCTGGAATTAAAAGCTAGTCTCAGTAATAAAGAAACAATGCTATTGTGATGTCATACAACTCTATTATTGGTAATAATAATCTTTATTGGTATCACAAGTAGGCTTACATTAACATTGCTGTGAAGTTACTGTGAAATGAGATGCCCATTGTCTAATCAAGGAAAGCCAACATGGATTCATTAATGGAAAATTATGCTTATCTAAATTGCTGGTGTTTTTTTGATGAGGCAATGGAGAAGGTTGATAAGGGCAATGTAGTTGCTGTGTAAATGGATTTTCAAAAGGCATTTGATGCAGTGCCACACAACAGAACTGTGAGCAAAATTCTTGCTCCTGGAATAAAAGGGAAAGTATGCATTTGGGTATGAAATTGACAGGAAATAGAGGGTAGTAATAAGCAGTTGTTTTTCAGATTGGAGGAAGATTTGTAGTGGAGTACCCCGGAGTCAGTTTTGGGACCTTTGCTCTTCCTAATATGTGGTGCTTAGGGCATGAATTCAAATTTGCAGATGATATGAAGATTGGAAATGATGAGGAGAGTCTTGAACTAAAAAAAGACATTGACATGTTGCTGGATTGGGAAGGTAAGTGACAAATGATGTTCAATGCAGAGAAGAGTGAGGTGATTCATTTTGGCAGGAAGAATATGGAGAGTTAATACAAAAGAGGGCCAAACTCTAAAGGAGGTGCAGGAACAAATGGATCTCAGTATATATGTAGGGGAGGTGGTGGTGTCGTGGTATTGTTATTGGACTTGCAATCCAGAGACCCAGAGTAATGCTCTGGGGATCCTGGTTCAAATCCCACCACGGCAAATTTGAATTCAATAAAATTCTGGAATTAAAAGTCTAATGATGACCATGAAACCATTGTAGTAAAGTCAAACTGGGAAGTTCTTTCAGGAAGCAAGTCTGATATATTTACCTCATCTGGCCTACATTTGACTCCAATGTGGTTGACTCTTAAATGGCCCAGCAAACTACTCAGTTCAAGGGAATTTCAGGATGAGCAACACCCACATCCCCTGAACGAATAAAAGAAAATATGCACATAAGTTATTGAAGATTGCAGGACATGTTGAGAGAGAAATTAATAAAGCATATAGTATCCTCAGTTTCCTTAGTAGGGGCATAGTATCCTCAGTTTCCTTAGTAGGGGCATTAAGTACAAGAGTAAGTAGGTCATGTTGAACTTGTATCATACACTAATTAGGCCTAATATGGAGTACTGCGAACAGTTCTGGGCATCATGTTTAATGTGAAGGCATTGGCAAGAGTACAAAGGAAATTCACAAGAATAATTCCAGGGATAAACTGTAGCTCTGAGGTTAGACTGGAGAGCTTGGGTCTGTTTTGCTTGGAAAAAATAAGTCTGAGACTTGATGGAGATATAGAAGTTCCTGAGGGGTATGGACAGGGTAAACAGCGAGAAACAGTTCCCTCTCAAGACTACATCAAGAACTAAAAGGCATAGGTTCAAAATATTGGAAAAAAGGAATAGAAGTGATGTGAGGAAAGGTTTTTTCACCCAGACTGTGGTTGGAGTCTGGAACAAACTTCCTGGAAAGGGCAGCGGAGGTACTTTCAATCGAGTTATTCAAAAAGGAATTGGATTGCTATCTGAAAAGAAAGAACATGCAAGGTTACAGGGATAAGGCAAATGAGTGAGGCTAGGTAGTATGCTCTTTCACAGAATCCGTGCAGACTTGATGGGCTGAATGGCCTTCTTCCGCACTGTAAAGGTTCTATGATTCTGAGTAGGAGATCTGGCTGCACAAATGTTTCAAGAGCTATGGGGAGCTGCAGTTGCAGTACCTCTGGATCCACAGCAAGACAGAGATTATAGAACACAAGCTGTGGGAAGGGCAAGCTCTGTGCAATTCCCTCTGTCAAAATGGAGCCAGACTCCCCCATGTTCCTTGAAAATGACAGGATGCTGTGTGGCATAACAGCCAATGCACTATTGATGTGCATGCTCACGGTACTCTCCTGTATATTATCTCATGGAGGTATTCATCTGAGTTCCCTGTAACAGAACTTCTCTGTAATCTTGCCTTCCAACCATAAAGCTAACAGATGAGCATATTTATCCCCTGCTGACTGACCATATGCTAGTCCCATCTCTACACTAATCTCTCAGCTACGTGCAGTACCAATAACTGAGCTGGTGGATGTCAGTGTCAGATCAAATGATGTGGCCTCTTAACCAGTGCTGCTCGCTCTCTTCCTGGGGCTCCTGCAGCTGAGCAGGTGGCAGCAGAAATTCAAAAAGGGAAGGATAGAGTGAGGCAAAGGAGGTTGGCGTGGAAAGCAAGAGGGCCATGGTCACAGCATCTACAACTTGCGCATCAGGCCAATTAGCAGGAAGAGGGTGAGCTGGGAATTGAGAAGGATCAAAAGACAGGATCAAACAGTCAACCTCAATGTTCTCAGCACTGCTGAATAACATGGACTGGAATCTTCCATTCTGGAGTCTGTGTGCGATGGCGGGCGTGGAAGTGGGAGTGATTTCCATTGTCCGGGGGTGGGGGATGAATGCAGGATGAGTGACCACAAGATCTGGGTGCCATGTTTAAAGGCACCCCACAGCTAGCACTATCTCTTCCACCTATGCCTGGCCGTTGCTCCAACTTTTGCTAACCCTTCTTCCTTTTCTTGGTCATCTTCATCACAACTTGCGCTGCCACCACTCACGTATAGCCTGGCATTTACAAATGCCCCCAAAAGAGGACAATGCAGCGGCAACTCACCATTATTCATAGAAAATATCTACCTTGGGGAACTTCATTTTGAAGGGAATTGACTGCGATGAGGTGGCCATTTAAAGAGCATGCATGGCATGTTAGTGAATGTAAAAGGGCTGACTCACATTGTTTGTCAGGAAGCTTGACCCATCCTTAAAGTCCCATGAACTTAATTATTAAAATCCATCCTGCTGTTGGAAAACAAATTTTAGGCCTCTTACAAAATTAAGTTCCAAGCTTTCCACTACTGGAAGGATAGATTCTGCTAATGGGCTCAGTCACTGCCGCATGTTGCTGAAAGCCAGCTCCTTCACAAGGTCCAGGAGATGCAAGAATGATTTCCCTTTTCCATCTGCTCTGTCTCTCACGATCTTCAGGTACTATGGCCTGAAAGAGCATTGGCAACTACGGACCTGCGTGTTGATCCATGGTTATGCTTCGCAAAGTACTGCAGTGTTTTGCCATTGCTTTCTTCATATAGATGACCAAGAAATTCTCCCGCTCGTCATGAGCATATAGGAAGGATTCACCGGTTGATACTCAACCTGCTTGGCTGCATTGTGAGTGAACCTTCTTTCGTCAGCAAGTCCTGGTATGGGTCGGAAACCCAAATTTTCTGGCTTGAATGTCGGGACACTACCCACTACACCACAAGACATGCATAGCTCCAGCTTCTCTGTTTCCTTTAATAATGTGCTCTCTTGTCCTGCAGGAAAGAGGAAAGAATGCCACTGAGTTATGCAGTACTTTGTTTGGGTGATGTGCCTGCTGTGGCTGTGCAACTGAAGCTTTGTGGAGGCAGCGAATGATGGGTATGAGGCTGGCAGTATTAAAAGGTGTGTCACGGTGAGGGTATGGATCTTATACCTGAGTGCTGACTGCAAGGGGTTGCTAATGGGTGAGTGAAGGGTGTGTGACACATTGAACAGCAAGATAAGTTGTGATGTGGTGGGGAGACATCAAGTGGAAAATACATTCACTGACCTTGGGCACCAATGTTGAGTCTTGTGGCATGGCTGCCAGGTCCTCGAGGCCAGTCTCTAGGAATTGACCTTTTTGACCAACTGCTCCTAATCCCTTCTGAAGTTGGCCCCTGAGGGCTTCCAAGCCCCATCAAATCATGGCATAATTCCTTCTGTCCACCTCCATCACTAAGGCCTCCACCAGGGAATCTTCATGCCCAGTCCCTCCCCTAGTGTTCAATTTACCTTGACTAGAATTTCAGCGGTCCTATGCAGCATCCATCGCCTGTCATTTAGTGCAGCTTCCCCTTAGGAATACAGACTGTATTTAAGAATGGAAGGCTGGCTGCATCACGTGCTATCAGTGCATGACTGTTCAGCCTCATGGGTGAACAGAGGGGCAGTCATGATGTGTGAGCCACTTGGACCAACGCTACTTTCAGGTAGCTGCCTGCCTGTCAGGCTGCCTACTTCCATCAGAACAGGCATGGGCAGACCATGAATTAAGTCCCCCATGCCCAAAATATATGACACATAACTGTTTTGCCTTGATAATGCTATAAAGGCTATAACGTTGAAAATATAAAGATTATCAAAGATGCAGCAGAAATTATATTCCTGAGAGGAAAGAAATTAAATAATTCTGACAAATTACATTTATTTATTTGATAAACAAATGTTAGCTGTAAGGAGACTAACATTTTAAATCTGACCTATGGGAGGACTTGTTGCTTTTACAATAGGAAACTGTAATTAGTATTTGAGCTTGAAGAGGGGAGACTCATTTTGTTCCTTTGAGGTTTTTGTTCTAAGGATGCTTCACTGAGATGTAAATGCCATCACTGAGTAACTACTATATAATTGCCTTTTGTTTTGAATGCCTACTCTAGGTTTCTAAAGCAAAGGACATATAAAAGCCTGATTTTAATACCTGAGGAGAGGTTTGGACATATATTTTTAATAGCAGTGTTCTTGGACAATCTTGTGATTTAACCATCATCCAAAATTGCTGCTGGAGATCACTGTGGTAAAATAATTTACAGTTCCTGGAAATGAATTCTGAGCAGTCTAATTTATGTTCAGTAATAATAATTGCAATAATAATTTACCTTTTATTTTTGTCACTCGTTGATTCTATTCATTGCTTCCTCCCAAACTATTTTCAAGAGTTGTAAAGACAACAAGATAAATATGGCTGGGAGAAGGACATTTAGCCCAAATTAGCTGATCAAAGAAATGGTCAAGAGATGCAGGGAAAAAAAAAATCAAATCTGACAGAACCACCTAATGGCTTATGCAGTTTTTGCTGATGCTTTCTGATCATTTCCTATACACAATGCTCAGTTAACTAAGACATCAATATTTTATGATTTGAAACATTTAAACTCTCACTATACATTACTGCCTCAATGTTAGGATTACTTTCAGTGTCACAATGGGAGGTGAGATTAGCCAAGAGATAGGAGCAATCTAAGGGTTAAACTTGTGATACAAAATAATGTTTAATGTTAGCCAACGCAATTCCAGCAGGTTTCTCATAATTCTGTACACTAAAAAAGATTTTTAAAATTCTTCACTTCCATAAAATGGTTCAAATTTTAAGTTTAAATCAACCTTGCCTCTTTACCAACTGCTGCCCCCTTCATTCAAGCATTACGTGAAAACCAGTCATGATTATAAAGCCAGAGAGGGCTGGCTGTGTATAGATCTGGTGTAGAGGTGTTATTAAAGTCAACAGGATGCTCTTCATGTCCACTGAGCTGCTAACGCAAGAGTATACAATCCATCATTAACTTATGTCAGCGATGAATTGCGACTTAATCATAGGACATTAGTAATAATAAAAGTTAATGAGCAGAAGGAATTCAGGCGTGCTATGAGCAATCATTTGTAATTCTGACAGCAGAGTTGAATAACTGGCAGTACAAACGTCCCAGATGCTGAGGCTTACTGGAGGGGTGGATCTTGTGATGATCAGAGGGAGGAAGGAGGCAGTGAGCAGGGTGATCTTAATTCCTGAAAATTCTGAATCCACCAAACCAAATCCTCACACAAGGAGGATTGCCTGGCAGCAAGTTGAAAGTTGAATCTGGTAGGCCGGAATAAGGTTGGCACAATGAGTCAAAAGGTAGCAATGATAAAGGAAAATAGCCCCAGAAAATTGCATTCTGTGAGCAGCAAAAGAAAGGAAGCTGAGAATATGCCTCAGAGGAGAAAGGCCTGGCAGCAGATGAGAAGTGTATCTTCCAGCTGTTTTCGAGGGGGACGTATGAACTCATTTAACAGATTTGAAGTGAAAAGCAGGTCAGCTGAATTTAGGAAATGTCTATCCCAGGAATGCATCACTTGTAGAAAATATATGTATCACATTCATCTGGTTGTTTTTCTTTCAGCAAAAAATGAATTAAACACAGAATCCAGATCCTGTTCATGTTTTGAAATAGTGGGCGCGATTCAGAGACCACGTTGCACCCAGCGGTAATCGGGTGCACTGGATGAATAGCAGGAGAGGGCAAAATCAAGATTTGTGCCAGGCACAAACCATTATGCAACTCACCTGGCCCGCTCCCGATCTCACCCAAAACTGACAAGAATATCATGAACCCTAATTTGCATGTATTTAAATCTCATTAATAAGACCCGCTGCCCATCAGGGTGAGGAAGGAGCCAGAGGGAAGGGCAGCGATATACGTAACTGTACAGGGGGGCTGGGTGAGGGGCTTTGCATCTGTGCGGCCTCCAAGAAATCTTTAAATATTGGGGAGACCCATAACAGGGGCAACGACAACCGCTGCCTATCTGTACTACAAACTTCTCCAGCACAGAGCTGTCATGAAACCTCTCTCCTTTCACTCCCTTTGACTGTGAGGAGCCTCTAGCCCATCTTCCCCACCAATCACCCATAACCCCCAACGACGGCTGAAGCCTCTGGCTGCGCGGCTGACGGCTATCGCTAATAGGGAATTGGTAATTATGGTCAAGTGAGCACTTGACATATGCCAAATGGGTCCCCATGTGTGGGCAGGCCCTCTGGCATGTGGGAGTCATTATCTAGCATTCTGATCGCACCTTGATGCCTGGAGACTGTGGGAGGCAACACCACACACGTAGCAGCTGAGATCTGAACACCCAGGGAATAGGACACCGCTCTGGGGACATGACCACGTCCGGAGGGTGGGTGGGTGCCATGAGGAGGGGGGATGCCTGGAAAGATGTGCAAAGGGTCCGGGGGTCAGTCTGCATTGTGGGCAAAAGTGACAGACATATCATAATGGTTGTGCAAAAAATTGTTTCTGGTGCTGTACAATACCTATGGTGCCTCCCCCCCAACCCCATCCCCTCCCCCCCCAACCTAACCCCCACCCCCACTCCCTCCTCCCTCCCCCAGTCCCCTCAGTGATGCCAACGTGCCTGGCCCTCCTAGCTCTACCATTATGTCTTGGTGTTTCCAAAGGATGCACATCTGAGGTGGGGGCAGACAGCTGCCTACCTCGTTCCTTGGTCTTCGATGCCCCTGGCAGGCATCCTCTGTGCGCTCTGGGGCCAGAGGGCCCCGGCCCACTTGTCAGTGGCACAGGCATGGCCACACTGCCTGTCCCGTGTGATGCCTGCGAGACGCGGGCTCATCAGAGGGGTGGAACTCAGGGGAGCTGATGGTCATCGTCGCCATTCCATGGGATGGATCCAGTTTGGCACCCAGTACCCCCTCCTCCCGATCGGTGCCTGTTGGGGTCCTCGGGTTCACCTTGGGATGGAGAGGCAGCTAGTTTGAGCTCCGGCAGTGCAAGTGGCTCTGCCAGCCCTGGCGGGTCCCCATGGTCCGCACCATGGTGTCGGCGCCCTCGGCGATGCTCCTCAGTGACTGGGACATGCTCTGCAGCACCTTGGCCATGCCCATCTGAGAGCGGGACATGTGCCTTAGAACCTCATCAGGTTTAGGCTGGTTCTGGATGACGTCCCCGAGCGAGGCAGACATACTACCGAGGCCCTCAGCCACTGCGCGATGTCTTGGACATCTTCACTTATGGTTCTGACATCATGCACCAGGCTCTCCACTGCGGTCGCCAACCGAGCAGTGTTTGCCCCTGTGCCGCTCATTGCCATTGCCATCTCCTGCATCCGTAGCTTCTGGGACTCCTCCAAGCAGCTGTGGACCTGCTGACATCTCCCTCTGATCCCGGCCACTCCCTATCATCTCCATCAGCTCCGGGTAACCCATTTCCAGAGGCTCAGCATCAGCAGCAGTGTGGTGCTCACCAGATTGTGCCCCAGACGGCCTGCCCACTAACATGTCCCACCAAGATGTGTGTATCTGCACTGATGGAGGGTGGGGATGACAGCTGTGCCACGACTATAATGGTTACACCCTCAGAGCTCTCCTCCAAGGCCTTCTCCTCGGAGTCCGGAGAGGGGGCCATCTAGAATGGGCCGGCACCATCAGCTGGAGAACTTGCAGGAGAATAGATGTGTGGTCAGTGGGAGGGATGGGTCAGTCAGTAACTACGCACGTTTGACAGGTCCTCCAGGTAGATCCCGGTGTCTCCAAACCTCTGCCACTTCCACCAGCCTCCGTGTTGGTGACCGCCCTGTCCTCGGCCATACCGGTCACCTCCAGTGTCCGCTCCTCAAAGGTGTTGAGTATTGTGAAGTCCGGTACCCCTCTGCCAGTCTGGGCCCTCTCCCGCCGATTGTGGGAGAGCTTTCCTGAGGAGACACAGAGAGAGCATTGTTAGCCACACGTGTGGTTTAGTGGTGGGAGAGGGGTGTGATGGCAGGGGAGGGGGAGAGAGGGCTGAGGGTCGTTTGGAGAGTTGGGGGGGTGGATGCTCCCTGCAGGAGGGGGGGGAGGGGGGTTGGGCAGCGTTGGTGTTGTCTACTCACTCGTGCTGCCTTGTGTAGGCCATTGACCTTAGAACATAGAACATACAGTGCAGAAGGAGGCCATTCGGGCCATCGGGTCTGCACTAACCCACTTAAGCCCTCACTTCCACCATATCCCCGTAATTCAATAACCCCTCCTAACTTTTGGGGCACTAAGGGCAACTTAGCACAGCAAATCCACCTAACCTGCACATCTTTGGACTGTGGGAGGAAACCGGAGCACCCGGAGCAAACCCACGCAGACACAGGGAGAATGTGCAGACTCCGCACAGACAGTGACCCAAGCCGGGAATTGAACCTGGGACCCTGTCGCTGTGAAGCCACAGTGCTAGCCACTTGTGCTACTGTGCTGCCCACTAACCTTCCTGCACTGCTGGCCAGTCCTCTTGGTCACACTGTTGGCGGTGACTGCTGCCGCCACCGCATCCCAGGCAGCGCTGGCTGCTGTGTGGCTCACCCTCCGAGACCCCTGGGGGAAAAGAGCATCCTTCCTGGTCTCCACTGCATCCAGGAGCCTCCCCAGGTCAGCGTCCCCGAATCTTGGGGCCGGTCTCCGTGACGCCGTTATTGCGAGCTGGCTGGGGTTGGCCGAGCAAGTGCTGTTTAAGTGCGGCTCGACCTTGTGAGCAGGGGGGGCTGGCGAGCGTGGTCCTTGATAATCGGCTGGTGAGGCGTTATTGGTGGCAAGAAGCCCATGAGGCCTCCTGAGGTGGACTAATAAATGTTGGGTTGTGTTGCTGGTTTCAATGAGCCGAGCACCAGGAAACTTGCTGCAATTCCCGCTCGTTGCAACACGTTTTCTGGAAGATCGCACCGGGAATATCACATTCTAAACAGTGAACAGATCAGTGCACAAGCTTTATTTATCACCTCAAAACCACAATGAGGTCGGTATTCACGTTGTCATCAGTAACACATCAACAGAAATGACAGACGTGATTCTCCTGTCATTTTGGCTGGGTTTGGCGGGATGGTTCCCGCAGGATGTTTAGGCATGATCCAGACCGGTATTCGCCACACTTCGCGTTTCCTTGGAGCTTGGGGGGTTTCTCACTGGAAAATCCCACACTTGGAATTTTTTTCTTCCGGGGGGGAAAATAAAGTCACCGGCAAGACCACCTTCTCAGTGATCGGGCCCGATTTTTAAAGGGTGCCCAGATCTCAAAAAGAGTTTGAGAGTCACCACACCCCCGGACATTACAATTCCCCACAGACATGGGTGAGGTTGCCCCTTGACCTTGGAGGGGCAACCTCACCCCAATCACTAAAAGTCCACTTGACACCCTTCTTGCCCCTGTCAAAACACCCAGGCATGAGGGTGACCCGGCCCCATATACATCCACCCCAGTGGGCATCAAGGTAACCTCCCCCCCCCCCACAGTTCCGCAAGTGAGCACACCCCACTATGGAGTCGCTGAGGGCTACCTCCCCTTTCAGATCCCCATTCAGGCCCCCCTCTTCATACGTTCAGCCTTAATAACCTCCCTTTCCCAACCTTCATCCCACATTTCATCGACCAGGCCCTCCTCGGGCCCCACCCCTTAGCTATACCAACCTGACCCAGGCACTACCCCTGGCACCCTGGCATTTCCAGGGCACTGCCCTCCCCTGTTTCGACCACCCGGTGGCTCCAATGGCCTCCGAGGCCCCCAACATGGCAATCGCATCTGGTCTCCATTTTTAGAGACAAGTACTACTTTGCACCGGCATGAGGCCTGGCCAGTGTGGCCGGTGACAACTGGAAGCTGAGACACTGCGGCCTAGAATGGGCTGCACATATTTAGCCTAATGGCTCATTTCAATACGATTATCAGGATAACGGCTAGCAAAGGCATGATCCAGATCATGCCAGGCAGAGGAAGCCGGGTGCATTGTGCTCGGCTTGGCACCTGCCGCAAAACCTGTTTTGGGCCTCTCCCGCTATGCACCCGGCGCAACAGGATCATTGCCGGGCGCAACGGTGGGAAAATCACACCCAACATTCTGGTACTTGTTATAATAAACTTTGTTTCATGTGACAGGATATTATGACAACACTATTCTCGGCCAGAATTAGACGATTGGGTAAGTTTGCTTTTAATCACAGCACAGCAGTACATGTGACTGAGTTTGATTTAATAATACAAAAAATTTGTATAATTTAACTCTGTTCCACTCATTGCTTTTCACTGGAGAAATCACCGTGCTTTTATTGGGAAAAGTTGCTGCTATTTCCTGCTGTTTTCTTGCTTTCTTTGCTGTAAAGTGTCCTTTAGTTTGGGTGAGGGCAGTAACCTTACAGATGCAAAATAGTGGCTACAGTATATGGGCACACCTTTGGGGGTGATGGGTGTGATGAATCGGATTGAGCACCAAATTGGCAAGCGCATTAGTGAGCGGGTGACACCCGGGCAGGATCGGGACTGATGTCCTTGGCAAGGTACTTGCTGGAGCAGTTGGGGTGGAGTTAAGCTAATATGGCTGGGGCATGGGAATCTATGTAAGGATTCAGAACTGGGGGAATCAAAAATAAGAGAAAAGGACAGCAAGGAAGATAAGAAAAGTGATGGGCAAAGAAATCAAGAGACTGGATCAGATCGTGACATTGTAAAAAATAGTAGGGACAGGACAAGGAATGTTAACAGGATTAGCCTTAAAGTTTTGTGCCTGAATGCTCAGACCATTCAAAATAAAATGGATTAATTAATTGCACAGATAGGTGTAAACGGGTATGATATAGTTGGGATTACGGAGTCATGTCTCCAAGATGATCAAAGATGGGAACTAAACGTAGCTAATATAACCCCCCTATTCAAAAAGGGAGGTAGAGAGAATATGAGAACTATAGTCCAGTGAACCGAACATCGGTTGTAGGGAGGTTGCTCGAGTCAAGGATTTCATAGCACATTTTGGAAAGTAGTGGTCTAATCAGCCAAAGTCAGCATGGATTTAGGAAAGAGAAATCATGCTTGACAAATTTGTTGGAATTCTTTGAACATGTAATTAGTAAAGTTGACGAGAGATAACCAGTGGATCTGGTTTATTTATACTTTCAGAAGGCTTTTGCAAGCCTCATATAGCAGATTACTATGGAAAGTTAAAGCAGGTAGTGTCTTGAGATGGTTAGAAAGCTGGTTAGCTGATTGGCTAGCAGTGATTGGTGAGATATTGCAGAGATTCTTGCTAAAACCCCTAACTGTTCACATTATATGTTAATGATTTTGACTAAATGTGTTATCTCCAATTTGGGTGGGAGGGTGAGCTGTGAGGAGAATGCAGAGATGCTTCATGGGGATTCGGGCAGGCTGAGTGAGTGGGCACATGCATGGAAGATGCAGTATAGTGTGGGTAAATGTGAGGTTATCCGCTTTGGTAGCACAAATATGAAGCCCGATTATTATTTGAATGGGTGTAAATTGAGAGAGGTGGATACTCAACGAGATCTTGGTGTCCTCGTGCATCAGTCACTGAAAGTAACCACGCAGTTACAGCAGGCAGCAAAGAAGGCAAAAGGTATATTTTACTGCAATTCTATGGGACATTGGTGAGGTCACACGTAGAGTATGGTGTGTAGTTTTAGTCTCAGATAGCAGATTACTAAATTAAAGCATATAGGATTGTGAGTAGTACATAGAACATAGAACATACAGTGCAGAAGGAAGCTATTCGGCTCATCGACCCACTTAAGCCCTCACTTCCACCCTATCCCCGTAACCAAATAACCCCTCCTAACCTTTTTTTTGGTCATTAAGGGAAATTTACCATGGCCAATCCACCTAACCTGCACGTCTTTGGACTGAGATGGTGTCTTGAGATGGATAGAAAGCTGGTTAGTAGACAGGAAGCAAAATGTTGGAATAAATGGGTCTTTTTCCGATTGGCAGACAGTAGCCAGTAGGGTACTGCAGGGATCTGAGCTGAGACCCCCAACTGTTCACGTCATATATTAATGATTTGGAGGAGGGAACTAAATGTATTATCTCCAAATTTGTAGATGACACAAAGTTGGGTGAGAGGGTGAGCTGTGAGGAGGATGCAGAGAAGTTTCAGCAGTATTTGGACAGGCTGTGTGAGTGGACACATGCGTGCAGTATAATGTGGATGCATGTGAGGTATCTGCTTCAGTTGCAAAAATATGAAGGCAGATTATTATTTGAATGGGTGTAAATTGAGAGATTGTTCTTTGCTATGGAGGGAGCACAGGTTTACCAGGCTGATTCCTGGGATTGCGGGATTGTTATATGAGGAGAGACTAAATTGGTTAGGATTATATTCAATAGAATGAGAAAGGTCTCTTAGAAACTTATAAAATTCTAACAGGATTAGACAGTGTAGATTCAGAAAGAACGATCCTGGTTTTGGGGGAGTCCAGAACTAGGGTCATAGTTTGGGGATAAAAAGTAAACCTTTTAGGAGTGAGGTAAGGAGAAATTTCTTCACCCAGAAAGTGGTGAATCTGTGGAATGCACTACCACAGAAAGTAGTTGAGGCCAAAACGTTGTATGATTTCAAGAAGGAATTAGATATAGCTCTTGGGGCTAAAAGGATCAAGGAATAGGGAGGGAAGAAAGGTTTAATGTATTGAACTTAATGATCAGTCAAGGTGATAATAAATGGAGGAGCAGGCAGGTTAACTGAAACTCAGTGAAGAACAATGGGAAGAATTTAATCCAGCCCATCATAGCAGTAAACATGACAGCCAGGTGCACTCAATTGCGGCAGAGACCATGGGGAGGATTCTCTGTTGCCCGACGCCGATATCGTAATCAGTGATTGGGCAGAGAATCCCTTCTGACACCCAAATCGAGGGTGGCGGCGGTGTTTCATTCTCCGCCCCCATTGCATGGCACACACCGTTGGTGCGTCATCAGAAGGCCCTCCCCGATGCTCCACACCGATGGGCCGAGTTCCCGACGACGCGGTTGACGTGTGGTCTCAGTGGTCGGGGGCCTGGCCTGACATCCGCAGACTGTGTCCAGCGCCATCATAGTCAGCCGGGAGCCATGCTGATAGCCAGGGGAGAGGGCTTCCGCGAGGGCTGGGGGGACTGGTGTGGGTGTGGTCAGGGGGTGGCCAGGGGGTCAGTATTTGGCAGGTCGGGTCCGCACACGGCCCATGCCATGTTGTACGGTGTGACCGCTGCAGGTCATCGCCGTGTGCATGCGCGGCCATGGACCCGGTCATTCTCTGCCTGTTTTTGCCGCGGAAGCCGGGAGTTTTACCTGCCTCCGCTGCTAGCCCCTCACCGGTCCCAGGATCGGTAGGGTTCAGTGCTGATTTTGGTGTCGTAAATTGCCACAGTTCCCATACTAGCGCAAAATCAGAGAATCCAACCACATGTGTCAGTCTCTCGGCAGCAGGAAAATCTCCAATGATTTAAGTAGGGGGCAGAACAGACTTCATGAAAGAAACTCTCACAGTATGTTGTAAATGAATGTTTTAATTTATGCCAATTCTCTCTGAGTCCCATGGGAACAACAGATTTCCCACCAATTCGCCAAAGAAATTCACCCAATGTGTGAGACATCTGCATTGCAGTAAGAATGGACTTGCTGAAATTGACCTTGCTGAAATGTGCCATTTTCACCAGCTACAGCTTCAATTGTAGAGCAGGGCAGGGATTGCTTAGATAGTGACTATGAACATGTTCATAGCAACAAATATGTGTACATCTTGCTTATTCCAGGCTGGAACTGAAGATATTTGCAACATCTTTCCATTTACTGCCCATTGTTGGGTGAGACTTTCTTCTCATTGAGAGCTAACAGCTTTTCGTTCTCACACATCAGAGACCAGCAGGCAGATTGAGCATGTGGCATCCTTTGGGTTGGAATTTGCCCTATTGGGCAGAGTGCAAATATATCTCTCTGCAGGCGCTGCATGTCAACTGTGCCATACATCAGAACCAAAAGGAATTCCACTTCCTCAATATCCAGCTGATCTTAGGCTCACCATTGTTTCAACAGCCATGACGTCCTCATTTTGCGGCAATCCACTGAGCCTTCTGCATTTGAGCCATAACACTAAAATAATGGTGCTATTGGGTGATATGTGCAATCTGTAAATGACATGGCCGATGGCTCTGTGCAAAATCCATAAACAAGTGCTCAGCATGCAAACAGTGCAAGTCATGCTGCCACGTAAAATTGGCATGATGAAGCAACACTTTTGGACTACCATGCAAAAGCTCTGCAATACTCGAGAGCATATGTCATGAATCATGGTGGTCAGCTACATGCTTCACAACCTCACGATCATGAAGGGAAAGCCCTGTACAGTGACCAAGTAAAATATGAGGGAGCAGAAGGATGAGGCAGCTTAGACAACCCCTTACCAGCTAGGCTGTCCATGAAGAACTCATCCCAATCAACGCAGCCCAAATTTTCCATTCACCAACCTTAATTTCTCTCGGTCACTGATCTTCAGCTCATTCACATGGCCACAATGCAAAAATACAAGTCATCACAGAAGAAACACCCCAAACCGAATTTTAGAATTAAATCATGACATATTGCATATAGAATTCAACTAATCACTATTGTATATTTGCTTCCTGCCTATCTCAATGTGGGTTTTGCCTGACCTAGTGTTTCAACACAAAATTGAGGGAATTGAGGTGGGCGAAGACACAAAATGTGGCATGAAGGAAAATGTCAGTTTCCTGCACATGGGAAATTAGTTTGGAATTTTGTTCTGACATTGATGGTGGGATAAAGACAGGTTGGGTTTCCCACTTGTCTATGTTGGGACCACACTTGCACCTTATGAATGCTCATTAAAAGACCAACTCATCAAAATTACCTTCCCCACCAAATTAATTGCCGCATCTGTTTTTCATCTGTGTTGGAGGGCCCTGCCTGAATCGTTCAAACACTTGAAGCAAATCTTTAAGAAGTGAATAGGCTTCTCTATTAAGAGCTTTGTAGTTGAATGTGCAGCATCTTATCTCTCCTCCGATGAACTCTGTGGATGACAAATAGGTTTCATTTGTCATGTATGCATGGAGCCAAAGCTCTAAGCGCTGAACTCTCTCAAATATCTCTCAGCACCTGGGAATGACTGAAAATGTATGAGCCTGTGAGCTCTCTGGGTACCTGGCACAAACATATACAACCAGGGGGCATAGATTTAAGGTAAGGGGCAGGAGGCTTAGAGGGTATGTCAGGAAAAACTTGCATAAGATTGTTCAATACCCACCCATAACATATCAGCCACTTACAGGATACAGATACCTCCACTGACCACAACGTGTCACCTGCTTCATAGTACCATGACTTGAACCTACAGGACCAAATGTCTTAGGTGGATAACCACACCCGGCGCACCATACTGTGCAAGGCCATCACTGCCCAGGATGGCTTATCGTACCAAAACTAGGACCAAGATATGTGTGCCATGTAGAGCCCTCTAACGTGGTCTGCACAGCCCCAAGATAATATCTTCAGTATCCACCCGACATCATGGTCTTAGCCCAAGGGTAGTTAGTTTCTTCAATATACCGAAACAGCATGACGTCAGACACAGGACAGTCTTTCATTACCCTACTCTCTTCCTTGACCAATTCCTATTCATGCCTCTGTCTCCTCCCACACCTCCCGTTTTCCACAGCTGCCCACCCTTGTCTCACCCAGGGCACCAATCTATCCCTCTTCACTGGTATTATCTTCTATAATCAGCCTTGGTGAAGTTTGTGATACAGGTACCCAAACTTTCACAGCAGACTCTTAAAGGTAGGTGAAAGCAGCATCTGCTGACCTCAAAGTTCTTAATAAACGGAAGCTTGCCAGGTGCATTCCACACCACAGAATGTGTCCCGCAACTCTGCTGTTTGCCACATCCTGCAGAACAGAGCATTGTAAAAGGGGGATGTGTTCCCGTAGGGGCACATGGAGGAGTTAAACATCTCCTTCAATGAGGATGTCATTGAAGAGGATTAATCTGAAGTGGGTAGGGATTCAGATGAGCCACATTTGGGTTCCATTACACTGGCATGACACAACTGATGTGCCCATGACAACCTCATTGCTTCAAGATTCCAGGAGGAATAAAGTGAAGACAATTTGTTACAGGCACCGTTATCATCATGCTTCGATGCTAGGGGCATAGCAACCTCCATTGTCATCTTCAACATGCCAGGAAAGGTTAACAAACTCACAATGATTACTGAGGAAGCATATGTCATCTTTAACCCTAACAATCCTTGGAAAGCACAGTAGCCAAGGGACCATGTGGTTACCGTACAATGTGCTTAGTGTTCCTCAAGTGCACATAGTTAAGCAATTACATAGTGCTGTCCTTTCAATCATGGTACCAACAAGACAGTAGCAACGGCATTCCTCAAAATGTTGAAACAATTACACACATGGATGCGCTCATGCCACTGTGACAGCAACTTAGGATGTTGGCTATAAGTAAGATTAAAAACAGTTCTCAGTGGTTAGCATGTGATCAACCCAAGAGGGAGCTACATCCAGCTCTCCAAATTCTAGCTCTCAAATATGATTAATGCAGAGACTTCAGGCGGGATTCTCCGAGAATCGGCCGGGCGGGCAGAAACGGCGCAGTGGAGTGGCGGGAACCACTCCGGCATCGGGCCACCCCAAAGCAGCGGAATCCTCCGCACCTTCAGGGGCTAGGCCGGC
This sequence comes from Scyliorhinus canicula, assembly GCF_902713615.1. Lineage (NCBI taxonomy): Eukaryota > Metazoa > Chordata > Chondrichthyes > Carcharhiniformes > Scyliorhinidae > Scyliorhinus > Scyliorhinus canicula. The sequence continues at coordinate 134,486,886 of NC_052150.1, forward strand.
GCCGGAGTGGTTTGCGCCCCGCCGGCTGGTGTGGAAGGCCTTTGACGCCGCGCCAGCCAGGGCCGAAGGGACTCTGCCGGCCAACGCAGGTCCACGCATGCGCAGGAGCGTCAGCAGCTGCTGACGTCATCCTCGCGCATGCGCAGGATGGGGTTCACCTTCGCGCCCGCCATCACGGAGGCTTACACAGCCGGCGCGTAGGAATAGAGTGCCCCCACGGCACAGGCCCGTCCATGGATCAGTGGGCCCCATTCGCGGGCCAGGCCAATGTGGGGGCACCCCCCGGGGCCAGATCTCCCCGCACCCCCCCCCCCCCCCGAGGACCCCGGCGCCCACCTGCGCCGCCAGGTCCCACCAGTAAGGGACCAACTCCAATTTACGCCGGTGGGACCTGCATAGCACAGGCAGGACTTTGGCCCATCGCGGCCCAGAAAATCGGCGGGGGGAGCCCGCCAACCGGCGCGGCGCGATTCCCGCCCCCGCCAAATCTCCAGCGCCAGAGAATTCAGCAATTGGCAATTAGCCATTCAACACCTGAGACTTCTAGAGTGATAAATGCAAAATATATTTACTATAGTGCAGATGACCAAATACCTGTGCCTTCATTATGCATGAAAATAGGGGCTGTTTAGCTCACTGGACTAAATCGCTGGCTTTGAAAGCAGACCAAGGCAAGCCAGCAGCACGGTTCGATTCCCATAACAGCCTCCCCGAACAGGCGCCGGAATGTGGCGACTAGTGGCTTTTCACAGTAACTTCATTTGAAGCCTACTTGTGACAATAAGCGATTTTCATTTTTTCATTTCCTTTTCCTAATTCGACCACTACTTCTAGGTGCAGCACAGACATCCGCAGCAGAGATAGAGACAGCCTGTGACTAATATGCCCTGTTGTCTGAGATGGCCTTGATGGGCATCCTCTGGTGTCTGAGGTCTGGTTCCCCCTGGCCTACTAAGGGCTTCCTGCTCTGGAATAGGTACACACTTCTCGGTCTGTTGCACTGGAGTTGAGGATATCACAGGCAGAGCCGATTTGGAGTGGCAGGATGCTGTAAAAGTGTCCTGGGGGATGTTCCCAGGGGTCTGGCTGGCATTATTCCTCCCTTTGAGTGCCCAAGGGCCCTAGCCTGGCTCCTTGAGGAGAAGGGGCACTCAAATGGAGATTGAGGTGCCCCGTGCCCCTCTCATCTAGCCATTGCTATGGTGAGCGATGGTGTGTAGGTCTGACTGCAAATCAGACAGAAACTGGATCTCCTAGGTGGTTACTACCCTTTCCATAGAGACTTTGTTGCCAGAACCACAACACCAGACAAAATGTGGATGGACTCTTCCATCCTTTGCCCCAATCTGGTGATAGCTTCTGACAACTATTCCACTGCTTGTCTTTGCAGCTTTAACATTTCTCTCCTGGCCAATTGCAGTGGCTTGTCATTGGACTTGAATGCTGCAGAGGCATGGTTTCCAGCAGTTCTCTGTCAAACACCTCGGCTGCCACTGCTTCTGCCTGCTGTGGACTGATATCTTTGAGGTAATCACTAGATTATGACCCCCAAACCTACTCTAGGGATTGGACCCAGTGATGTGGATGTATCTGCATTTGAGGAGGGTGTGGATGAATGCAGTGAGTTTTCATCCAATGCTTTATCTGCCTCCTCGTCTGAGGTGCCCTGGAGCTTGATGCTGAGGAACTTGCTTGGCGGCTTCGTCCACTTTTTCTTGCTGGTGGCTGGACTAGAAAGAAGATGGGCGCGATTCTCCGCACTCACGCCAGTTCGGAGAATAGCGGGCCGCGCATATTTTCACGGCGACGCCGGTCCGACGCCCTCCCGCTATTCTCCGAACCCCGCACAAACTACACGTCGGAATTCCCGGCAAAGGCCTCGAAAGACCCCCCGACACGACCAGAATCCCAACTTATTGACCCTCCGCTATTCTCCGGCCCGGATGGGCCGAAGTCCCGACGTCATCACGCAATGTTTTCACGCCGGCCAACTCACCTGCTTTTCAAGTTCGTCAACCAGTCGTGCTGGCTGATGAGAGCTTCGAGTAGGTGAGCGCACCGCTCAGCGCACCGCTCAGCGCACTGCTGGAGTCTGGCCACAACGGGGAAGGCATCCCCGAGAACATGAGAGAGGTCCAGAGCGGGGGGGGGGGGGGGGGGGGGGGGGTGTGGGAGATGGAGGGGGGGAGTGTGGGAGACGGAGGGGGGGAGTGTGGGAGATGGAGGGGGGAGTGTGGGAGACGGAGGGGGGAGTGTGGGAGACGGAGGGGGGAGTGGGGGAGACAGAGGGGGAGTGGGGGAGACTGAGGGGGGAATGGGGGAGACTGAGGGGGGAATGGGGGAGACTGAGGGGGGGAGTGGGGGAGACTGAGGGGGGAGTTGGGGGGAGTGGGGGAGACTGAGGGGGGTGAGTGGGGGGGACTGAGGGGGGAGTGGGGGAGACTGAGGGCGGGAGTGGAGGAGACTGAGGGGGGAGTGGGGGGAGTGGGGAGACGGAGGGGGGAGTGGGGGAGACTGAGGGGGGAGTGGGGGAGACTGAAGGGGGAGTGGAGGAGACTGAGGGGGGGAGTGGGGGAGACGGAGGGGGGAGTGGGGGAGGCTGAGGGGGGGATTGGGGGAGACTGAGGGGGGAGTGGGGGAGACTGAGGGGGGATTGGGGGAGACTGAGGGGGGAGTGGGGGAGACGGAAGGGGGAGTGGGGGAGGCTGAGGGGGGATTGGGGGAGACTGAGGGGGGAGTGGGGGAGACTGAGGGGGAGTGGGGGAGACTGAGGGGGGGAGTGCGGGAGACTGAGGGGGGGAGTGGGGGAGACTGAGGGGTGAATGGGGGAGACTGAGGGGGGAGAGGGGGAGACTGAGGGGGGAAGTGCGGGAGACTGAGGGGGGAGTGGGGGAGACTGAGGGGGGATTGGGGGAGACTGAGGGGGGAGTGGGGGAGACGGAAGGGGGAGTGGGGGAGGCTGAGGGGGGATTGAGGAGACTGAGGGGGGAGTGGGGGAGACTGAGGGGGAGTGGGGGAGACTGAGGGGGGAGTGCGGGAGACTGAGGGGGGGAGTGGGGGAGACTGAGGGGGGAGTGCGGGAGACTGAGGGGGGAGTGGGTGAGATGGAGGGGGGGAGTGGGAGTTGGGGGGGGGTAGGGAGAGAATGAGCGAGTGAGCCGTCCAACCCCGGTTACAAAATGTCTGCCACCATGCCATGGTGTGCCGGTCACGAGGACACGGCCGCTGGTTCCCCTGTGGCTTACGGCCACAGGCCACTGACGCACCCGTGAAAAGGACGTAGTTAACTGCCCGTTGGATGCAGAAAGTGACCAGGGGTTAGGCTTCCCGCGTGTCAGCAGCGCGACCAGGCCACCGGGACACACAGGTATCCCGTGGCAGGCGGCTGCCGAGGTGTCGACTAACCTTCGTCTAACATGTCCCGTTTCTCTGCCTCCCACCACCCTTCTGTAGGTTAGCACAATGTCTGTGAACAGAACGGCTATGTTCTGCGCAGTGGTTGGGGCCGCTGCACTGCATTTGGAGATGGAGCAGCATCCACAGCCACAACCCGCAGTGGATGCAGGGCCAGCTGCAGCAGCAGAGGGAAGGGCCGAGGAGTTGCCAGTCGTCGAGCAGCATGGGGGGGAGGAGGAGGAGGGGGAGGAGGAGAGAGTGAGGGTGCAGCCACGGCGCCAGAGACGACGACCAAGGCCGAGGGTGTACCGTGTCCGGATCTCTTTCCTAACAATGACGGACATCACCTGCAGGAGGAGACTCCGGCTGCGTAGGTGGACGGTGATACATATCTGTCACCTTGTGGCGCACCTTGCCCCACGTGGAACGGGGGGAGGACACGCGATCCCAGTTGCCATCAAGGTGACGGTCGCTCTTAACTTCTATGCGACCGGCTCCTTCCAGTCTCCCAGCGGGGACCTCTCCGGGATCTCCCAGTCATCGGTCCACAGGTGCATCCGGGATGTGACTGATGCCCTCTATGCCATCGCGGACCACTACATCACCTTTCCCGAGGACCGAGCAACTCAAGACTCACGAGTTCGTGGATTTGCCAGCGTGGCAGGGATACCGATGGTGCAGGGGGGCAATCGATTGTGTTCACGTCCGCCATGTGCCCGCCTGCAGGGGACAGGGAGGTGTTCACAAACAGGAGGGGGACATACTCCATAAATATCCAGGTGGAATGCGACCCCCACATGACGTTCATGAACGTCTGTGCAAGGTTCCCAGGGAGTGTGCATGACTCCTACATACTGGCGCAGTCGTACATCCCTGCGATGTTTGAGGGACGTCCCCCCCGGCTGAGGGGCTGGTTGCTAGGCGACAGGGGTTATCCGCTGAGGTCTTGACTGATGATGCCTATATGGAGGCCTCAGACCAATGCGGAAATCCGATACAACGAGGCCCATGCAGCAACCAGGGGTGTGGTGGAGCGCTGCCTTGGCCTCCTAAAGATGAGATTCAGGTGCCTGGACCACTCCGGAGGGGCCCTGCAGTACCAGCCCGACAGGGTCGCTCGCATTGTTGTGGTCTGCTGTGTGCTGCACAACATCGCGATGCAGAGGGGAGATGACCTGCTGCAGGAGGCGGAGGGAGAAGCCAGTGGCAGTGTTGCCAGCACAGAGGAGGAGGAGGAGGAGGAGAGGGAGGAGGAGGAGGCTAGCGGAGTGGCGGGCGCAGCATGCAGACATGACCCAGGTGCTGGTGATGTCCAGGAGGCGGCACGACGGACCCGGTGAGGACGGCGGGCACGCGATGCCTTGGTGGCAGCACGGTTCACGCATCGCATGCGACGTCCCCGTTGAACACCAAACCACCACCTGCATGGCTAGTTGTGCAGAGGGTCAACACACAATTGCCACCACCACAGCCCCCCCACCCCCTCTCAGTGTACACTGCTCCACTTCGCCATCACCCTTACTACTGGTTCCAGACAGTATGGTACAACTTCGATGGCTGTGTCAGCGGGTGTGATTAGTGCCATGTGGAATGATGACAGCCCGCTCTGCGAAGAGCTGTGAGCTCAGAATCGTTAGAGTCTGACCCATGGCAATAGCTGAACCATCCACCTTGGTGGCCACTGAGTTCGTCACGCACACTCCATCACGTGCCTGCGTAGGCTAGCTGTGGGAGGGGGTGGGGGGGGGGGGGGGAATGGACTGCACACCTGGCACCAAAGTTTCACCGCTCGTCAACCCCAGCGACACTCGGTCACCATCACGATTCCTGTGGCTGTGGAACAATCACACGGTATTACAAGTAAGGTGGAACAGTGCGTTTAATGTGAACAATAATTTACAGGTGCCCTAGCCCCTACAACTAAACTGTGCCCTTCACCCGTGCCAACTTGCTCGGTGTCTCTCTTTGTTGCCTGACGGGCCCTAACACTACGTCTACGTGACTCCCCAGATGATACAGCAGGAGTGGAGGAGGACTGCTGCGAATCGCCCCCTTCGACTAGTTTCTCGTTCGGCAAGCGTTTCCTGGAGCGATCCGGCCTTGATGGGCCAGGCTGCTCTGCGGGCGTCTCGGGTGATGTTGCGCCACCCTGCTCTGCCTGCTGCCCACCCGATGCACCAGGGATGGGACTGGGGGAGGCCGAGAATTCCAGGACGTCCCGTGATGGAGTTAATGGGACGGGCCCCGAAACCTTCTCCTCCCTCGGGGAGCCCAGTGGCCCCCGGGCCTCACTTTGGGACAGAGGTGCGAGCGGGGAGGTGCCCCGTCGCGCCACCGACACCTGGCGCTGCCAGTCCTGGAGGCCTGCAACGGTATCCACCAGGATCCGAAGGTTTGCAGAGACGGAGTCCAGGGAGTTAGACATTCCCGCCAGGGACTGTGCGATCTCAACCTGTGAGTGCACGACGCCATCCAGCACATGTGTCAGGCGGTTGATGCTCTCCACGACTGACTGCTGGGATTGTGCCATCGACTGCTGGGACTGTGCCATGGCGTGCTGTGACTGGGCCATGACCTGCTGAGACTCAGCCAAGGCCCGCAGCGTGCCGGCAATGTCGTGTTGGCTCTGGCGCATTGCTGCCTGTGAGAGGGCAACCCTGTCCAGGGCCGAGGATGACGCGTGCACATTAAGCCCAACGCCTTGCATAACCTGACCCATTGCCTCCACCGCGGATGCGACCCGTGCGGTGTCGGCCTGGGTTGCTGCCATGAGCGGCACCACTCCCTGCTCGTGGACGCGGTTCGACTCCTCTAACAGCGTCTGCAGAGTCTGGAAGACAGCCCTCATCCCGTCATTGTGTCCCTGGGTTTCTTGATGCATCGGCTGTGCGGGTGGGTTGAGAAAGTCCAGGAACTCGGAAAACGACTGGGAGCCAGCTGCATGCTGGGCCTGGCCTGGCCTCCGCCAGTCCGGGCCCTCGGCTGCTCCGACCTCCACCTGCTGTACCTGATCAGCTGTGATGTGCGACCCAGACTGTGACCCAGGAGCCTCATCACTAAATAGGCCAGCCGGGGTGAGTGTCTCTGGGATGGTGGATGGTGTGGGAGATAGCTGTGCCGCAAGCTCGAGGTCGTCTTGGGTTGACGCCTCCTCTATGTCATCGGCCCACTGAGAGGCCGCAGGGCGTTTGCGGGCCATTTCTCTCTCTTGCTCTCTCGCCGCCCTCTGGGCGTCCTGCTCCACAGATTCGGTTGGGGAGGATGGGACTCCCCGCTGATCGGGCACCCTCTGATGTGCGGCCCCGGGTGAGGTGGGGGCAGATGCCTGTGTCCGCCTGGAGGCAGACGGCCCTGGTCGTTCGGCATCACGTCCTAGGGAAGAGAATGAGACGGGTTATTTAGACACGCTCGGCCGGGCGCTGGACGGTCCCAGTGGGCAGGGTGTGAAGGGGCAGAGGATGGGGGAGGTGTCCAAGTGGGCAGGGTGTGTGAAGGGACAGAGGATGGGGGAGGTGTCCAAGTGGGCAGGGTGTGAAGGGACAGAGGATGGGGGAGGTGTCCCAGTGGGCAGGGTGTGTGAAGGGACAGAGGATGGGGGAGGGGGGTGTTTGTCATGCAGGGTTGTCTCACTTGTTGCAGCTCCGCCAACTTCGCATTGCGTGATCTCCCGGGTGGCAGATCCCCCAACAAGGTCCAGTGCCCTCTACTCAAACGTGGTGAGGGGGTGCAGAAAGGGCGAACCCCCTCCAGTCTTGTTCCGCTCACGAGTGTTGTGAGCGGTCTTGTCCTGTTGGGGGAGGGGGCATAGGTAGATTATTACAATACGGCAGGTATCAGCAGTCCGTTCAGATACTGGCACAGTTTGGGGGTCAAGTTGTAATAAGACCATTGCATCTCTCCACGGGGGCCAGAGCGCTGGGTCTGTGACAGCTTTGAGAACCACCCTCAACTCACTCTGCCCCAATCCCCCTCCACCCCCCGTGCCGGGAAGGGGGGGGGGGGGTGATTAAGTAAAGGGGAGGGATGGTTGTGACCCGGGGGCACCCTCTTGGCACTTACCCTGGCAGCTCTGGTGAGGTTGTGCATCTTCTTCTGACATTGCTCTGCAGAGCGAGGGGTCTGCCCCACAGCACTGACGGTAGCAGACACCTCACGCCAGGCCTGGCGCACCGCGCTGGCAGCGTGGCAATGCCCTCTACGTGGGCAGATGATGCCCCTCCTCTGCTCGATTGATTCGAGCAGCGTCTCCACGTCAGCCTCCAAGAATCGCGGGGCTGCTCTCCTGAGCTCCGACATCTTGGCCTAGTTTCTGTGCTCGCCCGCGCCTTTTTACGGCGTCGGGCGGCGTCACGTGGGCGTGTTCGTATCGTCGCCGCGTTCCGGCACCATCGCGCACGTGATTGACGCGGCCCCGTTCCTAGCCCATTTCCAGGACGTGAATACGTCGGGAACTGGGCCATGTCGGGCCGTCGCAAAGGTCGGCTGTGAAAATTTTCCGCGAGTGCTGAGAATCGCGCCCGATATATTTGGTGATTAACTGGGGAGGCTCCGACACAGTAAGCTTTGCACACTCCCAGTGAGACAGAGAGGACATATCCAGAGCGAGGCACATAGAATAGTGAGTTTGGGAGCTGAGAATTTGAAACTAGGTGGGAATTCGAGGCTGGATGGGAGGAGGTGTTTTCTATCCCTTTATTTGTTACTCACAAATTTCCAGTGTGTGTCCTTGCCCTGCTGCAGATGACTACAAGGGAGAGAGCTGATTGGTGAGTAGCAGGTAAGGCAGGTAAATCCTTAACTTATATCGCTTATAATACTTTCTTGGTTTCTGATCTGTAAGGGTAGTACAAGGCCCAGGGCCGGGATTCTCCCCTGCCCGGCGGGGTGGGGGGTCCCGGTGGGACGGAGTGGCGTGAACCACTCCGGCGTTGGGCCCCCCCAAAGGTGCGGAGAATCTGCACCTTTAGGGGCTAGGCCCGCGGTGGAGTGGCTCCCACTCGGCCTTTGGCGCCCCGCCAGCCGGGGCCGAAAGGCCTTGGCCGGCGGAAGTCCGCTCCTGCGCCGGTGCATCAGCGGCTGCTGACGTCATACTGGCGCATACACAGGGGAGGGGGTCTCTTCCGCCCCCACCATGGTGAAGGTCATGGCGGGGCGGAAGAAAAAGAGTGCCCCCACGGTGCAGGCCCGCTCGCTGATCGGCGGGCCCCGATCGCGGGCCAGGCCACCGTGGGGGCACCCCCCCCGAGGTCAGATCGCCCTGTGCCCCCCTCTCCCCCCCCCTCCCCCCAGGACCCCAGAGCCCACCTGCGCTGCCAATCCCGCCGGTACCAGAGGTGGTTTAAACCACGCTGGCGGAAAAGGTCTGTCAGCGGTGGGACTTCGGCCCATCGCCGGCCGGAGAATCGCCGCGGGGGGCCCACCAACCGGCGCGGCGCAATTCCTGCCCCCGCCAAATCTCGGGGGTGGAGAATTCGGGACACGGCGGGGGCGGGATTGACGCCGGTCCTTGCTATTTCTCCGGGGGGTTGGAGAATTCTGCCCCAGGAAAGACAGGCCATAGAGAACAGGAGTTAATCTAATATAAAGTACTCTCCAAGGTTTAATTTAATTTAAAGAGGTAATTTAAAGAGGCAGCATGGTAGCATAGTGGTTAGCATCAATGCTTCACAGCTCCAGGGTCCCAGGTTCGATTCCCGGCTGGGTCACTATCTGTGTGGAGTCTGCACGTCCTCCCCGTGTGTGCGTGGGTTTCCTCCGGGTGCTCCGGTTTCCTCCCACAGTCCAAAGATGTGCGGGGTTAGGTGGATTGGCCATGCTAAATTGCCCGTAGTGTCCGAAAAAGTAAGGTTAAGGGGGGGTTGTTGGGTTACGGGTATAGGGTGGATACGTGAGTTTGAGTAGGGTGATCATTGCTCGGCACAACATCGAGGGCCGAAGGGCCTGTTCTGTGCTGTACTGTTCTAAATTCTAAATTCTAAACCATGGCAGGAGAGCTCAAAGTCTTGGTTTGCTCCTCTTGTTCCATATGGCAGGCCAGGAACAGTTCCAGTACCCCGGGTCAGCATATATGCGGCAGTTGCAGACACTGTGGAGCATCCGCGAGGCAAATCGTGGCTAGCAAATATAGAGAGATGGTCAAACCGCAGGCTCAGATTTCGCAGGCAGGAAGGGAATGGGTGACCGGCAGACAGAGCAAGAGAGATAGGCAGGTAGTGCAGGAATCTCCTGTGGCCATTGCCCTGCAATACAGATATACTGTTTTAAATATTGTTGAGGGGAATGACCTCTCAGGGGAAAGCAACAACAGCCATATTCATTGCACCACGGTTGTTTCTGCTACAGAGGGGAGGGGTAATTAGTGTGCAGGTTGAATAGTTATAGGGGACTTGATTGTAAAGGGAATAGACAGGCTTTTCTGTGGCAGCAAATGCGACTCAAGGTTGCCTCCTGGTGCTCAGATCAAGGATGTCTCAGAGCAGGTACAGGACATTCTGGAGGGGGAGGGTGAACAGCCAGTGGTCGTTGTACACAACGGTACAAGCGACACAGGTAAATAAAAATGAATGAGGTCCTAAAAGCAGAATACAGGGTGCGATGAAGAAAGTTAAGAAATCGGACCTCCAAGGTAGTGATCTCAGGATTACGAGCCACGTGCTAGTCAGAGTAGAAATATGAGGATCTATCGGGTGAATACGTGGCTAAAGAAATTGGACGGGAATCTCCGCCGGGGGATTCTCTGTTTTGCCGGCATTGGGCAGCACGGTGGGACAGTGGTTAGCATTGCTGCCTATGGCGCTGAGAACCCGGGTACAAATCCCGGCCCTGAGTCACTGTCCATGTGGAGTTTGCACATTCTCCCCGTGTCTGCGTGGGTTTCGCCCCCACAACCCAAAAGATGTGCAGGTTAGGTGGATTGGCTACACTAAATTGCCCCTTAATTGGAAAAAATAATTGGGTACGCTAAATTTATAATAAAAAGAAAAAAAAAATGTTTTGCCGGCACCGGGGGCTGCCCCACAATGGGAAACCCCATTGACCGGTCGGCATAACGGAGAATCCCGCCGGTGGGTCGAGGCAGAAAAGTGGCGCGGCGGGGCGGAGAATCCAGCCCATGGTGTCAGGGGGATGGTTTCATGTTCCTGGGTCATTGGGACCAGTTCTGGTGAGATGGGATCGATACACATTGGAGGGTGTACACCTGGGCAGGACTGGGATTGATGTCCTCAGGGGAGTGTTTGCAAGAGCGGTTGGGGAGAGTTTAAACTAATATGCCAGTGGGGTGGGAATCTATGTAAGGAGTCAGAGAAGGAGGGAGCAGGGACAAAACGAAAGGTAGAAAGAGGAATAAGAAAAGTGATGGGCAGAGAAACCAAGGACAAAATCCAAACAAACTGTCGTGAAAAATATTGGGAGCAAGACAAACAATGTTAAAAAGACAAGCTTTAAGGCTCTGTGCCTCAATGCGCAGAGCATTTGCAATTAAGTGGATGAACTAATCGCACAGATAGATATAAACGAGTACGCTATAATTTGGATGACTAAGACATCGCTGTAGGGTGCCCAGGGATGGGAACTGAATATCCCAGGCTATTCATTTAGGAAAGACAAACAAAAAGAAAAATATGGTGGAGTGGCATTGCTGGTTAAAGAGGAAATTAACACAATAGTGAGAAAGGATATTAGCTCTGAAAATGTGGAGTCTGTATGGGTAGAATTGAGAAATACCAAGGAGCAAAAATCACTAGTTGGCATCATATATAAACCCCTAAACTGCAGTGGTGATGTTGGGAATGGCATTAAACACAAAATTAGAGATGCTTGTGATAAGGGAAGATCTGTGATCATGGGCGATTTTAATCTATACATTGATTGGGCAAATCAAATCAGCCCTAGTAACGTAGAGGAGGTATTCCTGAAGTGCATATCGGATGGTTTTCTTGACCAGTATGTGGAGGAACCAACTAGAGAGCAGGCCATCTTAGACTGGGTACTGTGTAATGAGAAGGGAATCATTAACAATCGAGCTGTGCGAGACCCTTTGGGAATGGGTGACCATAACATGATGGAATTTTTATCAAGACGGAGAGTGAAGTAGTTGATTCGAAGACTAGGGTGCTGAATCTTAATAAAGAAAACTATGTAGATATAAGGCGTGAGTTGGCCTTGATACATTGGCAATAGTTACTTAAAGGGATGACAGTAGATAGGCAATGGCAAACATTCAAGGACCTCATGGAGGAATTGCAACAACTGTTTATTCCTGTCTGGCACAAAAGTAAACCAGGAAAGGTGGCCAATCCATGGCTTACAAGTGAAATTAGAGATAGTATCTGATCCAAGGAAGAAGCATACAAATTGGCCAATAAAAATAATAAGCCTGTGGTTTGGGAGCAGTTTAGAATTCAGCAAAAAAGGACTAAGGGATTTATTAAGAAGGGGAAAATTTAGTACGAAAGTAGTCTTGCAGGGAACATAAAGACTGACACTCCGGGTTTCACTCCGGCGTCGGCTGTTTGTCTCCCTTTGGGAGATTTGCGCCCTAAGAGTTTCTATAAGTACGTGAAGAGAAAAAGATTAGTGAAGATGAATGAAGGTCCCCTACAGACAGAAATGGAGCAATGTTTTAAAGGGACAAAGAAATGGCTGAGCAATTGAATACGTACTTTGGTTCTGTCTTCACAAAAGAGGATACACATCAGATACAGCAATGTTAGAAAATGCAAGATTTAGTGAGAGGGAAGAATTGAGGGAGATCAATATTAGTAGAGAAATAGTGCTGGGTAAATTAGTGGGATTGGTGGTACAGTAGCACAGTGGTTAGCACAGTTGCTTCACAGCTCCAGTGTACCCAGGATCGATTGCCGGCTTGGGTCAATGTGCAGAGTCTGCACGTTCTCCCTGTTTCTGCATTGTTTTCCTCCGGGTGCTCCGGTTTCCTCCCACAGTCCAAAGATGTGCAGGTTAGGTGGATTGGCCAGGCTAAATTGCCCTGAGGTTATGTGGGGTTAGTGGGTTATGGGGATGGGGTGGAGGTGTGGGCATAAGTAGAGTGCTCTTTTCAAGAGCCGTTGTAGACTCGATGGGCCGAATGGCCTCCTTCTGTACTATAAATTCTATGAAGGCTGATAAATTCCCAGTGCCTGATAATTTACATTCCAGAGTATTTAAGGAAGTGGCTCTAGAAATAGTGGATGTATTGGTGGTCATCTTGGCAGAAAGGAAACAAAGAGTAGGAAGTAATGGATCTTTTTCAAATTGGCAGGCAGTAACTAGTGGGGTGCCACAGGGATCGCTGCTGGGACCCCAGCTATTCACAATATATATTAATGATTTGGATGAGGGAACAAAATGTAACATCTCAAAGTTTGCAGATGATACCAAGTTAGGTGGGTGGGTGAACTGTAATGAGGATGCAGAGATCCTTCAGCATGATGTGGACAGGTTGGGCGAGTGGACAAATCAATCACAGATGCAGTATAATTTGGATAAATATGAGGTTATTCACTTTGGAAGCAAAAACAAGACGGCAGATTACTACGTGAATGGCTGTAATTGGGAGAGAGGAGTGTGCAGCAGTCACCTGGAAGTCCTTGTGCACCAGTCGCTGAAGGTAAGCATGCATGTGCAGCAGGCTGTAAAGAAGGCAAATGGTATGTTGGCCTTCATAGCAAGAGGATTTAATAATAATAATAATTTATGTATAATGAATAGGAATGTTTTACTGTCATTTTATAGAGCTGCACCTGGAATATTGTGTGCAGTTTTGGTGCCCTGATCTGAGGAAGGATGTTCTTATTATGGAGGTGGTGCAGCAAAAGTTTACCAGGCTGATTCCTGGGATGGTGGGATTGTCATATGAGGAGAGACTAAATTGGTTAGGATTAAATTTATTGAAATTTAGAAGAGTGAGACGGGATCTCATAGAATTTCTAAGATTCTAATAGGATTAGACGAGGTGGATACAAAAAGAATGTCCCTGGTGGTGGGGCAGTCCAGAACTAGGGGTCATAGTTTGAGGATAAGAGGTAAACCTTTTAGGACTGAGAAAACTAGAAATTTCTTCACCCAGAGATTGGTGAATCTGTGGAATCACTATCTCAGAAAGTAGTTGAGGCCAAAATGTGTAATTTCAAGAAGGAGTTAGATATAGCTCGTGGGGCTAAAAGGGTCATATGATATGGGCGGAAAGCGGGATCAAGATATTGAACTGGATGACCAAAGTGAATGGCAGAGCAGGCCCAAAGGGTTGAACGACCTCCTCCTGCTTCTATTTTCTATGTATGTTTCTATGAAAGGGCCACATTGAAAATGCTTTTTGGAAAAAGAAACAAGCTTCAGGCCAAAGTTGCAAAAAGCAAGAGCCGAATGAATCAAAAGGGAAACTGAATAAAGGAAAAACCAACCATGTGGCACCAGAAGGACATGAGAAGAAACTCAATTCACAGTCCAAAGATGTACTGCCATTAATGTAATAGGTATTGCTGATGAAACAAACCTTTAAGGGATCAGTCCATTACCGGATGGTCAGCCGGTGAAGATGGTGGTGGACACTGGGTATCCCGTTGGTAACAGAAACTGTTCATCAAGTAACCCAAAAACCCTTGAAGATAGTTTTAGAAACCCATACTGGAGAAGCGGTTCCTTTGAGAAGCTGCATCGATGTAACAGTGCAATTAGAAGGACAGACGGCAGATTTGTCATTGCACCGCGTCAAAGGAAATTATCCAGCATTAAAGGGAAAAACTTGGCTGGAAAAGATCAGATTAATTGGGCCGAGGTAAATCTCATGAGAGATTCTGAATCAGGTCCACCCAAGTTCTTGAAGAAACGTGCCATTGAACTCAACAGTGAACTGAGAAGCATGATAATAATGATAATAATCTTTATTATTATTATTATTTACAAGTATGCGTACATTAATAGTGCAATAAAGTTACTGTGAAAATCCCCTAGTAGCCATGTTCCAGCGCCTGTTCGGGTACACGGAGGGGGAATTCCAAATTACCTAACAGCACATCTTTCAGGACTTGTGGGAGGAAGCCGGAGCTCCCGAAGGAAACCCACACAGACACAGGAAGAACGTGCAGACTCTGCACAGACACTGACCCAAGCCGGGAATCGAAACTGGGACCCTGGCGTTGTGAAGCCACAGTACTAACCACTGTGCTACTGTGCCACATGAAGGACATCTCAGTAAAGCTGAGGATCAAGAAGGTCAGGCGAGATGCTTTAAGGACATACGGCTGGTAAAAACAGGAGTCCTTGAACCCATTAACGTGAGTGATTGGACCACACCGAATGTACCATTGATGAAAAAAGACAGATCTGTATGCATCTGTGGTGATTTTAAAGTTACTATTAATCCTCTATTGAGTGCAGAGCAGTACCTTCTGCCCCTGTTTGATAACTTATTTGATGGGTTGGCTGGTGGCCAGCATTTCAGTAAAATTGACCTCAGTAAAGCATATCTTCAAATGAACGTAGATCAAGATTCACATCAGTTCTTGACAATTATGACACACAAAAGGTTATTTTGATATAAAGGACTACCATTTGATTTTGAGCAGGTGAAGTTCGACACAGCCTGAGTGAGTGAGGCAGCCAGAGTGGGGATTGGAACTTGGTAATTTGGAGCAATGTGGTAATTCGGTGCAGAGTGGGAGGATTTTGTTTTGTTTTCTTCTTCTGGCTCTGTAACTGTTAATCTGCAGAGAGATATCCAGAGAGCATCCCGGGAAGGTAAGTGATGCAAAGACCCTTTCAAATTGTGGGGGGAGGGGGGGGGGGGGGGGGGGGACTGAAGTGAAATCCCAGTAAAGCTGTGATCTGATTGGCTGGTAGGAAATCTGTTGAATTTGAAAAAAATCACATTGAAAAAAAACGAATTAAAGCTTATTAATTGACTAGGTAGAGGAGTAACTAAACCTGAGGGTAGAGATTAGTATTTAGCATTTAATTTTACAGTAAAAATCTAGCACCAGGGCAACATAGTTAATTGTAACTCAATCGAACAAGAATTCAAATATTTATTTTAAATTAATTAACTAGTGCTTAAATGTAACTCAGCGGGGCGCAGTGCTCCAACTATGACATGTGGCAGATCTGTGACGCTTCCAGCATTCCGGTCAACTACGTCTGCAGCAAGTGTAACCAATGCCAGCTCCTCACAGACCATGTGGTTTGGTTGAAGCTTCAGTTAGATGCACTTAGGAGCATGCAGGTGGCGGAAAGCATCATAGATCGGAGTTATAGAGATGTGGTTACACCCAAGGTGCAGGCAGACAGATGGGTTACCACGAGAAAGGGCAGACAGTCAGCACAGAAATCCCCTGTGGCTGTGCCCCTCTCTAACAGGTACACCATTTTGGATACTGTTGAGGGGGATAGCCGATCAGGGGAAATCAACAGCAGCCAGAACAGTGGCACCACAGCTGGCTCTGTTGCTCAGCAGGGGAGGGCAAAGTACAGGCGCGGAATAGTTATAGGGAACTCTATAGTAAGGGGCACAGATAGGCACTTCTGTGGACATGAAAGAGACTCCAGGATAGTATGTTGCCTGCGTGGTATCAGGGTCAAGGATGTCTCTGAACTAATACAGGACTTCCTGAAGGGGAGGGTGAACAGCCAGAGGTCGTAGTACACATAGGTACTAACGACATAGGCAGGAAGAGTGATGAGGTCCTGCAGAAGGAGTTCAGGGGTTTAGGCGGTAAACTAAAAAGCAGGACCTCTAGGGTTGTAATCTCAGGATTACTCCCTGTGCCACGTGCCAGTGAGGCTAGAAATAGGAGTATAGTGCAGCTTAACACATGGCTAAACTGGTGGTGTAGGGGGGAGGGTTTCCGATTTTTGGACCATTGGGATCGCTTCTGGGGCAGATGGGACCTGTACAAGAAGGACAGGTTGCATCTAAACTGAAGAGGAACCGTTGGGAGGTTGCTAGATTCACTCAGGAAGATTTAAACTAGTATGGCAGGGGTGTGGGAACTAGAATGTGAGCTTAGAAGGTGTAATAACTGAAGGGAAAATAGAGAACCAAAATAAAAGAACAACATCACCCTCAGGCAGAGCAAAAAATGTGACAAGTGTGAAAGGAGGTGGTCAATGCAGGATTGAGGGTGTTGTACCTAAATGCGCGCAGTATACGGAACAAGGTAAATTAGCTTATTGCGCACATTGAAATTGGCCGGTACGATGCTGTGGGCATCACATAGTAGTGCCTGCAAGGGGATCAGGGCTAGGACCTGAATATCCAAGGATATATGTCCTATTGAAAGGACAGGCAGATGGGCAAAGGAGTTGCATTGTTAGTAAGGATTGAAGTTAAATCGATAGCAAGGAGCGATATAGGATTAGAAGGCGTAGCATCTCTGTGGGTAGAGATGTTTTTTTGGAGCAGCTTGTGACAGAGCCTACTAGGCAACAGGTAATTCTGGATTTGATGATGTGTAATGAGGCCGACTTGATTAGGGAACTTAAGGTGAAGGAAATCTTAGGGAGCAGTGACCACAATATGATGGAATTTACCCTGCAGTTTGAGAGGGAGAAGCTGGAATCAGATGTAACGATATTACAATTAAATAGGGGTAACTACAAAGACATGAGGGAGGAGCTGCCCAGAGTTGATTGGAAAAGGACCCGAGCAGGGAAATCAGTGGAACAGCAATGGCAGGAGTTTTGGGGGGTTATTCGGGAAGCACAACAGAAATTCATCCCAAGGACGAGGAAACATGCTCAGGGGAGGACAAGGCATCCATGGCTGACGAGGGAAGTCAAGGACAGCACAAAAGCTAAAGAAAAAGCATACAAAGTGGCAAGGATTAGTGGGAAGCCAGAGGATTGGGAAGCCTTTAAAAATGAGCAGAGGACAACTAAAAAAGCAATAAGGGGGAGAAGATGAAGTATGAGTGCAAGCCAGCTAGTAATGTAAAGGAAGATGGAAGAGTTTTTTCAATATATATAAGGTAAGCCGAGAGCCAAAAATAGACATTGGACAACTGGAAAATGTGGCTGAAGAAGTAATAATAGGAAACGAAGAAATGGCAGACGAACTGAATAGTTACTTTGCATCAGTCTTCACAGTAGAAGACACATGCCAGAGCTCCAGGAGGACTAGGGGGCAGAGGTGAGTGCAGTGACCATTACTAAGGAGAAGGTTCTGGGGAAACTGAAAGGTCTGTCGGTGGATAAATTACCTGGACCGGATGGACTACACTCCAGGGTTCTAAAAGAGATAGCTGAGGAGAATGTGGAGGCATCGATGGTGATCTTTGAGGATTCACTGGGGGCAGGGATTGTCCCAGATGACTGGAAAATCGCTAATGTAACACCACTGTTTAAAAAGGGGGGGGGGAGCAGAAGACTGGAAATTATAGGCTGGTTAGCCTGACTTTGGTCATTGGTAAGATTTTAGAGTCCATTATTAAAGATGTGATCGCCGAGTACTTGGAAGTGCATGATAAAATAGGACTGAGTCAGCACGGCTTCGTCAAGGGGAGGTCATGTCTGACAAATCTGTTAGAGTTCTTTGAGGAAGTAACAAGGAAGTGAGACAAAAGATAACCAGTGGACGTGATTTATTTAGATTTCCAGAAGGCCTTTGACAAGGTGCCGCATAGGAGACGATTAAATAATTTAAGAGGCAATGGTGTTAAGAGTAAGATCCTGGCATGGATAGAGGATTGGCTGACTGGCAGAAGGTAGAGAGTGGGGATAAAGGGGTCTTTTTCAAGATGGCAGCCGGTGATTAGTGGTGTGCCTCAGGGTTGGTGCTGGGACCACAGCTTTTCACAATATACATTAATGATCTGGAAGTAGGAACTGACGGTACTGTTGCTAAATTTGCAGATTATACAAAGATCTGTAGAGCGGCAGGTAGTCTTGAGGAAGCAGGCGGGCTACAGAAGGACTTGGACAGGCTAGGAGAGTGGGCTAAGAAGTGGCAGATGGAATACAATGTGGTGAAGTGTGAGGTTCTGCACTTTGGAAGCAGAAATGGAGGCATTGACTATTTTCTAGATGGGAAGATGCTTAGGAAATCAGAAGCACAAAGGTGCTTGGGAGTCCTTTTTCACGATTGTCTTAAGGTTAACATGCAGGTTCAGTCGTCATTTAGGAAGGCAAATGCAATGTTAGCATTCACATCGAGAGGGCTAGAATACAAGACCAGGGATGTACCTCTGAGGCTATATAAGGCTCTGATCAGACCCCATTTGGGGTATTGTGAGCAGTTTTGGGCCCCGTATCTAAGGTAGGATGTGCTGGCATTTTCTTTTATTCCCTTTTCTTCCCATGTACTTAATGATCTGTTGAGGTGCTCGCAGAAAAATACTTTTCACTGTACCTCGGTACACGTGACAATAAACAAATCCAATCCAATCCAAACCAAGAGGAGGTTCACAAGAATGATCCCTGGAATGAAGAGCTTGTTGTATAAGGAACGGTTGAGGACTCTGGGTCTGTACTCGTTGGAGTTGAGGAGGATGAGGGGGGGATCTTACTGAAACTTACAGGATACTGAGAGGCTTGGATCGAGTGGATGTGGAGAGGATGTTTGCACTTGTAGGAAAAACTAGAAGCAGAGAACACAATCTCAGACTAAAGGGACGATCCTTTAAAACAGAGATGAGGAGGAATTTCTTCAGCCAAAGGGTGGTGAATCTGCTAAACTCTTTGCCGCAGAAGGCTATGGAGGCCAAATCACTGAGTGTCTTTAAGACAGAGATAAATAGGTTCTTGATTAATAAGGGGATCAGGGGTTATGGGGAGAAGACAGGAGAATGGGGATGCGAAAAATATCAGCCATGATTGAATGGCTGATATTAGCCATTCAATAGCCCACATAGCCTCCTAGCTACGCACCAAACTTTAAGCAGATTGTACAGAGCCCAGTCATACTTTGATTACATCTTGGTTACTGGATAGAATGAGGAAGAACATCTCCGCAACCGAGATGCTACCCTCCTGAAATTAGAAGAGTGTAGAGTCTGAAAAGACAAATGTGAATCTTTGCAATCTTCAGTTGAATATCTGGGACATGTCATCGATGCCAAGGGATTGCATAAGTCAATTTGAGTCAAAGCCATTACTGAAGCACCCGCACTTTAGGTTGTGAACCAACTTTGATCCTTTCTTACGATTACCAAATTACTAATCTGGCTCCTATTCCAAGACCTTCACGCAATTTACTATTTCAAAGTAAAAAGTGGACATGAATCAATGTAAGAGAGCATTCATGCAAGCTAATTTGCACGATCCTCTTATCTGGCTTCCAGCCCTCACTGTCCAATCATTTTGTTTTCCTGGAGAAGACCTACAGAGACAAGAGGGAGGATCTGGGAGTTCTTCCAGCCACTGATACCTCCAAATATGTTACTACAGTCATTTATTCAAAAGATTATATCATCCTTTAGCTGTCTGCAGTCTTTTGAAGTATACACCAGGGGCACAATTTAACTACTCCATTGCGAACAGCGTGAATCAGGGAACGGCAGGTAAATAGCGGGAAAGGCCAAAATCGAGATTTGTGCCGGGTGCAAACTAGTTTGCAATCTACTTGACTCGCTCCCTTTGGCAAGTTCTGGATCTTGCTAACATTCATTTGCATTCATTTCAATCACATCAACGAGATTGAAGTCAAATGCAGCAGCCTCCAGGGAATTAACAAACTCCCCAGTGAGAAATCACACAGGTGTCATTTAGTACTTTTTAAAAATGTGAAGTTGCCGCAATGGCAAGAGAGGGGAAGTGAGGAGGTGAATAGCCATTTCTATTTTGCGGCATGTAACTCAAGGGCACCGGAGCTACTGGCACAGTGCTCAGGTTGGGGGGCCCCTCAGGGGGCTTGGGCTTGGTCGGGAGGCTGAAGCATTCCAGGTCGGGGATCGCACTATGCCGGAGGAGGGGCGGGAGGGGCTTTGCGCCTGTGAGGCCTTTCAAGCAATCTTCAAATATTGGGGAGACTTATAACAAAGGCAACCACAACTGCGGCCTTTCTGTCCTACCAACATTTTACCAGGACAGAGCTCTTTGTTCTATGGTGAAGGTCACTTTAACTCCCTTTGACTGTGAGCAGCCTCCAGCTGTACAGCTGAAGGCTATTTTAAATGACGAACTGATCTTGTTAGTTGTGAGATCACTTCACAGCTGCAGGTTGTGTTTGTTGCTTGCTCCAGCCGGTGGCCGCAGGTGGCTGGGGGCTGCTGTTGCTGTTTCCTTCCTTTTTTTTGGCCAGAAAAAAGGACAATTTTTCCAAGGTATGTGGGTCCCGGAACACCCAGCTCAGGGGGTGGTATGAGTCCAGAAAGCAATCCAGTTTGAAGCAAGAAGATGCTGCGGGACCTGGTGAGCAACATTGAGCCACCTGTTAATGCCGTTAAAGAAATACTTTTTCAAATTGCTGATGGCTTTGTTGCTGGTGTGGTGAGTGCTGCATGTAACTGGCACATCACCGCAGGTTAAACACGCTGGAAGTCAAGGATGTTCAGCTGCACCTTGGGCACCAGTGGAATATGTGGATGCCAAGATTTGGTTCCGGTGAGATTGACCATGTGGGAGGGCCTGCACAGCTGCGGTTCCTGGACAGAGAATGACACTGATATGTGGGACAATTCACACAATGATGGATAGATCATTTCTATGACAAAGTTCTGGACATGATAACACTTTCTCAGGCGTATCCTCCATTTCTGTTGAGGAACCTGCAAGGGGTGAAATCGAGATTTTGTTTTTTTAATGAAAATGAGTTGATATAGCTTTGTATTGATACCAATATGGAATGGCGGCTTTTCCTTTGTGTTTAATCATTCGTGTGTTATGTTGGATTTAATTAGTTCATTTTCAAATCTTTGTTATTGTTGACCGTTTAATAAACAAAATATTCTCAACTCTCAAGTGGCTTCTCGGGGGCCATGTGTCAGAGGATGATTAGTGTATTGCATTTCAGTACAACTTTGAAGCCTGAACAGCATGCCTGAACTCTAGAAGCGTCAGCACCATAGAGGCAACCCCCTTGGGAAACAGAATGTCCCGCCTCTCATCCACAGCTTCGAGAAGTCTGGTCAGGCCTGCATGGCCAAAGCAAGGAACAGGTCTGTGCGCTGCCATGCATGTGTGTTGAATGGGAGTGAGCGGTGATAGAACATTTAAAAGCAACTCACTCTTGGTAGCGACGAGAATCTGTGGCCCGAGCCCAGCGAATCAGATGGTGAGACAGCCAGTAATGCCGAGAAGCTCGTGCGGCTCATTTTTCGCACTGTGCTGTTAAATACAGGCTGCAATATCGCTAACGCGGCCATTGAGAAACACCCCACCAATCGTGCACAAAATGACACTTAGAAATTTTCTGTTAAATTGCGCCCCAGAACTTACCTTTTTCCGAGCAGTGGAAAACATATTAATAGCTGTAGGTTGGAATTCTCCATCCGTTCATCGCTGTGGGGATCTCCGGTCCCACTGCAGTGAGTGGGAGATTTGGCTGAGCGTAAAATTCTCCGTCCTCGCGAGCAGCGGGGAGGACTGGATACGGAGAGTCCTGGACGTAATTCTTACATTAGAGCAGTGACTATGCTTCAAAAGTACTTGTTGGCCATAGAAGGAGTTCATGATATGGTTCAATGGGTTGATCCAGAACTTCCCCACTATTTCCCAAAGGGAAAAAAAGTTTTTTAGGCAGCACGTTGCATGGTGGTTAGCATAAATGCTTCACAGCTCCAGGGTCCCAGGTTCAGTTCCCGGCTGGGTCACTGTCTGTGCGGAGTCTGCACTTCCTCCCCGTGTGTGCGTGGGTTTCCTCCGGGTGCTCCGGTTTCCTCCCACAGTCCAAAGATGTGCGGGTTAGGTGGATTGGCCATGCTAAATTGCCCGTAGTGTCCTATAAAGTAAGGTTAAGGGGGGGGGGTTGTTGGGTTACGGGTATAGGGTGGATACGTGGGTTTGAGTAGGGTGATCATTGCTCGGCACAACATCGAGGGCCGAAGGGCCTGTTCTGTGCTGTACTGTTCTATGTTCTATGTTCTATGTTTTATGTTATGCTGAAAATAAATACTTAAGCACTTCAACCACTTTAGGACATCTTAAGATTGTGAAAAATGGTAGTGAATTGCAAATTCTTTCTTATTGCTCCAAACAGTTTTTCTGGCTTTCCTCCAATCTTTCCCACATTTACAGCAGCCTTAAGGAAATTTCAGATATTTAGACAGTTGCAATAATGCAAGCAGCTAATCTGTAAACAGCTATATTGTTTCCTTATAATTGGTTATGTAGTGAAACCAAAAGAAGATTAAAATCTGTCTGGCATTTTAAAACATGGACAATACTGTCAAACGTTTGTCACAACTGAATCTGCAATACACAAAGAGTTAAGAAAAATAATTATGGGAACATTTCAGGTTTGGTCAGAAGATTTGGTAGGGTTTTAAACAGCCAACATTGTTACAATAAGAGATCACTGGATTCAATTACATTCTCATTTGACAGCAATTGTAACCACCAGACTTTAATTACATGCTGCTGATTGACTTCAACCCAGTGAATATGAAGTCGGAGCATCCTTGTGGCAGTTTGGGTGGTCCGTCGCCTCCAGCTACATGTGAGAGCCAGGTTTACAGGGCATCTGTACAGGCCATGGTTTCACAGGTCGGCGCAACATCGAGGGCCGAAGGGCCCGTACTGCGCTGTAGTGTTCTATGTTCTATCTCGCAATACTTAAATGGAGCGGAATGCACAACAGGGGGATGTCATAATATCCACTCATGTATATCATGAGATGCAGACAGGCAGTGATTGACACACAGGATAACCAATGAACACACACGGCACAGAACAACCAATCACCAGACAGGACATCACCACGATAAAGCCCACAGGGCATTAAGGCTCTCCCTCTCTCATAGGACACGGCCAGAGAGATAGTCACAGTGCACAGGCCAATGAACATCATCACCATGTAGCAGAGAGCTAGTCTGGTCAAGCCAGTAGGAGGTTATCAGTTAGGTTAATAGAGTGTCAACCCACAGCAGATTATGTACAGCAATCAACAGGTTCAATAAAACAGTGTTGGACCATCTCCTGTGTCGGAAGCCTGTTTCTCGTTTTACTGCATCCAGTTGCAGTCGATGTTAGACCAGCACAGATAACACATCAGGGGAGACGTAAATCTTTGTCCAAGGGTCCAGAGGAGCACTCCTTTTTACAATTTTATAAATTTAACCGACCCAATTTATTTTTTTTTCAGTTCAGGAGCAATTTAGCATGGCCAATCCACCTACCCTGCACATCTTTAGGTTGTGACGGTGAGTCCCACGCAGACACGGGGAGAATGTGCAAACTCCAGGGCCGAGATCGAACCCAAGTCCTCGGTGCCATGAGGCAGCAGTGCTAACACTGCCCCACTGTGCCTCCCCTCAGAGGAGTACTCCTGCTCTTCTTAACCACATAAAGGAAAGTACAAAAACTTACCTTGAATGGCCTCTTCCGCATTTCAATCCAATTCTCTTTTGAATTTGACCGGTAGGAAACCATAGTGACCGCTCTGCTCAGCTGAGAGTTATAATTGTACACAGTACTTAATGATGTTCTCAGACATCTGCATGTTGAAAAGAAGAACCCGCTGCAAGAAAAGCAAGTATTAAATGTTGCAGCACACCAGGAGGCAAGTCGCCTGGCCGATTTAACTTCCTTTTTTTTAAAATTTAGAGTACCCAATTATTTTTTTCCAATTAAGGGGCAAATTAGCGTGACCAATCCACCTAGCCTGCATATCTTTGGGTTTTGAGGGTGAAACCCACACAGACACGGGGAGAATGTGCTAACTCTACAGTGACTCGGGGCCGGGATCGAACTCGGGTCCTCAGAGCCGTGAGGCAGCAGTGCTAACCACTATGCCACCGGCCACCTGCCAATTTAACTTCCTACCAACCCAGGTTCCATTGGGTGTATAGGGTTAACTCTTCAACAGGAGATGGATCTGGACTGATTACTGCTGTATCTAAACTCCCAAAATGCACTTCCAGCAAAAAATTGAGGATTGCATTTTGAACATGGTTTCATAAACCTGCCACAATAGTGTAACCAAATTAAATTTTAACGGGCTACAATAAAACCTTGTATAAAGTTGTCTCTTGGACAATTGGAATTCACATCACTCAGCTTTAATGTGCATTGGAGCCAGATCAGAATAGACACTTTCTGGATGCACTTTCTGGTCTACATCAATGAAAGGTTGCACTCTATCTTCCACCTTAGATATTTAAGAATTTATAGAAAGAATTAGAAACAAGAAAGATCATGAAGGATAGCAATGCCATCCCTTTCTGAAAGACCCTCGCCACCGACCTTTGCATTTCTTTGACTTTTCAGTATTTAGCAATTTCTTATAATATGTTTCAAACTATTACCATTTTACTTATTTGACATTTCTGTTCTTGCTCCTAACTTTCTAATTTTCACCCGTGTCCTTTGGCTGCAGTAAACTATTTTCTTGGAAATGGATCTGAATAGGATGGATTGTAAATTTGGATTATGTTACTCAATAAACTGCTTTTTAGTTGTTTTTTAAATCTGTGGCCAGTGCAGAAAAATGTTCAGTTGCTATAATGCCCTTCATTTCAGTATTACACTATGGGGGCCTCAGGGCTCTTAGGCACTGTAATAAATTTTATTTTATTGCTTTTCCCCAGTAAATGGAAAATTGGTCCAGTTGTCATTTCTATAAGTTTAAATACACATTTATGCAGACATGTGTGAGGAAAGTAACAATATTGAATATTGGAAGTGTTTTTTTGTATGATTGAACATTTTGAATATAAAAAATAAAACAAAATGGACACACAGCTGCTGCCGGTTAATGCACATGGAGGTTAATCCTAAAAAATGTGAGTTTCCCTGTTTTGTTATTGGCAATTTACACCTTTGTATCCTCCCAAACACATTAGGGTATGTTCAAATTTAAACTGGGTCTAAAATGGTGCAAATCAGTGAAGACAGTAAAGGCCCAAAGAAATTCTGAACTCACATCAGTTTATTTATACTTTGAGCTTTAAAATTGGAGTTTGCCTCATTTAACCATCAATCCTACACATCAGGCACAGCATCTTTAAGAACCTGCAGTTGGGGATGTTTTTTCAGTGTTCTTTGAGACATGTACTTAAAGGATAAAATGCATTTAAAAAAAAACAAATTATAGCATATCTGGGTGAGAATATATTCAACAAATACTCAGAAAAATTTAATGGAACATCCAGAAAAATGACTTTGCTTCCTGCTGCACCTGGAAATCTCAACGTAACAGAGTTTCAATTGGAGAATTCTGAAACATGAGAATCGGGGGCAAGGCCAGTTTTGAGTGCAGATATTCATCCAGAAGGAGGGTAATGGACAAACTTGAAAGATTGAGGAAACATAGTACATAGAACATAGAACAGTACAGCACAGAACAGGCCCTTCGGCCCTCGATGTTGTGCCGAGCAACGATCACCCTACTCAAACCCACGTATCCACCCTATACCCGTAACCCAACCCCCCCCCCCCCCCCCCCCCCCCCCTTAACCTTACTTTTTAGGACACTACGGGCAATTTAGTATGGCCAATCCACCTAACCCGCACATCTTTGGACTGTGGGAGGAAACTGGAGCACCCGGAGGAAACCCACGCACACACGGGGAGGACGTGCAGACTCCGCACAGACAGTTACCCAGCCGGGAACTGAACCTGGGACCCTGGAGCTGTGAAGCATTTATGCTAACCACCATGCTACCGTGCTGCCCTTAGACATTGTAGTAACTTGGGTACCAACCCAAAATTCTGCCATCTTTCAAGTAAAACAATTGTTTTCACAATTACCTGTGTCTTTCAGTACAGATCTGGAGGAAACTGCAGGCCCACAGTTCAGAGACTTAGGAATCTGGATAATTTATTTCTATTAGTTGAAAAATTTATGCAGTTCACCTTATTGGTACATCTTTGATTTTGTGGCAGCATGTTTGGTTCTTAGTTCGATGGTGAATGGGGGTGTCCTGAGATGAGACCCCTTAAAACCGGATAGCTAGGATAACATTAGAATAGTTCTACAAAAGTTA
The DNA here is from genome assembly GCF_902713615.1 of Scyliorhinus canicula. Classification (NCBI taxonomy): domain Eukaryota; kingdom Metazoa; phylum Chordata; class Chondrichthyes; order Carcharhiniformes; family Scyliorhinidae; genus Scyliorhinus; species Scyliorhinus canicula. Next base: position 134,513,357 of record NC_052150.1, read on the forward strand.
ATTTATTAAGAATTGAAACTAATCATAGAAAAAAACCCAGTAATCATTCTTAGAACATGTATTCTTAGAACATAGCAGGAACAAGCATTTAAGCTCTTGCTAATAGCAATGACTGAAATATGTGATGGGATTTAAGCTAGCTAACTTGCCCATATTCCTTGTCCAAACAGAATCAGACAGAAATAATGTGGTCAAGCAATAATATCAGCCCGTATCAGCCTCCCCGAACAGGCACCGGAATGTGGCGACTAGGGGCTTTTCACAGTAACTTCATTTGAAGCCTACTTGTGACAATAAGCGATTTTCATATAGCCAGCTCAATAAGCATTTATTATCAGTAGCCCCACCATCCTGTGCTCAGACAGACCATGGTACAAAAAGGAACCAGTTTCAACATCCTGCGCCCAGACAAACAATGCTACAGGCAGGAACCGACTGAGATAAGGCAAAATGGGAGGAGGGCAGAACAAGTGGTAGCGGATACAAGAAGCCTGGAAAACAACAGATGGCCAGAGAACAGGATGAGGTTAAATCATGAGCTGATCACGCAGTCACCATGCTGCCTAAAGTAAAATTGATTGGTCAAGTTAAAATCAACAGCTACAAGGATTGGACCGAGTCCAACTGGGGTGGGCTCCTGATTTTGGAAATTGTATAACTGTTGCACCTGACGCAAAGTAAAGTAGAGTGGTTTTGGTATTGATCCAAATCACTCTCCGTCATACATTGACCAAGCTTGGAAAATAAAGGTGCCTTAACCAGAGTTGATGTGTCCACAGGTCTTTGTGTTTAGCTGACCTGTAACTAAGAGGGAGGAGCCCCACATAAAAGCCGTCTCAATACTTAGTCCCTGAAAATGCTTTTACAGAGGCTACTTGTTTCTGCTCCGCCTCAGCTTTGAGGCGATCTTGCATCATAACAGCGAGTATAACAGTTGCCGTTTCAGACTTGTGTTTAGTCTGCCCTACCCACCAAGCCTTCTGCTCAGCTTCGGGCACTCCTGAATCATATTGCCTCTCAACCATCTTTTTGATCAACTTCTGATGCTCAATAATAATGGTTTGTATCATACTGCCATCGGGTTCACACTGGGGGTTCCCTATTTTGGCCTCCATCGAATCATTGCGGAGCCCTACACTGTCCAGTCTTTTAAACATGCGACGGATATCTCATGCTGCTCATCAGTGTTGTACAAAAGTCCATCTTTGCCCACCCAACATTAGTACGTTCTCAGTGTTGCGTGTGTCTGCTGCTCCCTACTTCGCAGCTTTTTCCCCTTGTTTGGGTCGCACAACTTATGACTCCTACCATCTGATATGCACCTCCGCTATCTACCGGGTGATAAATTTAAATATACTCACCCGTGTAGGAGACACATCATTCTGCTGGAGTCCTGTGGGTGACCCTGCTAGCAGCGCCAAAATCTGTCGGTGCATTTTTAGTGACTGAGTATTGAGCTGGGTTTTACATGGGGTTCCTCCCTCTTAGTTAGGCTCATCTAAACACAAAGACCTGTGGATACGTCAACTCTAGTTAAGATGGCTTTATTTTCCAAGCTTGGTCAACGTCCGAGGTAGAGTGATTTGGATAAATGACAAAACCACTCGACTTTACATTGTTTCAGGTGCAACAGTTATACAATTTCCAAAAATCAGTAGTCCACCCCAGTTGAAATCTATCCAATCCTTCTACACAAATCACAACATTGTTAAAGCGCAGAAAGACGCCATTTGACCCACCGTGTCTGCAATGGCCTTCCAAACGAGCACTATTGCTTAGTGCCATTCCCTTGCCTTTCCCCTGTATCCTTGCATATTATTTCTACCAGAATAACAGAATATATGTTGTGGGTGCTCATAAAACCCTTCTACCAGTTAGAACTGACCACCCTTTTGGCTGGTATAAAGATTGTTATAGTCATGTAAGCAACATGCATGTCACACAGTCTAGCATTCTATTAACCAGCCTCCAAATCTTTCCACTACTTCACTCTAACCTTCACAATAACCATATTTCTGCTATCTTGTTTTAAGTTTGTTCATACTGATCGCATGGCCGATAATGTATTGGCAAGTGGAAGTCACTAAAACATTGCTCTTTCTTGGGATTCTTCAATATTTTTCTTTTCAAGTGTTTATCAAATTCCATCTTAAGTACCATGATTGCCTTATTTTTCAGAGCCTCTTGTGGTAATGAATCCTATATTTAATAACACTTCATATAAATGTAATCTTCTAATTTCTTCCTTAAAGCTTCCTGTATTAATCATAAATGTATGTCCCTTGTTACTAATCAACTAACCAGTGGAAAACATTTTTCACTATTCACTGTCTCAAACCTTTCAAGGCTTTTAAACACTTCATTAGATTTCCCTCAATCATTTCTGCTCCAGTGAATATAGCCCTCGGTTTCTAGTCTTTCATTATGACTATGCTCTTTCATGCCAAATATAAACTAATAAATCTCTGTTGCATCCTTTTCATGACTTTAACAATGTTGATCTGATTGCCTAAATTTTCCAGTCCCGTCCACCGTGGGAATCATTGTGGGCTGCACGGAGAATTTGACAGACAAACAAAAGGATCATTGACCTTGGGTGGGAATTTCTGATCCCAGGGTGGGCGGGACATTTCAAATTCAACTCTAACTCAGAGTTGAAAACTTCAGAAGATCCCAGAGAGGATGAGAATTGCACATTCGAAGTTCAAACTTCCCAGGCAATTCCCATGGAGTAATGCATTGCAACATCTGAGGCATCCTGGAGGACATCTTCTGGGGTACCTGGTCTCCGGACACTGAAAGATATGGGGCTGGATTTGTCGCAGCCCCGCGCTGAAATCGTGTTTGGCGTGGGGCGGGGAATTGAAGTTCCCAACTGAATCGGTCTCGGAGCCGCTCTGGCCGTTCTCCAGGCCCTGGAGAATCGCTCGTCCACGCTTTACGCAGCGCGGCTGGAGGGTCATTGACAGAGGCCCTCCTAGCGAAACTCTGCTGCCGGCCGGCCGAGTTCCCGATGGTGTGGAACTGATGCACAAAGACGAGAGTTGGATGTAATTGAGGCTTTATTACACTAAGATGTGTGGCCTCCTACAGCAGCTGGCAAAATTGCTGCTGTATGGGGAGCACACATATTTATACTCCGCCTACTGGGCGGAGCCAGCAGGCAGGGTACTACCCCATACCTGTAGTACAGGGCCTTACCATAAAGCACCTACATCGGCATCCTCTATGTACAATATATATATCAGTGGTGACTACCACATTCACCCCCTGTTAAAAAATTGAGTCCGGAGGGGGTGGTGGAGAACTATATACAAAAAGATGTGTTATAAAAGTACAGATAATATTACAAATTCAGGCGGTCCAGAGCCTTGATCTGTCGTTGAGAGTGCCGCAGTGCTGGCGACGACTCCAGCGTCGGTTTGGTCTTCGGTGACTTCAGGTACGTGTCGAAATCCTCTTCATCCCCGGGTGTGAGCAGGGGGAAGACAGATTGCCCTGGAGCGGGGGCTGCGGTGGGGTGCGCCGGGAGAGGAGAGGGTGGCGCCGGGTCGGTGGTGTGTGTGTGGAACCAGCTGGTGCCAGGTCCCTGAGGGAGACTGAGTCTTGGCGGCCGTCGAGGTGCGCTACGTAAACGTACTGCGAATTGGCATGAAGTAGCTGTACCCTCTCAATCAACGGGTCCACCTTGTGAAGTCGAACGTGCCGACGGAGGAGAACAGGTCCTGGAGCTGCCAGCCATGTCGGGAGCGAAACCCCGGAGGTGGACTTCCTAGGGAAGGCAAAGAGATGTTCATGGGGGGTTTTCATTAGTCACGGTGCACAGGAGCGACCGAATGGAGTGAAGGGCATCGGGGAGGACCCCATGCCAGCGGGAGGCCAGGAGATTCCTAGACGATAGGGCCAGTTGACGGCCTTCCAGACCGTCCCATTCTCCCGCTCCACCTGCCCGTTTCCCCAGGGGTTGCAGCTGGTCGTCTTGCTCGAGGCAATACCCCTGTTGAGCAGGAACTGGCGCAGCTCATCACTCATGAATGTCGCTGTGGACGTAGGCGGGGAAGCCGAACAGAGCGAAGATGGTGTTGAGTACTTTGATGACGTTGGCTGACGTCATATCAGGGCATGGGATGGCGAAGGGGAATCTGGAGCATTCATCGACCACACTGAGAAAGTATGTGTTACGGTCGGTGGAGGGGAGGGGCCCTTTGAAGTCCACACTGAGACGTTCAAAGGGGCAGGAGGCTTCACCAGGCACGCACGGTCCGGCCGGTAGAAGTGCGGCTTACACTCCGTGCAGACCTGGCAGTCTCTGGTGATTGCCCTGACTTCCTCGATGGAGTAGGGCAGATTGCGGGCCCTGATGAAATGGTAAAAACGTGTGCCTCCGGGTGACAGAGGTTATTGTGCAGAGTCCGGAGTCAGTCCACCTGTGCGCTGGCACGTGTACCACGGGATAGGGCATCAGGGGGCTCGTTGAGCTTCCCGGGGTGATACAAAATCTCTTCGTTGTAGGTGGATAGCTCGATCCTCCACCTCAAGATTTTATCATTTTTGATCTTGCCCCGCTCTGTGTTATTAAACATGAAGGCAACCGACCGTTGGTCAGTGAGGAGAGTGAATCTCCTATCGGCCAGGTAATGCCTCCAATGCTGCACAGCTTCAACGATGGCTTGGGCCTCTTTTTTGACGGAGGAATGCCGAATTTCGGAGGCATGCAGGGTGTGGGAAAAGAATGCCACGGGTCTCCCTGCCTGGTTGAGGGTGGCAGCCAGAGAGACTTCTGATGCATCGCTCTCGACTTGGAATGGTAACATCTCGGCGACCGCATGCATCACGGCCTTGGCGATGTCGGCCTTGATACGGTTGAAGCCTGATGAGCCTCGGCCATCAGAGAAAAACAGTGGATTGAATGAGTGGGCGGGCCTTGTCCGCGTAGTTTGGGACCCACTGGGCGTATTAAGAAAAGAACCCCAGGCATTGTTTGAGGGCCTTGGAGCAGTAGGGAAGGGGAAGTTCCATGAAGGGCCGCATGCGGTCGGGATCGGGCCCCAGAACTCTGATCTGGACCACATAGTAGAGGATGGCTAAGCGGTTTGTGCTGAAAACGCATTTCTCCTTGTTGTATTTGAGGTTGAGGATAGTGGCGGTGTGGAGAAATTTGGCACGGTTGGCGTCATGGTCATGCTGATCCTGGCCACAGATGGTGACTTTGTCCAGGTACGGGAAAGTGGCCCGCAGTCCATACCAGTTAACCATTCGGTCCATCTCCCGTTGGAAGACCGAGATCCCGTTGGTGACGCCAAAGGGAACCCTAATAAAGTGGTAAAGGCAGCCATCTGCCTCGAAAGCAGTGTATGGGCGTTCCGCTTGCGGATGGGGAGCTGGTGGTAGGCAGATTTCAGGTCCACAGTTGAGAAGACCCGGTACCGTGCAATCTGATTGACCATATCAGATATGCGTGGTAGGGGGTACGATTCGAGCTGCGTGTACCGATTGATGGTCTGACTGTAGTCAACGACCATCCTGTGTTTCTCCCCAGTTTTCACAACTACCACTTGTGCTCTCCAGGGGCTGTTGCTGGCCTCGATGATGCCTTCCCGAAGCAGTCGCTAGACTTCGGACCTGATGAAGGTCCTGTCCTGGGCACTGTACCGTCTGCTCCTGGTGGCAACGGGTTTGTTAGGTTTGCGAATAGGGAAAGTGGGTCGACCTTTCGGGTCGCCAGGCTGCACACAGTAAGGGGTGGTAGGGGCCTGCCGAATTTCAGTGTTAGACTCTGGAGGTTGCAGTGGAAGTCCAGGCCAAGTAGCAGGGCAGCGCAGAGGTTGGGAAGGACATAGAGGCGGAAGCTGCTGAACTCCACGCCTTGGACAGTGAGAGTGGCGATGCAATACCCCCGGATCGCCATGGAGTGGGATCCGGAGGCCAGGGATACTCCATCTACTGGGCGGAGCCAGAAGGCAGGGAACTACCCCCGTACCTGTAGTACAGGGCCTTACCATAAAGCACCTACATCGACATCCTCTATATACAATATATACATCAGTGGTGACTACCACAGGAGCTAATATGGTATGGCCAATCGGGACACAGTCCACGGCCGCCCCGGCCGGGGCAGCGATCGGGCCTGTCCGATGGGGGGGCCTACATTTTCTGTGTTGGTCCATAGTCCAAGTCCTCCATGGCGCTCGCCGTGGCCCCTGGAGACCGGCGCCAAGTGCATATGTGAAGTTCCTCGGGTTCCTGCTAGCCCCCTGCAGGTAAATGCCTTTTATTTTTTTGCAGGAAATTGGGGAGCAAAACGCCAGCATTTTTACTCTGGCATGGGGACATAGACCCATTTTTGGAGAATCCAGCCCATCAACCTTTAACTCTTTCCATCTCCTCAGATGCTTCCAGGCCTGATGAGTATCTGCAGGATTGTGGATTGTTGATAATGGGGAATTTAGTGATGGCAATGCTATTGAATATCATGGGGAGATGGTTAGATTGTCAATTATTGGACATGGTCATTTCCTGGCACTTGTGTGCAGAAAATGTTACTTGCCAATTATCAGTCCAAGCCGGAATGTTGTCCACGTCTTGCTGTTTGTTGGCTTTAGTATCTGAGGAGTTGATGGTGCTGAGCCCTGGGCAGTCATTAGCAAACATTCCCACTTCTAACCTTATGATGGAGGGAATACCATTGATGAAGTAGCTGAAGATAGTTGGGCCTAGGACATCGGAAATCTAAGGAGTTGATCCTGGGACTAAGATGAATGTCTCCAGCAACAACAACCAGCTTCCTTTGGGAATTGCTCCAAATATGAGAGAGTTGCTCCTGATTCCCTTTGACTTCAAATTTGCTAGGGATCCTCAATGCATACTCAGTCAAATGTTGCCCTGATGTATCTCACCTCATCTCTGGAATTCAGCTCTTTTATCCATATTTCAACTGGGGTGAAATGAGGCCTGGAGTCAGGTTTTCCTGATAAAATCCAAACTGAGCAAAAAAATAGGTTATTGTTGATTAAGTGTCGCTTGATAGTACTGCCAATATCCTCCATCACCTTGCTGATGATCGAGAGTGGACTAATGGGACAATAATTGGCCATATTGTATTTGATCTGTTATTTGGGGACATACATAACTGTGAAATTTTCCACATTGTTGGGTAGTTGCCACCATTGTAGCTATACTGGAACAGCTCGTTCTGGGGTTAGTTCTTGAGTACTACACCTGGAATGTTGTCACAGCCCATAGCATTTTCTGTATCCAGCACCTTCAACCATTCCTTAATATCATATAAAGTGAATCAAATTGTCCAAAGACTGGAATTTTTGTGATATGTATACCTCAGGTGGGGGCCAATATGGATCATCTCACAATTGGCTACATTCTATTCCACCTGCTTGCCTATTATTGCTAAATGTTTGCTTTCTGATGCCTTTTACACTTCTCTTTATTTGACAAACGCTCTATTTTTGTGCCAAAGGCAGATTTTAAGATTGTGGGCCCTATGTTCAAGTCCAAATAATCAATAAAAATGGAAAGCAAAGTGGACCCAGCAGTGACCACATGAGTTCACCAATTCAATAGCTTCTTCAATCTGAACAACACCAATTTACCTTAACTTTTTTCCCCATTAATTTTCAATCATTTCCCTTTATATTGTATGCCTTAATCTTTCAAATAAGCATTTTGATAAGTACTTTATCAAATTCCTTCTATAATTGTTGGGCACTTGTAAATGTAATTAAGTTGAGTAAGAATTTCTGGTGTGTGTACTAAAGGCAGTGCTTATACCAGTATTCATGCTGCATCCTGTCAGTTCTGTCTTTACATGCTAACACTGACATTTTCAATCATTCACTAACATGCTCGACAGTCTGCCCGTGGAGTGCAAACTCATTTCTATGCATTCTCATTTTTTATTTTACAGCAGTAAATTATTACCTCAGGGAGAACATGATTGTCAGTAGCTACAGAACATACTTCTTTCATCTTGTGAAACAAATTGAAGTTTCTTGTTCACAACTGAAGAAGTACTCAGGTCATTAACTAATAACAATTCTGATTTTATATTCAGATTTGAAGCATTAAGTTGCTTTTCTAAAACTGAGGAAGCACAGTACTGAAATAGAGGTCGCGATTCTCCGGAAAGATTTCTAAGAGTGGTAGCGAGCGGAAACTGCCTCGAGTTTTCCGCCCCTCGGCCTGGCGACGCCAGGAGCACTATTCAATGTTAATCGGTCCACTTAACTAGGCCCCACGGGCTTCAGCCGCAAATGAAGCCTCACCAGGTGGTTAGCCGGGACCGCGATCGCTAACACAGTCAAGCAGCACCTAAACAATACTTGCACGGCCAACTCCACTCAACCCACAGCCATGGTGCTGAGACCCCGGCCCCAGAGCCCCCAGAGGATGCCTGTCAGGGCATCAAAGGCCATGGGATGTGGTAAGCAGCTGGCTGCCTCCACCTCTGGTCTGCATCCTGCGGACACACCTAGACGGAGCGGAAGAGCAAGGAAGGCAAAGTTTGTCGAGGATCATGGGGAGGGGTTGTATGTAGGGAATGAGGGAGTGGTGAGACGAGTGGTGCGGCACTATCAGGAGAGTGGGAAGTGTGCACAGACGTGTGTGATGTGGTCGTCACACATAAGCTGGATATTCAGGGAGTAGGACCCCTTCCTATTAATGTCAGGTAATCTCAGCTTGCCTGGTGTGCGCAAGGGGAAGCTGTCCATCAGCCCCTGGATCTGGGGCACCCTAGCGATGGCGGAGAATCCTGCTGCCCGGGCATCGGAAGCGCCATTTGAGCAGTCCGATGCACCGTTCAGTGACAGCCCAAGTGGGCACATGGGCCTTGTTGTATGAGGTCTCCGCATCAGTCTCCGGCCTCCGTTTGGGTGTCATGAACCATGTTCTTAGCGGGTATCCCTGCATTTGGAGCAGCCAGAGGCCTCAGCAGTCAGTGGGGATTACCGGTGGTCGGTGGACAGAGGCAAGGGTTACCCCGGAAGTGGCACACATGATCCAGGGATTAGCATGGCAGAGTCACGTGCAGTTTCCCCCCAAGCAGACCACACCCTCCCCCTCCAATGCCGACCCCACCTTCCATGGCAGCCCACCCCAGCCGAGGGTGCCCTCCTTTCCACCCTCTCCCCTGCCCTCCCCTCCCCCCTGCCCTCCTCTCCTCGTTGCCCCCCAAGCACTGGGACGGCAAGCCCAGTGCCCCCAGGCTCTTTGCGTGTGAGCGAAGACGGCTGCAATGATTTCAATGATTCACGAATAAGTCTTCAGAATCTTCTGTCGAGTGACGCCTCCTTAAGCAAACTAGTCGATGTCTAAGCGGCTCAAAAGCCGTGACATATTAAACAGGTTTAGGAATTGGTATGGGGTTAGTTGTCAGAAATTTTGAAAAGAATTGGTGTGAAGATGAGCCTGAGTTCACTGCCAAAATACCAGCGGAGTAACTGGCTGCTGGCAATAAAGTTTGGGAAAGCTGTGATGCCGATTGATGGTCAAGACAAGCTGGGTATCATAAAAAACACTGTGATCAATCAGAGAGAGAAATGACTGACTCCAAAAATGGCAATAAATTCAACATGCAAAAACAGGAAGAAAGAAGATGTAGATTGCTGTCCAGCCCTTTCACTCACAGCCCTGCCTGGCTGTCCTCTGCCTCTGGTCGAGTTGCCCCCATTCCCGCTGGCAGCTGCTACCCAATTCCACAAGACAAGTGACATCGTCTGGATGAGCTGACATCACGCTATGTTTTTCTGTTTCGACTGAGTTTGTTACCTGAATGTAACATTCCACCCCGCCTCGTCAATTTAATTTAGGTAAAACCGATCCACCGTAAGCTCAATACAGTAAAAGTCAAGCGATTTGAGCGAGCTCTGCTTTTTTACAGCATTTATGTTCTGGGTTTTTGAACGGAGTGAGAATTTTTCATTTGTTTGAAAATGCTGGCTCTTGCCTGGTCTGCTGTTTTCCTCACCTCTGTTGTTGACTGCTCACCTCTCACTCAGGTGGCGGGCCCGACAATCATGTGTGTTCCTGGCTGGCTGCCTATCTGGCCTGGTGGCCTCTTTTTTGTTTATTTGTTTGTTAGTTTGTTTGGTTGGTTGTTTGGCTGCCTGCCTGCCCTCCTCAACCCTGGCCCAGAAGTCAAAAGTCACCCTGCTGCTCCCCTCAAAGGCCATTGGCCAGCTCCACCATCTTGCCTCACTGAAGGCTTTGCAGGCTCAGACCCCAATGTTAGGTCTCCAACCTCACTTTTGCCTGAGACTACCCTCTAGACCAGATGCCAGAAACCTGACTACTGCTTGCACCCTTACTCAGTGAAAACTCAGAAACTTCCCACCAATTGAGATCCATGTCTGAACTGCTGTAAATCTCCACCACATCTCATTTACTGGAAAACTGCTTTCTTGCTTTAAAGGGCAATCCACCAATCAGAACCCAATGTTATTCTGTATTGCCTGCCGATAGGCTCATTTTGAGGCATCAGCAAATTTAGAGCCACCAAGACTGAGAATGGTGTTCCCACCATAACAGTAACCTCTCCATATTGGGTGCCCCCATTGGCCAGTGCCCTGCACTGCAGCGCTTTGTGTTTCATTGAAAGTCCACCTCTGGAAGAATGGCACTCAACGAAATGTTCATTCATAAAGCTAGTACCAACAAAATAGACTGAATGGCCTCCCTTAATTCTAATGGTTCTGGGATACTGTTGTTGCACGTTTTACTTGAGTGTATTACGCGTTTATTGGAGTGTATTAACACGCCTCCGTTTAAAGGCCGTGTGCTTAACACTACTACAGCTCTGTGTATGTAATTCTGCTCGGAGTCGCCAGGTGCCGTATTTAGACACCTCACAAGTATATCAAGGTCAGGTTCAAAGTAATAAATCTGTACACCGATTAGTAAGTTCAAACGATTGATATTTATTATAACAAATATAATAAATACACATGCATACGCTAAAGACTAATACTTATTTCTACTATTAAACGACTAAATACTTATCTAAGTAGGAACCAGCAAGGTCAGGGGACAAGGCCTTTGTTCCTTTCTGGACTGCACCTTCTGTTCACTAATAGTCGGCAAGAGTATAAGCAATGCCTGTGTCACGTATCGAGCGTTGTTTTGGCACTTACTGAACAATGGCTGATACTCAACGGCCGGTGATGAAAGACAGGATCTGGAGGCTGGGGTCGGAGTCAGGATGCAACAGCCTAGGCCGGAGTCTGGAAGCAACAGACCGAATCATGTGCTTGACCTTTTTTTATAGGTCCGAGAGGTCCGTGCCCTTTGGGGCGGGCTCTTTCACCTGCTAGGTATCGATTGGGTCTTCTCCCAATCGATATTTTCCAAACCCCCAATCTGAGGGTCGCTTCTCGATGGGTGGGGCGGTTTCTATGGTGCTTTGTGATGGATACTTCTGGTGCCGTTTCGTCTGGGCGTCCACTCAAAGTATCCATTCAAACCCAAATGTTTCTATTGTGTGGGCCTAGATCTGGATCACCTCATTACTATGCAAATCGTTGTTGCCATTTACACCTTTAGCTGAGATCCTCCACCTGGCCATAAACTGTTTTTTGTACGTGCAGAATGCTAATTAGCCTTCTGCAAACTGCTTGTCCTTGCTAAGACTGTTTTCTCCCTGCAGCCTTAGCAGTTCTCCATGTTGTAGCCCAGTGTCCATCTTAGGTGGCTACACTGTGCACAAGTGTGGGGGTGGGCGCCTCCATTGGAAGCCCCTTTCTGAAGTTGGGCACCTCCTCCGCCCCACCAGACCCCCCACATCGTCACCCCAAAGCTCTCCCTTGAGAACCTGATTACCTGTTTTGCTCCCCTTCAGACTTTCTAGACCCTGCTCACTCTGGGAACCCTTGAACTTACATGGGCCTCCAGTGTCCGGACTTAGGCTCCGACACCCTCCTGCATTTTGTTTTGTCCACAGCAGCGCTGTTGTTGCTGGGATTGGGGAGAGCTGCTGGCCAAGCAGATTGGCTAGCTGCTCCCTAAGGTGGAATTTGTTATAACCTGCAGAGGTCTTACGGGGTAGGGATGATCTGCTACCTCATGGAGCATTCAGAATACAAGCTTCCCTGATAAGGGGGCATGGGACCCTTAACTAAGTTCATGTGCCTTTGTATTAATAGAGTTGGCCAGTTAGGTACCAACTAGCGAAGACCCGGTAGGGAACTATTGAAGCTGGACATAAGAGTTAACGTGTTAAATAAAATAAGTTTTATTTTTGTTTACAACTCGGTTTGGGCTCCTTCCGTTGCCCCTTACAAAACTGGCGATGAGGATAAAGACTTTGGTATCAATGCTGCTGAGTCACTTCCCCATATCTCTTGATACAGGTTGGAAAAGGTTTTTCATCATGCCTCTTTTCAGACATTTGGACGTGTTTGCTGGCGGACTGGAAGATTGGAATCAATACACACACAGTTTGGTGGTACTTTTTCAGGATGAATAATATCGCGGAGATCAACATTTGCTTGCTGCCTATGATGCACATACTTTCAGAGTGATATGGAGCCTTACCAACCCAGCGGCCCAGACACTAAAACCTACAGTAAGCTTGTGGAGTTAGTGGGGAAACATATTTCTTAGCAAGGGACATGAGTTAGCATGAAATCCATAATATCCTGTACCTTAGCGAAGGACATGAGTTAGTGTGGAAGCCTGATATCCTGTTCCTTATCAAAGGTAGTATGAAAACCATAATATCCTGTTTCTCAGTGAATGACGTAAGTCTGTGGAGACAGGACGATGGGGGTAGCCTTCTCTTAGGAATGCACTTCTCTGTAAACTACCGTAACCTCTTAGAGCAAAGGGGAGATGATTACATAAAAGAAAGATTGAAAGACCTTGCTCTTCTATTGGTCAGTTTGCCCTGTCCACAATTGGCTAGAATTACTGTCTTTTCATTGGCCTGAAACGACAGGTTGACTGTGATATTATTGGTGTGTGTGACATGCAAATGAAGGGTTAGACTGCAACTGTAATTCTATTGGTTAATCAAGCTATAAATGTTTCTGCTTCGCTGGACTCAGGTAGAGTAATGCAGTGAACTTCACTGTGTTGCTCTCTGTGTGCACATGTCAATAAAGATTGATCAAAGAGTGCTCCAGTGTCTGCCTTGTAATACTTCGACATTGGTTTAATAATGCTGAAAGAAACCCGGGTGAGCCCATCACCGGGTTTTTATCAAGGTTGCGCAACATTACTGTATTCTGTGCATATGGAGCCACCTTATATGAAATACTACGTGACCGCTTGGTTTGCGGGCATAAACAATGCGGCCTTGCAGAAGAAGCTACTGGCCGAACCTTCCCTAACTTTGCAACAGGCTGAGATGTAAGGAATGGAGGTGAACACCTCAGCGGTGCGCCCCCTCCCATTCTGGGGTCCCTCTCCATCCAGCCACCTTGCTCTGAACCAAATGTTGTAAAGACCCGACTAGTGGGCAAAGAAACAGCCATCCCGACAGGAATCTTCCTGGTGTCCATAAAGGGGGAGCCAGGTCGTTGTGGGGCTTGTGATCACCGATTCCAGCATGAGCGCAGGTCATGGGTGAACCAGAGTTCCAGATGCAGAGGTCGCCGTCAGCCCGATGCCCATACTTTCTACTTAGATGAGCCAGAGGAGGAGGACGACTGCATGCAGTTGCATTGTAAAGTGGCCCCCATTAAGGTTGTGGTGCATGTCAATGGGCACTTGCTCAACATGGAGTTGGACACCTGGCAGCGGTTTCCATGATCTGTCAGCAGACATTTGATCTCAGTAGGATGGATGTTGAGACCCTGAATTTGGTGAGTACCCAGGCCAGATTGGCTACTGACATGGGTGAACCATTGGATATTGCAGGTACAAGGTTTATGAGCACCAGTCGACACACTTTCGCTTATCATGGTTCGCTTACCAGGAGCTGGTTTACCACAGGGCTAAATCGCTGGCTTTGAAAGCAGACCAAGGCAGGCCAGCAGCACGGTTCAATTCCCATACCAGCCTCCCCAAATAGGCGCCGGAATGTGGCGACCAGGGGCTTTTCACAGTAACTTCAATTGAAGCCTACTTGTGACAATAAGCAATTTTCATGTTAAACAGGCATGGGCCCAGCTTGTTGGGTCACGACTCCTGCGTCCACCTACAATAGCAGTGGCAGCACATTCTTCAGACAAATTCTGGTGGTTTGGCCAAGGTGTTGGGGAAATACCCCGAGGTGTTCCAGTGTGGATTAAGGATAAAAGGGGCTGTGGCCCAAATACAGATTGACTCGGAATCCCTGCATCGATACTTACGGGCATACCCAGTTCCCTACGTCTTGGTCAAAAAGGTGGAGATGGAGCTCAGCTGTTAGGAGTCTTTGGGAATCATCAGGCCCGTCCATTTTGTTGGTTTGGCAGCGCCGGTGGTACAGGTCACAAAGTGGAACAAAACGGTTCATTTATGTGGGACTGCAAATTAACAGTGAACACGGCTTCGTGGTTGATCCATTACTGCCTGCCCCGAATTGAGAATCTCTACGCGAAGCTTGCCTTCATTCACGAAGCTCAACATGAGCCATGCCTATTTGCAGGTTGAGTTGGATCCTGCCTCTCTCAAGTATGTCACCATCAACACATACCAGGGCCTAGACGAGTATATGCAGCTGCCTTTCAGAGGGTCCTCTGCCTGTGCTATTTTTCAGTGTGTGATAGACAGCATCCTAAGGAAACTGTGTATTTAGATGGCGTGCTAGTCATGTGTGTCTCTGAACAAGAGCACTTGGACAACTTGAAGGCTGTGCTAAAACAGTTTGCTGAAGCTGGTGTCCACCGACAGAGAGCCAAGTGCTTGTTTAATGTGAAGGCAGTAGACTACTTTGGCTATCGGGTGGATCCCAAAGATCTCCACCCTGTCGTGGAGAAGGTACGCGCCATCCAGCAGGCCCCCACCCCGACGAATGCCTTAGAGCTTCGAACTTTCCTCCGTCTCATTAATTATTACGGGAAGTTCCTTTCGAGCTTGGATATCACCTAGGCTGCCTTGCCACTTTTTCTGAAAAAGGATCACATATCGTCTTGGGAAGCACCTTGTCGGCGGGTAAAAGGACATTTCTCGTCTTCTGGGTTACTAACCCTTCCTCATCACATGCAATGTTTCCCCCTATGGTATTGGGGTTGTTTCCACTGAATGGAGGATGGAAGGGAACGGCCGATAGCTTTCGCCTCCTGTACATTGGCTGCAGCAGAAATAAAGTACGCACAGATAGGGAAGGAAGGCCTGGTGGTGGTGTTCATCATGAAACGCTTTCACCAATATGTCTATGGTGTCACTTTACACTCGTTTTGGATCATAAACCTTTACTCGGACTTTTCAGAGAGGATAAAGCGATTCCATCCATTGCTTCCGTGCATTCAGCACTGGGTCTATTACTCGTCGCTTACGGGTATTCATTTGAGCATTGACTGGGAACTCAAATTGCAAACATCAGACCTCTTGTCGACCCCCACGATGCCCAAGGTGTTCGCAACCCTGAATTGCATGGACTCTTTGCCTGTCCTGGCGTCACAGATGCCTGAATGGATCCAGACGGACCCAATCCTTTTCAAGTTTGACACATGGTCCGATATGAGGGACAGCATTGACAGCTCCCAGGTTTTTTCTCTAAGCTGTCTGAATTTAGCCTGGAGGATGCTATCTTGCCGTGGGGTATGACCTGGTCCTCCGCCGGTGGCAACAGTGTGCTACATGCCCGCACTGCCAGCACTATGCAAATCGATGATATGCAACCATTTGCATCTGATTAACTGGAGAATCGAATCTTCCCCCCACCCTCCAGCCCTGTCAGCCGTGAGTCATGTGGGAGTGAATTGGTGCAAGTATTTACAAGCTGGCCTGGGTGCCATGGTCCTTGAGGGGGAGCAAGGAAGTAGGCAAACTTTTCAAACTTCTTGGGCTTGCTGGCGCTGTATGCCTGGACCTCAGGAAGTAGCGGGGAACGACCTGGTGGAAAATGTGTGGACTCGGTGCGTGTCCCTCGGGATCAGGGTGCCGTGGCTGAGAGCCCCATTTCTGCATAAAACCATTTAAACCCACCCCCTAGCTGCAACCTACAGGTTCCTGACTGTTGAGACTGCTGACAGAATCCTGGAAGTGCTCTGAAGGCTTCTGGTCATGTGGAAACCCACCCAGCTCACCCTACTGAAAACCCTCATACCCCAGCAATGTCATCAGGGGGGTGGACCATGATCAATCATCGGCCCACCAGGTGCTGGCACTCGGTGCACTCCTCAAAAGCACAGCCCCACAGCAGAGGAAGTAGGGGAATAGCAGGTCTCACCCTGAACAAAGGACACATGCACTATGGCTGTTGGAACCCTCCCTGGCACACAGTCCATCTCAGAGTAAAAGCCTCACCAATGACACAATTCGATAGCGCACTCTGAGGATCACGGCATGTCTCCAAGCACTGCCTGCCTACCACACCATTGATCCCATCCATCCCATCACTGGCCAAGAAACCTGACCAGCTCCCTGTCAGAGCCTGTAAATCCCAGGCTCCACATAACACTGCAGCTAAGGTCTCAGCAAACGCACACACCCCTCGCTCATCCCATCTGTGGGACCTGCCTGCACACTGGCCTCTGAGCATGAAGACAAAAGGCTGTACAGTATGAACGTCTCCATCACACAACCAGTTGTCACCTTCCTGGCGGCACAGCACAAGGCTCACCTCCCCGCACAGAAAGGAACAGGACAGGGACGGCAGAGCCTATCGCTAACACACGTTGCGGCAGCCGCCAGTACTCCTGGTGGTCGGGACGGGTCGTGAGGATAAAGGCTCCCCACACCACAGGACGGGTGCCACTCACTGATGTGGACAAGGGTGCAGTGCAGCTGGGAGAGGCAGGAGGGTGGTGATGGTGATGTTGAGGGTGGTGCAGCAGTACAACTCAGGGTGACCACGTAACCTGGTGGGTGGCATTCGATGGTCAAGGGAATCCTCATGCTGCTGACATTCTCTGTCTCTCCCCCCTCCCTCGCAGACAAATGGTGCGGACCACCCCACCCCCCCCACCCACCCACCCCCCATGGTTTCCCAACACTAGTCACCTATGGTGCAATTATATCACCCACACAATTGTGTCATTTTCACAATCCTGACACTCAAGTGATCCAAATAACTGTCAGCTGCTCCACAGCCAAGCAATCCAGTTTATTTCTCAAAAATTGCAATGACCCACTTTAACACCGACCTTTGGGACAACTTTACATTCCTGCAGTTTGACAGTTCTATTTACCAGCCGATCCTTCCTGGTGGCTCAATTACAGCCAATTACTGCCAAATTAAAAACAGTTCTGCGGACTTGCACCATGGGAATTGGATTAAAGCAGGTTCAGCTCATTTCACAATCTTACAGCTGTCAGAGTTTGCAATCCTGTTTTGGACTAGGGACAGTTTTCACATCTCATACACCAAGAATCACTTTGTCCCTCAGTTTATGCAAAATTATAATGTAAACTATAAAAATGAATGGAAGAAATAGGATTACTGAATTCTTCACATAAACAGATAGCTTTAATTTGGGCGCAATTCTCTGGAAAGATTTCTATGTGTGGTAGCGAGTGGGAAATACCTCGAGCTTCCCAGAGCTCAGGCTGGCGAGGCTGACAACGCAATGCAACGTTAATTAGCCCACTTAACGAGGCCCCAAGGACTTCACGCCACAAATAAAGGCTTGCCAGCCTCTGCTAACGTGGTCGAGCAGCACTTAAACAGCACTTGCAGAGCAAACCCCACTCAGCTTGCAGACAGGGCACCGAGACTCCCGGCCCCAAGGTTTGGAGACAGAGGCCTGGGGAGGCTCTTAGATGAGGTCAAGGCCAGGAGGGATGCCCTGTTCCCCCGAGGCCCCCGGGCAGTGAGCCGCAGGGCAGCCAGTGCTGCCTGGGACAACGTAGCAGCTGACGTCAGCTCAGGCAGCGTGAGCAGGAGGACCGGCACCCAGTGCCACAAGAAAGCCAACGACCTACACCGGGCAGCATGCCCTTCACCCTCCAGCCCTCCATGTGCTCTCCAACCCTTCCTTCTTCCACCCCCCCCTCCCCCGCAACCACTGTGAACCACAAGGACAGCTAACAATGCTCTCTCTCTGTCTCTGCAAAAGATGCTCTTCCACAATCACCGGGAAAGGGCCCAGACTGGCGGAAGAGTGCTAGATATAAGAATCCTCATGACCTTCGAGGAACGGTCCCTGGAGTTACGGGGGTAACCGAGGATCAATGCGGAGGTTGGCGCACACCACTGAGGTGAGGATCCCCACCCTATACCAACGCAGAGACACACACCTCAATGGGCAACATTAATGGTCAGGTTTCTGGGGCACAATCTGCTGAGCAACAAACTGCTGCTGATGCACATCAGGTGGAGACAGGAACCCCCAGGCAAGATAGCAGTCGAAGGTTGGCTCGATCCCTGGAACCAGCTGGGTCCCAACCAGATGCTGAGCCTATGGGCCAAGCTATCCCGGAGCTGATGGAAACATGAGGGAGTGGCCGGGACATTCAGAGGGAGATGTCAGTGATACTCCAGCAGGACCATCGCCGATTGGAGGAGTCCAAGAGGCTACGGGCGCAGGAGATGTCAATACGTGGCACTGAGCCCAGAACTGCTGGGGTGTTGACCGCAGAGGAGAGCCTGGTGAATGACAGCAGCACCATTAGTGTAGGTGTCCAAGGTATCATGCAGTCAATGAACGCCATGGCTGAGGGCCCGGCATAATGTCCGCCTCGCTGGGGGATGTGACACATTTCCAGGCTAACCTTGATGAGGTGCTGCTGGACATGTCCCGGTCTCAGATGGGAATGGCCGAGACGCTGCAGAGCTCGTTCCAGTTGCAGGTGGGCATTGCCAAGGCACATCAGAGCATCTCCCAGTCACTGCAGAGCATCACCGAGGGCATCAACACGATGGTGCAGACCTTGGGGAGCCACTAGGGCTGGCAGACGCAGATGACGCAGGCGATCTAACTGCGCCTCCATCCTGAGGTGAACCCCAGAGCCCTATGGGCACCGACTGGGAGGAGTGGGTGCTGGGTGTCAACTCAGACCTATCCCAAGGGCAGCACGGTGGCCTAGTGGTTAGCACAACCGCCTCACGGCGCTGAGGTCCCAGGTTCGATCCCGGCTCTGGGTCACTGTCCGTGTGGAGTTTGCACGTTCTCCCCGTGTCTGCGTGGGTTTCGCCCCCACAACCCAAAAATGTGCAAAGTAGGTGGGTTGGCCACACTAAATTGCCCCTTAATTGGAAAAAAATAATTGGCTAAAAATTATTTTTAAAAAAACTCAGACCTATCCCATGGAGAATAGATGATGGCTATCAGCTTCCTCGAGTTCTACCCCTCTGATGAGGCCGCGTCTCAAAGTCAGCACACAGGACAGGGTGGCACAGTTGCGCATGTGTCCCCAACAAGTGCGCCAGAGCCCACCGGCCCCAGAGGATGCCCATAACATCGATGGCCACGAGACACAGTAAGCAGCTGGCTGCCTCCAGCTCTGGTGTGCATCCTGGGATCATACCTAGACATAGCGGTAGTGGAAGAAAGGCAAAGCAGGTCGAGGATCACTGGGAGGGCACTGGGGGACGGTGGGTGGTGAGGTAGGTAGGGGGTGAGGCGGTGTGCGGGGGTGGTGGGGAGAGTGGAGCGGCACCATTGGGAGAGTGGGACATTGTGGAAACTTGTGAAACATTAAAAACCCTTCACCACAGCCTCTATCACTGTCTTCCATAATGCAGATTGACCTCGGAACCCTTGGCCCAACTTTCCAGGCATGCACACCCCACCCCCCTCTTCTTCCCACC